>NC_064550.1:15034687-15650628 GCF_023856365.1 Brienomyrus brachyistius
AACAGGCGGTAATCAGTGCGGAGCAGCTTGTGCTTTGCCGCACCATCAAAGCAACATGGCAGAAGATTTATCTCACCACATAGGAGGAACTGAACCCTAAGAAGTTTTGGTGAAATGTGAGAATGACTGAAGAGTCGAGCCGGAGTGATCCCCCAGTCTTCCCAGTGTTCATGCCACGGTTCAGCACTGGATGGATTCATCTCCCAGGAGGAAACATGCGATACATCCTTGACAGTCATACGTAGCAGGGTCAGTGGGCGTCACCTCAGTGTGTGGACATGTGTGTGCGTGCGTACGACTCTGCCTCTATGAATCTGTGCTGGATATAGACACGTGTATGTATGTGTGTGTAAGAATGTGTTTTTCTGCCAAGACTCAAGACTCTTTCCCTGACTCTTACCTTGACTCTTTCCCTAACTCTTCTCTTGACACTGAAGAGTGATGACATTTTCAGTTAAAATAGTATTTACTTGTGTTCTCACCTCATTAAATAAAGCCCTATTATTCTACAAAACATTAATAAAAATGGCCATCTCCCCATTTATTTTCAGCCTATTTTCAACATCCACTTGTGTGGTTTTAGAACCTACAGTAATATGTCCTCATGCACGACCGGAAAAAAAAGAAAAAAACAAAACTAAAAAACTTCCCAAGGGATTTATATGGGAAATAAGGACCAATCCATGGAAAGTGATCTCCGCATGCATAATCTGCTCTTCCAAACAAATCAAGAACATTTCAGCAATTCAGACAGCTGTTGAACTTCTCCACTCGGAGAACTCCCGAAAATGTTTCTCTTCTGCTGTCACCTGCGCTGTGTAATTGTTATTTTCTTCCTTTCTAAACTTCTTCTCCAAGGAGATTATTTTGTCATCGCCATAGCGATAAGCCCTCAGAAGCAGCCCCGCCCCTTTTATTGCCCGCGTAACTCTTACCGATCCGGTTTTCACTCACGGAGTATTAATGAATTTACGTGAAACATGTTCCAACAAAACAAGTCAGTCAGTCAGAATCCTGTGGGATTTTCAGATCAGATATGGTAGGTCCAACGCTGATCTAATGCTTAATGTAAGACACGCATAGCTGCATTCTTCTGTATGTTAACATCGAGCTGCATTATCCTTGACGACATTTACATTACATTGTGTTTCCTTATTTATTGTCATAATTGTACTCATTACTCATTACTTACTGAAGCACCTTGATTTGTGTTTGTATTTAATTAGTGTTTATCGGGGGCTGGATGAATATGCAGAGTAAGGTTTTCATTGTACAGCGTAAGTGACTGTTTACTCTGCATATGACAGTAATCTTTTCATTGCCAGGCTTCCTGTAAGTTGCTGCTGCTTTTGAATAGACAGCTGCCAGCAATGCGTGAGCGTTGTTTTATCAGGAATGATTGCATTTAGTAGCTGCTGGTCTTCCCACTGACAACCAATCTGCCTTAATGAGTATCTCTCTTAGTGCCCCACTGGAATATCCCCAGCATCCTGCCCCACTGGAATAATCTGGCATCCTGCCCCACTGGAATAATCTGGCATCCTGCCCCCTGGAATTACCCTGGCATCCTGCTCCCTGGAATACCCCCAGCACCCTGCCCTACTGGAATGCCCCCAGTGCCCTGCCCTACTGGAATGCCCCCAGTGCCCTGCCCTACTGGAATGCCCCCAGTGCCCTGCCCTACTGGAATACCCCCGATGCCTTGCCCCACTGGAATATATCATCCAGACTGCAATGGAGGAGATGAGAAGCTGGTACGTTGCCCATTGATGGTAACGGCGGTGATTTCCCTTCAATTACAGAAATGTGTTTAATGAAACATCAGGACATTTTTAAATGATGCTGGTGTATTATAATAAAGAACTTGGTTCTATGGACAGTGCATGCTGGCTGTCCTGACTAATTTTTAAAGTGTGTTTTTTTAGCGGATGGAGCTAAAATCATCAATGGCTATTAAGGCCCTGGCCAATTAAACAAATTCTAACTAAAAGTCAAAATTGCTTAAGCATGGTCGGCTTAAAAAATCAAATACTGCAAAATGAGGACTTGAAGTTCCCTGGCAACCATGGTGATGAGGGCCGGCAAGCCAGGATGGGAATTACTTTGGTGAAAGGGGTTTGGTTTATTCAGAGAGATGATGGTCGAATGAGGTGAAGAGATTCCTTCTCCACCTTCAAGAAAAACCTCAATACCCATCAGTACCAGGAACAGCTCTGCTAGTCTGATAAGGCTCCGTGCTCCCAGAACGTCGCACTTTATTCTGATCTGAGTAGCTTAGTCTTGTTAGGTTCTTGCTTAGTTTGGTAGATGTTGTGTAGCTCCTGCTCCAATCCTGCTTACACACATATCCAGGCACTCATTAGAAGTTCAGCCTAGCAGAAGCATCTGCTACATAAAATAAATGTACGTTGAAGAGAAGAGAGGGTGGGGTAGCTCTGTAAATAATGATTTCCAGTTGGGAATTCGTGCAGGAGGTCTGTGGTGATGCCATATGAGTGCGGCTGGAGGAGAAAGTCCGATACATGCTGCCACCGTTCAGACGTAGGATGTAGCTGCGTGTCACGCAACCGTCAAGCTGCAGTTTGTTAACGTGGCGGATTGTTACAAGCAGGCTGTTGCTAAAGTGCTGAACGATTGTGTCCATGCAATCTGGTACTGAAAACGAATGCGGGCAAAACGGAAAACGTAAAAGAAGGCAAATGAGTAATAATTATGGTAGAGTGAAAATATATGCTTGGATGCTAAATGTTAGTGTAATTTTAGAGACCACCGTCATGTGGTCAGGGTCAATGGTTGCAACTTTTTGGCTTGTGACCCTTGTACAGTCGAACCTCGTTACTACGTACCCCGGATACAACGTTTTCACCTTTTCAACGTACAGGTTTCTATTCCCGTTTTTAGCCTATGTATTATTCCAATAGCGGCCATTGTTTACACCCTTACAGCGTAAACTTCGATACAACATCTAAATTTCTAGAGAAAATACGAAAACTAACCATCGTTACAACGTACAGCGCTCTCCCCGCCCACCACAACTTGTGTCGCTACATCTACCTGTATCTACCTGATCTTCGCCCGACAATGCATATTTGTCTATTGCGTTGCTTGGCGTTAAATGAGTTGCCTTGACCGATTGTTACTGGACTGCATAGTAATGTCTTGTTAAGTGTTGTGTGCGTATTCTTTGTTTATTAAACCTTGTGAAATACCGGTCATGCCGGTAATTGTGAATTCAGAATAATAATGGAAGTAAAGGATTTTATGATTTAATTTGACCAATATTTCATTAATATTTTCAGGCCATATTTGGATGCGAATGTTTATTTTAAAAATCGATTTTGACCAGCCGTTGTGTATTTTCGTTGCCGTTTATCACCGGCCAGCACTAAGTAATCGTGAGTAATTTAAGGAAAATTTCAAGGATCCAAATGAGCTTTGTCGAATTATTTAACAAGTAATAATGTGTTCGTTTGTTTTGTAGTCAATTTAAGGGTCTGTTCTATTAAAGTTTTATCATTTACATGGATATTTCGTGAGTTCTTTCATCCATCTTGCACTAAGTGGTTACAACATTCTATGCTTATAACGTACATGTTTTTGATATCCCGTCTTGTACGTAGTAACGAGGTTCGACTGTATTAATAGTAATGCAGAAGCCATTGTCATCTATCTTGATGTCTGGAAAAGACTCTGAGTAACACAGGGGCTGTTAAAATCATTTGTGTTTTATCTCAGAATTAAATAGTCCAGACCCAAGGGCCTTTCATACATATTTCAAGTGGAAATATTAAATTACGAATTACAGACATGTGTGTCATTTATGCTCATAAACTGCTCAAGGGGGATGAAATATGGAGTATTTGGAAGATGTTTCACCTGCTCAGGAATATCTGATAACAATTCCAGATGCAGTACATCTCAAAAAATGCAGAAGGAATCGAAGCAGGACGATTCCTGCTGCTTCTGCAAGGACACCGAAGAGGAGGTTTGGCCCTGAGTGGTAGATGACGTCTTTGATGTGAAGCCATCGGAGAAGCCAAAGATTCAGAGAACAAGAACGGAGGCGCTACCACAGTGTGAGAAAACAAGGTTAATTCATCAAGCCTTCTTTCAATCCATATTCTGGAATGTTCTGATCCTCCATCAGTATAACTCAGAAACATTATTGGAGTACAGGAAGGAGACTAAAGTCCACATGGAGAATGTTTCATCAGAATATTAACATCTCCTGCAATTCCTCTTGTCCATGGTAGCAGGCGGAAAGTAAGGAGTCAGATGCAGAGTACAAGAGTACCTAGAAACCTGTAAACAGTAGCAAAAATAAAGTGGTGAAAGACAGCAAAAGAATGATCGTTAGTTGAGGCCTGGATCGTGTAAAAGGCAAGCACTTCAAAACAGTCAAACTATCTGAGTTTTGAAGTGGAACAGAAACCGGCATCAAAGAAGATACACAGCCCCCTGCCAGCATAGAGAGGAGAGTCCAGCTCATCCACGGGTTCATGACACCAAGCCTACGGTCAGCAGTTAGATCATTAAGAGGAAGTGCTCTGGTAAATATGTGATGTTATATTTACCGATCCTGTTTTCAGGATGTACTGCATACAGTATGACACACACAGAAAAGCAGGGTTGGGTGTTTATACAGAAGATGGTAGTAGATGTCTCGCCTTTTGAGTTGTTGGCGAGAGGTCAGTTGTGAAGTAGCGTTTCACGAAGGTGCATTTGAGAATTTCCCTTTAAATGGTCGGCATGCAGCCCAATTATTTGAATGTCGGAAAAGCAGCATCCAATAAACCATAATCTAGAAAAACAAGGAATAAACAGAAAATGGGAAAATAGAGAAAACAGGAAGAACTCTGGAGACAATAAGTAAAAGTTAATGACGCTTTTATAACAACAGAGCCAAAAATATTTTAAAAGTAAAAATGAAGATGGAAAAAAATCTGCAAAAACTAAAATTGAGTTTTGTCTCATAGTTCAAATGCAAAAAAAAATCATGCAAATGTTTAGGCTTGGGAACTGTAGGCAGGTTAAATGAGGTCTTTACATACATTTTTACTAAAGAATATATGGGGAAAATGCCCTGCGATGAGCTGGCCCCCCATCCTGGGTTGTTCCCTCGCCTCGTGCCCATTGCTTCTGGGATAGGCTCCGGACCCCCCGCGACCCAGTAGGATAAGCGGTTTGGAAAATGGATGGATGGAATATATGGGGAAAATGCCAGGTATTTCTGGCAGTTTCTACTCCTGTGTCTGTTATACTACTAAGCAGCATGTTAAGGCTGATCTTAAACGAGGTACATTTCAGTTGTTGGGCTTTTCTGTTTCAGGAAACATTTTGGATGTTCATAGTTACACCAAAAAAAAGATGATTGAATATGTCTGCTATCTCCAAGTATAGTATATTTTTTTGTATACCTTATATATATATTTACTTTGTCTACCACGTGCCTATTTGTTACATGTCTTTCTCTCGTCTGCACTGAAAAAAGCTGGAGCCATGCCATCTCTCTGTGTACCTGTACAGCATATAGCAGAGATGACAATAAAGTTTACTTTGACTTTTGACTTTGACTTTGAGATTAAATCTAGGAAAGTCTTGGTAAGGCTGTAAGTTTGATGGTCCTGCTTAGGAATGTATTTAACTGTGGGATGAAATAGGTTCATCTTAAGGGGTTACTGTATAAGCATCGGGCAGAAGCCTTTAAGCCAAAACTCTAGAGCTAAAACAGATAGTAGGAGATGATGCTTGCAGCCAGTTAGTGGTACATGTACAAACAGGGCACTTCGTGAGCTAGCAGGATAGTTAAGGCATCAACCTGTTGTATTATTTCACAGGGTAGATATTTAAGCATTAAACATCTAATCCATCAACATGACTTGAGTAACCACCTCTCTTTCGCCGTATTCCTAACATTACACGATACATAAATTATTCCACATTTTAGCATTTCAGTTATAATCAGCGGTTATGGGTTTATGTAATTGTGTACTATAGTCACAGTGAGTATACCTGAGGCCAGAATCTCTGCCCTGTATTTGAATGACAAGTGTCACGTGAACTTTAGCCAATGGTGTCCATCCATCTATCCATCTTGTAGTAGTACGGTAGTATATACAGGGAGATGGAATTGCCTACTAGGCATTGCTGCCGGTCGCACCTCCTCCGGTGCCCACGGGTCAGCTGCAGGGTTATCAGCCAGGAACCACCGATCAACAATGTTCCTGGATGGTCTCCTGGAGGCGGAGCAGGTGGACGTCTCCCTGTCACCCCTGCAGCCGATTGGTGTTTCCCCTGTGACTGTTGTCAGGGTTAGTTGTTGTTTCCCCAGCACTTGTCCTTCCTCCTCAGCCAAAGCCAAAACGCTCCCCTTCTCAGCCTCCTCTCCCAGCTCTTTGATTGCCTTCTTTAGGTTCCCTCCAGTCACTCCTACGTCCCTCAGATGGCGAGTGATTGACAGCCCCACATAGCCTCAGCATCCAGTAAGATTATTCTCTGTCAACTTTGAGATGACCTTCACATAACAGTAGCTAAAGTTCTGGGAATATTCTGTTTTAACTGGGAAGACTGGGGTACACGCTGGATAGAATGCCAACCCACCACAGTACATACATCCATGCAGTCATACTCTGTGGGTATTCGAACTATGGGAGAAACCTGGAGTACATCTCAAGGAGAGCATGCAGGCTGTACACACATGGGGGGGGCAGGGTACTCCAGTGCTGGTGGTGTAGCAAAGGAGATCAATCACAAACTAGTGGCCAGACGCTGGAGGCTTCTAGAGAACTTCAGGGTCTACAGAAGTGCCCAGTTTGTGAATTCTTACCACAGGTGTGTTGTTCCTGCTCTGAAGATTCAGCGTAGGTCCATTAGGCTACAACATACTAGGAGAATGAGGCTGGACCTGTCCAGACTCCAAGATCAAGATCAATGAATTTGCATGCAGTTTGTTTGAGGAACTTGCAGAACTGGGTGTGATTGCTGGTTCTAATACGATGTGGGAGACCTTCTGCGACAAGACCCTGAAGGTTGCTGAGGGTTGTGCTGGTGTTGCTGGTGTTCCTAGGAGGAGAAGTTTCATCTCGCAAGGCACCCTGGATATTTTAGAGACGAGTCACAGTGCATGGCTTGATGGAAACTCCAGTCAGTACCAGGAACTAAGAAGGATGGCTCTGAGGGCAGAAAGAAAAATCTGTGAGCAGGTGACAGCATCTATGGTCTAGTGACCCACATCCTGCTTACAGAGGAATCAAAGTCAGGGTGGATGATGGAACGGTCCTTACAGGTGACACTGCAGTTGTGACCTGCTAGGCTGGCTACTTTTAGCAGCTGATTAAGGCTGATCCTTCGGCTATGTCGTTGGACATCTCTGGCTCCACAGTTCCTGAGGCTGACCGAATGTTGGCCTGCAAGGTCACCAGCCGGGATCCCGCGTTCCGTCGCATGATGGGTGCTGCAGCGCACAGCACCAGTGCATGCTTCTCAACCTGACCTAACCTGACGTGATTACATATTTCAATCACACTTCACTTGAGGGGGAACAAGTAACAGAGTATCTCAGTAATTACTCAAGTACGCATCATGAGCAAATATAGTAACTGCATGGAAAACATGGGCCGTTGTGACTGATTAAGGATAAACAAACATGAGATCAGTACAGTATCTAACTGAGATTAGCATGATAAGTTACAGTAGAGCATTAGCATATATTTCTCTTTAAGCACAATCAAGGAAGCAGATGGTGAAAGCATTTCATTGTTTCTATCTGTGGGAAATAAAACTTGAAACTATATGCTACACAAAACTGCAGCAAAACCTAAGCTCACACTAAAAACGTTACTGTTGTATAATACTAACAAAAAACTTCACGGTGAGCATGTCTTATGTCACGTCTGCTGAGTTTCAGGTTCCTGCCCACATTCTTCAGACTATAGAAATACTACATACTTCATGCTACCCAAACTGCAGCGTGTTGCTTGTGGGGCAGAGCCCCGGATTTCGCCGGAATTCTCTTACCCGTCAGTGTTGATATTCCCTTCAGGATGACTAGGGCCCCGCCCAGCAGCTGTAAGCACTCAGCGTGCACACGCAAGGCTCTGTCCTTCTCACTCCCCTTCTCACCACGGAGGATTCCCCGCAGGCACGACCACGTCTGATATCAATAGTAAAGCCAGTTGCGGAATTTCACAAACCAATGAAACGTTCACGCTCAGCTTGGCCACTTTTGGCTCAGCACCATGATAGTCAGTGATATTCCAACTATTTGTAATCGAGATTTTCACACTGTCCGACGCCGCATGCCTGAGTTTCCTGTCATGCCCTCTGCTTCCTGGGAGAGGTTACAGGTTCACCATCTCGTTGGATAAGTGGATGTGGAAAGTGGATAGATGGATGGATGGATTTTCTTAGCAATGTTCATTATAACCAGGTCTGTGATAAACAGCCGTACGACAACTACAGAAGTGATGTGACTCTGTAGAGTGATGTGACTCTGTAGAGTGATGTGACTCTGTAAATAATTTAGCTGACTTGCCCCTTGCCTTCTGTCGTCCATAATTCATCATCCATCTGTCCATCCATCCGTCCACCCATCCATATTCAGATATAGTCTCCTCCACATCACCAGGGAACATTCACACGTACCAAGTAAGACATCACATGGTGTTTGTTAATACAAATTATTTTTGGTCCTTAACTTGCCCCTCTGAGGATCGGAAAAGATGCAGACACCTCAGCATCAAGGAATATCCACCCTGGTGTGTTAACCCTTAAAAGTATTTTCCTAGGTTAATCCACATATTTTTTTTGTTAGATGCACAGAAATGGCATTGATTATACTGCATATAGCGAAATGGTGGTATTTGAACCAGCTAGAAGATGCCACATTGAACGCCTTTGTTCCAAACTCATGTGGCATAAAAAAATCGCATTCATCTGTCACAGCCGAAGCAGAAAGGATGCCTATAGACCACAGCTTCTGAATTTCAGCCATAATAGCATCAGGGAAGAGGGAGCTCAGTGTGTTAAGCTGGGTTTGGACACTGTGTCTGTGATCACAAGGCTGCCAATTCAAATTCCAGGGCCTGCAGAGTGACTCCACCGTTGGGCCCTTGAGACCCTCCAGTTTCTCCATGACTGTCTAACTCTGCTTTCTGAAATGTCTGTACATAAAACTGTCTGCAAAATTATCAATTAAACACTACAACTAGGGGACTTGAAAACGCAGCTTTCATGTCTGATGACTAATTATTATCGTTCTATTTGCTGATTACGTTTTCCTGATCCTTCTTCAAGTTTTTCTAGATCACAATAAAACCAGAAACCAGCATATAAAAATACCCCCCCCCCAAAAAAAAAAATGTAAAAAACACAGTGAGGGGCTTTAGGATGTTTCCACTTGAGCCCACGATCAAACGTTTGCCCTTAGAGATAGATGAATCAAGCAAGATCCGGACTGAAGTTATAACCAGCACCCTGCTAGCCAATGCCTCGGCAAGTAATACCAGTATTTTTTTTTCGAGTATTTGCATAAATAGTTACTGCAGACAAAACTATTTAATGTGGTGCGAGGTGACAATGTGAGTAGGGACAGGGAATTCTCCATGTCTTACTCCGTGGACAGACTCCAGGGCTCAGAAAAAGGCTTTTGCAGCAGCCTGATGCAGATCTTCGACAGCAGCACATGGAAGATGAGATGAGCCCCTTGTAGTATTTTATTTGCCCAGGAAGTTAGAGAACTCACATATTTGAGTTTTCGGTTATTTGCATGCAGTAGATTGATGCAGACTTTCTCGTGAGAGTCGGCGCTCCATAATTTTAAAAACACAGTTCCGGCATCCCGTCATTCCAGGCAATGAAAGCAGCAACATTTCACTCCCAGTTTACTTCCACAGTTTCTTAATGGCATACAGCAACACATGGTCAGATTCCTGGGGTGCCGTGACTGAACGCTAGCCCTGTTCGGCAAACGCAGACAGGCACGAAATTCAATATCTGCATTAAAAAGTGACCCAGCAAACGGGACAGATGTGAGCGAGGGATACGCATGTCACCGTCTCAATCCTCAGCCAATTAGCTATTCGTCCCCAACTGGAAGATGGGCAAGGACAGTACTTTCATGCCTATTTCATATACTACATACAGAACAACAAAACCTGCTTCTACAAAACTGGACATTTTTATTATTTGTACCCTAGAACTCTGTTTTGCTCTACCTTACGTTTATCAGGTTCTGTGTACATGTACTCCTGCTTGATCCTTGCCTTTCACGTCATTGTTTACCCCGTCTGTGTCATTTGTATCTAAGTCCTGTGTTCCTGGAATTTCTTATTTCCTAGTGTTTGATTAATGGTTAATGACCCACACCTGTCCCTGGTCTAGACCTCGATACTTGCGTTTAAACATCCCTTTCAGAACAGAAGAGTTCAGAAAATAAAAATCCAGACCAGGATTTTCTTTCAACAAACCAGCTGTGTATAAAGAGTCACAGGTTGGCTGAAACAAAATCTGGATCTTTACTCCTGAACTATCCACCTCTGGTCCCTGCCTATCCTTAGTTCCCTTCTCGGCTATTGAATGTGTTTGTAGTTGCATGATCCCCTACTGCAAGCCTAAGACCGTGCCCTTACTCCATGCTTCCTCTTGTTTAATTTTAGCCTTCGTTAGTACTTGTATAGCTTACCTGCCTTTGTTTAGACCCGCCACAGTCTCTTTTGTTTCCAAGTCTTTTGAGTTACATTTGAAATAAAGCTCTGTATTCTCTGAACGCTGTCTGTTGGGCTGTGATCCATGCCCTGTCGTAACATTAAGGGCTTATATTGTTTTGACATTTGAACATCTTAAAAGTCTGAAAGTAAGGCCTAAAGAATCGGTTTCGTGTTAACGATCCTGAAACATTACGAATATATACACCCATGTGTGTGCATGCTCTTCTCATGATGGGCAGCTTTCTTACTTTGCCTAATAAAACTGTCAAAGAGGTGTTAAGGGAGCGGAAGAAGTAATTTTCATTGAAATATTTTTTGCTTTCCAGAAATCTCTGTGGCTGTTTGCTGTTTGCGGTTTTTTATTTAAATACATTTTGCCTATTTTAGGAAATCCAGTACAATTGCTAAAATGTTGCTAAGCTCTTATCTCAGGGTGATTATGGTCTGTTCCGGGGCATTTCGGGGTCCAATTTCAACAGTCTTTAGGCCACATGCCAATTGATCATGTCAGCTATGTTTTTAAAAGGATATTAGAGTCATTTTAGATTAAACTGATTGATTAAATGGTACGATCTATATTTGTGCGAGAGGAAACATGGGAGCAAAGCATAAAATTATGATTAAGAATTAATAAGGTATGAGTTGCTTCCTGTTCAGAGGTTTGATTTATGGGGCTTGGTGGTGTCCGGTCTTCCAGGTTTTTTATGCCTGTAGTCCTGTTTCCTCGGTGCCCGTTAGTAGCCAGCAGGTACTGGTTTGGTGGTTGGGGTGGCAGTTGGGTACATGGTCCCTGTTGACTGGCATTTAGTCTTGGGCTCCTGGTTATCCAGGTTCTGTGTTGGGGATTCATGACCCAAAGTAGCCAGCATTCTGCAGGTGGCCTGCTGTGCTGCTGGTGTCCTGTCTTCAGATTTTAGTGGCTTGGGTTTTGTGGTCTTGCCCCTTTTAGCTTCTCAGTTCCTTGTTCATGTTCTCCAGTCCTCTGCGAATAAGTTTCCCTCCTCGTTCACCTCATCCTAGAAGCTGTCCATCCAGTCAGCAGCCTAGTCCCCTTAGTCCATTTTTTAAATTCAGTCAGCAAAGCACATGAGGTAGGATGTGATCTGAGAGACAGCCGGCTTGTACCCGGAGCTGCCACGCACTCTCTGCTCCCTGCCCCCTGACCAGCATTAACAGATGGATGGATGGATGGAAATCTTACAAATGATTTTCACTTCATGCCTAATGAAAACGACACCAGTGCCATGAGCAGAGTCGAGTGGACCTCCTGAGCAGGCGTAGATACGAAGATGACCCAAGCAGACCGACCAGGAAGTGTGACACCAGCAGGTGGAGAAAACGTGAGGCACCTGGAGCCGACTGGCCCACAGCTGATGTGAAGTTGATGTCTTCATGGACAGAAAAGTCACGAGAGCACCCTCATGTCTGTCTGATACACTAAATACAGAACAGCCAAACCTGCTTCTACGGCCCATCCTTGGAATTCGAAGGACCCTGTGATCCCTGTGAGGATGAGGGGAAATCCAGATGTGCTCTGGAATCCATAAGACTTCAGCTCCATGCCCGGAGGGGTGGGGGGAGGGGGGTGAAGTCTGCTGGACAAGAGCCAGACTGTTAACCCCGAGTGCAAGGAGATATGGATGTTTGGCTTATTTTGATGATGCATCCTTATGTAGTTTAACAAAAATGGGACCTAGTCATCGCTGGATTATGGACTGGGCCATTGCCCAAGGGCTTCGGGCAGGAGGGGGTCTCTGACTATTAATGGTAACATTTATAGTGCGAGCTAAACACTATGACTCTCACATACGTGAGTCCAACCCAGGGCCCTCTGTATATACGGCATACAGTATAGAGCAAGAGTTGACCACCAGGGCCCAAGAGCCATTGGACATGTACAGCACAAATTAGCCATATGAGGGCCCCTCAGCACTGCAGCATAAGCCCACCAGCAGGGGCCCGCAGGGCCTTCGGCATGTACAGCACAAATTATCCATATGAGGGCCCCTCAGCACTGCAGCATAAGCCCACCAGCAGGGGCCCGCAGGGCCTTCGGCATGTACAGCACATTTTGATCAATACCCGGCCTCCAGGGGCCCCTCAGCATATACAGTAGAATACAAGCTGGCCATTGGTCTTTTTCAAGAGTTTAAAGATCACCACCACTACTTTTGCTTTAGCTCTCCGAGCCAATCATAATCATTTTCATTCTTGCTGATTAAATCATTCCTGGACAGCTGTGTGAGAAATTTATATTGCCTTTTTAAATACCACAGTATTTATTGCAGAAATAAATCACATGGTGATATCTGAAATTTTCCAGAGCGCGCAGCCTGAGCGCACACGACTGCAACCGTGTTTTTCTGACAGCGTGAAAGGCTACATCCGTGGCAAAGACAGCAGGCTACCAATGAGCCAAACACAACCTTTTCCCGACAACAACAAAACATCTGTGCAATACAAAGCTACCCAGACCAATCACAGTTGTTGAGCTGTGCCTCAGGCTATGGTGTTGGGTAAGCAGCTATGCTGTACTTATGACGAAGATTCTACATAAATCAGCCTTTAACTGGCAGAGATCCCCCAGCCCCTCCACCATATAAGTTGTGAGCTGCCCACCTGGGGCACTTAGTACGTACTATGGACTCCCTGGTGTGTACAGTACACACTTAAAACAAGGGCCCTTCGGGGAATAAGTTGTTAGCCCCTCTGCTTACACAGTGGTGCAAGACTAACATCAGAGTCCTCGGCCCCCATCCTCAATACGCTGTCTGGCATTTCACAATATAGTGAACTATCTAAAACAGAAGGCCTTGATAGTGGAGCAGAATCCAGACCCTTTATGTGGCACGTATGTACCTGTAAGAACGTACGGTACCCAGCATGCACCTGTATGTCCCCCTTCGCCCCTGACAGGGGGGGCCCTCCAAAAAGCAAGACGACCTTAAGAACTTCATCCATGCTTTTCAGCACGGTGAAATTTCCTGAAGTAGTGCTTATGTCCTGCACTTGCTCGGGCGCGGAACGGGGAAGCAACGCAGGAGCCGGGAAGTCAGGCGAACGAGGGATTTTAATAAGAAAACGACAAGGACCACTACACACCATAAAATGGATGGACGTCAATGTAGGGACTGAGGAAAAGATACCTAAGAGAGATTTAAATACATTGAACTAATGACAGCAACAAGAATCGGCTGGTAACATGGGGATTCCACACGAGGTAGGTGAGGGGGCGTAGCACCCGGGGAGGAGCGGACGAGCGGGGCGTGACAGCGTATTTGCTGTATTGTAATCTAAGATTACTCTCTTGGTTTACCATAAACTTAGTGAAATAGATTCTTTAGGCTAAAAAATGGGTTCTTATTACTTCACACTGAGTATCTGCTGATTTTAACATTATTTTTTCCATGGTCTTTCTTTCATAGTGTGTTTGGGGCAGAAGATTGAGATATTAGAGATATTCTATTAACATTTGAATGTCCATCGTTGTTTTTGGCCTCCTCTCCTCCCTCAGGTGAGGTTCTAGACCAGGTCAGGATTTTGGAACCCCTTTGCCTTTCGATCTAAACAGATTTATTTCCTAAAGAACATTAATAACAGAGTGTTGCTTGCAACTTTAAAATGTTTTAATGTGTTAATGCAACTATAATTGCTACATTATGGTCCATATTATTGCTAGTTTTTATTCTTAATGCTCTTAATGCTGTTTACGGCCCACGGAGGGACTCTTGGTCGGGGCCAGAAATGAGCTAAAGCCTTAAATGCTTTAATATATTGTTTGTTCACACGACTGAGGCTTGGGTGGTGCCACGAAATGTTGGAAAAGCAATTGTCTTGGCACATTTAGTGTTAATGCTAATGATCCCCTTCCAGTTGGATGGGGTCCGTCGCTCTCGTAAACATCAGGCCTTTCCCAAAATTACATTTCCAAGGCTGTACTTGTACACCTCACAAATGTCCTTAATTGGTGGACTGAGCCATGTGACCTGCTGCGGGTTGCAGTGACTTTGTGCAGTGCTGGGTGGGTTTCCACTCAACAATTCAACTATTTCCGTTTGAAACAAGCTAAATTATTAACTGATGCTCCAGTGGGGTCATTGTGAGTAGTAGAAATATGAAGAGGTGACCTTCTTCCATGTCTCCACTGGCTTGGCACAAGAACATTCCAACTATCATTGCTGAGTTTGCCCGGTGTGTAGAAACTATGCATTCTTCTTGAAAATGTGCAGAAAACAGCAGAAACACAATGCATCTGTTGTGCTCATCCTTGCTGATCGTAAAACCCTTTCTGAACAGGGAAATGCCTTTGAAAGTTTCACTTAATTGTGCCACATGATTCAAATCACCAAAATTACAACAAATCTTTCCTGCCTCTTCTATATTAATCACATTAGATTTAATCAAAGTCAAACAGATCCATGGGGATAAGAAACCATGAGACTGTGATGAGCACTCATGTCATGATGGAGTCATTTACCACCATTAAGGGATCTCAAGACATCGCTGATTGGTCTACCAATGGATATGGGATATTGCGTCTGGAACATCATCCATGGAGACAACTGGGTTCCACCAAAAAGACTCTGTCACTGACTCATGAGGCATTTCTGAGTCAACAAGTAGTCAACATTCAGAATCATATGCCATCATGAAGAAAACCGGAGATGAAAACAATCCTGCAGAGACATACTGTATACCTACATTTTACTGCAGTTTCTAATTTTCATTTTGAAATTTCTGAAGTATTACTTTAAATCCTGGTCTTGTGTTGTTGTTTATTCACATGTTATTGTTGTTGGTTAATTCTGGAACTCAACTTTGACATGTGTCCCTATTGTTTACTGATGCTGCTATTAGGAGTGAGCCAAACAATTTCCTATGTACAACATGCAATGACAATAAAGAATTCTGATTCAGATATAGAATATGTTATTTTCTATGTTTATGCTTGAAGATATAATCATTATATGTGAAAAATAACATCCATGACTTGAGGTCCTGAATTATAAGCGGAGTTTCTATCACTGCATTGTGAGTCTGACATTTTTACATTGATGAATCGAAATGGTGCAGTGAAATATCCAGCCATGAAGCCACATAGTAAAATTACGTGTTTGAACCCCTTCTCTGCACCCCCCACCATTACCACCAAAATTTACTTGCTCTTGACCAGGCGCATAGCCAGATAGTAAACTTATGGGCTTGAACCCAGCTCAAAATTAGCCAGACCCCCCTGAAAATTAATTGTTGGCTACAGACCTGGATATACGCAGCCATACAAGTAAGCAAAAAACACGAATTTGCCATTTGTATTATGCCAGCTACCTTAAGTACTTATCTGTTCTTAATGATTACAGGTTAGCTAGCAGATAAATGTTACAGTGTGACAAGCAGCCATTGGCCGACAGGACTGTCTTTCATCTGTGTAACAAACAGTCATTGGCTGATGGAGCAATGTGAAGCAGGTGAATACTCTCTCTCCTACCGATGTGTCTTGACTCGTAAGGGGAGGCATTTCAGATCATTAAATTAGGGTATCCCTCTGACTAAGAGCTCAATGATTTAAGATGAGATTTCTCCAGCATTCCACTGCATTGAGACAGACTCGGGCTGTTTATTTGTAGCATAACAGGAAACCTGGAGGTAATTAACAACAGCGCCATTAAGCATATTACACAAGATGGGCATTTAATGAGTCTGGGCATCTGCCATGATATTTCATTCATAAATATAAAACCATGATTAGAGACAATGGGGAAGAAATCTGGCAAAATCTCATAGATCAAGGCGAATGTTGTCAAATTGTTCTGGAAGTTAAAGAGATTTCAAATGAACATCAGCCTGAGACGAGCAATGTTGTGTTTTTACTGTAAAAAAGAAATAATGCAATAGGTAACAAAGTGATGTGGCTGGGATGACTGTGGTTGTTCATCACAAGCTTGGAATGATGTTCTATGGAGGCAGTCAAGTGTGCAGCTTTTTAGCAAGCCTGAGACTTTGTGACCAAACCAAACACTACATTCCATAGTAGGCTGACGAAGACCTGGGCAGCTTA
Source organism: Brienomyrus brachyistius (assembly GCF_023856365.1). Taxonomy (NCBI): domain Eukaryota; kingdom Metazoa; phylum Chordata; class Actinopteri; order Osteoglossiformes; family Mormyridae; genus Brienomyrus; species Brienomyrus brachyistius. The sequence goes on from NC_064550.1 coordinate 15,051,449, forward strand.
AATTCTGCTGTGCAGCAGAGAATTATACAGACCATTTGTTAGTGAGCTGAAGCTGAAGTACTTTTTGGTCATACAAGACAATATGTTAAAAAATAGTCTATAATAATAATAATAATAATAATAATAATTTTAATAGCCTAGGCAAAGTCCAGGCTTGAGCTATCTTGAGACATTGAGAGGCAAAAAACATTTCCCAGTAAATATATTTTTATAGAAAGTTGTCACGCTTATGTTTTCATTAGCATCAAAAAGTAACGTACTATAACAATGAGTGAAGCAAAACCTCAAAAAGGCTACCAAACCCTCACTGCAGGATCACACCACAGCGTGGAAACTAAGGGCTAGAACTCATCCATTCATCCATCCTCAGTGGAGAAAGGGATTTCACGGCGCTCTGTTGTGGCAAAGTGGGAAACGAAGGCCTACGCTTGAGCGTGAGATTAAGTAGTCAGCCTTTCCCAAATGTTGGCTCTGTCCCAGTCCTCAGAATTGCCCAAAATGAGGTGACAAAGGAGCCAGATCTTTCACAAGCATTCCTGAAAATGACGTTGCAACAGGGACATAACTAATATGGAAAACAAACCACTAAACTCTAAGTGGTACTAAGCAGCCATCTTTCTTTTTAACCTGAACATTCCGTAAAGGTTCGAACACCCCAGCTTATTAAACAACTGCTTGATTAAACTTAAACTAACCTGAGTTGTATGCTGGCCTGAAATAATGAATGAATGTTACATTTGCGTAGTGCTTCCAAAGCGCTTTACAGAGGCAATGGGGAGCCAGTTCAACCACTGTGTAGCTCCCGTCTGGATGGTGTGACGGCAGCCGTTCTGTGGCAGTTCACTCATAACACAGCAGAATAGGTGCTTATTAAGTAGACTAAGCAACAATAACTTCAACATCGTAGTAAGAATGCCTTCAATTCATTTACATTTACATAGTAATGAATCTATCTTCTGAAAAATCTATAATCATGCCCCAGTTATATATGGAGAGTATCCAACCAAAAGAAAGGAAATAAACCATATATGTGTGTGTGTGTGTATATATATATATATATATATATATATATATATATATATATATTGTCCTAAGATAACAGAGATTAATCAAAAAAATCTAAAATCTTTTTTTGGGAAATTGTTTATTGATACCACAAGTCAAGACCGTGCTTCAAGTGACCAGATACCCCCAAACATGTGTCAGCAAATCGTTAACCAACAGAAGTTGATTTGTGGTGCGGAGCCTATTGCAACACTGGCATCCTGTCGTCTATAAACACGTGGCATAGAGGTGGCCTGCTGTTTGTTAAGGAAAACCAGGTAACATGGCCCACGCCTGTTCTGAAGGTGCAAGCCTGTGTGTCGGGTGGCTCAGCCGAGGCGGAAGGATGCGGCTTTGGCTCCGCCTTCGCACATCTGCACACCTCTGCCATTGGCTGGCTAATGGTTGGGATGTTCATTCTCCCCAATGAGGGAGCGGAACCAAAGAGGTCATAACAACTTGCATTCAGAGCCAGAGGCTAATACTTCTTAACAGGACTCTGGTGTTGTAACTGGATCGTCCCCGGAGGGTCTGTAGTTATAAATCTCACTTTACTTCTGGGCCGAAAGGTTAATGCCACTTAGCTAGTGGTATATTTAACACAATAGTATAAAAGTTCGCAGCTATAGAACAGTGATTAACGGGACCTAGCCCTGTGGAATGTTTAACCCTTGATAAATCAGGTATCTGCTTTTGAACCCTTGAAGTGTATGACCATGTTCACGGAACCTTGATATGGTGCATTCATGTTGACCTTTTGACTTGGAAAATCCGCTCACCATTGTAGCCTTGACAAATTCCAGAACGCCAGCTACTGATTTTGTGAGTATTATGTCTAAAAGTGTGTAACTGTAAGGGATAATACAACTGTAGGGGGGTAAAGACCCTTATCACCAGTTCTTGTCCCAGTTTATACTAAACATGGACAATTTCCTCCTAACCCTAGCTGTTAATCTGTAAACTGAATAGTGTTTTAAAATGGAGACTTACTTATTGCTAAGCTCTTGTCCAACGGCAGTTTGGTGAAAGCTTCTTGTGTAAAGTGCCTATTGCCTGCAATGCCTAACAGTGTAAAAACTCTTTTCTTCAACGGCATGTTCATGATGCCCATAGAATATTTACAAATGATTTCATCCATCCATCCATCAGTCCATCTGTCCATCATGTCCCTGCCGATACAATAGAAGGTCGTGGCAGGTGACCAAGAGCAGAGGTCACAAGGCAGGGCTGCACCCTGTCTGCGATGCCAGGATTATGTTATGCTGTGTCCTCATTAATTAGACGCAGACACACTGTTTTCATAGCTCTATGCTCCAGTTTCACCATCCGTCTAGTAATATATGCCTCCCATCATTGTCCATGCGAATAATAGGGCGATGGCATGGAAGACACACCTGGGTATAGGATAGCCATTTCGGGGAAATAAAAAAAAGCTAATTCTGAGCCAAAATAGAGACGGGAAATTTCAGGAAGGATCTCCTGGAAAAAGAAAACACGCCACAGAGTGGTTTATTTTCATATTGTCTTCCGGAATTTAGTGCCACGGTTCCAAACCTGGATGATGGTGAACAGCGATAAATGAAATCACCTTAGTGTGAAACCAAGGGGATCAGGGCACTTCCGGGCTGGAGAAACCAGGAGATGTGACAAAGAGGGAGCGGAGACTTGTCTGGAAAACCCTGGAAGTAAATAAATAATTTAAAAAAACTTTTAAAGATGTTTAAAGGGAAACCATTTAACCACATGATTCATTGTTGTGCAGTTTTGTTCTTTTCTGGTCATTCTCTGCATTCTTCATCCTTTTCATTAAATTCTTTCCTCTGTCCTCTTTTCTTTTAATATTACTGTTCATTCAGAATTCCAAAGTTTATTGTCATATGCACAGTAAACAGTCAGTTACACTCTGCATGTCCTTCCCCCAGAGGGTAAATGCAAACCTCAGTTTTATAAAAATCTGTAAATGCTTTTAAAAAACTAAAAAAAGTTTTGCCAAAAGTCTTGTATTTTGTTTGGTTACATATGGTTAAGGATAGTAGGGGTTAGAGATATCATATAGATAGGATTAGGATTAATACCATAGAAATGATTGAAGTGGCCCCACAATGATTGGAATACTTGAACTGTGCATGTGTGCGTGTCTGTCTGTCTGTCTGTCTGCCTGCCTATCGGTCTGTCTGTCTGTGTGTCTGCCTGTCTGTCTGTCTGCCTATCTGTCTGTCTGTCTGTGTGCCTGCCTATCTGGCTGTCTGTCTGTCTGCCTATATGTCTGTCTGTCTGTCTGCCTATCTGTCTGTCTGTCTGCCTATATGTTTGTCTGTCTGTCTGTCTGCCTATCTGTCTGTCTGTCTGTCTGCCTGCCTGTTTGTGCATAATTTTGCAGAATCAAGGCACTTATTTGCCATCATATGAGACTAATTCTGAAACAATCTTCAGCACTTTGGAAAATGCTTCTAGTTCTGGGGCTGCAGGGCAGGGTGTCACACAAACACACACATCAAGGTGTATTTCAGAAAATGCCATCGTGTCAAAATGTCACCATGACTGGTGGGGTGTCCCTTTAAGCAAAGGTTCTCTGACCTGGGAATATGAGAACAACTTCTTAGTTGTCATACCTAATACCTTAATATACTCTATTCCACAAACGTACACAGGACCTTCTCTGAATAAAAGGCAATGATTGTGATCAACAAGTAGACTAACATATCACACAGAAATTACTGTCTCAAACTAGTTAATTTTGAAATAAATAGTCATAAATAATCACCACTAAATAATCACTAGTACTTGGAAGTCCAAGGTAATCTAGACTGTTTTTCAGTTGTGCTTTATCTTAGAAATGACACTGTAGCATAAATCTTCAGCACGAAGAGCACGGATTCCCGGAGAAAGACATGAGATACATGAGAGTGGACCACCTACAATGACACGGCCATTCACAGGAGTTTCACTGGAACGAAATCCCAAGGAACACGCTCCCTCACACAGACAAAGGTGAACAGGAAGAATGCTCACATTCCTCAAGCTGGGAGACAAGACGTATCGAAGACATATCATGCTGTAAAGCGCACAGAAATGGCAACAGGACTCGGGACCCAGCTAAGACAGATCAATTGGCTGAAGAAACCTGATAAAGCTTGTGAGGATAAGCCAGTGCTCGGCTTTTCAAAACAAACCATTCGACGCCCCCCACCCCTGTCACCTCGTGTCACCGCGGTCCAGAGGTCTTACCGGCCCAGACCAAACATCACAGACATCGAGAAACACACCCTGTAAGCACCTGTCGGTCTGCAGAATATGTATTGTGTTTCCATCACCTGGCAACCCTGGAAGCTATCAGAGGGTTAGGGTCAAAGTTCAGGGGTCGCCTTTCAGCTAGCCACTCGAGACTGACATAATGGGTGAACAATGAAAGGGGAGACAGTTCTGCTGGGTCACATATGAACATATTAGTTATTTTTGTATATACCAATTTGCACAATTTCGTATATTTTAAAACTTCTGTTTTCTTCTTATTTTTTTTATATTTCTGTTCTCTGTTGTCTGTTGAATGTATGCACCAATTTGCCAAGACAAATTCGTCGTGCGTGTATGTATACATGACCAATAAAGTGAATTCTGATTTTGATGTTTTCCACAGCATATTGTCACAGCTTAATGTTTGCCATTAAGTAGCATAAATGTAGCTGTTTGGGAGTAAATACGCTTTTTTTTGGCTCAGGGGGTCGGGCACTGTGGCCGTGATCAGAAGGTTGCCGGTTCAAATCCCAGTACCAGCAGACTGATCTCACCACTGGGTCCCTAAACAAGGCTTGTTCCCGGGACTGTCTGTCCCTACGTTCTAAAAACTTTTGATAAAAGCATCTATTAAATAAATAAAATGCAAACATTCAAATGCAAATCATTGTCAGGTTATCGGAAAAAGCAAAAAAAAAAACACAAAAAGTATTACCCAGGATTTCAGTGTTACTTTGATTTGCTCCCTCCAGTTCACCAGGCAAATCATTCCATTATAACAGCAGAATGACTTCATGTGGACTATGTTGCAACAGAGAAGAGAAGCGTAAACAAGAATTATGGGAGAGAATCTTCAATAAAAACTATACCAGGCAACAAAATAAAATAAGTGAAAGGGATAATCCTTTGTAAATGTTTACGAGAGACACCCCAGCCGAGTCACAGAGACTTTATGCCTGGTTTTACTTGAGCTCTAGTGCATTGTGGGCAGTGGTGGCTTAATGGTTAGGGAAACACACTTTTAATTGAAAGGTTGCAGGTTCGAATCCCTGACCAGCAAGGCACCACTGAGGTACCCTGAGCAAGGTACCGCCCCCAAGCACTGCTCCCTGGCCGCTGAATTAGCTGCCCCCTGCTATGTCACATTGTCACATATGGGTTAAATGCAAAGGACACATTTCATTGTTGTGTGCTGTGTCAACAATGACAATTAATTTAAAAAATTATATATGTGCATTTTATGGGGCAGATTTACATATAATTTTACTAATATACATTAAAAAAGTTTATTTGCTGTTCCCCAGTAAAAAAACCTTTAGTTAATGGTATTACCCTGTCATACAGCTGCATAGTCCATGGGATGATTTGGCACGGCTGGATCCAGGAACAGGCAAATTAGGCAGCTGCACAGGGCCCCAGTCAGCACCAGGGGACCCAGACAAAGTCAAGAAATGATGTGTGTGTGGGTATGTATACATGTATACGTGTGGTGAATGCTATACACATTCCGGGCTCTAGCTATAGGACCTCAAATTACCTGTGCTGTGGAGGAAGTGAAATGATCATTAGTTTTTGTGGTAAGGGGGTCTCCCAAGTTAAGCTTTGCCTGGGGCCTCCTGAAAAGGTACAACCAACCCTGCATTTGGGAAATGCGTTTAAAGGTACAGCAACCCACAAACATTCAGTGGTAAGTTTACTATCCCAGCTGGGTCCTCAGTTTTGGATTTTATGGTTGTCTATTAAACATTTAAGAGAGGAAAGCTATGAAACTCCAAACAACATTAGTGATCACGACAATAAACTCAAGACGGAAACAACGAAAACATTTCAGATGAAGCCGCGGAGATTTTCCTGACCTAGATGCCCCATCTGCCCTGCCAGAGAGGTGCAGAGCATGACATTCTCCAGGAAGGAGGAAATTTGGACGTATCCTCAGAGCAGGCCACCTTAGATCTCTGCTCCATGGTGAACTATGGTAAGTGATGAAAGGTGCGTTTCCAAGACAGCAGGAGGCTCAAATCAGCTCATCGGGACTTTGGTTCTGGCCCAGAGATACACAGCCTCATTCTCCTACTCCCACACTGCATGGCACACAAGCATGGACAGACCCCATCCAATCACATCAGATGTGCCTCATTCCCAAACTGCTTACAGCTACCAGTAAACAAATCCAAAGGTTTGAATTCAAAAGCTGCATCTGCAACGTGCGTAAATGAATATGTAAACAGACAGATTAAAAACGCTCTTGGCCAAGACACAAAAACTGTAGATCCCGCAGAATGACGGGAAGGCATGTAACGACATGCGCATTGTTTTCGGAGGGAGATGAACATAAAGCTATATGTTGAGGTGTTTAGGAGAACTTTCTGTTCCTGAATTATTAGTGCCAGGCGTTTTTTATAATTTCCACTGAAAAAGTGCCTCTTTTATGGGATCCTGTCTACAGTTTACTCCTTGAATTAATTAGCCAGCTCCCACTGTCTATGGCGAAGCATTTACAGTGTGTAAAATCCCAGCCGTTAGGTCTTAAAATTAAGCGCTTTTTTTTTTCCACGTACTTTATAGCTCTGGTCGCCTGAGGTTGAACTCCTGGGCTGTCACCAATTGTAGGGTAATTTTAAATCCAAAGTAAAACCAGTACAGAAAGGCCATGATGGGATTATTTTACACTCTGTTTGCATTTATTGATTCCTACACTACCTGTGACGTTACAATGAAAAAAACAGGGTGATGTGTAAATCTGTCGATGAAGACCCTGTGCCCATCATCAGACGGTCGTTGGGTTGGATCACAGGGCTCTGGGACGCTGGATGAGTTCCTGACCCTGCACTGTGACCCCAAGGTGGCTCTCCCCTGCATTTGTGTCTCGGGTCCTAAGGAAAACATGACAGGATGGAAACAAGAGAGTTTCCCCAAAGAGATAAATAAAATTATCTCTAAAAATAAATAAATGTGAAGTGTTTGCAGCCGTTTTCTTTGAGAACGATAGATGCTATTGCTGTTATGTACTGCTGTTGGATCAGGCCACCAGTCGAGACAATATTTCAGGGCCTAAACTCTGATCCTGGTTTAATTCACAGTCTCTGCCCCGCGCGTCCTTCCGGAACGTGCCGTCAGACCTATGACGGGCCAGGCGGCTACACCCCGCCCGCCGTGATAGGGTGAGGTAGCTACTAGCGCCCACGCGTGCTTTGTATAGGCAATGGGAATGGAAGCAGATCCCGTGAGGCTCAGGGAGACGGGACGAGAGGAGGAAGAGGGTGAGGAACGGAGGAGGAAGAGAGAAGCACATCTGGGATAACAGAAGCATGGCAGGCGGGTCGGCCATGCCGATCGGGACACGGTGATGATTCATGGGGGGCAATCCTCCTAAGCCTGGGCTTCTCCTTTTCACGAGGGAAAAGAAAAAGTGAACGGGACTCCCTGAAGCTGAGCCAGAGGGGGCAGGCACTAGGACCTGCCGACTCCCAGCCTAGACGGCGGGCAGACACCACCTCTCTAACTTTCAGAACAATCAATTTGCCAAAGAGTGTAGGAGTTGGGCTGCAGTGAATGGTGAAGGACTTGCTGTTTCCAAACCTACCAGAAGGAGCTGGGCACTTGGCTTCTGGGGGCTAATTCTGTGGACTATCCTGGAATATTCTGTGCTTTTGCTGAACTGATTTTGCACTTGCCAGGGAGGCTGGAGGAAAGGTAAGGACCCTTACGTTTCCTTGCTGCCTTCTCAATCTGTCCTTCTGCGTGAAGGAAGAGTGAGTGAGTGAGAGAGAGAGAGAGAGAGACTCCCGTACCTGTCCGTGAGGAGCACAGCAGGCTACCTTAGCACTGAAGTAGCAAACAAAGGGTGATCAGTGGACTTGCTTATGCAAAAAAGGTGAAAATGTCCTGAACAGAAAGATCAGAGAGATCCGATTGGACCAAACAGATTGGACCAACTTGATCATGCCCAAAACTGTGGCAACCCCCCCCCCCCCAGTTACACAGCCCCAACCTGCAGATGTCCAGGAGAGAAATCAGTGAATTGGACTGTTTCCTGAGCTACGGATGTAGGATAAGGGTGCACTTGGTGTGGGGGGGGGGGGCTTCAGACTTCAATTGGAAGCAGCCGCCCTTTGCCCCCCCTCCCACTACCCCCACCTCTGAGGGGCTAGCACCCTCTGGTTTGTGAGGCTCATCGGGTTACATCCCGCACTGGGGCCGCTATGCTCCAAAGCACCCTGCACCCCTCCTCACGTTACCCGCTCACGCCCCCCCCCACCCACCCCCCAAACGCCACCGTATGGAATATCCCAATTACACGTACCACGGGCATCGCAGGTCACCGGGGGGGGGGGAGTATGCGTGTGCCCCCGAATGCGCGCGTGTTTCTATGTCTGTGACTTTGTATATGAGAGCTTCCAAGAGCTGGCATCCACAATTCATTCAGGCAATTTAAAAACCGCCAAAATCACATTCCAGAATTCCGGAAGCCACCATAGTTTGTTGCTGAAAGGGAGGTGTTATTTATATTATCTTCACAATTACCGCACATGATTTCTTCTCCGTTTCAAGACATTCGAGATGCCCCCCCTCGTCACCGGCGGAGAGACGGAGAAATTGTGCCTCACAGGAGGCATGATGAACGTGTCCAATCGAAACTGCCCAGTTGTGGGTCTCTATGCCAACCTGCGCTCTACAACACCTGTGTCGCCCCCCCCATTGGTCGTCTGTCTGCGGGCGCTTGCCGTCTGTCCCCCTCAAATCCCTCGTTAGGGTTGGGGGCCTTACAAGGTCCCCTGGTCCCTCCAGGCCACCCAGAGGGGGCCGAAAACTCAATGATGCACGGACTCAAATACAAATAATATACAATAAATATAAACGATACAATAATAGAAATAGCCCCTTTGTTACCATCTGACAGTATATGACAAAGGAGGGAAGTATCTCTCTTTAGAATAATACCTTTAAAAGATGAAGAAAAATATTTATCTCTTTTTCCCCCCACTTGATTCCATTGAGACATGCTCTATTGGAATTACAGGACCAAACATTTGTCTGAATGTAATGTCAATTAACGGTTGACTTGAAATGTAAACTTATTTTCAGTTGTTATCTTGGGAAATGGAATCCATTTTCACAGGTGAATGAAAGGTGAACAAGAGGCTTTGAGGCATTTTACTGAAAGCTGAATGAACAGGACAAAAGGTGCATTGAAAATGATATTTCAGACTAAATTAAAATAAGAGAAAGAATAATGTTGAATTAATACAGTAAATTAAAGTTAAACAGAAAGGCAATATTTGCAATATTTATTACTTGTTTTTTTTTGATAAGCAGAGATATTAAGAAAAGAAACAAACAAATAATCCAAAAAAAATAATGAATGAACATAATGTTTATGTACAAACTGATAGCCCTGGATTTTCACTACCTCTCTTTTTTTTGTTGGCCTGTTCCATTTTTTAAAAAGTTCCCTAAATATTTTGGCAATAAAAATACACTCAAACTGCAAGTGTGAACATGATAGGAGGCAAACACAGATTCCACGTTCATTTAATGAGTCCTTTTAAATTCCTCTGCTGCTTCATGAGTGGCCCGAAACATTCCTTTCCTCGCAGCCGGGAAGGGGACCTTTGTGCCAAAAGTCTGTCACGACAAAACCTTGCCGTAGCTTGACCGTGCGTCTTCCCGTGCGTTCCGGTTTAAAAACTATCTCCTTCGCTTCAGCTGTTGACCCCTGCCTCAGTGAGACACATGTTCGGCTGGACGGACCTCATCCTGGCTGCACGTGACCCTCCTGCTGCAGGATTTCCATCCTTGCTTGTCCCAAAGTTCTCGTTTTGTGTCAGTTCATTACCATAAATCTATAGGAGAAAATGTTTGGCAACGGGATTGTGGAATGTTGGGCTCTTGCATCGTGTTTGTGACAGTCTCTGCAGAAGGAGCCAATAGAGATTCACCACAAACACCCCGATGGGGGATAGCAAGCCATGTTGTTGTGGTTAGGGAATTTGAATTTCAGATTCTGCCCTTCAGCTAAATGCTTCCTTCGAATAGCGTCAGTACGATACCCAGCTGTATGAACTGGTAAAATGCAGAAGAAGTATACAAGTCATTCTGGGTAAAAGTTTCTCCCAAGAAAACAAATAATAATATTATCTGATTAATAATCCATTATTGGCAACAAGAACCCACTGAGTCATATGTTGCATCACCGATGTGTTTTCTCAGTTGCTGTTTCAGTGTTTCCGCTACATTTATGAATTTTACTTAGCACACAAGGATGAGTAGTGATGTATAGAACGCGTTTAGCCGAAGCTACATCTGATCAGCTGTTAGGGCGACAGACCAGCTACTGCATGGAATTATTGTTACGTTAAACCGAGAGGCGAAACCCCACGTTTAGCTATTTTCATTTTCATTTTGTTTTAGTTCACACATGATACCTAAATAATTGAAAACATTTTGTAGCTAAAATCTGAATAAAATTTCTGTGATGGCTGTGGCAGGTTTTTGGCAAAACCACTCAAAAAGTCACTTAGCTAGTTAGTATGCAGAGTCAGAAGATCGTAGCTAGCTAGCTGGTTAGCAGAACATGATGCTTTTGCATCTCATAGGTAAGGATCGCGTTTATTTCATTTTTAGTGTAGTAGCTGTTTGCAGCCATCAGGGGGCCCAAAACCTTCAGGGGCCCCACATGAATGCGTAGTTTAGCGGCATTAAACACCTCCACTGAGTTTATGCAGGGTGTTCGTCTATTTACCAACTTTTGTTATTGTACAGTCTGGTGTTATTGCATGGTTCCTCACGCTCTTCATCTGAGGTGGTCGGAAGAAAAAAGCTGCTTGTCGCAGATCCTCCACTCACGTTGACTCCTTGTAGATATCGGTATCCCATTGTGCCAGGGAACAGGACAATCAGTCATAAGTCCTCTCGGAGCTGGGGAATCTGACCTGAGCCGTTCACTCTGGAGGGAAGCTATACATTGTGATGGTTTCTCCGTGAGAGATGATGCCAGAGGCTGAACTTTCACTTCTGATGTTGTCAAAGTTTGGCAGTAATGGACCCGACCAGAGTAAGTCAACAACTCTGCTTTAATGAATAGATCATTCTTATTATTAAGACATAAACTTGCAGCAGGAAAAGGAAGCTTACTGACGTAATACAAAAAGGAAGCTGGTAAGTTTATTGATGTGGACCTGTGTCCGGCAGGTCATGGGTTCAAAGCCCGTGGCTGTCAGTGTAATATCCACTTTGGATCCCTTGAGCAAGGCTCTTAATCCCAGGTGCTCCAGGGACGCCAGCCGGCTCTGCTGTCTGTCCCCACACTCGCCCTGCTTATATGTGGCATTGAACAGAAGCGTCCGCGATATTAATGTAAATATGTTTGCTCTCCTCTAACCGTCATAGCAACAAATGAGCATAACCTGGAGTCGGTTTTGCGTTTTCCGACTCGTAGCGCTGGAAGTGGTGATTTAAAAACCCGGCAGGTGTTCCCCATCGCTTGGAGAGATTTGCCTCATGAAAGGATAAAAAATGTTTTTGTCATACGATGAGTATTAGCGATAATAACAGGCATTGCGCGCGGAACGCCTCCCACAGCTCAGCAATGAAAGGGGTGATTAATATTCCTGAACATTTTTAAAACGCTTTTTAAAAGAGCATGTTAAACCTTGTTCAAAGTATGATTTATGAAATCGTATCAAAGGACGCGATCACTTAGATAATATGAGCTTGAAGAGAAAGTACAGCTTGGCTGCAGTTCATCAGAAGCACCGTGAGCTATGCAGTGTAAATGTACGCTGTGAACTGCCTTTTCCACCTGCTTTCGGGATTCAGGAAAAATATAAAGAACACAATAAATAAGATTAAAACAACAAAGAAAAATAACAACGACAGCAAAATAAGATAATATGGAAAAACGTTAAGGCTAGCAGCTGCTGTAAAATGAAGATACAATGAAAGTTATGTCTTGCGTTTAGTACCGTGTAGGTTTAGGGTGAGGCTTCAGCGTGGAGTTTGTGTTGTCAGCGGTATGGCAGCCAGGGTAGAGGCTGAATAGTTAGTTCCACGTGTAACATCAGGGAACCGTTCCCATTCCTCTGGCTCATTTTAAAGCAGTATCTGATCAGAGCTGAAGCCCTTTGGATACAGAGAGCCAGCGGGTGCTCGTGGATCAGATAAAGGATTTCGGAGCTTCGGTGCGCATGCGAGCGGATCTCAGGACAGTGTACGGCCGGGAGGGTCCCATCGCAGCCTGGTTACCGCTCACATTCTTCTTTACTGCAAACACAGACGCTGTATATACCCATTATTTATAACACACCGCGCATACCATGTGACCAAAACTGTGGAAACACTTCCAGTTTTTAGAGACTGTAGAACTTTATTCAGCTGTTGCTCCAGTTACTTATTTAATCGTGACTGTTTGTAATCATTAATGCCAATATTCCTGTAGAGATGTTTGAAGTGTACTGTAATGCCAAAAATGTTAGGTGTTTCCACAATTTTGGCCACTGGTGTATACCACTGTACACCCACAAAGAATTTATTTGTCACACTTGTTTAGTGTACAGCTGTTTCAGTGCAGTTTTGCACTTTTAGGTTAGACGCCAAACTGTGTTTAATTGTTTGAGAACTTGTAAATTGTGCAACAAAAATAAAGTCGAATCTAACCTTAAGCTGTCTGATCTAGTGTCATAATTCTAAGAATGAAGATAACTGACTGGTAACCACCACCCTCAATGAGTTACATAATTCACCTCAAATCAATCACCTAGATAAGACAGGAAGCAGTGCAGTCTGGGTAAGTTCGTTAGGCAATCAGCATTAGGGAGCGTTTTCCTTAGCAATACTGATTTTATCTTACCCTCATAAGATCTGAAAAGCTGATTCACACAAGTAGCATCTTTCTGTTGGTGTCAAAAGCAGGTTTTAGGCGCGTGACTTCGTAAGGATTCGGGCATGTGTGACTTTCTGCTGGGCTGTGCAGACATGTTTTGGATTTAGCTGCGTAAACTGTCAGAATCAAAGCCGGAACGCCCCTCCTAGAGTGAGTCAACGGCTGCCCATGCAGTGCTCTAAGCAGGCGACAGGAACATCAGCCGTGACAACTCATCTCTGGCGTGTCTACTATTAGGGGGCCAGGCAGTTGGCTATGCCCCCCCCCCTCACAATAATTCACACAGATTTCCCCTCCTCTGGTTATCTTCTAGATTTTCTATGCCCCGATATGGTGCTCATCTTTTCACTGCCAAGAACATTTGGCCAACTGTGTTGAAAGTGGCTATATACTGTACAGTATGCGCTAAACAGCCTTAGGCAAAGAAAATGACATTTAAATGATCTTCATGTTGGTGTAAAACTCTGATATTATGCCTGACAAAAGTGTGTCAGCTTCGCCACTTCAAACCCTCTGCCAAAGTCACCCCAGTGTTTGCAGCATCCATCCAATACACTCATGTACTTTTTGACCTGACCACCAGCACACCTTGTATGGCTGATCAATACCTCTTTTGAGTTAATCAGTTAAGTAATTACGTGAGCCGGTGGTCAATTTTCACAAATACATGGAGTGGCTCGGCGCCCGAGGAGAGGTTTGGGAACCGTGTTCATGTCGCGGATCAGCGAGATATCAGCAAAGTTTTGGAGAACAGAGGAAATTCTTGTGTATTTTATTGTGTCTCTGTTAATTAGCATATGTTATAATTTTTATATATATGAACCATAATCAAGAAGTAGCAGAATATTTAAATGCACCATCAGCTAACCTCTGTTCCGTCGCTGCTTATTCTCCAAACTACTGGCTACAGAATTAAGTCAGATTTGTAAAGCTTAGTGGCACGCAACACAGAAGCTAACTTAGCCGGTAATCATCAAACTGAAAGCTGCTGTAAGACTCTGAAAGTCCAACAATATGACGAGGGAGGGCAGACTGCTGTTTCTGGGCCCTTACTCAAAAAGCCCCCCCCCCCCCCCCCCACCACCTCAAATATTTCAAAAGCTAAATAAATAGCTAGCATATAGAGCCAGAAGATGGTAGTTTACTAGCCGGTTAGCAGAACATGCTTCTTCAGCATCTCCTAAGGAATGTGTTTATTTCATATTTAGTGTAGTGACTGTTTTTGGCCAACAGGGGGCCCCCACAAAGAAGCGAGGCAGTGATTAACACCTGCGCTGATCACAGAGGGAAAAGGCCGCCATGCTAACTTCAAAACGGACCAGCCATAAAGAGCTCTCCTCCTGCGCTCCACTTGATAGTTTAAGACAAACGTCTGGCACAAAAAAGATACCGAGGGGCCATTTTTCCAAGAGGCAAAGGCTCATCAGAAGAATGCTGTTTATTACGGTCTTATAAACACAATGGAAAAGGACAAGATGTTTGGGTTGAGCCTAAAGATTCCTTTGCTCCACTTAAATCTCAGGCCTGTATCTCATTCCGTGCCACTTAAAGGGCGTTTTTCTGATTTAAGGGCGGGACCCCAGGAAGGGGATGCCGTGGAGTGTCGAACAGACGAACAGTTTTACTTCTGCAGCTGAAATGTTACTGAATAATAAGCAGCCCACAAGGAGACAGAAGATTAATTAATCACACAGGTCTATGTCCCTGTTCTTGGGAAACTTTCAAAGGGAAATTAGCTTCATTTCCACCCTTAGTTGCCTGCAGTTTCACCAGTGTTTCTGATGCCTGTAAAATGTGATTATGCAGTGACATTCTCAGAACTTCAGTAAACGTTATATTAAGGTATTCTGAAAGCTGGCAGAGAATGTTCTTACTGTAACATTAATGGAACGTTATTCCCACATTTTATATTTTAACAAAACACTACCACCTGAACACCCTTTTAATGCAAATAATGTTGAAAAACAATGTTTTATAATGATGTATTACATGATAAATGTGTTATACGTGCATACTGGGAATGTACAGGACAGCCTTGAACACATAACCTCTGACATGTAAGGCTACAGTCTTACCTACTGCCATACATTGGCTTTTATATTATGACCTATAATTGTAGCTGCAGTTGTAGTAGTGAAACAACATTTCGAAAGCATCAGGAAAACTGCACACTTTGAATGTTTCCATTCCTTAATCTTAGCATTCGGTAAACGTCCCCAGGTTGAAAAATTGTTAGTGGGGTAGACAGGAAAACAGCAGTTGTGGTCTCCTAGCGTAGTGATGGAGAATAGTTTAAGGGCACTCTGAAAGCATAACACCAAAGGCAGACATTGGCCCATTGCTCAAGTGCATTAGGGTTAGGGTTCTCAACCGGCTCAGTCGTGACCCTCCTAAATACAGGTTTAAATTAATCGTATGACCAAGAACTCAGTGCACTCTACAGTTTGCGCCAATGAATGAATGCCTATCGCACAAACCTGATTGGATGTGCCGGTGAATTTTAATTTAGGCATCAGTGGTTTGGCTTCTTGGATTGGTTGAGTGTTCATTAGTTTTGCGCTAAGCATTTGCAGACCCAAGATCCATTTATGTAGCTTAGTTCTAGAATTGGGGCTGGGAAATCTGATCGTGGATCAGCGTAGGAGCTTGCTGGTTTTACCATTCCATGTTCAGTAAATAAAAAAATGTCAAATATAGAATTCTACAATATAAAATGCCCATGGCTACTAGTAATGTATCTTAATGAGTTTGCTGTGAAATTTGCGCAGAAATCTCCTTTCCACTCATAAGCAGCCCAATGCATTGTATACAATGATTACATGTATCACCCAAACCCTCTGTTCCGGTTTCAGAGCGTGCTGTAGCTTTAAACACTTGTTTATAATGCCAAAGGACAGAAAATGTATCCAACTGCCGTAAATTCATGGTGCTAACATGAGTTCCAGAGTGCTTTGTGCACAGATCAGAGCATGCTGTTTGTAACGTGCCCTGGGCAGTGCAGAGCACAATCCATACTGCACACTCCATACTCTACAGATAGCATACTCTGTACACTGCACTCAACATACTCCAAACTGTACATACCGCACACTCAATACTCTACAGATAACATATTCTGTACACTGCACTCAACATATTCCAAACTGCATATACTGCACACTCCATACTCTATAGATAACATACTCTGTACACTGCACTCAACATACTCTAAACTGCACATACTGCACACTCCATACTCTACAGATAACATACTCTGTACACTGCGCTCAACAAACTCCAAACTACATACCGCACACTCAATACTCAACAGATAACATATTCTGTACACTGCACTCAACATATTCCAAACTGTACATACTGCACACTCCATACTCTACAGATAGCATACTCTGTACACTACACTCAATATACTCCAAACTGCACATACTGCACACTCCATACTCTACACACAATGCACACTATACTGCATGCAGCAGACTCCTTATTCCGATAAAAAAAAAAAACTTTTTGCTTCTGAACAGACAACACAATTCACATAGCACAAAAACACCTGCAGAACAGACATGGAACTGATCTGAACTGGGGGCATAAAAGTGTCTGTTTCATTTGGAAAAATTCAGATACAATGTTTTGTTAAAAAAACACATGAATATAATTCAGTTTTATCGGCTTGCGTTAAAGTCCACACGCAACATCTTTCACAGCCCGTTCCCAGTGACACCGACCACAGTGTCAGACATATACGTGCGTTTTCACCGCCTTGCTTATACTGCTTGTCACAGCTTCTCCTTAAAGCTGAACAGAGCCACGTAGATGTTCGCTGCTCAGGCAGCCATAAACAAAGTTGCCAAGCAGAGAGGGACACAGCGGGACAGAGCGACACAGAAAGCCGGTCGCTGCTTTGTTCTCACTGGCAAACCACACGTGCGCATATTTTAACGCAGCAGCCAAAGAGCAGTGCGCATGCAGCCAGGCTGAAAAGGCAGCAGATTCGTTTCGATTATTTATCTGTTGGCTCGGTATCCATGCCAAGTCTATGTTTGTTTGTCAAAGCGGCTCGTAGCTACAATCTTTCCGCACTGATCCGCATACGTGACTGACAGTTGCGCGTTCCGCATCGGGCTAATCAACCTCATTGTTCATACGATGCGCTGCTGTCTTTGAAGGCCTGCCAGCATTCTCAATCGGTTCCAAATAAAGTTTGTGCAGGATAAAAATAAAAGCTTTCTGAAGACTCTCGCAGCTCCGCTCGGTAGAAGCAGAGCGGATATGTCCGTGCAGGGCGTCTCATTTCTGCGCGGTTCTTACGTCTTGCTTCGCTACCTGGACACATCAGGTCCTGGCACCGAGAGAATCGGAAGTTAAATTCTTCTTCGCCGCTAGAGCGTTGGGATGCAGACCGGTGATCGTGCAGGAGTCGTCGGACTTTGTGACTAAAAAAAATAATTTGCCAATCTTGCCAAAAATATCAGAGTAATAAGTGCTTATCCTCTGACAGCACTTGTGTGGCAAAACCAGGAATGTTTTTAATGAGTAACAAGCTTGCAAAGTTAATGAGTCATTTTAGACATCAAGGCGGTTTTCCACAAATTAAAATAAGACGTAAATGGTATTAATACAGGGTAAGTGGGTAGTACTGATGCATCATGTCTTCAGGGTTGTGGGTTCAAACCTCACCTGTACTATCTTTGTTATCTCTCCTTGCCATACTCTGGTTTTCATCTGCAGTCCAAAGGCATACAGCCAAACTAATTGGTATCTCTAAATTCCCTCTTGTGCATGTGCCTCAGCAGAGTGTGTGGAAGATTGATATACAATAAAATTTGATCCATATTCCAACCATTCATCTTGGTCATTCTTAGGGGGGTAGGGCACAAAATTGGGGAAAGGGATGGGGTACATACTGGATGGAATACCAGTCTATCACAGGGCATATAATAATATTACATCATATAGGTCTGCTCAGTGTGTTAGAATGCTGTACCTGTGATCAGAAGGTTGCTGGTTCAAATCCCAGAGTTTCCGGGGTGATTTCACCCTTGGGTTCCATTGCTAGACCCGTAAACTCCAATTGCACCATGGTCTGGCTAATCCTGCTTCCTCAACTGTGCATTGCTTTAGAAAAGAGCATCTGCTAAATGAATATGTGAAAAATACAATACCAATAAAATAAGCTAGCAGTATTGCATATGTGGCGCATGGAGAGAGCAGCCTTTCTGCATCTGAGCGGCTGAGGATTCTAGGGTGGTCGGGCCTGTTTATAAACAGGCAGACATCCTCTCAGCCGGCGGCCCTGGGCGCTAAGTGACATGGTTTACAGCAGCGGGAGAACTTTACAGCCGGCTAACCAAACATGGCTGCAAACTGCCCGTATAACGGCTCGCATTAAACACCTGGGATCAGGCTGGTCTTTAACATGTGTGCCTGTGTGCATATGCATGTAACAGCCTGCATTTAATGCCCCTGATTGGGCTGGTGTTTAACATGCATGCGTGTGTCTGTATGCGTGTAACAGCCTGCATTTAATTCCCCTGATTCGGCTGGTCTTTAACATGCATGCGTGTGTCTGTATGCGTGTAACAGCCTGCATTTAATGCCCCTGATTGGGCTGGTCTTTAACATGCATACGTGTGTCTGTATGCGTGTAACAGCCTGCATTTAATTCCCCTGATTCGGCTGGTCTTTAACATGCATGCGTGTGTCTGTATGCGTGTAACAGCCTGCATTTAATGCCCCTGATTGGGCTGGTCTTTAACATGCATGCGTGTGTCTGTATGCGTGTAACAGCCTGCATTTAATGCCCCTGATCGGACTGGTCTTTAACATGCATGCGTGTGTCTGTATGCGTGTAACAGCCTGCATTTAATTCCCCTGATTCGGCTGGTCTTTAACATGCATGCGTGTGTCTGTATGCGTGTAACAGCCTGCATTTAATGCCCCTGATTGGGCTGGTCTTTAACATGCATACGTGTGTCTGTATGCGTGTAACAGCCTGCATTTAATTCCCCTGATTCGGCTGGTCTTTAACATGCATGCGTGTGTCTGTATGCGTGTAACAGCCTGCATTTAATGCCCCTGATTGGGCTGGTCTTTAACATGCATGCGTGTGTCTGTATGCGTGTAACAGCCTGCATTTAATGCCCCTGATCGGACTGGTCTTTAACATGCATGCGTGTGTCCACAAGCGTGTACCGTCCAGCATTAAACGTCCATGATCAGGCTTATTGTTAGCATGTACATGTGTCCATATGCATGTAACAGACTGCATTAAGTGCCCGTGATCCGGTTGGTTATTAAGATGCACACGTTGTGTCTGTATGCATGTAACGGCCTGCATTTAATGCCCGTGATCGGGCTGGTGTTTAACATGCATGCATGTGTCTGTATGCATGTAATGACCCACGTTAAATGCCCGTGATCAGGCCTGTTTTTAATATGCAGACATGTGTCTGTACTCATGTTATTAAATGCCTGTGGTCTGGTTGGTTATTAACATGCACATGTGTGTCTAAATGCGTACAGTATAATGGCCCACTTTACACATCCGTGAGCAGGCTGATTTTTACTGTGCACGTGGGTGTGTGTGTGCTGTAGGTCCCCAGTGCTGTAAGCTGGTTCATTAACCCTTATGGCTCTTTCTAACGTGGTTATACAAGGGAGCTACTCTGTCGTTGCAGTAAAACAGCACTGAACAAACCTCTTCATAAATATTTAACTATTCTTGTAGTACATAGGGTCCTGCAACATTAGCTAATGGTTATTTAATTTGTTAATGGTTGGTTCCCATACTGTACAAGTAGAACAGTTTCACTGTAGCTTTAAGATAGCATACATTAGAAATATTTTACTTTGTGTATATAAGGTCCTGCAGCATTAGCTGGCGGTAATTGAACTTGCTAATGGTTAGTTCCCGTGCAGTAAGAGTAGAATATTTCAGTCTAGCTTTAAAATAACACACATAAACATATTTAACTTCTTGTACATAGGGTCCTACAATATTAGCTGACAGTTATTTAATTCGTTAATGGTTGGTTCCTATGCTGTAAGAGTAGAGTACTTTCAGTTGGCTTTAAAATAGCATACAAGAGAAATATTTAACTGTTCTTGCAGGACGAGGATCTTGCAACATTAGGTCACTGTTATTTAACTTGCTAATGGTTGGTTCCTGTGCTGTAGGAGAGGAATAGTTTCAGTCTGGCTTTGATAGACCGTACAGTAGCTTAAACAAGAACCATAAAGCCAGAGCCCATGTTCTGACAGGCAGATGTAAATGGTGGCCATGTTTTGTGGAATGTCAAGTATGGAAATGGCGTAATGTGATTAACTGCTGTGGGGGAAATTCCTTCAGAGGAGGACGCGTAACAGAGCAGCATCCAAGCAACAGCATCCCACCCCCAGCATCGCTTTCCTGCCATTTCTGCTCCTCACTTGTCTCCAGGACTCAGAGTTTGGTTGCAGTTTGGATGTTCCAGCACATTGATGTCACTGTTGGATCCCTGAACGAAGCTCTAAACCCCAAATTGCACCAGGGGGGGCTGCATGCTGACTCACCCTGTGCTGTGACCCCCAAGCATGCTCTCACCTGTATGTGTGTCTCATGGAGAGCAAAATGGGGTTAAGTGAAAATGCTGTAACCACACAGGGATGAAGGAAGCATCTCTGTTTCTGAGGCGTGTGATGCAGAAAAAGACTGGGGCTCTTTAATCAAATGCCATATTAGGTTGGATGTATTTCAGCGAAAGTGCAGATTGCTGAGATAAAAACCCAGACAGAAATCAACACAGCAGTTAATCTGGAGACAGTAGGGGATCACAGTGGGAGGGTCCTGGTTTAAGGTCTGCCAATGAGATCCGGATTGCTGATGAGGACGACGCGTCGGGGATGGAGGCTGGGTCTGCGACCCTATGCAGAGCCACATGAGAGGATTGGTCCTACACAGCAGGCAGATCATCCAATGACACAGCATGGTACTGGCAGTCCCTGCCACTGTTTGGTCAGCTCATGGGATTGGCTGTTGTGGGGCAGCCAGGAGATGGTGACATCACTAGAGTGTGTGAGTTTTTCATCACCTGCTAGAAGGGGTTACACCACCCCCGAGACAATGCCGAGATTACGAAACGACTAACTCTGTCTTTAATGTTAATTTAGATTAGAAAAACAGACATATTATTTCTCACTTGTGTGAATATGTGCTCTGTGATAGTCTGGCATCTCACCCTGTGTGCACCCCGACTTTGTATGCTGTGCTGCCCGATTTATCTGCCAATAATTTCTGTAACAGGAGACCTGCAATTCATGTGAAGATGCTGTATGCAGTTTCCATGTCCAGAGTACATTTTAAAGCAAAAATGTTGCTTGTTTATGCTGCCCACTGAGCCACTAATTATACTTCTTTTAAAAAATGTATAATTAAAAATACGAAATTTAAAAAGCTTCTATTGCTGTTATGAGACTGCAGTATTGCGGGGAGAGGGTATAGGGTGAATGCGGCAGCACGGTGATTTCGCCCCTCCTGGGTTGTGGGTTCGAATCCTGCCCCCACGCTCTGTGTGGAATTTACTCTGTGTCGTTTGGATTTTCCCCTTAGTGTGTGTGTGTCCTGCGGTTATCTGTTGTCCGCTGCCTTATACTGTTCAGAATAAATTCCAGATACACACACACACGCCCTGACCAAAACACTGATCAGTAAACGAGGGTCAGTGCCCTATAGATGTTATGCGAACTGAAAAAAAACAATAACAGAAAAGTTAAATTCTCCCTGAGGAGTGAAACTGCAGTTATAAAGCTGCGATAGTGGCATGGAGCAGGACTACCAATCAGGCTTCCTCTTACGATGATGTCAGGCGAACAGATGATCACATGACCTCACATGTGATCAAAATACTGATTCGTAAAATGGAAATGCAAAGAATATCCTGGAAATATTCTCCATCTGCCTCAGCTTTTCCTTCTTACAGTTTTGTTGACAATTTAATTCAGTGACGCTGATATTTATAACTGATCCCGTTTCCTATATCCTGACGATCTGAACACTATTTTGGCTGTAACGTAAACTGAAAACTATGTGGTATTTCATTCATTTTTGAATAGTTGGTTAACAGACAACTTTGTGTGGTCGCCGGTCCTATGCAGGTTCACCCCGGGGCCAGAGCCTATCCTGGAAGCTACAGGTGCAAGACGAACATGATCTATTCTGCATTAATTATCTGAAGGAGAGAATTGTTTTGATTATGTTTTTAAGCAGTAGTCATTTGTGGAAGATATTGTGGAAAATAATGCATTTGCAAGTAAAATGTGTTTGTTGAAACTTTTTGGGGGGGGCAGCGCATGCCCCTGTGAACGGAAGGTCGGCAGTTTGAGCCAGGCTTCCGGAGAGTAGTCACACCTCTGGGCCCCTCCCAGCTCTTTGACCTTTGCTGCCAAGCTAGCTGTCACCCACGCATGTGTCATGGAGGGCAAGATGGGGTAGGCATAAAGATTATTCTCCATAGGGATCAATTAAGTGTCATTATTAAACAGCGATCCTTGAATATATTTCTCCTGTTGATGCATAGATTAAATTGCGTACTACAAAAAAGTCCAAATCCAGAAGTCAGTGCAGAACTAGTGTTTGGTTGGCCAGGTACCGAACGTACTTAAAGAACCCTCCTTCACATGCTTGATAATTGGCCAATCAGAAACTAACTTGGAGTTCACCGCAATTCATGCAGGAGGAAGCTGGATCAAAACAAACATGCCGTGTTTATGACTGTTGGTCTGAAAGTGAATCTAAAATGAATCCATAAATTATGAGAATAGGTGGCTTAAAGCATTTGGGTTTGTAATGAACTCCCTATAAAATCAAGTACTCTGATACCTACTGGTTTGTGGCAGTGGGCCGGCCTTACCTGTACAGACCCAGCACCAGCTTTGTGGTATCTGCAGCCCCACACAAAAAGTCATTTTGCCCACCCCCCTCTAGTTAGCAGTACTTACTGCTTCATATTTAGTGTAGTGACTGTTTGTGAACAAGAGGGGGCCCCATTCAAATGTCTGGTTCGATTGGAGGTAAACAGTGCTGCAGCACAAACCCCTGAGGTTAGGCTTGTACCAAATATACCATCTCATTCAGGAACTGTTATGCATAGCCAGAGAAGATGGATGAGAATAGACTGGAGGGGCAGAAAATGGGGGCACGGGGGGGGGAGGGCTGGGGGGTAGCGTCCTCAAAGAGTATGAAAGATATAAAAAGGTGAGGAATGATCGAGACATGCGCATGCATGTAGCATGGAAGCGGCCCAGAAGGCAACATTTACAGAAAAATGTATCCAGAGCTGTGTAGCTCCGTGGATTAGGATGTGGTGCCTGTGAGCTGAAGGTTGCCGGTTTCCATCCCGGGATCAGCAGAGTGATGTCACCAATGGGCCCTTGAGCAAAAGCCATTTACCCCCAGTTACTTCAGGGACTGGCTGATATGCTTTCTCAAAAATATCTCTCTTTTGGTAAAAGCCTCTGCTAAATAATGGAAATGAGCATCTGAGGAATCAGATTTAAGTTTCTCCGGCTATTAGAGGGCTGCCCACCCCTCTGCCCGGCAACTGTGTACAGCTGGAGCGTTTTAAATATCACTAAGACCCAGACTGCCCTCTGTGCTGAGTTGGGGGTGGAGAGGTTCCGGAAATTTCCATCACCACAGGTGATCAGCGGGGCATCCCCGCGTGTCAGACCCTTAAGCAAATTGATTGTACTGTAGGTGGGCTCACATCTCCCATGTGTGGCTCCCTAATCACCCCGGGTCTGTCAGCAGCACCTGACGGGGGAGGGGGTGTCTTGGCATTCAGAAGCATGTCTGTTAGTAGGACTCTCAGCTGGGGAGATGCAGTGCAGCCTGGCACTGGAAGCCTTCAATTCCCCAATTCCCATCTTAGTCACGTACAGTAGCGAGCAGTTTTATCCAAAGTGGCATATATGTAAGAAAGAAGAGTCAGTCTGGCACTGGAACAACTAGAGTTAAGGGCCTTACTGAAGGGGCTAATGGTGACATCACTTGGCTGACCCTGGCTTTTGAACCAACAACCTTCTGATTCAAAGCACAGCATCCTAAGGCACACGCCAACAGGAAGCTTGCGTCATTTTTGTGTCCCTTTCACTGAACATTCCTGATCACAGTGGCGAGTGCCGAGCCTGAGAAAATCAAAAAGGCGCCTAAAAGAAGATTCTGGAATTGGAAGAAGATTTTCATAAAATTCTTTATCCCAAAATGTTAAGCATGAATAAAAATTCCGGCAACATCATTACGATTGAGAAATCTGGAACTCTTCCAGAGTACAAAGGGGTATACATTCAATTACATTCAAAAAAACTTTTATCTCACTGTCCAGAAGACAATTACCTTATTGTCTCCATCGAATTGCACTGGCAAATGACCTCCCATCTGCCACTGTCAGCATTCGCTCACATTTACACATTTCATTCATTCACACACATCCAACAAAGAGATTTTTCATTTTAACTATTCATATTGCTGTGTGCAAAATCACTGCTAATCATTGTGGTGTGTGTGTGTGTGTGTGTGTGAGGCTTTTCTGGTAAGTTCTCCATGAATTCCTGCCCTGAGGTATAAAACAGCTGAACTCCAATGACTGTTCTCCTACTAAATCACTTAAGTGACAGTTAGCTTCTCCCGGTAAAATATCAAAGCTCTGACTGTTAGCGAAATACATTCCGGGCTATCCCAGGTTTCCCATAACCAATCTATACAGACAGACAGGCCTGACTTTTAACAGGTTTTGTGTGTACTGTGGGAAATATTTGATAATGGCAGGTGCGAGACCTATGTAGTAAAATTTGCAATCATTCATTATAGTAAATAGACAGTGTAGCCATGGATCTTTTTAAACTGCCTCCAAGATAAGTGTGCTGAGTGGGTGTGTTGTAGTTATCACACATTATTTATAGCTAAATTAAAGTAAATGCTTTGATTTTCGCTTAGGGATCTCCATGGTAAACTGCCACCCCTCCCCTCCCATTAGCTCCTGGTCATGATCAAGGAGCATGTGCTGACAGGGACGGGTATGGGGGGGGGGGGGGGGGGGTTTAGCACACTTAGCACGTCAGTCACAGACAGCCCCGCGGCCATGGTGACCCTGCGGTGTGTTTATGCAGCCTCTCCCCAAGTGCACGGCGGGTGGGGGTGGGGGGGGGCATATTTTAGTCAGGCCCGACAGCGAGCTTCATGTTTCGTGTAAATACTGGCCCCCCTGAGCCGTGCTGGGCCAGTTGACTGAGTGTGTGTATATAGGTTCCATATGTGGCTGAGACCCCCCCCCCCAAAAATTCTACTAAGAAGGTCTGCGGATGCTTTTGGGAGACCCTCGACCCCCCGACCTCTCCAGCGGCTGCCGAACATTGCTGCAGGGCTGTTTGTTAGTTCTCGCTCCGAGTCTGGTCCCTTAGGAAACGCATCCCCTGAATCTCGGACTCCCTTCTTCAGCACAGACCCGCAAACCATCCCGACGTTCTGCTCATCGGTGGGACAGTCAACACAGCTGCTCTTCACGCTTACCAGCAGCTTTGGTGAAGCATTCTCCAAGAATCCAGAGAACACATCCTAGTCATAAAGGCTGAGGCCCTCTTAGCATCTGAATCGCTCCAGTTCAGGGGGAAGGGTAATGTTTGGGTCATACTGCCCTCTACTGGATACAAGTGAGAGCAGAGCCGATGGGATCGCTTCATCCCCTTCTTTTGTGGTGGGGATTCGCTTGTATTTCCACCGTGAAACTGAAACTGAGGGTAAGATTCACAAGTTTATAAACAGAAACCTACAAATATATACCGTTCATAAATCTTGAAGCATGCTGTAAACATGCAATCAATTTCGAATCAATTTAAGCACGACGTGTGATTCCCTATTCTGGTCAGTGTTTTCTTGAGCTTGTAACATTTTCAATGCATATATGAATAATGAACTTTGCCAGGATTCCTTTTCCCTACAAAACTTGACGATAAGCGATGAAGACCGTTTGTGTGCAAAAGGTCGAAAAACATTTTATTATACGGTTTATGAAAATGGTTTACAGTGGCTTGCAGATGAATTTTTACTGTCACAAAAGAATAGCCAGGCTACTACTGTGAATGAAATATGATGGTTATAAATCGCAATTTCTGGCCACCTTACCACAGTATGTGACATTAAAACAAAGCAAAATTATGAACTGGAGATTACTGCCCTGCTAGTTCTAGTGATTTAAAAGAAGTTTAAAAGCTATGAAATTAATGCAGGATATTTAATCTGCCCCATATATGGAGCCCGAGCATTTCAGAGATGGATATTTGCGGTTATAATAATGTTAACTAGCTTTTTGAATTTGGATTCAGTGTCTTGAGTAGATGGAAACAGCACAACCGGGACCCATGTCATGCATGTTTGAGATTTGTGTCCCATAATTAACTGAAACCAATATATTCAGCAGCCTCTATTAATAATACTAATAATTAGATGTGATACAACTTGGCATGAAGACTAACGAAAACAGCACTTCTTCGTCTTTTAAACTAGATTAGTTAAAAGATTATCAAAAGGTCCAAGTGTCTTATGTTGTCACCTTCAGACGTATGATGCATGGAGTCGTTCTGAGGCGAGATATCGGTCTCGTTGATCCTGGTGCCAATGCAGAAGGAATAAACAGAATGTACAATATACATATTGACATGCAGCGTAACAGATATGCAACAGGTAAGCTCTTTTGCTTACTTGTGGTAAACCACCAAACCATCACAGTCAGCGATACCCTGAAACTTCTTATCCAAAAACCATAAAAATACCCGTGACTAAACCACTCCCTCTCCACCCCCCTTGCTCACCCCACCACTACCGGGGTTTAGCTCCCAAGACATTACATGTTACATGAAGATCAGCAGAGATAAGACTTCTGGCTACTTTTTTTTTTTTTTTTTTTGGGGGGGGGGGGGGCTTTATGCTTTTTTTGGTGGGAGGGGTGGGGTTTCTCGCTGATTGAGCTCTGTAACACGGACCAGCCTTCAAGCAGCTCCAGTGTGCATGGTAAGTCGCTCCCAGCAACACGAGTCCCCCGGGGGCCCGAGGGGGTCAGACAAAGCCCTCCGTTCATCCCTGGGGGCCCGATGCCAATGAATGGGCCCGGGGCCTCGCCCGGAGAGGCCACCAGCCATCGGAGTGACATTCAAAACCCAGCGGTGGCCCCTGATAAAGAGCGACCCCTCTGATAAAAAGCCCAGGGTTTCGCTGCTGGGGTTCAAGTTTCTGGGAGGGTGGGGGTGTAGGATTTACCATATGAATGTCAGTTCGGCTTCAGCGGCCGTGGGGGCCTCAGACTGGGCTCCTTTGTCTGCCCTGCCGCCCTCGGGCTGTCGCTCAGCGCGTTCCGTGTTCAAAGACCACCCTCCATTAGGCCTAATGAGGTCAAGGTCGCGACGGTGGGTGGTCACGCTGTCGCACACATAGTGAGAGACGCAAAACACCGGCCATCCACTAGGGGGCCCCCCCACAAGACCTGTGCTGTTTTGTCATTTCCTTTGATAGTCAAATACTCACTTGTTTTTCTTACACACTGACTGCTGCAGAGGGGGTATAAGCATGATCTTAAAGTCACCTTTGAAGCATTAGCACTGTGAGATATATAACCTGCCTTAACGGCACAGTTAGTGTATGTATACCCATCGGTATCACCATTCCTGCAGCATGCTGACAATATTTTGCGCAATAAAAAATAGATAGAAATGCTTCTCCGGAAGGGCTGTGTGTCTCAGCTGAGTGGCCTGTGATCGAAAGGTCATTGGTTCAAATCCCGTGCTTGTTAGAGTAACCATATCACTGTTGCCCCCTTGAGAAAAGCTCTTAACCCATGAAAAATGCTCTTCTGGTTCTGGGTGGACAGCAGAGTCTGCAGTCAGACCCCTAGCTTCACTTTCACCTCTATACGTGTATGTATTACTTTAAAAAGCAGAGCATGATGGGATACGTGAACGCTAACACATTGTTGTGCTTGAGGTGCCACCAAGCGCTGGTAATAAGCTTCTGAATCCCAAGTGCGATGTCGCTCTTTATGTCGCGCTTTATGTGCTTAAAAATGTGCCACTTCCATGAAATATCCACCTGTGTGAGATTTTAACCGGCCTGAGCTGGATTATAGCGCCTGCGGGAAGGTAAACAGAAGCTATAACTCGGCAGGTGAGACTTCATCGTCACATGGTGACGAATAAGTCGGGAGCGGGGCTGTTTTCAGGCAGCCGTGAGGCAGGGACGAGGCGTGTCAGCTGCAGGAAGTCAGTAACAGAGGAACACCTCACACATCAACCAAGGACACATCCTCCACACTGACAGATCACTGTAGGGGGGGTGGTACAGCTGTATAACAGTGCTGCTTAAGCTCTGAGCATAATACACTTATCAAAATACTTGAATAGCTGCGCCCACTCAATCACTCTCACGTACTTTATCATATTTTATCTTTAACTGATAAAGAGATCCTGAATCAGACCCCACAGACTTATATAAATCTCATTATTTCATCTTCTAGAGAAGCTGTTTCCATTCCTTCCCCAGAAGAACCTCAGACTTATTGCTTGCTTGCTTACTTGATTGATTGATTGATTGATTGATTGGTTATACCACTCAGATCATCTGGCAGTGGAACAGAATAAATACTATAAGAGCATACTGCATGCTAAAAGAGGAATCTTTAATAAACAAAGATCTAGGGAACACTCTGCCTTGGTGCGAAGCTGAGGAGGAACTTGGAGATAATGGTGATCTTCTCTATTAATGTATGCATCACACGAAAGGAATGTTGACTGACAGAAAATCGTGAGGGGGATGGGGTGTGTGTTTATATTGTTATAAATAATTATATACAATTCATGTAGAGTGCATAACATGTAATCTCCAAGTCATTGCATCACTCTTGGGTGGAATTTTACTCTGGTGGGACTAAGAACACATGGAAGGAGGTACAGACGAGAGGCATGTCCTGCGGTGTGAAGTTTCACTAAGCATGCTGAGATCGACGGCAGGAATTCATGTCAGCAACAAACCAAGAGAATCTGGGGCCGTGTTATAGAGCAACGGCCTTTCTGTAGGTTTTATACACGTGTTTTATAGAGACGACATGGTCCGTCGCTGAGGGTAGCACTTCGAGGTTCTGAGCAGAGGTCACCCGCCACGGAGGAAGAAGGTGCTGCTCACAGAAACACAGGGTCACACATTCAGCAGACAGGGTTCAAAGGAGGACATTGGACTTCCACCTCATTTTATAGCGTCTCTGTATATATATCCATCCATCCATCCATTTTCCAAACCGCTTATCCTATTGGGTCGCGGGGGGTCCGGAGCCTATCCCGGAATCAATGGGCACGAGGCAGGGAACAACCCAGGATGGGGGGCCAGCCCATCGCAGGGCACACTCACACACCAGTCACTCACACATGCACACCTACGGGCAATTCAGCAACTCCAATTAGCCTCAGCATGTTTTTGGACTGTGGGGGGAAACCGGAGTACCCGGAGGAAACCCCACGACGACACGGGGAGAACATGCAAACTCCGCACACATGTGACCCAGGCGGAGACTCGAACCCGGGTCCCAGAGGTGTGAGGCGACAGTGCTAACCACTGCACCACCATGCCGCCCTTTCTGTATATATATTCTGTATAGAAATGTGTTTTCCAACATTGCTACTTCTCTCCCCCCTGGAAGTATTACTACACTGTGACAGGTCTGGATTGCGTTTGTGTGATATTAATGTTTTGGTTGTGACTCTAAAGTTCAGCACATCACTCTGCCATCTCTGGTTCTTGTTAGGGGTGTAAAACTCCAGCACACAGCAGACAGATTCTTCCTCTCTCCGCTTCAGGCTTCTACCAACCCTTTAGTACGTAATGTCCCACATCAGTGTCACAAAAAACCCAGAGAAAACTCCCATGGCTTCCAACTGAGTGACGGGAGAGCTACTTAATACGGGGGTGCGCTTTCATTTCCTCTTTATACCACCCCCCGCCCCGAGCCATCCAGGTTTACCATGGGAACTCAACCGACTCAGGATCTCAGCCTTCTGTTACTGATCATTGAGTATTAGATTTAATTCATTCTCCCCGCTGCAATCTCACATTTGAAAAGCAGCAGTAGGCTGTAAATATTTTTCCTTTGGCTGGTCCTGCTGTTTTTCGTGATCCAGGGTGAATCTCAGTATGTGTACTTGACCGCACTTGTGTTCTCGTGTCCCCGTTTTCCGTCGTCTTCCATTGCCAAAGACCAGTTCCAATACTAAGGATTCAAGTACGGAGGATGGTAAAAATCTCCGGATGTTGGTCTTTTTCGACCTCAGGTTGCATCCTCGCCATATGAGACCAATCCCATGATTCATTGCTCCCCAAGTTTGTTCTTGGAAGGCAAGTTCGCAAGACCAGTTTTGCCAAGACCACAAGTATGGTTTTTTGCATTCTTGGTATTGAGACTCAGTCCCTCTGTCTCATGCTGATTCCTAACCTTGAGATTCATTTGCTTCTTTTACCATTGGTCTCCTGGGTGGTGGCTTCTCGTTGTACATGAAGATGCCGTTTTGGTGCTAAACCCTGGGAATCCTTCATTGGGGGAGGAATTTGGCTCACGCAATGTAATGTGTAACAAGTGTTGGTGTGACGGAAAACTTACAAAATGATGTCTGCAGGAGGGTCAGGTATGAGAATACCCCCATTTTAGGGCCCACCTCTCTTAGGTGTGTATGTTCTACTCAGGGGTGTACTTATTGTTTCTTTGAACCCCACTCAAAAAGTCACCCCCCCAGAAACTAAATTAATCACAAACTAAATAAATAGCTAGTGAGTACAGTCAGGAGGTCCTAGCTAGGTAGCTAGTTAGCAGAACATGCGCTTCAGCATCTCCTAAATATGGAACATGCTTATTTCATATTTAGTGTAATGACTGTTCGTGACCAACAGGGGGTTCCCTAACCGCAGGAGCCCCATGACCCCCTAAGCCCCATGACCATGCATGATTTGAGTGATGGTAAACACCAGCAATGAGCAAAGCAAGGTGATGTACGCAGCCACTCGCTTGGCCTGTGTCTTTCTCCAGTTTCTTAACGTCTGTATTCTTGCCCCCGATGCTAAATGCCCCCCCCCATACACCCACCATGACACTTGCTCCTTCCTGTGTCCTTGTGTGCTTTCCCCCCGCTGTCTGTTTATGATGTTCCCAGTCATTTCTGCTGATCTTGTCTCCCCTCCTTTCACCGACGTTCCTCCCTCCTGCTCCCATGGATGTGATCTCACCCCCCCCCCCAGCGGCGTAGGAGTAGGATCCATGCTGGTGGAGCTGTCATGTTCATTCTGAAGTAAACAGGCTTGAGTGATCCAGTTCCCCTGAGAAATCCCTATGTGCCAACGAATTTACTTCCTGGTCGCATCGATACACAAGGAATCGTGGGTAAAAATAAACCTGTTATGTACCCAGCTTCAATGGTCGCTGTTTGACAGATGTATGCTGACTTTTTTCAGTTGCTTCTAATCTCTGATTTCCGAAATTGCACCCATTAAAATACACAACCCACACGGATGACTGTTGATCTGAACTCTCAAGAAGCCCCTCTGGTCATATCCGTCTAAAATGACACTGATCATTTCAGTGTGGAAACTATACTCGGTTTCAGTCTTAAAACTTTCCTCTGGATATTTCAGTATAGAAACTATGTTTCAGTTTTAAAACGTTACTCTGCTTGTTTCAGTGTAAAAACTATGCTCAGCCCATTTCAGTTTCAAATGAATACCAGTTTAGCTACCTTTCTTTGCACTGTGGGAGGACACTGAAGTACCCAGTTTTCTGATTAAATTTGCGTCCCAGTTTTAAATACCTGACATAATATACATTCATTAACAGGCAATGAAGATCAAGATGTTGACATAATAATGCTTGGTTTCAATACTCATTATTCATTTAATCTTTGATACTCATTATTACAGTATTTGATCCTGTCCATGGTGTACCCCAGGCGACATTGCCCAGGATAAGTCATTAGAAAATGGATGGATGGATGGATGGTTTACACCTGGTCTCACAAATGAACAGCTATTGATGATGCAGGCCGTGGCCTGACAGACATTGTTTAAACATAGAGGGCAGAAAACCGTCCACCTGGTCAGGTTGTTGCATTGTTGTCCTGAATGTCAGCATCTCCTTTCTTAGGTAGACGTTTGTTGGCCACCTGGGTGTGTCTCCATTCTGCTTTAATGCTGGGCTGTACCCATGTTCTCGGCTTCTCCCACTTTACATTATGAGTGTAATGTGCACTAAGCCGCTGCTCCTACTACCTCAATGCAGCTATTTACATTTATCCGTACATGTTCACTCAGCATAGCTTTCGCTGCTCTTGGCTTCATTGTGAGACGTTATGCAGGGGCATAGATGGTGTGTGTGTTGTATGCATAGTAACTGTGCTTTGGTTTGCTCATGGCAAGTCGCTCTTTCTGCTGTGTCCCAGGGGGCAGCAGTGAGGGGGGGGGAGAGCCCGAATGGCAGATGCTTGGGGGCCAGCCTGCGTGGGACGGTCGCTCTAGGAGCCTACAGGAGGGGCAGCACTTCACCTGGAGAAACTGACAGGTAGGCAAGAGCCGGGGTTTAAAATTTTACAATGTATAAATCAAACCAAAAAAATACATCTCTCTGAGTGTCAGGGGCTCTCCCTGCATTCCCAACACAGAATGCAGGGGGCGCCATTACGATGTATAAACCTAACCACTGGCACAGTGTAACTGGCTCTCCCTGTGCCCACAGCAGAGACTGCATAACCTTGAAGGAATTCTGAGATTATAGCTTGTTTTCTACTGGTAGCCGAAATATGAATCCCAGCAACGAGCTGACATTGGATTTTCTAGTCATGTCTTTTCATGGTACATCCAGCAGCAACAGCGATTGACTGATTCCTAATAAAACCTATGGCTTTAATTGAATAGATGGGGAAAATATGACCTTGGTAAGTCAAAGTAACTGAAGGGGCATTTTGTAATGAAATTAAGCTTTATTTCTGTAATGGCTTGGCGCTCCATCCTGCACAGGGTGGATGGATGAAGCCGTATTTGCTATTTATACAAGTATAAGAAGAAGCACATTTCATTAGCTGTCGCGTATCCCATCATGCTCTGCTTTTTAAGACACACAGGCGCACAGAGATGACAGCGAAGGTTGGGGTCTGAGCACAGGGACAGCCGTCCGTCCATCCCCCCAACCCCCCCCGGGGGGGGCATTTCTCAGGGGGTTAAGGATCATGATCAAGGTTCTCACTGAGGTGTGACTCTGGCGGCTTGGTGGGGCTGACGTACCGATAGATTTCCCTTCCTAGTCCAGTATAAGCATTCAAATGAACAGTCAGAAAATGACAACAATTTAATAATTTAATTTCCTTAGCTGGCTGGGTGATATTTATTTCAGGATTTTCTGGTCCCAGCTCCTTAACGTGGATTTTTTTCCACCATCGTCCTTCTCACAGAAGGGTAATTCAATAACGATCTCACGGAACTTCCTGGAAGCCGCCCCTCAACTGTCGTCGTCGCCATCATCTCTCTCTCTGACTTTCCGACTTTCTTCTCTGACGGAATTTCCAGCGCCCCAAGACCATTTAATTCGGCGATGCTGATAGGTGAAATCTTTATTATATTCGCCTAGCGACCTTACAAGATTGGCTAAGAAGAAGAAATGATTGGTGGAAATCTGTGGAAATTCACGGTTGAATGAGAGTCAATCGGTGGAAATGTTGTTTAAATAATTCAGATTGCATGTAGGCACACACTATTAAGTAAAAAAAAATTGATAAACAAAGGGCCTGACCACCCCCTACGGGCCAGCCCCCACTGGTGTGGCTACAGTATCGCACACAGGATTTGAGCACAGAGGCCTTACCTGCTTTGTCACACACCCTAACCCTAACCCTAACCCCCCTATCTTTTCTCATGGAATCAATAAAACAACTGATGAAGCAAAATCTACATTTGACATTAATTGTAGGATTTATGCGGGGGGTTTTGTCATGTAAATAACAACCAAACGTTGCGTGTTGAAAACTATAAACGTAGACGAATGTCAGAGATACGTGACATGTGCACAGGCGAAGAGGCTATTGTGCGTATCTGCCTGTCAGCATGGGAACGACCTGCAGCGTGTCCCGACACATCGCGATCTTTCCGATTCCCTGCCCTGAGGGACGTGTCACCTGGCAACGGGGCCAGCAGACTTCCTATTGGCTCTTCAGCTTTTTCCCATCAGCATAATTAGCCGGGCTTGTCTACTGCCCTTTATATACTCTTCATTTCTGATGAGCGAACACAGCCCCTCCTTTCAAAATACAGTTTCATCACTGGGAAAAAAAAACCCAAAAAAACCCCAAAAATATTCTTTGAACATGGCTTCTTGTTCAATTTCAATTAATTCATTCAATGACTTCTCACTTCTAAACAGAGGTACTGGATAAGCTTTGCAATATGTGCCTTGTGATAATTTATTCATTTTTTTCTTAGTGCATCTCAGTGCTTTAGAATGTCGGTGGTCACCAGTTCGAATCCCGGGGTTGACAGACCGATGCCACCGTTGGGCTCTAGAGTGGAGTCTTTACCCCCCAGCTCCAGGGGTGCTGCATGCTGGCTGACCCTGTGCAGTGACCCCCAAGCCTGATCTCACCCCTGTATGTGTGTCTCACTGTAAACAGGAAGTGGTTAGTGAAAAGAGAATTTCCCCATGGATGAAGTATCACTGTTATATTCTATATTCTATTCAATCAAGGTAGTAGTTAGTGTAACATGCATATATAGAATGAAACTCAAGAAACATACAACACAATTTGCAAATATGTCCATATTCATAACACACTCGGCATATCACATTTACTAGCTGTTTAATTACCGCACATGTATGCAGTATATTGTACAGCTGTTTGCAAGGGTTTTGCTAGACATAAAGCTCTATTGGGATACAGGTCTCTCAACCCCCCATTACCTCATATGATTTGTGCGTGAGATTTGTGTAAATACTGGGCCATGTGCCCCAGTAACAGGGATCTAGCGACACCAATGGCTGTTGTAGCACTTTTCACTATTTTCACTTTCGGATTAGATGCGAAACTGCATTTCAGTGTCTGAGTGCTTTGTCTGATTACAGTACAGCTGAATCTGATCCGTGATACAGTCTAACGGTTTGTAAAGCTGTTAGTTATGATTCTGTAGGCAGCGTTTCCCGACGGCACTGCATCGCAAAGAGAGAGAGAGCGAAAATGCTACTGCGATCTCTTTTCAAAGCGATTCCTTCCTCCAGTGCCGCATTCCCGGTCTCCCTAAATATTCCATCCCTCGTTCACGCTTCCTTCTTCTTCCGTTGCATTAGCAGTAACCTCGAACATATCTCCTGCCTCTGATTTCCCACGCTGGGCAGCTCCCTATCGTTCCCCCCACTGTTAGCTTTCTGCTTTTTCACTCCCTCTGTAAAATATAACGATAAATCACCACAAAGGTCTTTGTGACAACTTGTAAAAATTTATGTTACACAAAACTTATAGATAGATTTACAGATTGACCTATTGCTCCAAATGCAAAATGCTAATACTTAAAAGTACATTTTTATATTTTAGTATATTAAAGTGTAAAAAAAAAGCATATTAAAGAATTCCACTTAAGGAAACAGCCCAGAAAACACAGTCATTAGCAATTAAATATTCTGCCATTATGAGATGTGGAGTTGATGACTCTCTGCCGAGATTTAGCTAAATGTACAGTAACTGTGTAAAACACAGACACTAGAAGAAGGGTGATGCAACAGACATGCAAGCAATATAGTCAAAACCCATGGAAATGCATTTTGCCAGCAATATATGGTTAAAATCTGGCATTACTGAAACACAGCTGTGAAAGAATGCTGGATCTGCATTGACTTTATTTCAGTAGTTAAATTTTGTGGCGACTTATGTGGACATTATGGCCTGATGAACTGTCAGCCTTGGGAATGCGAGGTTTGCCACAGCCATCGTAGAGCAACAGAGAGCGCGGCCGCATACGTCAGAACAGTAACGTGAGGGGCGACTGTCATGAGACACCTGATCATCAATGAAGGAATCACCAGGAAGCTTGTGGAGAGCTTACTCTGTGTCGCAAAAGTATTAACTAACCCTAACCCTAACTAACCCTAACACTAACTAACCCTGACCCCCTTAAAATCATCAAATTTGCATGAATTACAAATGATTCATGCACATATTCTCCCTGTCAGTCTCTTTATTTCAAACCTATAGTCTGTGGGAGTAAAATTTCAAAGACAAAATCTTCTAAAGATACTCAAATTCAAA
Organism: Brienomyrus brachyistius; assembly: GCF_023856365.1. NCBI lineage: Eukaryota > Metazoa > Chordata > Actinopteri > Osteoglossiformes > Mormyridae > Brienomyrus > Brienomyrus brachyistius. Next base: position 15,087,942 of record NC_064550.1, read on the forward strand.
AAAGCATCAAATTTCAATGCCTGCATATTAGCATTTGGGCCATGTTTTGCTGAACAACAGCTCTAAGTATTTCGGAGTATGTAGTTACCAGCTTTTTACACCCCAGGAGTGACTCTGGCCCCTTTTACACCCCAGGAGTGACTCTGACCCCTTTTACACCCCAGGAGTGACTCTGGCCCCTTTTACACCCTAGGAGTGACTCTGGCCCCTTTTACACCCCAGGAGTGACTCTGGCCCCTTTTACACCCCAGGAGTGACTCTGACCCCTTTTACACCCCAGGAGTGACTCTGACCCCTTTTACACTCCAGGAGTGATTATGGCCCATTCTTCCTTGGAGGCTTGCTTCAGGGCCTTCACATGAGTTGGATGTCGCCTGTTCACTGCGATTTCCAAAGAAAGCTACAGGTTCTGCATGGGATTTAGATCTGGACTTTGACTTGGCAACTTCAGATGCGCTGCACTGTAATACCCTGTAAAGCATTGAGAATTATGAGTCGCTGGAACAGTCTGGGATGTCACCCAGAGGAGTATAATAAAGTCTGACATTCCCCATGTTCTTCAAGTAGTTGTGGCAACAGTCCCAGAATCCGCCCATCACGAAATGTCGGCTTCCACCTGAAAGGGGGTTCCTTCTGAGAGCAGAAGGAAGAATGATTGGTTCAGAGAAATAACCAATCAGACTGTAGAGGAGGTGGGTCTAGGATAGTAATTTAGAAGTCAGTAGAGGTCTTGTACCAACTTTTAATCTAGATTTGGACAATTTTCTGTTTAAAGTGTAGTATTATGAGACAAAGTTAAGGATATTTACAGAAGTTAAGACTGGCTATTGGATATCTTGTCAGGACATGTGGTTAGCTATTAACTATCATATCAGTCTGGTTAATGACTGGTGGAACTGCAAAGACATCTGATTGGCTACCGATTCTCTTGGCAGGACGTGTGCCCATGAGGTCGTCAACGCTGGCCCTACTCTTCCTGATCAGCGTCCAGGCTGTAGCACACATAGGAGGGGACGCCCAGGGGACCGCTGGGCAGGGCATGGCAGGGCCCCTCAGGACATCCGCCGGCCCCAACGCCCCGATGGCCAGCCTGCTACAGCACCAAGACTCGCACCCCATTCCCGTAGTGGACCCCAAACTCTTCAACAAGCGACGGTACCGCTCGCCCCGGGTTCTGTTCAGTGCTGTGGCCCCGGGCCCCGAGGGAGAGGGACCAGGCCCCCGGGTGCGAAGGAAAGCCAGTAAGCCGATGCACCGGGGCGAGTACTCAGTGTGCGACAGTGTCAACCGCTGGGTTATCAACAAGACGAGGGCCACGGACATGGCCGGCAACGAGGTGATGGTCCTCCCCAACTTCAACATCGACAACGTGGTCATCAAGCAGTACTTCTTCGAGACCACGTGTCTGACGGGCCCGTCCGGCACCACTGGCTGCCGCGGTATCGATGGGCGCCGCTGGAACTCGCATTGCTCGAACACGCACACCTTCGTGCGGGCGCTGACCTCCTTCCAGAGCCAGGTGGCCTGGCGCTACATTCGCATCAACACCGCCTGCGTGTGCGTCCTCAGCCGCAAGTCCTGGAAGCAGTGAGGCCGGGCGGATGCTGCCGCAGCCCTGCCCATTAAACCCCACCCACCCACAGCCCTGCCCCAACCCCGCCTCCTCCAAACAGCCGCAACAGCCCTAATGCCAACCAGCTGCCGTGCCCCTCCCCCCCCCCCCCAACCCTTCCCACATGCCCCGCCCACCCCTACCTCACTCTGTAAATTATTGGTGGTTTTAAGTTATGAGGACTGCATGTCATATTTATAGTTTATACAGTCAAATATATATAAATATATATATAATGTATGTGTATAAATACCGAAAAGAAAACCAAGCTTTTGTTGTTGTGCTGTTTTTGACATTGTTATTTATTAAACACTTCAGTCCACGCCTAGAAATGGTTGCTGTGTCTCATTGAATGACAGATTGAGCCACGGTCCGTCTCAAGATGGACAGCAGGTGGACTCAGGCGGCCCCTACAGTCTTCATTACTGTGACGGAGTCTTCATCACCCACAACAGACACTAATTTATCTATCCTGATTACTGAACGTGGTGTGTGTGAGGAATGGATTTATTGCCAAATATATTTAAAAAGTCACTGTCAAAATAGCAAAATAACTCCCATCCATCTTCCGAAACCACTTATCCAGTTCAGAGTCAAGGGGAGTCTGGAGCCTATGGGCGCAAGGCAGGGAACAACCCAGGATGGGACGTCAACCCGCACACTCACCTATGAGCAATTTGGTAACTCACCTGTAAAATCAGCCTCACCTGTTTTTGAACTGGTGGGGGGGGGGGGGGGGGGGGACCAGAGAACCCGGAGTAAACCCTACGATGACATGGGGAGAACATGTAAAATCCACAAGCGTGGAACCCCGGCAGAGACTCGAACCCGACTCCCTGAGGTGAGGGGTGACAGCACCACCATGCCGCCCCTAACAAAGATGAGTCCAATGGTATTTATTTTAAAGCCATGCTGTAGAAAGGTTTCATGGCCCCAGTCACAGTCGAGGCCGGGAAAGGTGACCACCCAGCATGGGGGTGGGGGGTGTCAGAAATTACTTTGAAAACTTAAAATACAAGCAGGAATGGAATCAAACCAAAAAAACTATAATTTTTTTAAACTTTTATTTGCAGTTTTCAAGTTTTGGTGAACTGGACCCAGACTTGGGCAAAATCTGACCAAAGGCCAAAGGTCGCGGAATTAATCGAGATTTTTTTTGCTTCTTCTCAATGGTCAGAGCTTTCAAAATAATGTGTGTGAGCGAGCAATGATAGACAATATGTCTATAAGCAGACAATTTGAGTTCCTCTAAAACTTTTCAAAAGCGTTTTGTGTTTGTTTAGCATCTCGTGACTGCCGGGATTTAAACTAGAACATGTTTGGGCATGTTTGTGCAGGTTGTTTGGGTGTTTTATGCGTTTAATTACGGTAAGGTCCAATCCTTTGAGCTATTTTCAAAGAAGTGGTGCAGGCCAAAGAGCTACACTGAGGTTGGACCTGTGGAAACAGAGGAAAAGTCAGCCATCCCAGAGAAACCTTATAGAAACCTGCAGACCATGTGCCCAGATTGTGTATCATGCTGCACTTTACTCTTGCGGTATATTCAACGAAATGACGGTTTTCCGTAAAAGATCTGAAAAAAAAAACCATCCAATCTTTTCCCTTTGGTTTGAACACATCATTAACTCACATACACATGGAATCATTTTACAAAATGGGGCTCACAAGATTATCTGGGTTTTTCTGTATTTTGATAGTGCCCATTTTATTTAAGTATCTATGGATTACGGCATATCCCTGTTAAACAAATCAGAACAAACGACATGAAAGATCTGGTAACTCCTGGCAATGATTAAATGCTGCACGATTTCGTTTTTCAGTCTTCAGTCGTCTCTTCCCTGAGCTCCTCCCGCATATGAAAGGACGTAACACTTAGTCCTGAGTGATTCCTCCAGACCCAAAGGAGGAAATTCAAAAGCTCCCCATTCCCCATCTGCAAAGAACAAAAAAATTAAACAAAAACAGACCGTTACTTGTTTCCTGGATGGCTGCTTACTCTGTATTTAATCCAACAAATTCCACAGCTTTATCCATGCAGTTTGTTGGTAATCAGAACTATTTATGCAAAGTCATTCTGCAATGTCACTGAGTTACATTTTTCTAATACAGAGGAGAGTCTCAGGTTATCTTTTTGTGAAAAAAAATCTGCTCTTTTTATCCAAGGACAGGTTTGTTGTTTTTGGGGGTCTGCTGAAAAAGTCACTTAGTCCGCAGCCCAATTCAGTAACTGTCATGGCCAACTGGGGGCCCCAGACCCGAGGTACCTCACACAGATATGTGGTTTGAGTGGTGTAAACAAGGCCTACATCAGATACCAAGAGTGTAGAAAAAGAAAAAATCCCTTTCTCTTCCTGTTTTTCTCCTGTAGTGCTAAATGCCTGAACTGTCAGGGGCATCCCAGTGCACACGCTGCCGATTTGCATCTGATTGCTTTGATAAATAAAAAAAAAATCCCGATAGATCGATGGAACGGGGGCGGCATGGTGGCGCAGTGGTTAGCACTGTTGCCTCACACCTCTGGTACCTGGGTTCGAATCTCCGCCTGGGTCACATGTGTGTGGAGTTTGCATGTTCTCCCCATGTCGTCGTGGGGTTTCCTCCGGGTACTCCGGTTTCCCCCCACAGTCCAAAAACATGCTGAGGCTAATTGGAGTTGCAAAATTGCCCATAGGTGTGTATGTGTGAGTGAATGGTGTGTGAGTGTGCCCTGCGATGGGCTGGCCCCCCATCCTGGGTTGTTCCCAGCCTCGTGCCCATTGCTTCCGGGATAGGCTCCGGACCTCCCGCGACCCAGTAGGATAAGCGGTTTGGAAAATGGATGGATGGATGGAGATCGATGGAACAGTCCACCTTAGTGTTCTGGTCAAGTTAAAACAAGGCATGAATGGACAGAACCTCTTTGACTTCTCTTGCTACGTATTCTGTGACCGGAAAGAGACAGGGGGAGGAAGCAGGATGAGGGGAGCGAAAATGGACGGAAGCTATGGTTACAGGGACCACCCACCAGCAGGGCTCGCTTGACAGGTGAAAAGTACTGAAATTAGAGAAGCGTGAAATAATATCCAGACCTTTGTGTTATGATATTTGTATGTACATGGTTCTACATGTTATGCCCACATGGAAATCTGAGCACACAAATTAGGCTTTAATAGGTCTGCCTGAGCCGTGTCGTGCGTATAACAGGACGCCCGCACTGCTGGCATACAGTATGGATGACTGGTGAGTCACTCTCATTAAATATACAGAATGGATCACGATGGATCACCGTCCAGTCAAACCCCATAAGGATAGCGAAGACTCACAACATGACCCCAGAGGGCTGACGTTAAAGGTCAGGCCTGCTCTGGGGTAAAGTGGTCACATGCAAAATCTGGAATCAAAAGCTCGGGTTTGGGGGTCTTGGCACATTTGTATGGCCTGCTGGAATGCAGAATAAATCCTCCTTCGTTGAGGGACCTTCAGTCTGGGGTATTTCCTTGCCTTTGTCACAAAGTGAAGATGTGGATTAGGTAAAGATTCCTGATGTTCGTAGGGAGACGACCCAGAGCTTCCTTACCCTCTGCTTTGTAAGGAAGACAGACAGACAGACATGCAGGTAGGCAGACAGGCAGGCTTGCAGGCACACAGGCCGGCAGATATACAGGCAGGTAGATAGACAGGCAGACATGCAGGCAGGCAGACATACAGAGAGACAAGTAGGTAAATAGTCAGGGAGGTAGAAGACAGAGATGGGCCGGTGGTCAGAGAGACAGTACAGATAAACATACAGAGAAAAAGAGACAGGCAGACAGACAGGTGGATGGACAGACAGGCAGACAGAGGCAGGTGCACAGAGACAGACAGGCAGGCAGGCAGACAGATACTGGTTGGGCATGGTGCCTAAACTACTACGCCCCCTGCTGTGCATTTGACACTTAAATAATAATGCATGATAGGCCCCCTACTGGCACTGGGAAGGATGTAGCTTGTTTTTGCTTAATGTAAATAGGGTGTTGGGAGTCTCAGTGGTTTGCCCCACTTTCAGCGCCCAGTCCTGCGCCTGATGTCTGCTGGGATTTTCTGTGGGCCTGGATCTAGAGACCAAGCAGGAGTTCAGGGTAAGCAGCTGTGTCACCAGTAGCTGTCACTGACTGCATGGGTATCAGCACTGCCCTTAATCAGCTCATTAAAGTGCTTGTTTGGCATAGACCTCTGGGGAGCTGATTATGGAAGCCTACAAGCCAGATGGCATAAAGGGAGAAGTACTGTACCCTATTTTTTATTTTTTTTTGGCATTTTTGTTTTCAAAGCTATGTTGTGAAACTGGGACAGTTCAAAGAAGCTTCCGGAGAGAGTCCCAAAGGTAATCAAATGCTGCTGTTGTAACTGAACTGCCACATTGAGCAGTTTTTACGCAAGCAGCCACACTGCGAAATATCCTTTGCCTGCTTCTGGAATCACATGAGGCCAAAGGACGGTTTGTTGTTTCTGGGGTCCCAGTCAAAAAGTCTCTCCCCCCCCCCCACCTCATGTTTCGGCTCTAGCAAGTAGAGTCAGAAGATGGTAGCTGGCTGGCGGGTTTGCAGAACACGCTGCTTCCAGCCCACGACACCTCCAGTCCCCTGCTAACGATGCTAATGATGCTAACTCTCACCTGTAACGTGAGAATATGTCCTGAAGAGGAAACGCGTGCAAAGATGTCATCAAATACCTTTTTTTATTATTATTTGAATTGCCTGAAGACAGCACTGAAGTGTTTTGATTAAAATCCACAGGAATATAACTGCGACAGATAGCAATATATCTGCAATGCTTTACTGATTTGCTCCATTCCAGCTGTTCCTTAGAGCTCCATCAAAACTGATTCATGGTTCATCATCAAACAAGCACAGATCTAAATCTGTTCAGTAATTACTGACGTTTATGTCGAGCCACAGCACTCAGCTATTCTGAAACTGACAGAGATGGTTCAGTGTCTGACTGAAAGCTAAATTACTGCCGATTATCACAGTTTACCTTTAATCAGAGATATAGAGGTTAGTATTAACACTCCATGCCTGTCCTCTGTCTTTAAAAATATAGCTGCAAGGCATCAAACATCCAAGCCCAGATGTTCATGAATCTCTCCGGGGTCTTTCCAGTTCCATCTGTGCTGACTGCAGATATGCCTGAATTTCCAAACGCACACCAGTCCAGATTAATTACCGTTTGATGTATTAGGATGTGAGGGACCCTGGACATCACACAGACTGCATGAGAAGAGCAACTTCATGCTAGATTGTGAAAAATAACAGGATGTCCTTGAAAACAGAGCTAACACCTGCGAACCAAGAGATACCCGGGTCTCACAGGTATGAGGCAACAGTGATAAGCACTGTGGTACCATACTGCCCCTGTGAATGCGATCCAAAAACTAACAGTGCCAAAAGTCTTGTATTATGTTTGGTTACTTACGCTATGGTTAAGGTTTGGGCTGGGTGGGGGCTAAGGTTGTCATTGTTAATATTAGAGTTATGTCCATAGAAATGAATAAAGTGTCCCCACCAAGACTGAAATAGTTGAGCTCTCTCTATATCTGTGCGTGTATGTGTGTGTATGTGTTTATGTGTTTATGTGACCAGTGATGGACTAACTTCCCACTCCTGCCTCCCACACTGACATAGAGGGGAGGATGGAAATAAAAATTTTAAAATGATATAATTTTATAAATAAACACTGCCGATGGGTTGCAGACATTTAATTATAGTCGGCTATAGTCACAATCGTTAGATGTATTTGATAGGTGGTTTATCTGGAAGAAGATGCTGCATGTGTAGCTCTTCTAGGTTTGTTTTGGTTTGAGAAGCAGAAGCACTGGAAAGACAGTAACCGATACAGGGAAATAGCCCAGAGACTGAAAAGTATGCGGGTGACACCTTCCATTCATTTATAGACATTCTTTGGCAAAAGAGAAGGAAAGAAAGAAAGAAAAAAAGAAAGAAAGAAAGAAAGAAAGAAAGAAAGAAAGAAAGAAAGAAAGAAAGAAAGAAAAGGAAAAGGCAAGCAGTGCATGCAGTGCACAGCTGGGCTGCAGCTAAGAAGAGAACAAGGATTAATCATGGGAGACAAGTGAAAAATTAAGCAAAGCACATAATGCATCTCTTTACAACACACATGACACTGTGGCGTATTACCCAATAGATCCGATGGTATCATGGTGAAATAGGCGAATAAAACACACAAGAAAAATCAAAGTTACACCTGATTCCTCTTGCACGATGGCAGGAGCACAGAGCGAATACGGAACTTAATCGTGATTATTTTCCGTATATTAGTCTCTTCCATAGTGCTGTGTCACATTCCTCAAACAAGCTAAAGGTCCCTGGATCGAATCCGGGTGGAAACATGTTCTAAAATATCCCTCTGGAGTCAATACAGTAAATTTTAATTTCAGGACAATACTGCCCTCCAGTGGCGAATGCTTTGCATGGCGCTGATAGGGCATTGGGGTGCTACACTTTTAACACGCAAAAAGATGAAAAATGGCGACTGTACAGCTCAGAGACGCTGCCACCTGTATGCCAGATACGCTCACTGCATACCCCAACAGTAGTACGATATTCTCTAATTACTATATTGCTCAGAATATGAGATGAAAAATAATATTATTTCATAAGCACATATAAGTACATGTAAGTTAACCAGCAACCACATGCAATTGGATTACAAATAGAATATTGAACAGCTGACATTGCAAAAAAACATAATAATGAATATTACAAGCTCCACAATCCTTCAGGGTGCAGAATGTTTTCAATGCAGACAGCCCGCATGAAGAGGGTGATGTTCAGCGGAGAGAGGCTGAGCCATATTAATGAGTGATATGACAGCCCTTCGAAAATGAGTGTTTCTGCGTTTACTAACAGCAGCAGCACGACCATGGAAGCCAACAATTTACAGGACAGGGCTGCCAGCTCCTACGCTTCTGGCCTGACACTCACCCTTCTTGACTCTCATGCTCACGCGAGAAATCTCCCAGCAAATCAATTTTACCGTACGTCAAAAAGTTCATTATAACATATCGTATTTGACGCTGTCTATTCCGTTTTAGAATAGACCCCGAATGTACGGCAACATCACTTTTAAAGACGTATTTTGAGGGAAAGGTTCTTATATTCAGGTCAACATGGTATTTTGAGTTTAAATTTTGAAATATTGCTACATTAGGCTTATTATCCCCTCCATGAATCACCACCTTATTGTGGTGGTGGGGGGGGGAGGGGGGGGGGTTGTGTGCTCTAAGAGCTGTGTTATCAGGGGCAATCGGGGACTGCCAAGGCAAATTGGTCCTAGGTGAGTGTTCAGACTGAGGGCGATTCAGAGCATGGCCCTTGTTGACCAATGATGCAATGGACCATGTTACCCCACCTGGACTGGGGAGATTGGGGCCTCGCCCTGGAGCAGGAGCTCGTCGGCAGGCCCCTGCTGGCTGGACCTCCAACCATGGGGCCTGGCCAGACTTACCCAGTAACATGGGTTTGCCCTCCTGTGGGCCCACCACCTGCAGGGGGGGGGGCGAAGGGGATGGAGATTGGCTCGTGATACATGGAATGTAACCTCTCTGGTGGGAAAGGAGCCTGAGCTGATGTGGGAGGCAGAGAAATGCCAATTAGATATAGTGAGTCTCACCTCAACGTGCAGCTTGGATTCTGTAACCAGAATTCTGGAGAAGTGTTGGATTCTATTCTACTCTGCAGTTGCCCTTGGTGAGAGGTGCTGGACAGGGGTGGGTCTGCTTTTAGCTGCCCAGTTCAGTGCCCGTACGTTGCGTTCACCCTAATGAACAAATGAGAGGGTCGCCTCCCTTCAGCTTCGAGTCGGAGGATGGGCTTTGACTGTTGTCTGCGTGTAAGCGGGGAACACCAGTCCAGAGAATCCGGCCTTCTTGGAGACCTTGGATGGGGTGTCGGAGGGCGCCCCTTCTGGGGACTCCTTTGTTCTGCTGGGGGGTAATGACCATAAAAGGAAGGAATGGCCTGACCAATTGGAATCTGAGCAATGAAACCATAACAAACACCATATATCAAATATAAGGGTCTTCATAAGTGGACCCTAGGCCACAGTTTGATGATCCATTTTGTAATTTATTTTGTAAATGTTTTGAACACTCTGGTGTTCCATTCTTAAGCTCTGAAAAGCTTGGGAGTGGGACAGCGCCAAGCCCTAAGGCCGCAAAACCTCCACGCAGTCAAATCTCCACACACATTTGCAGATTTGCCGTGGTCCTCATAGTCAGCCCTGTCAGCGCCAGCGGTCGCATGCGATCTTCGGAAAGCAGAAGCATGAAACATGCGAACAGCAGTAAAGTGGAGTCCCAGTTTAACTGCATGTGTGATGCACGTCGGATAAGGCGGGGAATTCAGACGGCAACGGATTATAAGCTGCAGCCATGCACGTTCATTTGCTACCGCCGCGTCCCTCCCTGACGAACCGAATGCGTTTCATGCATGCTTTGAGCTTGCAGACCCAGATTCTCCAGTGTGAGCCCACACAGCGCCGCATGACATCATTTTCACAATCTCTGTTGTGGACACGAAATGGACTTTTAACGCTGTCAACACCCGCAATGCTACCGCTCCAGAAAGAAATCTCAGGTCATGTTTTAAAAGCATGCAGTGCGCAGTTGTCTGCTGTCTTCACAGGCATATTTAACACCTCCCTGCAGAGCTCCACTGCCCCCCAAACAAAACAAAGTGACCTGCCTAAATGGCTACCACCCTGTAGCACTAGCCTCCATTTGCAATGAAATGCTTTGAGAAACTGGTGCTGGGACACATTAAGGGCTCCATTGCAGGCAGTTTAGACATGCTGCAGTATGCATGCCCCCACATTAGATGCATGCAGATGCAATTCACACTACCCTGGTTCACCAGGAGGATAAAAACTGCGATGCCAGGCGGTTATTTGTGGATTACAGCTCTGTACTTAATATGGTCACTCCCTCTAAGCTGATCCAGCTTCTTTGTCTGGGAGCTACTCTGTGCAACTGGGTCTTGGACGTTCTCACCAACGGACCTCAGCATGTATGGATTGGCAAAGACACTTCCCCTACGCTGCCATTTCTGTACTCCTTGTTCACACTTGACTGCATGACCAGACACAGCTCCAACACCATCATCAAACTTGCTGACGGCACCACCGTCGTGGGCCTGATCACTAACAACGATGAGATGGCCCACAGAGAGGAGGTGAGACTCCTGGCAGAGTGGAATCAGGAGAACAAACTCTTTCTCCATGTTGGCAAGACGATGGAGCTGGTCATGGATTTCGGGAAACAAGATGCTCTATCTACAATAGAGGAGATGCTGTAGAGAGGGTCAGCATCTTCAGGTTCCTTGGGGTCACCCAGGGCAATAACCTCAAGTGGACGGAGCATACAGAAGCTGTCGCCAGAAAGGCCCACCGACGCCTTTATTTCCATAGGCGTCTGAGGAGATCCTGGACGCCCACCACAGTCATCACCAGTTTCTACAGGCGTACTGGGGCGTCCATCCTCACAGGGTGTATGATGTCCTGATACGGTAGCTGCTCTGCGCACTACAAGAAAGCTTAGCTGTCTCTTATCACCTTTGTCAGCTCGTACTGCTCAATTAAAATGAGACTAACATCGTTAAGAGTAAGAGTTTCATAGCAAAACATCACTTACCTAAAAAATAACTGATCTATATGATAAAATGATTCAGTCCGAAACATGACGACAATCTTCATTAGGTTTCATCCTTGAATGCGCAGCGAATTGTTCTCAATGACACAAGGATTCATAACGGAAGATAAGGGATGCGCTGTTGATTACGTATTAATTTAATGACAGGGAAGAGAGGGAGCGGAAGTGAATATTAGGGTGGATACGTTCCCTCTATTTTCAACAGCCCTGGAATGCACGCTCCTTTGCCAAAGTCACAGTGTATCAAAACCTTAGTTCATGAGGTTGATAAGACTGACACTGCAGTGCCATTCCCTGCATTTCTACCCCCTTGTTCATTTCCCAGCTACTAATCTGTCTTAGCTCTCGTTTCAGCCCTGGGTCAGTTTTTAATGCTGAAATAAGGCTGAATATATTAACAACAACAACAAATTTATTTTTGTGTAGCGCATTATCACAGCATTACATGGTCTCAAAGTGCTTTACAGCATCCCCACCCAAAGCCCGCAGTGAGTAAGCCAGAGGCGACAGTGGCAAAGAAAAACTCCCTAGAAGGAAGAAACCTTGGGAGGGACCAAGACTCAAAGGGGGAGCCCATCCTCCAGGGGGCGGCAGAGGAAGCCCTAACACTAACCAGACCCAAAGGGGGAGCCCATCCTCCAGGGGGCAGCAGAGGAAGCCCTAACCCTAACCCCATCCTCCAGGGGCCGGCAGGGAGAGTCAAATAGCATTTTGAAAATTTTGTATACGTATTTGAAAATTGGAATCCTTATACTCATTATACTGTATAACCCATTATAAAGGCCAACCATTTATTAACCGAAAGCCACCCCAAAAACAGAAAATAAGGCTGGATATTTGACACAAATGCCAGGACTCAGTTCTGTTTCAGAAGCCAGTGGTTCAAACCCATTTGACTGAATTTGATTCCAATTCCACATCAATCAAATAGGAACATTAGAATATGACACACCTCTCAGCCTCCCTGCTGTTATATACCTCAGTGAACATTAGAAAATGCATGTTTATGTCAGGTGATACACCTGTCAGCCTCCCTGTTGTTATATACCTAAGTGAACATTAGAAAATGCATGTTTATGTCAGGTGATAAACCTGTCAGCCTCCCTGCTGTTATATACCTAAGTGAACATTAGAAAATGCATGTTTATGTCAGGCGACTCACCTGTCAGCCTCCCTGCTGTTATATACCTAAGTGAACATTAGAAAATGCATGTTTATGTCAGGTGACACACCTGTCAGCCTCCCTGCTGTTATATACCTCAGTGAACATTAGAAAATGCATGTTTATGTCAGGTGACACACCTGTCAGCCTCCCTGCTGTTATATACCCAAGTGAACATTAGAAAATGCATGTTTATGTCAGGCGACTCACCTGTCAGCCTCCCTGCTGTTATATACCTAAGTGAACATTAGAAAATGCATGTTTATGTCAGGCGACTCACCTGTCAGCCTCCCTGCTGTTATATACCTAAGTGAACATTAGAAAATGCATGTTTATGTCAGGTGACACACCTGTCAGCCTCCCTGCTGTTATATACCTAAGTGAACATTAGAAAATGCATGTTTATGTCAGGTGACTCACCTGTCAGCCTCCCTGCTGTTATATACCTAAGTGAACATTAGAAAATGCATGTTTATGTCAGGCGACTCACCTGTCAGCCTCCCTGCTGTTATATACCTAAGTGAACATTAGAAAATACATGTTTATGTCAGGTGACACACCTGTCAGCCTCCCTGCTGTTATATACCTAAGTGAACATTAGAAAATGCATGTTTATGTCAGGCGACTCACCTGTCAGCCTCCCTGCTGTTATATACCTAAGTGAACGTCAGAAAATGCATGTTATATTATACTGCACTATTTATTGAGCAGGGTACATTAATCCTTCTCAAATACTCCATAACACAGAATGTAAAAAAATTTAAAACAACTTAGTAAATGTGCTTTTATATGGAGTGATTTTCTTAATTTTTTTTTCATGGTGTACAAGAAATTACCACTCTTCTCACATACCACCTGGAGCCACTCTGAGTACCGCTGGTGGTACATGCACCATAGTTTGTAGACCACTTAAATAGAGAATGCTGTGATCTTAACTCTACCAACCAAGCCAGAACCAGCATCTAACGGACATGAGAGGAAATTTTTACATGAAAGTATGTTTAAAGATGCGTAGAATGTGTAGCGCAAAGGTACTCTTGCTGATAAGCCTGATAGCAGTACAGACAAGTGTAGGACTGATTGGCAGAGCTAATGTGAAAGACACTAACACTACAGTATTATTACTCTTAATACTGTTATAGGCTTTTAGTAAAATAAAACAGTTTGCTAATGTACATTTCCTCCAAAATTGAGATGACTATAGCATATAACAATAAGAAAAACTGCATAAAGGATATGAGATTTGAACTGACATTTGACACGCTTACGTGCAACACTGTTGACCTCAAAGGAGATGCTAGATTTTTTCTTGTTGCCATTTACCACCATTTCCTCTCTGCTGCTACTCCAGCTGAGGTCTTTCATTAAGCTGCTCGTATGAGAGCAAGATGAGGCTGTGTGAGATGTTTCCATGGACCTGTAAGTAAAATGTTGATGCTTTATTAATGTGCAGCTGTAATATGTGGTTAACAGGTATAAATAAAAGGAAATATATGAAATGTAAGAACCTTCATGAAAAGTACAGTGGTCTGTTACTGTTATGTCTTGCTCATACTTCATGATGTTATCTGGTATATAAATTATTTTGTTTTTGACATTTTAAATGAAGTGAATTTCAAGCCCAGAAGGTTTTAATGTTTTCTATCCATCCATCCATTTTCCAAACCGCTTATCCTACTGGGTCGTGGGGGGTCCGGAGCCTATCCCGGAAACAATGGGCACGAGGCAGAGAACAATCCCGGATGGGGGGCCAGCCCATCGCAGGGCACACTCACACACTATTCACTCACAAGTGCACACCTACAGGCAATTTAGTAACTCCAATTAGCCTCAGCATGTCTTTGGACTGTGGGGGGAAGCCGGAGTACCCGGAGGAAACCCCACGACAACATGGGGAGAACATGCAAACTCCACACACATGTGACCCAGGTGGCGATAATGTTTTCTAATGTTCACTTAATTACCTCCCAAAAATGAAGAAAAACAGAAAGTAACTGACTGTGAATTCACCTTCTCTGTACTTTTCCATCTTAGGTTTCACAGCATTGGTTTATTTTAGCCAATCGGCAGGTAAGACTGCGTTTTCAAAGATAAATAAACTAATATTTGAAATTAAATAACTTGCTGACAGATATGGAGGACATGTGTGGTACATGCTGACAGATATGGAGGACATGTGTGGTACATGCTGACAGATATGTAGGACATGTTTGGTACATGCTGACAGATATGTAGGACATGTGTGGTACATGCTGACAGATATGGAGGACATGTGTGGTACATGCTGACAGATATGGAGGACATGTGTGGTACATGCTGTCAGATATGGAGGACATGTGTGGTACATGCTGACAGATATGGAGGACATGTGTGGTACATGCTGACAGATATGGAGGACATGTGTGGTACATGCTGACAGATATGGAGGACATGTGTGGTACATGCTGACAGATATGGAGGACATGTGTGGTACATCCTGAGTTTTGCTTCTGTTTCTGCTCCAGAGTCCTGGCCTCAGGCTCGGCTGACAGCAGATCCTCCAGGGTCAGACGTGTTCCTAGGAGAGAATGTTACTCTCACCTGTCGGGTCACTGGGTCTGAGGGATGGAAATATATCTGGACCAAAGAGACAAATGGAGCCACCTTTCAGCTTCTGCGCAGCAGTGGGCAAGATGGTGAAACGTACATCCTGCAACCTGTGAGAAAGTCTGACCGAGGACTTTATCAGTGTAGCGGACTTAGAGGAAGTGAACTTTCTTACAGCAACTCTCACAGCCTGCAAGTGCATGGTAAGTTATTACAGGAGAAACATTGTTCGAAGTGCAGTTAATAATAAAGAAAAAATACATCATAAATGTCAAAATGTTATTTTCTTTTTGTTTACTGTGCATTTCTTTAGATGTAGCACAGCCTGTCATACGTCAGAATCCTCCAGGACCTGAGTGGTTCAGTGGAGAAACTGTGACCCTTGAATGTGATATAAGAGGAGGATCTGGATGGAGATATTCATGGGCCAAAAGAACCACACAGACACGACTGCAGAGTCTGACTCCCAGTAGCAAAAAAACATATAAGAACTACATTGTCCAGTCTGCTAAAGTATCTGACAGTGGAGAATATATATGTCAGGCAGTAAGAGGAAGTGACCCAGTAATTCAGTCTCTACCTGCATCTCTGTATCTCAATGTAACTCGTGAGTAAAAAGCAAATAACAATTATAACATCTCAGATCTCATATACTTTGTGTTTCATGCACGTTCGGCTAATAAATGTACTAATGCTGATTAGAAGGAGAGAAACCAGAAGCTGTTATAACCTGGACATCCCATGAGAGAGAGACCTACACAGGAGAGAGGATCAGTCTGAGCTGTAGGGTCAGGGGAGCCTCTTCTGGCTGGAAGTATCTCTGGTACAAAGACAGACAGGGAACAGAACTGTCCAACCCTGACAACAGCAGGACTGATGGTTCCAGTTACACCATCATCTCTGCTGCTCTGTCCCACAGTGGACAGTACTGGTGTCGGGCTCAGAGAGGGAGCTTTTACTCTCAGTACAGTGACCCTCTGCAGGTGGACATTCATGGTAAGTTATTGAAAGAGAAACACTCATAATCATATAATGTTGAATTTAGCCTTGTAGTTTATTCTTCAATAAACAGACCTGAAAGGACGGTTTGTGTCTTTTTATATTTTATCATCTGACTGCTGTCTGTCTAACTTCAGATCTACCCCAAGCCCTGCTGACGCTGCAGCCTGGATGGACAGACTTGTTTCCCACTGAAAGAGTAACTTTGAGGTGTGAACTTCAGGGTGACTCTACACAGTGGGAGTATAAATGGTACAGAGATGAACAGGAGCTTCCTGCAGATGAGAGTGACTCCAGCAGAGCAGATAGAAACATTTACAGGATCCACTTTGTAGGTCCATCCCATTCTGGGAAATACCAATGTTCTGGAAGACCTACAAGGGGAACAGTCAACTCCCCAATTAGCGACCCTATTACTCTGACTATGAATTGTATGTATCATTTTATATTTGAATATTTCTTTGTATAACACATTTTATATAATTTGCCTTGAAAAATATTATGTCATACATGATGAATTTCCTCACATCATTCCCTCAGGGGAAATCCCAAAGCCGGAACTATCCCTCGATTTCTCACATGGAGAGACCTACACAGGAGAGAGGATCAGTCTGAGCTGTAGGGTCAGGGGAGCCTCTTCTGGCTGGAAGTATCTCTGGTACAAAGACAGACAGGGAACAGAACTGTCCAACCCTGACAACAGCAGGACTGATGGGTCCAGTTACACCATCATCTCTGCTGCTCTGTCCCACAGTGGACAGTACTGGTGTCGGGCTCAGAGAGGGAGCTTTTACTCTCAGTACAGTGACCCTCTGCAGGTGGATATTCATGGTAAGTTAGTGAAAGAGAAACACTCATAGGTTAAAAGCTGCACTATGCCATTGTATTTTACCATCTGACTGCTGTCTGTCTATCTTCAGATCTACCCCAAGCCCTGCTGACGCTGCAGTCTGGATGGACAGACTTGTTTCCCACTGAAAGAGTAACTTTGAGGTGTGAACTTCAGGGTGACTCTACACAGTGGGAGTATAAATGGTACAGAGATGGACAGGAGCTTCCTGCAGATGAGAGTGACTCCAGCAGAGCAGATAGAAACAATTACAGGATCCACTCTGCTGGTCCATCCCATCCTGGGAAATACCAATGTTCTGGAAGACCTACAAGGGGAACAGTCAACTCCCCAATTAGCAACCCTATTACTCTGACTGTGAATCGTATGTATCATTTTATATTTGAATATTTCTTTGAATGA
Organism: Brienomyrus brachyistius; assembly: GCF_023856365.1. Classification (NCBI taxonomy): domain Eukaryota; kingdom Metazoa; phylum Chordata; class Actinopteri; order Osteoglossiformes; family Mormyridae; genus Brienomyrus; species Brienomyrus brachyistius. Next base: position 15,105,235 of record NC_064550.1, read on the forward strand.
CACGTTTTATATAATTTGCTTTGAAAAATATTATGTCATACATGATGAATTTCCCCACATCATTCCCTCAGGGGAAATCCCAAAGCCGGAACTATCCCTCGATTCTTCACATGGAGAGACCTACACAGGAGAGAGGATCAGTCTGAGCTGTAGGGTCAGGGGAGCCTCTTCTGGCTGGAAGTATCTCTGGTACAAAGACAGACAGGGAACAGAACTGTCCAACCCTGACAACAGCAGCACTGATGGCTCCAGTTACACCATCATCTCTGCTGCTCTGTCCCACAGTGGACAGTACTGGTGTCGGGCTCAGAGAGGGAGCTTTTACTCTCAGTACAGTGACCCTCTGCAGCTCGACATTCTTGGTAAGTTAGTGAGAGAGAAAAAGAAACTTTTCACTGATGCCGTAATGATTTCTGATTAAGCTTCTGTGTGTAAGGGGTCAGTAATGCTTCCTGTAATACCTGGAGCTTAATGTGTTCTACACCTTTTCTGTTCCCTCTTTCTTTCTTTTTTTCTCTTTAATATCAGTCTTTGTGTACAATTTGTTTTTCTTAAAACTGAAACATTTCTGCTACAGTATATCATGTTAATATATGAACAGTTCTGTGATGGGTTTGTGCCCCATTCTGGGTTATTCTCTGCCTTGTGCTTGTTGCATCTGGGATGGGCTGCGACCCTGCATAGGACCAGCGCGTGTGAATGGATGGAAGGATGGATGGATGGATATTAAAAGCTGATATTTATGTTTTAAGTTCGTCCACAGGCTATTCTGAGTCTGGATACTGGATTTCTGCAGATCTTGACCAAAGACAGTCTGACGCTGAGGTGTGAGGTTGAGGGAAGCTCTGTTGGATGGAGCTACACATGGTACGCAGATGGATCTCAGCTTCCTGAAGACCAGGATGGGCAGAACTTCACTGTGAGTTCTGGGAATGGCTCCTATCACAGGGAATACAGATGTAGAGGGAACAGAACTGAAGAACCATTTTACTCCAGAATCAGCAATGGTTTGGTGCCCAACAACATTAGTAAGTATTATTGTTTTATTAATGCACTTGGCTTGTTACCTTCAGCGGTGGGTCACTGGCTGAATGTGTAATACTCTGGTCTCACACCTCGAGGGCTGTGGCTTTGGTTGTATCTCTGCATTTTACTTTACTGAGCAGAAGCTTTTGTCCAAAGTGACATATGTGAGGCTAATAGTCTTTACTGCTGTATGTAAGCGATGTTCCCCTTAGTATCAATAATATTTATCTAACGTAGAGGGAACAGAACTGACACACTCAGGGTTGTCGTCTCTCATCAGAACTGACAGCCATCATTTCAGATTCTGACGTTTATGCAAGAAATCTTACAGCAAATCTATATTATTCCAATATGAAACTAAAGTTAGCTGCATCTAAAAGACTGGGGTAATTTGCAAACCCCACCGATTATTTACAATGTAATAAAACTGTTACATGCATGTAAATGTGTGTGCATGTGTGTGAAGACTTGTCTCAAATTGAAAATCTCTCTGACCTATTTTACTTCTCAGATCATACTGAGCTGCAAAGATACCTCTGTGTGATCAGCTGTGGTTTGTTACAGACCTTATGTGTGATTTTGGTCTCTCCTTCAGTTTCACATGGTGTGGAGAATGTGTCTCGGATCGGTGCTGGATTGGCTGTTATGATTCTCCTCTCAATTATTCTGATGCTAGAATTCTGTGGAAGACCAAGGTGTGGTGCAGCCCCAAGAAACATTGTACATGCCAGACAAAGAGATCAGTAAAAACTGCGCAAATGTCTAGCGACTAATCAGCCACCAGAACTGAGATAAGTGACCGATTTTTGTAGCTTAAAAAGACAAGTTCAGCATGTGTAACCCTTCATCCGGCTTTATGAATTTCCCACATTGCATACATTTTGATGATAATCCTAGTTTATTTTACAATGTTAGATCTGTATTTTGATATTTTGTTAGATTTCAATAAAATATGACGTGCGACAGACTTTATTTTTCATGGTTTTCATTACATTTTGTCTTCTTTTAAATTGTGCATTCGCTTTAACGTGGAATGAGATTAAACCTTTTAAACTCATAATGAAAGTGATCTAACTATCGTTACCCTGGTCAGCATCACGCGGGGAGTCTGGGGTCTATTCCAGGGTGGGATTCCCATCCTTCACTGCACACTGACACCAAAGTTCACAGAATAAGGCCGGTTTGGAGACACCGATTAGCCTAAATGCATGACTTTGGACTGTGGGAGGTAACCGGAGCACCTGTACCAAACCCACTCTGTACGTGGAGAACATGCACCCCCCCCCCACCCACGCACCCACCCACAGAGCAGAGATGTGGCTTGAATCCCCCCCTCCTCTCCTGGCAGTATGAGACCCGTCCAGCCACTATTCCACTTATAATGAAGATCCATCAGGTATAAATAGCTTAAGTGATACTGCTGTCACCTGGCTTCCATATCAGAATGAGAACCACTGAGACCAAACCTGATCGGCAGCTCCACCAAGAAGCCTCTTATCCTAGGTCAGTAGTTATGTGTAATTTGGTACCACAGCTTACCATCACAAATTCCTTTCCTTGTTTGCTAATGTGCCTTTTTATCGTTGGAAAATAGTACAAGGAATAGTTTGACTTTGCACCCTGTCCTCGTCATACACCAAGATGTCTTATTAAAGTAAGATCTCATAGCCAAGTCAAGTCTAAGTCAAAGGCTAAGAAGATGTGTGTGCAGGTAAGTGACGATGGTCTCCGTCCTCTGACCGTGTGCCTCTGTGCCTGTTGACGCCTTTGTCTGTTACCCAGGAGACGCAGACCAACCTCCCGCCATTTATGAAGAGGTCAGTCATGCCACAGGAACAGCAGGTGAGTTCTGGTGACCGTGTTCGCTTATGGACCTGGCACTAATCCAGGCGTCTCTCATGTCCTAAAACACACTGGAACATACAGTAATCAGCCACAGTACTATGGAGCTAAAGTGTGTTTCCTGAATTCCCATGTGAATCACACTTATCTTTTGTTTCAGGTGCTCAGGAACATGCCTTTTATTGAGCTGTTCAGTCAGAGTCTTCAGATTGAGCCGGCATTAATTACAAAATACCAGCTCAGTCTAATTATGAAATTTAATACATTTTCTATAACACTGAGCTTTTGGCATAAAATATAGTTCTTATTGAGTTTTATGTTATTTTCTAAATGATCATTTATTTTATACCTCAACTACAGACCTGGTAGACTATTTGCATATAGTGTTCACATTTTATTAACACCTGCATGGATGGAAAATGTGAGCAGATCTTTGCCTGTTCTTTTTGCCTCTTGCTGGACAGAAGTTTCTGCTAAATAAATGATTATAAATGTAACTACATTTCGATGAGCGTGGCTCAGTCTCACCTACACTGTTGCTGAGTGATTCAGTGGTTTTTGTATCTTTTTGTAAACACAGCATAGCCTCTGGTCTGTGGGTAAAACTGTCATGCAACGACCACACGACGTTCTGCTGAAGTCTTTTAAAAGGGTTTCCGAGTTCCGCTAAATAACTTTGTTCTCTCGCTTGTGGTCAGTGATGAATCATATAACAAGCTTTGTTTTGTCTTTAATAGATTCATTCCTCTATACATTATTCTTTAATTTCTCACTATATTCCCAGTCTCTGTCACCATCCCACAGCATGACACAGTAGGGGCTCCTACCTTTTGGCCAGAATTCATTCCTCCTTATCTATGCTCATTCGTACGGGGTGTGGTGAGCACGCACGCCCAAGCGACGACGCAGGTTTTTCGGGTGTTTAGACACGCTGAAATAAATGCACCGTTTTTGTGGCGCTCTGCTGGTCCTGACGGCCTCTTTCCCTTTTTCTGCTGCACCGCAGAGCCACAACACCAAGACCTCCCCGCTTCCCTGTAGTGTGGCGGAAGCTGAATTCCATCTACGCACATACTGTACCATCACATCACTGGTTCAAAGCCCCACAACCTGGAGGAAATCCATACCAGCAGCCGGCACCCGAAGGCCCTCCACATCACCAAAGACACATCCCACCCCAGTTATTCCTTATATGAACTCTTACTTTCAGACAAACTCTGCAGGTCCACCTGTATTCACACAACAAGGCTAAAAATCTGCTTTATCCCCCACGATATTGAAAATGATTTGGATCACATAAAATCATACAATATATGAATATGTTTAGTAATACATAATATTTGTTAGCATAAATGGATAGTACATCTTTAATAATAAAAGTCACGGTTTGGGTACGACACGCATCTTTGTCTCAGCTGATGTAGGTGCCTTTGTGACAATAACTTTTTCAGTGCTGTTAATTTTGCACTTTTAATAATGAGCCCAAAACGTAGCGCTAATAATTAGACTTTTATGTTATTGTTCAGGTCAGCAGACTGTTATGGGTAGAGGTTGGGGGGGGGGGGCAAGTATTATTGGTGAATCGTCACATTCTCGGGGATCTGCTGACCCCAACCCCTACGAATGTGAAGGGGATACTGTATCGAGTCCTGAGGCATCTCTCCATCAATACAAAAACCTAGGTATGCAAATTAGGACAAGTATTCATCAGCATGCGAGGTCGTTGATTAACACCATGCTGCACCAAAAAGAAAGGGGGCGACTAACTAAGTCTGTGAGCGCTGTGTTTTTTGTAGTGACATGACCCTGGGTTTGCACACCCTCTCTGAATACTCCCTTCATACTGTAGGTTTCCTTGTAGCGAAAACAGACAGACAAGCCAGGCAGGTAGACAAGCAGATAGATGGGCAGACAGTCAGATAGAGAGACTACTGAGAACCTGGCAGGTAAACATAATAATGATAGACGGGTAGCCAGACGGACAGACAGATAGGCAGGTAGACAGAGGGACAGGCAGTTAGATATACAGATAATCAGGCGGACAGACAGGCAGGGGGTTAGACAGAGACCTTGGCAGGTAGATAGAGGGACAGGCAGTTTGATAGACAGACAAACAGGCAGACAGACAGACAGGCAGGGGGTTAGACAGAGACATTGGCATGTAGATAGAGGGACAGGCAGTTAGACAGACAAACAGATAGGCACACAGGCAGGCAGAGAGACAGACAAGAAGGCCGACAGACACTGTATTAGTCCCAAAAGGAAATCGCAGATTCACAGTAGTTAAGCCAGAGCTTGAAAAGGCTCACAACTTGCTGCCCCAGAACTTGGGGGTTTGAATCCCATCTTTGCTCTGTATATGTGGAATTTGCATGTTCTTGTGTTGGGCGGGTTTCGTCTGGGTACTCCAGTTTCTTCTTTTAGTCCAAACATGCAGTTAGGCTCTCTTTTGTTGTGTGTGTGCCCTGCAATGGACTGCCATCCTGTCCAGGGTGTTCCTGTGCTGGCTGTAATATAATTATATAAAGCAGGGACCCATAGTAGTTGTCCTGCTTGGGCATGGTACCTTAACCACTACGCCCCCTGCTGTGCATTTGACACATAAATAATAATGTGTGACAGAAGGGACCCACAACTGGCACTGGGAAGGATGTAGCTTGTTTTTGCTTAATGTAAATAGGGTGTTGCGAGTCTCAGTGGTTTGCCCCACTTTCAGCGCCCAGTTCTGCGCCTGATGTCTGCTGGGATTTTCTGTGGACCTGGATCTGGAGACCAAGCAGGAGTTCAGGGTAAGCAGTTGTGTCACCAGTAGCTGTCACTGACTGCATGGGTATCAGCACTGCCCTTAATCAGCTCATTAAAGTGCTTGTTTGGCATAGACCTCTGGGGAGCTGATTATGGAAGCCTACAAGCCAGATGGCAGAAAGGGAGGAGTGCTGTACCCTATTTTTTTTTGGCATTTTTGTTTTCAGAGAAATGTTGTGAAACTGGGACAGCTCAAAGTAACAAAAACTAAGCAGAAACCCAAAGCCACAGCACTCAGCTATTATGAAACTGACAGAGATGGTTCAGCGTCTGACTGAAAGCTGAACTACTGCCGATTATCACAGAGTTTACCTTTAATCAGAGATATAGAGGTTAATATTAACACTCCATGCCTGTCCTCTGTCTTTAAAAATATAGCTGCAAGGCATCAAACATCCAAGCCCAGATGTTCATGAATCTCTCCGGGGTCTTTCCAGTTCCATCTGTGCTGACTGCAGATATGCCTGAATTTCCAAATGCACACCAGTACAGATTAATTACCGTTTGATGTATTAGGATGTGAGGGACCCTGGACATCACACAGACTGCATGAGAAGAGCAACTTCATACTACACTCAGTGACAAAAAAAAGTTAAGCACCCAGACGGAGTGATGGAAATAAAATTAATCTACATGTGGTGAAAGACAATTGACTGTATCGCAATGATTGTAATATCAGATCAAACGGACAACAGAGTTGGCAGTATGGGCACACTGTTGGTCCTATGTCAGTAAGGTGTGGTACCCCCCCGTCCTAAGGTGGTTGTGGGTGGTTGTATCCTCTCCTGCAGCCCACAGCTGTTGTAAGTGACCCTCGAGATCCTCCAGATTGGCACTGGGTCTGAGTTGATGTCTGAGCTGATCCCACACATGTTCGACTGCAGAAAGATCGGGGGACCTAGCAGGCCATGGGAAGACTACAACATGACACAGGCAGTCCATAGACACACATGTGTGGACAGATGTCATCTTGCTGAAAGACTTACCAGGGTGCTGTCTCAGGAGGGGTAAGACGTGCGGATGCAGGATGTCACTAACGTAGCACTGTGCCATCAGGATCCCCCGAATCGCTACCAGAGATAAGCTGAAGTCATACCCTATGTCACACCATGATGTCATACCCTATGGCTCCCCACACCATGATGTCATACCCTATGGCTCCCCACAACATGATGTCATACCCTATGGCTCCCCACACCATGATGTCATTCATACCCTATGGCTCCTCACACCATGATGTCATACCCTATGGCTCCCCACACCATGATGTCATACCCATTCTTTCAGTGCCTGTGTGCAAGTAGCCCCCTTTTAATAATTGTTTTATAATTAGTTAGTGTTGTTGATGTCTCATTGTGCGAGGCGCCTTACATCAAATGGTGCTTGGAGCATGGAAGTCAGAGGAAGGATGTTAACTGCGTTTCTCAAGTCTAAAGGAATGAATATGCATTTTCATGCATAATATGGTTCATCTTTACTGTATGTTTTCTTCACTTTCCTTCCAGGATGTGAAGGCCTGGCTCACAATCTCCATTCTAGTTCATCCCAAAGTGTTCAATGGGGTTGAGGTCAGGGCTCTGTGTGGGCCAGTCAAGTTCCTCCACAACAAACTCTCCCAAACATGTCTTTATGAACCTTGCTTTCTGCCCTGGGGCACAGTCATGCTGGAACAGAAAAGGGCCTTCCTCAAACTCATATGTGATAGAAACGTTTGCCGGCGAGGTGTGTGACTAATCTGCAGGCTTATTTTTAAATTATTTAAAAATCTTTTTTACATCGTATCATTTCACGATGTGACTATGAATTCCAACCCATTTAAGTCTGTGCAAAACTCGTAAACAATATGCTTTTAGAATGAGACGTCATTAAAGTTCCAGTCATAATGGCCAGGGATCCCAATACTTATGTCCGTATAGTGTATGTACCTGTAGCAGAGTTAACACAATGACCAAAGTGTTTTAGAAATATACCTACAGTATAATTGCAGAATAATACCGCCATCAAGTGGCGAACGCGACCTATTACAGCAATAACGGGGGATTGGCATAACACATATTTAACTTGCAAAAAGAGACATGGGGTAAATTATGACTGAGACAGCGATAGAGTTAAGTAGAATTATATATTATTAGCTGGGTTAACTTAAGCTACAAGGAATGATTGTACAGTACGAATGCTCCTTACCTAAACTCTTACTGGACAGTGCGCTGCTTCACAATATGACCAAACTGTGCAATTCTCGATATTCTGTAACTTTTTTGTCATTCTTGATTATTATTACTGGCATAGATGACCTTTTTAAGATCTTGTTTGTTCCCTATGTATTGTTACAGTGTTAAACTGAACATTAAACCTGATCAAATTATATTTTTAAGATTATTGTAATCCTGAACAATGAGCTGAATTAGTCACATTGTAATCTCAGGTTAGTTAACACACTGTTATACGCCGTATGCATGTTTGCTGTGTTTACTTTTGTATAATACAAACTGTTAAAATTTCATGCTCTTGATGATGAAATAGAGACCTTGTGAATGTATCAGCGGCTGTGTTACAGGCAGCATGTCGTCGCTGCGGTGCCGCCGTCTGAAACACTTTTTAGTGATTTCAGTTGCTATACTGTCCATCCCCAAGCAATCAACCGAAAGGCTGCACTTTAAGGGCACTAACAAGTACCCAGGCTTGATTAAATAGATTAAGTTTATACGCAGCATTTGAAAACTAATTTAAATTCAGACTTTTTACGAGTTCTTTTTGTAAACATACTTCCTTTGTCGAGTCTAGTCTTGTCTTAAACTGACTATATATAGCGAGATGACAGTGTTTGGCTCAGCAGGTTTAGCCTCTCTGTCACCCCCCCACCCCCTCCCTCCCCCGTCCCAGGGCGTCACTGTTTTCAGTATCATGGGACAGCGATGGATCTATTCCTGAGTTAAATCTGTCCTCTCGCATTATCCTCTATGACTTTGTATGTATGTACTGACTACCCGTCTGTTTCATTATTGACTGTATACATTTGTATATGCGTATGCAACTGAAATCATCGGCTACAGGTTGTTTTCTTCCCCTCAGTCAGTAGGTAAGACGAGAACCGAATTCTCCTAACAAGTTTATTCATACTTCTAAAAGCAAAGTCCTGGAGAATATTGGGTGTCATTATTTAACTAATGACATTAATTAATTAAGTGAGTGAGTCTGTGGTGAAATTTAATAAATACACGGAAAGGTTTGGGAACTGAAGCAGTGTTCATCTAGCCATCCAACTCGATATCAGTAACTGATATCAGAACGGGAGACACTTTTAATCGTTTTTATTGTGTTACTCATAATTTGCATATGTTGTAATTATTCTATTGTGTTTTTTATATGTACGTACTATCCAGATAAATAGCTTAAAATATTTCTTTTTACTCTCTAAGACTTTTGCACAGTACTGTATATGCGTGTGTGTGTGTGTGTCTGAAAGAGAGAAGATGGAATATGCGAAAATGAAGCATCCCGATATTCTTGTACTCGTGCAAATGACTAATAAAGTTTAACTTCAAATGTAGCAAGATTGTAAGAGATTTTACATGTGACCGTGTATCGAACAGCAGATGGCGCCGTTTATTATGTCATAGCACTGGCCTGTACTTCATCTTCTCTCATATCCTCGCATTTGACTTAACTCCTTATCCCGCTCTGGGTTGCTGACAGCTCGGTGCCAAGGGAAGCAGGGGACTCCCTGGGCAGGATGCCAGGGCATCACAGATGACACACCTGCGCGTGCGGTAATGAGGGAAACCCCGAGAAGAGGCCAAATAAAGCCCGCGCCAGTTTCGGCCAAACATTCCGCAGCCCTGACATTTTGTAATTATAGTTTATATCAGAACACAAGAGTTCTCCAAAATGTGCAACACCGTGCTAATTTTAACATAAAAATAATTATATTTAAACGATCGATGGTAACCTCAGTTTTGGTTATTGACATTTTAAAATTTAGTCATTTAATATTTTAAAATCAAGATCATTTTAATCTGTTACACCTTTGCTCAGGATAACAAAAAGCTAATAATAGCATGTGCATTTCTGTGTTTATTGAAATTGACGTTTTATTTTCTAGAATTATGATAACTAATTCATAAGTAACTTAGTGAACAGTCCTTATATATAATATTTAACTTTCTGATTACTGTCAGGATACAAAGCTTAGGTTCTCGTCTTGCTTAGTTGGTGGATGATTATCAACATCTTGTGTTTCCAGTCCAAAGCAGGATTTAATTTCCGTTTTGGACAGACCAAACTTATGAACCATTGTAAATATTTAATATATCAAATGTTTTAATTATTCTTGTGGTCAAACTCAGCACCTTTTATTCTTTTTAATAACCTATAAATGTATAACAGTTTCTTGCTCACGTTGGAACAGAATTACCTCAGTAGTACACGTTGCCATAATTACGCTGTACTATACTATGGGCTATGTTTGTCACGGACAATACCTCAATAATGCTTGAGGTCTGTGAAACTTATACAGGTGGAGTCCAAATCTAAGCTCTTTCATATTCATTTAAAGCTTATTCTAAGACCTGCCAGTATCACGTTACGGTGAAAATGCAATAGCCACGCTGCTTGGAAGTCTAATTCCATCAATAAGAGCGATCATATTTTTGAGTCTTCAGGGTATTAAATAGTTGGAAATGAAGTTTCACATAGCTGTTCAATACAGGATTTCCCCATGAATAAATGTTTGGAACATTCTATAGAATACTTTGAGTATTATCTCTGTTTTGCCAAGTTCCATCTCTTATTGATTACAGTTAGAGGTGCATACTTTGGTGAAATGTGTTTGCGTTACGACAACTGAAATTAAAAGAAAACACATTTTTGCTAATTCACGAAAGTAACGTAATGTGCAATCTAGCCAATCTCTGATAAGATTTTTCCATCAGCAAAACTCTCACAAGCTTGAAACTAGATGCACATTTTAAAAGCAACATTTGGATCTAATTGGCCATAAAATGCATTCATAAAGTTAACATTTCTGCCAAGACCAGGTAAAATTATACGTACCGTGATATTTCTAGCATTATTGCAACTGTTAAGTTATTGAAAACCTACTTCTGATGAAATTGTTGATCATAATAGCTGGGGGGACGAAGGGGTTTCCGAGCACACGCGAATAAGCGACGCGTGCAGCTATTCTATATGCACTTACAAAAATACACAATCAAAGTAGTGAAAATCATAATGTTGATTCGGTAGAAAATTAGGAATTAATTATTTCTAGTTACATGATGGTGTGCGTTTCTAATTCATTGCGAATACCCACAGGAAGCTGTTTCAATAAAGGGGTTTGGCAGCGTCCGACTTTAATTTGTATTTGGACGGTATTACTTTTATTTTTGCGTTTTAGTATAAGCATCTTTATACATTTTAATTAGCCCACATGTAGTGCTATAAAAAATAACGTACGCTGTGCTTATAACATGAAAAGTGAAGTTTAAATCACTTTTCTGAAATATTCTTTAAATACTTGAAAACCGCATTTTAACAGTCTTGAATTGTTGCATGAGGCAAAGGATAATGCCTCAGATTTTGAGTCCTCATAATTAGATTAAATTTATCTTATTATGAGATATTACCGCTATAACGTTATATGATGTTATACGGCTTATGGGAATCGCTCTTACTGTAAGCTAAACGAGCGTGACTTAGCCTTCAAATTTGACTAATAAAACTTCTGCCTCCGTCTGCAACGACGACCTGCAAATTCTATCCGTTCACGATTCATTTTGTCACCTTACATGTTATGTCACATGCGGTTCATCTCGACTAACGGCAGCTTTCTGTTTCACTTACTGCTGCACTGGTTGTATATTTACCCTGCGAATGAGCTTCAGATGTACACAATTCATATAGCGCCTGTGCCAAATATAAGAACATATTTAAAGTCCAAGGAAAAAAATGTCAGGGAAATACTGCTGCTGCTTTATCAAACAAGCGGGTTCAGGAAATTTAAAAATTCAAATGCAGGTATTTCAGGGGGATTTTAGCGGGTGTGAGGAACCCCCTAGGTTGCCCCCCATTTAAAGGGGCGGTCTGGAAAGATTCTGTTAAAAAAAGCCCGTCGCTCATTTCTGCTCAGTCTGTCTGTGAGTCGTTTTTTCTCTGTTAGAGATCAGTGGAAGCTATCATATACTGAACTTATTCATCTTTAATTTAAAAAAGAAAGAACCAAGTGGGAAATCGAGTAAGATGGGAAAAGTTCGAGGCGGAATGAAATGCGTTAAATATCTCCTTTTTATATTCAACTTAATATTTTGGGTAAGTCTCAGCGCCGTCATGTGTAACTTTTTTGTGTAAGCATATATATATATACTGCGATTTATCTTTATGCTGTTTTATGTAGGTGGGATGTAAAGGGTCGTGTTTCCCACCAGGCAAACAAACAGCAAGTGCATGCTTTGGGAAAATGCCCCCATTACACCTTGTCAGCTTGCTTTATCTGCCTCTTGCCCATCATACCGCCACCCCGGAGGCTCTGCGGTGCTTTGCCTGACATTTGCATGCCTTTGCACGCTGTCTTCATTTTCAACTCCAGTTCCGACTTTGAATTTGTCATTAAAAATAAGCAGCGCTGAGTGTGAATGCCTTTTCGGAGCTGCCTCGCTTTTTTTTGCCTCTAAACTCAAATCACATTTTCCATAGAGGAAAATCCGCCCCCTTTTCCCTCCGCCGGAGCGTGTTTTTAACAAGGAGCCTGACAGCCTGCGCCGCAGCTTCACAAATGTATGAAATAACAACTGAAATCTAACCGTAACGCATGAAGTCGCTGCTCCTGATTTATTGTATTACACGTTAATTTATTTTCCACGACGATATTGTGCTGGTAAAGGGGGTATGCCCCATGTTTATTTAAAATCCCAGTAAGAAATGAAGCGTCCTCCAGCTGCTTGGACGGTGCTCTATGGATTATCACCAGTTTAAGCATGAAAAATTCAGATTTACAGACGAAATCGGCTCTAAAAATCCTAAAGAACCAGATACATTAGGTCGGGTTTTCGTTTTCCGCCTCGCTTGAGTTGCGACATCGTTTCCCTGTTGCACGCCTTGGGGGACTCGATCGTCCTCTGCCCGATGTGTTTAAGGTGTCTCACACGGGTTATTATAGCCTGGCTAGTGGGTATTGATCTGCGAAAGATTAAAATTTAGGCTTTAATCACAATGCAGTGAAGTGTAGAGGGGACTGGCACCCTCTCCAGGGTGTTCCGCCCTGCTTTGTCCAGTCTGGGATAGGTGGATGGACTATGCAGGGAGATGCAAAGGATCGTTCAGTATCAATGGGAAACGTCATGTTTCATCTTGTGTGTTGCTTCTCTTTAAGCAATCTATCCATTTATTTCCAAGACACAGAATCGCGTTTGCGTGTAAGTACAGGGAACGAGGAGTGTAAAATCACTAATTGTCTTTTTTAAAGCTGTTCCTTTTTCACGCAAATGTACCATTACAGCCTTTGGGGTGTTTTCTGCTGGGTTACATTAGTTTTCTGTAGACAATTAATAGTTTTATGGGCAAGCGCATGCAATAAGTGAACAGGTGAAAGGCAGACATTTTAAAATGGCAGCATATGGGAGTTAAGACAGGGTCGTTTTTATGTGGTTCAGCTACAGTGTTTGAGTCAGTTTCACTGGGTTGATGCACAGTGGGGGATTATTTGAGTGGAAGGAAAACTGTTAGAGGGATGGATCTCCAAGTTGGACGAAAAGAGGTACAGAGAGATCTAGGGACATGGAAAAGATGGGGGGTAGCGGTGGGCGAGGTAAAGAATGAGCATTCGGAGATAGAGAAGAAAGCAGGAAGGATAGAGGAGAAGGAATGAAAACCTTGAAAGAATGAGTTTACAGGGCAAGAGGAGAATGTGCATTACAGAGAAGGTTTCGGCGCTGTGCACTGACAGGGCCGCTACTTGTGACTTCCTGTCAGCGGAACTAAAATAATTTAGTGAACTATAGCAACGAGTTTTCGCACTAATAAGGAAGCCGTAACAGATTCTGGCCAAGACCTGCTGGTGTGTCACTAGTTCCCACTGCAACCTGTTCTTTTTCCATAGCACGTGAAATTCATCTCTATATCCCGCAAGGATGCAGTCATTAATGTGATATTATCCCTGTCGCCGCAATCTAAAAATAGCCGCATCAGCCTTGGAGAATCCCTTTTCGATCTGTTTGAATAGAGAATTGAAATGTTTTGTGGATGGGGGTGTTTTGCTGGGGTATTTCAGCACTCAGCTTCATGAGTGTTTTTCAGGAAGTTGTGAGCTAGAAACCAGTTAGGATTTCATATATTCTTCCTCTGGGCCAGGGGGGCAATAACCGATTGCACATGAGGTCACCAGGTTGATCTCGCTGAAGCACATATCGGGAAGTTCTCGCAGTAGGTCAGTTCTGGTAGCAGATCTTGCGGGGAGTCCTACTTCTCATTAAACTACACGGGCGATTTTAGTGCCATGGGTGTGATGTTTAGCCTCACGTTGGCAAAGAAAACAGAAAAGCGTGGCATCAATGAGTCAGTTTGCATTATTTCCCACAGCCTGCACTCGCACGGTTCTCCGATTCCGTTGAATAACAGAGAGAATGGCCAGTTTTTTATCCTCTCCTCCGCAGTATTTCCATATGTCTACGTTGCACTGTGTTTGCGTACTTATTTGTCGTAATTGTTCAGAGTAAGATTCTTATTGCATGATGTAACTGACGGTTTTCTGTGCACATGACTATGGACTCTGGAATCTTGAACCCGACCCCATTGGCCACGTACAAAAACATGTGACCCTGCAGGTCTGGCGGGAACGTGCTGTAGGTATGGGGCTCAAGGCCAGCGTGTAGCCTGCCTCGGTTCACACCCGTCCGCCGTGCTGGGGTGCAGAGGGCGCGGCCGAGCTGTGTTCAGCTTCTCAGAAAGAAAGTGACACCGCGGCCCTGGGTATTTTCAGGGCTTTTTTGGGGTCGGTCCTTTGGGTGTTTACCCTTTTACTGAAGCGTAACCCTCTCAAGGACTGCCCAGGGTGTTTCCCCAGCGTACAAGGCCCTACATACTCACATAAATGAGTCTCTGAAACATTCTGCAAAAATTACTAAATATGCCTGAGTGTAGACAGTAATAATAATATTGCACAGCTTGCAGGGGAATACTGCTGGACGTTTACATTATTGTAGTAACGAAAAAGGAGAGTGAGAAGATGGGTGGAATGCAGTGCGTGTTTTTGTGCGTCTTTGATTTTGTCCGTTATTGTTCGCCGCTGGTTGGGGGTAGTGTGGCTGGTGTCGGGCCACCTCTGCTCCCTGTTTTGGGCAGTCCTGTGGTTCTCAGGTGGCCAAGCCTAGAAGATGGACAGATAGATCCTTTATTAATTCCAAAGGAAACTGCGGGTTTACAGTAGCACAACACATATATTTAGACCGTTAAAAAAGGCAATAAACACTCAAGTCAGGTTAAGTTAGTATCGTACCACGCATATACAGGTGTATAGTGGTGCAAAATAATGTTTGTCCCTCCCCAGGGCCGTGGTAAGACAAACAAACAAAAATGCAGAACAGTGTGAAACGGGGGTGCGTGGGTGGCTGGGGTGGGGGGACAGGATGTGGGTTTATATACAAAATGCAATGTGTAAGTATGTACACAAGAAGGAAGACGACAGACTGGAACACATTGCACAAGGTATCTGAGTGACGATACACATTAAGAGTCCAGTCATGTAAGTCAGTTCAGGCGTGCAGGCTTGCACATGTGCAGTATGGGAGACCCCGCACGTCGCTGACGAGTCCAGAATGCAGTGCCGGCGCTCCTCGGATGCAGAGAGCGCCGTCCTTTATCTCGGCCTGGTTCCCTTATCTCACCTCTCCGTGCAGCTCAGATGGGTGCCGATGCGGTTGCCGTGGCGTCCCTCCAGCAGTTTCCTGTCAGAGCCCACGGTCTCTGTTGAGCCCCATCGCTAAATGTTTTTGTTAGACTGCAGAACAATTGCGATCGTAGATGAATCTAGCAGACCGGCCTATATGTTCCTTCCAAGGCCTCATAAAAACATTCCAGTTGCCTCCCCGCTTGTTAAAGTGGGCTCTGTCGTCTGAAGTGTGGCTGTTTTCGGCGGGTGGGTTTCAGACTGGAACTGCCCACCTCACCCATGGTGAGCAAACTGGATGAATCATTCCTGTCAAAGAAAGGCCTGGGATACGAGGAGTTTTCTCCCATCCCCTCCTTCGTGAGCCTGGACTGAGATGGGTCTTACTGCCCATCAATCAGTAATTTATACGTATTTTGGTAAAGGGAAGGAGCCACGCTGAGATTTTACTAAGACCTGCGTCTTAGCACAGCTTGGTTGATATGTTTGGGTGAAAGAACAGCCGTTGGAAACTGGATCTGCAACGCTGCTTGTTGACAGTAAGCTTAGAGAACCGGCAGGTTTATGTACAAATATATCGAATGTTTGCACGTCTCGCCCCAAACTGCAACGTGAGGCGAAAGAGGCCGATATGCAGCCACCGTGTTGAGTAACGCTACTGCAATGCAGTACCTGGTTAAACGGCCCGGAGGGGTGTGATGTTGTACCTTTGAGCCGTTCAGTCTGTTCAGTCGCTACCTTCAGAAAGGTTAGCGTTTATAGTAAAGGCCTTTTGTTTCTTAGCGGAAAAAAATTAATTGATTACGTTAGAATTTCAGGTTTTGCCTGTATTCAGAACCTGTTATTATCTGAAATGAACGGTGATTATGCTTCATCCAGCTGAGATGTGCCAGTATTACCAGTATCACCCAGCTGAGATTTACCAGTATTACCCCATGAATGCTGCTGGTGCTATATGAATGGCTCCAGTCCTCTCTGACTTCGCTCTCTCTCATGGTAACGGCGTCGGTGCTGGAGGATTCCGGGACTTGGTCCACGGGAATAGGTGTCGTCCCTCTGGCAGATGTTTACCCAAACTGGCATCCTGCAGAAACATCTCAGCTGAATATTAAACAGAGCCAGGCAGCCAGAGCCGCTCGGAAAGCTGCGTGCTGATGTGCAGATGGGTCTATATTTAGTTATAAAATCCCCTGGGGTTGTGGCTGGGGGGGGGGGGGGGGGGCTTTAGCAGAAACTTCGGGGGGGGGGTCAAAGATTCAAAATGCTTACCTTAAATCTGTCTTTGAATTAGGTTTGTACATCGGTCTGTGCTAATCGTGAGCAGGAAGCCACAGCTCATCAGAACATCATCTGGCCCGTGGACTTCATGTCTAACGGATCAGTCTGGCTTTCCTTCAGAAAGTCACGGTAATGGGTAGTCATGGAGACAGAGGGGAAAAAAGGCAGAGAATGTGGCCAGCCGGGCCTTCACAGGACAGTTGGGTCCTCACAGGACAGTCGGGCCCTCACAGGACAGCCGGGCCTTCACAGGACAGTCGGGTCCTCACAGGACAGCCAAGCCCTCATACTTCTGCCCAGTCCTCACACCCCAGGCTGAGCACTCACAGGACCACCAAACCCACACACATAGACCTCTTGGTTCTTATGGGTTTAATTTGGGGGTGGTTGCGTGGTTCAGTAGGTTAGGAAGTTGTGGTTGTGATCATAAGGTTGCAGGTTCAAATCTCTACAACTGCAGTGTTATCTTACCAGAAAGAGTTCGAGGAAGTTGCTTAGTCCCAGATGTTCCAGGGACTGACTAACCCTGCTCTCTGAAAAATGTATGTTGCTTTGGATAAAAGCATCTGCTAAATACATAAAATGTAATTTAGATGCACTTCAACAAAAGGCCCATTTGGCAAAATGCTGGGCCCTGCGCTGTACACAGTCACTGTATATGGCAAACTGGCTCTTCCATGCTCAGGGCCTTTTAGTTTGGGTTAGTGTCCAAGGGCCATTCGAGCTGCGTGGATCTCAGTTACCCAGCATGCCGTGCGTTTGATGAATTACTGCAGAGATTTGTCTCTGTGAGCCTCTGCAGACAGGTACGCATGACAGAAGAGGACCCAGAGAGAAGCCTGATGGTTATGCTTTTAATAATAAACCAAGTAGTCATTTACGTGTCTTACTAACGCACTAAAGTGAGGCAGTAGGCCCCGTGGGGTGAACTGGCCGGGGTTCTTGCCCTGGCTGTAATCTCTGAACGAGCTGAGACTCTTTCTCTCTCGCTGTGAAGTTGGGCAGGTGAAGGGCAGCTTGCAATGGCAGGAAACTCCATTTTTTTTATAGTGTTGGGTAGTGTGTGTCTTAATGGGATTGGATGCCGTACCAGTGATCGGAAGGTCACCGGTTCATATCCCTGGGTCGGAAGAGCGGTTTCAGCTTTGGGTCCTTGAGCAACGCTTTTTAACCCCTAATTGCTCCCGTAGCTGTCTGAGCGCGTCGTCGCAATTGCGGGTCGCTTTGAATAAATGTTCCTGCTAAATAAATAAAACGTAATGCAGATGGTAACTGAGGGATGCTTCGCCAATCCTGCTTTAGTCAGTTTCAGAAGTTTGGTGTTAAATAAAAGCAGACGATCCGTAATTCTGATTTCATGGTTTGTAATGTTCTTGTTGTGTCAGTTTAATCACTGATGGTTTGGCTCCGCTTCTCGCATTTGCATGGAGGATGCAAGACGCTGGGAAATTCTGGTGGCTCGCTGGTCACTGGGGCGGAAAAGCTGCGCAAATGTGAAAAACAATAACAGATGAGAGGCAGAGGTGGTGTTGTGCAAACACTTACTGCCATGCTACGGCCTTCCTGTGACCGCCCCTCACTTCCTCCCCTCCACAGATGATCGGCTCGTTGGTGTTGGCGGTTGGCCTGTGGTTGAGGTTTGACTCGAAAACCACATCGCTGCTGAACCAAGAGGACGCTCCCACTGCCTTCTTCATTGGTGAGTACGAAGAGCAGGACTGGGAGGGGTCCGAAATGCCCTTTAGGACCAGTGGTACTGTAGCCATCAAGAGTCACAAGAGGGCCTTCAAAATACAGCCTCGTTATATCGAGTAATTGTAGACTCGGTAGGTTAGGTTGCTGTGCCTGTGATCAGAAGGTTACTGGTTCAGATCCCAGGGTCTGCAGAATGACGTCACCGTTGGGTCTCTGACCACGGCCTTTACACCCCAATTACTCTAGTGGCTGACTGACCCTGTTTCCTCAATTCTAATCACTTTGGATGAAAGCATCTGCTACATTAATGTGTTTGGTCCATCTGCTCCACAAATCCCACGGTCAGTCTGCCTAAAGTGACATTTGCTTACCAGTCACCATACTTAACATCCATCCATCCATCTATTTTCCAAACCGCTTATCCTACTGGGTCGCGGGGAGGTCCAGAGCCTATCCCGGAAGCAATGGGCAGGAGGCAGGGAACAACCCAGGATGGGGGGGCCAGCCCATCGCAGGGCACACTCAACACACCATTCACTCACACATGCACACCTTACTTAACACTGGCTGGTAAATTAGTAGCAATGTAATAATGCTTTTGATAAGTGATATTGACAGCTATTGGTAAATAAGTCGATGTCAAATGAGGCTTAATCAACAGTATCAATATGGGTGTGTAACAAGTGATCACTGTGTAGAAGGATGTCACTGCATGAAAATGGCTGTTAGCGACATTTGGGGCTAGAAAAGAGGAATTTTCCGACTACAGGTCGGCTTTCTCAGCGGGAGCTATAGCCCTGACTGTGGGCATTGAGGTCACCAGTATTTACATGTGAGGATGGAGTGTCAGGCAGCATGTTTCGTATCGTTCACTCAGCATCAGCTGCTGTGAAAGTGTCTTTTTCTTAATGTCGCTTATTTTCATACCCTTAGTAACTTGCTTGACTTACGAGTGCATTTACAGTAGTCAGTTTTATTTATTTTTAATCATTTATAAAACTAGGAGAAATGTTAAGCACTTCTGTCCTGCTGTCCTGTAAGTCAGACTGTGGCATTTTTTGCGAATCAGTTAAATTAAACTTGAAAAAAACAGTGGAATAAAGCACCTTAACTGGCATCGCTAAAGTTTCGCTAAATTTGCCGGAGAGAGGTCATTAACGAATAACCCCAGTCGACCATCTTAATCGCCGGTCACGTGATGGATCTCGGTGGCTGTGCTGCAGGCGCAGTCTGCTAACGCGCCAACGTCCAAAGGGGTGAGGCTTGCCCGTCTCTTTCTGGGACTGGAAATGCCAAAAATAGGCTGACGGACTCTCTCGAGGGTCCCTGAACTCCAGGTTTGGCCCGCAGGAATGGGAAGAGCACCAGGGCTTGCCCTTTCATACCATGTCACAGCCAGGGGAACCGCGGGAACCCCAGGCCGGAGTCTCCGCTGCCTGTCGAAGATCTGTTTGGGGTCGCCATGTCGACGGGATAAATATTGTTAGCGGCTGGCCTGGTCAGAGCCATGGCGCTAAAAGCTACAGTCGCCCTCCGCTGCTTTTATTTTTTATAGTCTTTTTTCTCTCTCTCTCTTTTGGTTTTGCTGCATCGTCTCTTTTCGCGTGGGCAAGGCTTTCCTCTCCCCAACAGCTTTATGCTGGCACACGCTTAGGAAACAGGGCTGTGCACATTTCAAGTGTTTAATTTTCCTGTTGTGCGAGAGTGCGCTACTTCTTCACATTTTTGTGTGAAACTAGCTACAGCTCGACCATTTCGTACTATCTCTCTGGCAACGTGAAGCTTGCTTTTGTAAAGATACCATCTACGGCCTGGGAAGGTAACAGATAAGACTTGAAATAGGAAATTATTTTTGTGTGTCTTAGGAATCTGCAATAGCATCTCTTTTAAGGTTATATAAGCATAGTGGAGAAAGTCCCCTAGGCTTGTCCCCGCCTTTCCTGTCTGGGTGGTATGTCCCAGACTGCCGTGGGTATCCTAGGGTTCCCCGTGCTGATGGCCCTCTGCTCTTCCTCCGCCCCCCAAGCTCAGATTATCGCACCGCCGGCCGTGATCACGTCACCATGGCGACCTGACGTGTCCTCTCCCTCTCTGAGGTGGCGATGCTTGGAGGGCGTGTGCGAAATTTTTGAAAAAGTTGCACGGGGTGGTGATGTTCATCCGTGTTTCCGTGACTAGGGAGTTCTTCTGAACATGTCGCCGTACGCTCTTGACCAACCACGCACTTCTCTTATGGTGCGTTCAGCTTAGCAGCGATGAGCCAAGTTACGCACCACAAACTGGCTGCGCAGTCGAGGATTATATCTAATCTGTCTGTATCAGTAGCCCCTGCAGCCGGAGCACGTCATGGTCACCAAAACCACAGGCAGTTTGAGTGCTTCCTGCACCAGATATAATCTAACGATTCTGTGTACATTTGGCCTCCTTTGTAACATATTTTAACTGCTTATTATTCTTTTAAAATTTGCACAAACACAAATATTCGGTTTTTCAGGCACAGTATAGTGGACCCTATGGTAATCCTGTGGACAGTGACTAAGAGAGGTTTACATTTCATGTTTGTATGGTGATGTCAAGATAATTGGGGCTTTATTGACCAACCATCCTTATTCAGATACATGGTATACAGGGACATTACATTCCCCCAGGACCAGGGTGTGACGTACAGACAGTGAGTGACAAGGGGGAGGTTTTCACAGGACTTGCTGCAAAATGCACAAATAGGGTTCTGATCCCTACCTGTTGTACATCAATAAATATGTGGACACCCCTGTTGCCAACCCACATTAAAAAAATAATAATAATGATAATAATAATTAAACATGGACGTGGAACTTTAGAAGAGAAAAAGTGCCCCATGGCCAGTCCCATAAATAATACCCACCCCTGATTGCCATCACAGGCAGAATCGAAAGCAGGGGGCGACAGGAAATCGACCCGATGACTCAATATCTCAGGTCCTCCCCATGTCAGCGGAAGACTGATGGGTTATGACGAATCCAGCCTTCCAGTTCATGACTCTTTTAAAGTAATAGTCAATGTCTGTCTTCTGGAACACTTGACTGCCTCAGGCAGATACGATGAAGACGATATGGGAGGAGCGTAGCATTCAGGGGAATGGCTCTACTTAAGAAAATACTTCAGGGAATCTGTGGGACGCAAAAAGGCTGGACAGACGAACAAGCAAATTGTTCTAACCCTTAAAAGAAAACAAGCACAGTACAATCAGTTAAGAGTTATGCTTCATAAATCAGTACGAGGCCACGGACACAAATGCAGTACTAATAAAATGTACTTGCCGAACAGTTGCTAACAAAAAATGGCAGATGGATTTTGTTTCAGCCAAAACACAGTTTACATGCTGAATAAATAAACGTCATACATTGTAGTGCTGAGAGGAACGGTTATTTTCCAGGACGGCTCCCCGCAGTCCGTGGTAGAGTGTTGCCATCTAGTGTTAAAGTATTGTTAATAAAAATAAAAAAGGAAATTGCACATTTAAAAGATGCAGTCCCTCGTGATTTCTCATACGATGCACGAGAATTATTATTTATCGAAGTAATCGTTTTAACTTCTAACTGTTCAGAGCTGAAGTGTGCGGTTTTGAAATTGTGTGTCTTCAGATTCATCCGCGCAACATTAAAGAATTGGGTGAATCATTATCTAATGTTTATAAAGTGATTTAAACTTATATGAGATGTGTTTGTGGGTTAGAATATGCTCACTTTATCATATCTGATATCTGTTATCTACTCCGAATGTTTAGTATCATTACTAATGTTTAGTATCTTTAGTAATAAACATTAGTATCATTACTATGTCTGCTTCATCCGCTCTTTCCAGACACAGCCATTTTTGTGTTCTGTCTCCTCAGGCGTTTATATCCTGATCGGCGCCGGGGGTCTGATGATGCTGGTGGGCTTCTTTGGATGCTGTGGCGCCGTCCGCGAGTCCCAGTGCCTCCTAGGCTCTGTGAGTTTGACTCTCTCCATCCATCCTTCTTTTATCAGTGTGTATATACTGTTTTTACATGCTAAAAGGTGCCCTCTGACCATACTTCTCCTAAACCTTACAGTTCTTTGCCAGTCTCCTGGTCATCTTCGGCGCGGAGATCGCCGCTGGTGTGTTCGGGTTTTTGAACAGGGACGTGGTACGTACACTAGACGTGTATCTTTTCCCATAATGCCCCTGTAGGTCTATCTGATCGAGTCTGTCAACTTTTGAATAAATTGTTCACATAGATTGCCAATGATACAGTAGGAAAACTGCGCGACGTGAATTGTTACTGCTGAAATGTAATGTGATTCAAATTTAAGGATCGATTGTCCTTTGAGTTTCAGTAATGTGCAACTCCAGGTTTGAATTTTTCTGTTTATCATTCCTGTTTTTTGCAGATAGTGCAGGAAATTCAGGAGTTCCACAAGAATGTTGTTCGAAAAACCAATACGACCACACAGGTATCTGTCCTCTCCCAAGTTGTTGTCGTTGTTTTTACCACGACCCATGGCAGCTTGTCAGGTAGCATGAATCAGACCCATGTTCATTCCTAGAGAAGAAGACCCTTCTCTCTCATCAAACAAGCTTGAAAACGGAATGATTTGTTTATCTTTCATGTCCTAAACCCCAGGGGAGATCCGCTTCTCAGTGGTTGTTTTGTCAACGATGAAACCAAGTTGAGTTAAGTCACTGGTTTAGTTACAACCCTTAATCTCGGTACCGAGTTGTTTCCTGTTTCTGTAGAGCAATTTAGGAATGTTTCTAACCTGCCTTATAATGTATATCGCTGTTTTCCAACCCAGTCCTCGGGGACTCAGACGGTCCACATTTTTGCTCCCTCCCAGATAGTCTACATTAGTGCTCCCGGAAGCTGAGGGAGCAAAAATGTAAACTGTAGGTGGGTCTCTGAGGACTAAATTGGGAAACGCTGATCTATATTAATTAACTCCCCAATAGCTGTGAATTTCTATAGGTATGAAGTCGGTAAAGTAGTCCTGTTATTGTAGGAACATCTATGTTCGTGTTCCAGCTCGAACTACAGGAGAGTGAGATCAGCTTGGAAACGGATACAGCTGACAGCCGGGCAGCGTTATTGATCTAGCCATGTGCCCCCCTGCTATATTTACCACTGGCGCTTCTTCCAAGTCCGTCCCGGACTCGGTTTGCATGCCGTGACACACATTACTGGCCAATTTTAAACCATCAGCAGCTTTGAGGCTAGAACCCTTCCCTAGCTTTCCATCCAAGTCTCTGCCCTCTCTCCAGGGAAAGCGCTGACGTGTCAGCTTTCGCTCATTCTCCAGACAGGATATTGATTCGCTGATAGAAAAGAACCGTAAATCCCCAAGATTAGCATCTCCGCAGCCGCTAATTCTGTGGTTCAGGGTTTGTCATCCGAAGCTATAAGCTAAGACGTCTCTGCGCTAGAGCTGCCCGTCCCAGTCTGGCGTGTTTGAATCTGGCCTGAAACGTCACGGATTTGAATTTGAAGTCACGTTTGAGCATGAACTTCATGTTAATGTTTAAGCTAAATAATACTCAAATAAAAGAGCTTCAGGGCTGCATTTCAACTCTTAAGCCAGCATTGTAAAGTTTAGTTTGGTCCTGTTTTTTTTTTTTTTAAAAAAAAAAAACCTTTATTATCCATGTATTGTGCATTTATTACCCATAACACTGGAGTGATCACAGGACGACATGAAACCGCAAGAGCACTTTCAGCCTCTCCAACAGCAAACACATCGTTTTGAAAATGCCCCTAATTTGCAGTACAGGGATCAGCTGTGTTGTCTTAGTTGGTGCAGTTATGGAGGCCTGCCAGCGTGTGTCATTTCCAAGCACCTGTCTTCCTCCATCATGTTTGGATCGTCACCATAGTAACCAGAGATTATGAAGTAACGAGGGCTGTTGTCACATGATCAGGAAGTGGAAGAGTACAGATTTGAATGTGAGGCATATGTTTTGGACGTGATATTTTAGCCTCCTTGTTTGTTCCCACATTAGCTATAAAATTAGAGTTGATCTTTTAAATCAGTTACGAAAGGCACTGCCTTACTTTTTGTTTGACGTACTCTTGATTATTTCCAAAAGAACACAGCATAACAAACCAATCACACCAGGGGGGAGGGGGTCCTCCTTGTTAGATTTTGCCTACTGGGGGGCAGGGGCAGAAGCAAATTTTGAGGGGGGGGGTCATATTCGTAATTTTAGTAATTATCTATACGTCTGATTGGCAGCAAACAAATTTTGATGACTGCTGAAAGCTGCTTGGCCAGAATGCGGTATACCATCCATCGCCCTATCATGTACTGCAGATGAATCCTAAATACCTCTCCACCTGTCAGACACGCTGCTAGAGGATAGGATGCCGCGCCCGTAATTGATAGGTTTAAATCCCATGGTCGGCAGAGTGATGTCACTGCTCGGCCCATGAGCCTACTGGGTAAAAGCGTCTACTGTTTGAATGAATAATATGAGCAGCCCATAGTGCATCCTCACAGCTGTCCAGTAAACTGAATGTTCGTCATATGTGGGATTTTCCATTCTAATGAGGTTTCCCCTTTTCTACCAACCTCCTACAGCTATGTTGCAATTTGTCTAAGAACTGCAAGGACCTCGAGGTAAAGTACCCCTCATGCGAGTTTATACACACATACACACACGGTTCATCTCATCATGGGCACTTCCCACTGACTCCATGCCTAAAGCAGATAATGACTCCTAACTGAGTTATAATAATTACTCCAGTCTCATAAATACCCAGCACACTGTATTGGACAAAGCAAACCCTGCTCATTGTACTTTACACTGATGTATTTGCTATTTCATATGTTTATATTTAGCTTATATCTTTAGTGTCAGCCATCTCCTTCCATAAATTTCCATAAATACGTACCTGTGCAGTACTTAGTTAAATGTCTGCTGTGATGTTCGCGAGTGTCTTTGTAAAGTCGACCGGAGTCACATGTTGCTGACCGGCTGGTACGAGTAAGAATTCCTATGTACTGATGTGCAAAAGGCAAAAGAATCTTCGATTCTAAAAATAGGAAATAGGAATCCCAGTAATATTCCACAGTAATGCGAATGAGGGCTAAATGTGCCTGTTCCTTCCAGCCCGTAACATTTCCCAGGTCGGCCATTACCGTTGGTACCCGTCCAGGTGTAACTGAGCTCCCAACCTCTGTGTTCCTCTAGGCCTGTAACACAGCCATCGGCGCCTTCTTCCAGAACAACCTGTACATCGTTGGCTACGTGGGGATCGGCATTGCTGGCGTCATGGTAATGGTTTTGGGGGGGGAGGCGCCTCCCCAAAAAGGGGAGGGTCCTTAAGTGACCTCTTTGTAATTAGAGCTTTAGAAACTTGTGTGCAATGCAGTGAAATAGTGAGCCAGCGGCACCTGGGCTTCGGCGGTAAAAGTCTTGAGCTGTAGGGTTTAGGTTCTTAAGGTTTCTGCCCTTTAAAAACCCACAGCCTCACCTGTCTCTTCGGGGGTGTCGTGTGGTCCGTGGGGAAAGGACTCCTGAAAAGGGATGATCAGAAGGTTGCTGGTTCAAATCCAGGGGCCGGATGACGTCACCAGGCCCTTGGGCAAGACCCTTAAGCGCAAGTCTTGAGAATAATTCTCTTCTGAGCAGAAGCAGCATCTCAGACAGTTCTGTGTGTGTTTGTGTCCCCAGATCATTGGCATGATCTTCAGCATGGTCCTGTGCTGTGCGATACGAAACAGCAGAGAGGTCTTCTAGACATCTCCCTCCACCTACCCCCTCCCCTCGTTCCCGGATCCCAACGGACGGAACCATCACAAACGGCACCTGTTCAGCTGGGTCGCCCCACTGGAGTCGGATGAAGGATTTACGGGGGGGGGGGGGAGCACTCCCCGCTGCTTTAAAGCCCACGCAGGAAGTCCACCTGCCTAATTTCAATCCTCTGCAGTTTCACGACTTTCACGCCACTGTTAGTGTGGTGTCTTGGTCCCTTTTCCGTTCCACGTCGACTCCAGTATGTTCCCAGCCTGAGAAAGGGGTCGTAACTCACTGTTACTTATTAATCCCCAGTCCTGGCCTGTTGCCCTCCTCAGCATAGCCGGCCATTTTCTAGTCTCTTCACCTGAGGCGTCTCTGCTAAACGTGTAAAGCTGTGCTGTGGTGAGGCTCAGTCTGCCTCTGTAAGCAGAGACTCACACTCATGCAGATGCTCTTTCTAAGCTGAAGTATGACTGCTGTGTTATTCCCGCAGTAATAGCCCCATACCAGCCTACTGACGCCCCCTTCAGAAATGCAGCTGCCCTGCAGCCTGGCGTTTGAGAGTCACCCCCACCCCTGTGTCCACCTGGGAGTATGGAAAAGCTTTTTGCCTGCAGCTGGCGTGTCCAGTCACTTTGGTCAGGCTTGGGATGGAGGAGAAGGTCCTGATATTTGTGTAGCAGCAAGACCATGGAGCTGGTCCTCTTCATCCCAACACACATGATTTTTATTATTATTATTATTATTATTATTATTATTATTATTATTCAGCCATATATCTGGAGTGTACTGTACAGACAGTAGTATATGTAGACTTGGTAATGTTATTTTTTTGCTTTTATTTGTGTTTAATGTGCCTTTTTTATGAAAAAATGTCCAGTCCTGATGTCATAAAAGGAAGACTAAAATGTAATATTGTGCATGAAGGCTCAGGTGTCTGAAAACTGGCAGAAGGCTGAGTCTGGGGGACGGAGCGGTCAGAGCAGCCTGCGACGGTCACGCCACGGTCAGAGCAGCCTGCTGGACCTTCCTGACTGTACCTCCGCTGACCTCGTGGCCACGGCTGTATTCACGCCTCTCTTTATGGCTTCAGTGTTCACTTCATTGAGGTGTGGGATGTACCAAGGTGCTGGGGAGGGATTTAAGCAATAACTGGGACTGGTTACCAGCAGATCTTGGGCCATGGTCACAGCACTGGGAGGCAAAAACACTTCAGGTTCCATGTCTAGAGTGTTTGCTGTCCTCTGCCTTTGTCTTTCCTCCACTTCTGAATCTGAAACCGTTCCCGCTTTGAAGATTACTTTGATTGCTTCTTTTTTGTATAAATGAAAATTTAAGAGTTTGTAGTACTGTAACGTGTATTGTAGATTTGATGGACCTTGTGTTTAATTTATTTAATGGCTGGTTTCATTTGAGAATATTAAAGGACATTAAAGCCTCTCAGGAAGACACACGTGCAAAGACTGAACCGGAACCTTCTCCTTATTTATTTATTTAATCGTAAGTCTGCAGTTGGGCTTTTGCTCTCGTCATGTGGGTCGTCTGTCAGGGCTGAGTGGTTCGTACTGGAGGTTTTAAAAGCGCCCCCAGTCTCAGGAATCAAGCACAGGAGCCCCGAAGAAATGGATGACCAACCAACTGGAGTCTGAGGCCACCTTCTGGGGTGGAGGTGATCACCGCTGACGTCCAAAAGCTTCAGACACAGAATAGACACCTGCTTATGTGTCAATAGATCAACGATGATGTGGTGCAAGTCAGAATGGGGAAGGAAATTAGAGCCAGGAAATATGTCATTAGAGCTGATTCAGAAATGGTTGGATTTCCATGATGAAAACATTTCAGAGCGATATTACAGGAAGTCACTAGTTAGAGGCTGATCTGTGGGAGTAGTTTAGAATGTGATGTGTCTGAAGATCCTGAGATGGTCTCTTGTCCTGAAATGAGGGGTCGTCTTGGAGTTATTTGGGGGGGGTTGTAGCCGCACGTACCATGCGTGCGAGAGGTAGCCTCCTGGTGTCAGGGTGGCACCGCATTGCAGTCTTGGTCTCTTTCTGGAAGCTTCCAAGTGTCAGGGCCCATGCCAGAGTATGAGCGTAGCTCTCATCCATGAGGAGTTTCCGGCAGGGATCCGGTTTCCACTTCTTTAAAAAAGGTGTGATGTGTGGAATATGGTATTCTTGGGATTAATGCTAAGGGCTTTTCTCTGTGAAATGGTGATACCCAAGGGCCAGATGAGACCATCATGTGATTCATACTCAGCAGTTCCTGTGAGCATTAAATTTACCCTCCCCTGTTGGGATCGTGTGCCCTACTGACCATGTAAAACACAGCTGGGCTTCCAGCTTTAGCTGATGCTGCAAGTGGACCAAGTAAGCTGATATCTACAGTACCAGTCGAAAGTCTGAAGTGGCCAACAAAGGAGAGTGGGAGTGTTGCGTCACATGACCTGGCTACCTGACCTAAACACGGTCGAGAGGGTTTTGAGTGAAGGAAAAGTGGCCATTGATTTCTCAGCGTATAAATGGGACGACCTCCAGTCCAGCTGGAAAGGCGTCCCAGGAGGCCACCTCATGGAACTGGTGTGGAGGAGGCAGTGGGGTCAGCTGGTCAGAGAGCAGGGTCAGTGCATTATTCCATGTATGTTATTTTACAATTTTGATGTCTTACTACAAGTAGTCATAACTACTTGACACAGGCCATTATAAGCTACACACTAAAGACGATTTAAAGACACCAATTCACTTTTCTGTATGGTTTCAGACAGAAAACCAAAGGCAAACATGCAATGCATGTACACACGCACCCCCACTGTCTCCCTTTATCTTGTTTGCAGAGTGAAGTACATGCATCCTATTAGCCTAGTTATGCAATAAAGAAAATAGCATCCAGGAAAAAAAACAAAGATCTGTCACATTGTTCTTTCAAATAGCAACCATTGTAAATTGATATAATTTCTATGTAGGCTTAATCTATACCAAGCCTATGTTGGATGCAATTGTCAGCATCGTTTTCCCATATCTTTGATAGGCTAATTTATGTTACTACAACAAAGAAAATGACTATGTAACGTTACAGTCTACTGGGGCTCAGTGAATTTAAACTTGTAACAAACAATGGAGAAATCTTTTGTTTGTGCTATTGTCTAATAGGCCATTTGTGGGTCATTTGCAATCCCGTACCAGACTGCACTGTGACATTGTACTTATGTCGGCCAATTTCAGTCTAAATGTTTAGTGTATTAAATCACGCTGAATGCATGGCTCATCAAGCATGGCTACATAAGCTTAAAGACCTTTTGCTTACTGTTTGGTCCCCCCCACTTCAAAAATCTCTGCTGCACCCCTGCAAACATGGGGAGAACATGTGGAGAACATGCAAAATCCAAGTACACAGATCTAGGTGTGAGAATCGAACCCTCTCACCCCTAGAGGCAGCAGTACTGTCGGTCTATATTCAATCAGCACGTCATTAAACCAGAACAGAGAGTATCTTTTGATTTTATTGAAACACATATATACAAAGGAAGACAGTCAGACACAATGGCTGAAGGTTAGAGGAACAAGTGTTCTTTGAACGCACAGGAGAACCAAGCAGTGTGAAATGACCAGTTAAACTAGTAAGAGAAGAAGAAAAATGTACATTTTCTCACACTGCATCTCACCCAACTGTATCTAAGGGATGTTGGTTACAGTTGAAGCATCATTAACAATATCTACAGGTTCATAGCTGTTCTTTTGCTTGTTGTTGTACAGCTTGACAAAATTCACTATGAATTGTAAATTCCAGAAACACCAACCTTTTAAGAATGAATAAATATATATGGATTATAGTTTTCTTTACTGGATTGTCTTCTGATGTTCAGCGTTGACAGGATAAACACATGAAACCTCAAACGTTACGCAGTCCAAAATGTTTGTACGAACTATTTCGATTAGTTGGAGACAACACCGCACACCAGACTGATGCAGTTTGGTCCTTATCAACTATCAACGTCATGGGAACGTCGGTGGTTTATTAAATATAAATGAGAAAAAAATTAAGATCTACCTAAAAGGTTGGTTTGATTGCTCCTTTGTCATCTTTTATCGTTCCTTCACAGGAATGATGTCACGTTGTGGAACGCAGACCGGCCCAGAATTTCGGAGACAGCGCCTCCGGTGGCCACCCTATGGGTTCTCAGATTGATACGCCTAACTATGTTTACAGGAAACCCTGTGTCTCTGATCATAAATCCAGAGCTGGACAGTTCAGTTCGAGAAAGAACAAATCCAGACCAAGATTTTGTTTCAACCAACCAGTTGAGTCACAGTCACAGAGAACTCATTTGGTTGGTTGAATCAAAATCTTGGTCTGGATTTTAACTTTATGAACCCGAACTATACACCTTTGCTTAAATGCATTTGCACAGAAGACCAGGGATCAGTATATGGCTTTTGTTGCTGCTCCTTTCATGCTTTGAGGCTGGAAATTAAGCCTGCCCCCTTGCCTGAGACAAGCCAATTAGACTAAGGGCAAGTACAACAGAATGAACAATAGCCTACTAGCTAGTAAAAAATATTGCATGACGAACTAGGTTCTCATTGAACTAGCCCAATAGAGTAGTAACAAAAATTCTTCAGTTCTACCCAGAATATAACACTAAGTGTAACGGCTCCAACAGTACCAGTCAAATGTTTGAACCCACTAAGCCGTGTACAAAGGACAGTGGTAAATGGTTTTGGAGGAGTTTGACCAGAGAATAAGGGAAAAGCAGCCAGTGAGTGCTGGAAATATATGTGGACCTCCTTCAGGACAGTTGGAAAAGCATCCCAGGAGGCCACCTCATGGAACTGGCATAGAGGAGACAGTGGGGTCAACCAGTCCTTGGAGCAATTGGGGTTAGGGGCCAAATTCAGTGCATACGTCCATATATGTTACATGGAGGCAGAGAATAGTACAAAGAAACCTTGCTATGGATAGGTATGTCCAAACATTTCACTGATACTGTATGCTAATAATTACTCTGTTCACTCAATTAAAAGTCATATGAGACCATTATGATGTTTGAAAGTCTAGCTACATCAATGTCACAATGTGGTCGTTCATGGTCAGGAACATGCCATTAAACCGTCCTGAAGATCCTATCTCCTTTAGGAATCCTTTAGCAGACCTGAAACACGGTGAGCTGCACATCTCAACGATGGCTGCTGCATTTTAAATGAAGTGGTGTCCTTTGACAGAGGGATGTTTACCTGCACCATTTTTAAAGATTAGTTTAATCACTTAACCCTCACAGTGAGTCACACTATCATTTACAAATTCACCGCCATGTAGCATCACCACAGTGAGAAATAGGACATAGAACTGGTGAAACCCACCAGAAGTCATGTCAGACACCAAGCAGGTGAGCTTGGGCACGATAGACAGAGTCCATCTTGGATGTTTTGCATCAAACGAGCATCTAAATATGATTTTATAGATGTCCCTCCCCAATGGAAGGAAAAAAAACATCACTGGCAGCCTTCCAAAGTGGTTCCAAAGTGAAACAGTTTAACGGCCATCCAATTATCCCGTCAAGTAAGAAATGAAGGGGCGGGACAACTGAATGGCATCACATGACACATTCTAGCCAATCACGGCTGTTCGGTTCGGCAAAAATAATATTTTTCCCGAGAGAAACACTCAGCTCAGAATTTTTTTTTGTTTTTCGTTTTTAATCCTTCGCAAACTCTCTTGAGGCTTGAAGCTGCCGTGGTCTTGATGATACATCTGGGCGCACCGCTTATCTTTAGGCGGAGAAGAGAGCGTTGGGCGTGTAATCGAGCACAAACTCGCCGACTCCGAGCACATACACGACCTGGGCAATGCCGAAGAGTGGGGCGATGAGCAGCGCCCTACAGCTGGCTCCCTTCAGGAAGGCGGACGGACCCTCTTTCCGCAGGATCTTTCTGTGGGGACGAGATGAAATGAAAGGGAGCTTTATTTGCCATCTGTACAGACGCATTGTAATGTGTCAGTGTTCACATATCTCATCCTGCTCTCCATTTTAAGAGACGCACACATATAGAGGTGAGACTGAGTGCAGGGTAGGCTGTGCATCCAGTTTCCCTGGGGCATTTTTCAGGGGGTTAAGGGCCCTGATCAAGGGCCCAATGAAGATGTAGCTATTCTTCTGAACACAGGATTTGAACCAGTATCCTTCTGATCAGAGGCACAGAGACCTAGCCCATGTAAGTTTCCGGGGAGGGGTGGCCCACCTGGCACAGTCCACAATGCCGCTGTAGCTCTCCTCATTAGCTCCTCTGCTGAGGGACTGTAATCTTGTCTTGATGACTGTGGGGAGAGAAGCATTTGAGATGGAGCTTTATTGGCTAACTGTACATGTAAGAGAACAGGTTTCTTAGGAGGGTTATGGACCCAACAGTGGTTTTGCTACTCTGCTGAGCACAGGATTCAAACCAGTGACCTTCTGATCATGGACAGGGAGGGATAAACTGCTAGGCT
This sequence comes from Brienomyrus brachyistius, assembly GCF_023856365.1. NCBI lineage: Eukaryota > Metazoa > Chordata > Actinopteri > Osteoglossiformes > Mormyridae > Brienomyrus > Brienomyrus brachyistius. Next base: position 15,137,978 of record NC_064550.1, read on the forward strand.
CCACGTTGCCCCCTGTTGGCCATTGCACCCCCCCCCCCCCAAAGTACTCACCATCGCAGGGGTTGACGGCCACAGCAGCAATGCAGCCGGCACCACAGCCAGATAGGAAGGACCAGTAAAAGGGCGGGGCCTCTGAGGGCTGTCCCTGGCCTAGCCGGTGTAGGTGAGCAAACAGCGGGAAGTAGATCATAGAGAAAGGCACATCCCTGCAAATGGAGGTGGGTCAGGTAGGAGGCAGATAGGAAGTGCCTGGGAATAGTTGATTCGGGCCTTACCTCAGGAGTGTGGCCCCCAGTCCCCGGTAGAGGCCCCCAACACCTTGGCTATGCAGGAGGTCCCACGCTATCTGGGAGGCCGACACACTTCTCACAGCTGCTACCCCGGCATTGTATTGTCTGGCTGGTACGGCAGTGCCAGCTACGCTCAGCTTCAGCGGGGGGGTCATGGCAGGGCTCCGTTGCTGCGCCGCTGTCATGAGGAGTGGGACAGTCACATAGGGGCCAGGCGGCACGACACCAGCATATTCCCACCCACAAGGTGGCCTTGTGACTTACTCAGCCTCCCAGCATCCTGTAGCTGGATTTTGAGCATCTCCATCGGGGTGGTGATGATGACCTGGCAGATGCCTGCGCCGCACCCCGCTAACATCTCCCGAAAGACCGTCAGTCCTCTCCTGTACGACAGACACAGCCCCCTGAACCGCTGCTGCACTCAGTTACGATTTCAAGAACCCGTCACAATGTGAATGGCTCTTCTCTAGTGATGGCCAAACCTCATGAACCATCTAGTAGGGTCAAAAAATGCAGCGAATGGTTCATGTTGTTTTCACCACCGCTACTCTTCACCTTCAAGAAAGGCCTCAAAATCCATCTGTTCCAGCAATGCCTCTACTAACCCGACACCAGTCCATGTTCCCTGAATCCTCTTAATGTTGTACCTCCTGCTGATTCGAGGAGTTTGGTCTTGTTAGGTTCTTGCTTTGTTGGAAGATGTTTTGTAGCTCCTGCTCCAATCCTGCTTACACTGTCTTGTATCTGGGCTTTCATTGGGAGCTCAGCCTAGTTCACTTATCGACTCCTTCACAACTGTATGTTTGTAGTATGCTGTATGTCTTATTTGTACACTACCTTGGACAAAAGTGCCCGCTGAAGACAATTAATGTTGGGGTTGATCGTGAACAAAACATACCCGTCTCTGGCAAAGTGGTGGCGGAAGAAGTCGTTGGCAGCGAGCTTGATCGCTTTTTCGGGGGTAACCAACGTGAGGTTGACAGCAGCACCTGCAAAGGAATTCAGGGTAGGAATTAGCGTGCAATATGCCAGGGCCTGTCCTGACTGTGAAACCATGCAGCGGAGGTCTAGCGCCAAGCTGGTCTCTGGCCAGGACAAAATGGGTCACAGGTGAAAGACTGCACCACGTCTCGAATTACGAGAACAGCACAAGCCCTGGTAGGATTAGTAGGCGTAGCAGGGAGGCAACTCTGAAAAAGGCAGCCCTGAAAACGGCTCAACAGCAGAGCCGCAAGCTGAAGTTGATCTGAAGACCAGGCATGGGGAAAAATGTGAAGTAAAGAGAAATGCCAGCACATTTAGCACTTCAAGCAAAAAAACTCAATTTTCTTTATAAGTGTATGATACGTTGGGGACAAAGTTTAAAATGCACATGTTACAGTGAGAGTAAAACACAGTGACACATGGTGACATTGCATTCAAGGTCTAATCTGGGAAGAGCAGGTAGCAACAGTGGACGGGAGGAGGAAGAAAATGCAGGGTCAGTACTGGGGGGTGGGGGGCTTTGAAATAGAACCAGAGGCCCTGAACGCCGGCAGGGTGGGGTCAGATCACAGGTGGGCATACACAGTGACCCAATTCTGAATCCATACGAGTCAGCAAGCAGCCCACCCAGTTCCTCTCACGTTTGCATATAGGGGACCACTAATCCCACTCCGCCGTTAGCTGCTGTTACTGGTACCGCTCAAAGAACATGTGGTGCCCTAAGCAAGCTTCACTACCAACACTCCTCATCTGAAACAAAGCGGAAGATGGGCCCAAGGTGGTCGCCTCTGATGTCAAAAAGCTAATACAACTGGTAACTACAACAGTCTGATTTTGCGACAAGCTAGCCCCGACAAGCTAAGATACAAACCCTGTACAAGAAAGGCTTGAGTGGCCAGTAATTCTTGAAGAGGCTGGGGTGTGACTGTCGCTGTTATATCACTACAAGGTAGTGGCTAAAATCACTGTAGTTTCCTGCGGCAACAGCATCAGTACAGGTGAGGCAGACACACTGCAGAACGGTTATCAGAAAGGCTAATTCTGTTTTGCGAGCTGGCTTGGAGCTTCTAGAAGCAGCCATACAGAAATGCACACTGAGCCAAACGCTCAGCGTCCTGAAAAATGCATCGCACCCGCTGTATACCACTCTACAAATCTTCAGAGAGGGGCTAATGTGATCGTGCTATAACCAACAGTACAGTGGCATAGGCGAAGGGCCCGTACAGCACACCCAATGGGAGGGGCTCATGCTTGGGCGGGGCCCCATTTAGAGTCTTGGATATTTGTAATTAAAATTTGCAAAAATATGCATATATACAAGGGCGTTGAGCATTGCGGGGGTGTCGAGACCCTACGCCACTGAGCTCTATCCTCAATCACAATCCAGTTAACAGGACTAATCGGGGCCTGAGATAGCAAACTAAAACGTCATTACTGTTTCAGCTCACACAGATGGCACAATGCGCACATGCAACAAATGGCCACCGGGGGCAGAAAACATGAGGGAAAAATCTACAAAAATACATACCGCTTGTGTTTACAGACATCTTAGGCTAACAGGTTGGCTTTTTGCAGGTAGATAGAATTCAAAAATAAAACTACAGACACTAAAAATATGCACATAAAATACAGCTGAGCTGTGAAAGTTGTATGTTTTTGTATTTAATTGGTAGGAATGACCAAATATTCACTATTTGTATCACCCAAGCTAAAGTTAATTACTCCTGTTTTTGGCCAAAAATCCAAGGTTCAAGATGACTGCGGATGTTAGATTTGTATATTGCAGTTTGGCCAGTTTCCATGCCATTGACAGATGATCGTTTTTGAAGAAGCGTCTCACCTCTATACATCCCAAGGTAACCTTCAGACCTGACGGTTTTCAAGAGGCAATCCACCCTGCAACACGGAGCAGAAGTTAGCTTGACAGAAGAGTGATCTCCACCGAGATGTTCCTTTTGTAGCTTGATGCCAACGCCCAGCCCTCAAGGGAATAAATGACCCAGCTGACATGACAGTCTAGTGCAACGGCTGAACGTGGAACTATAGGAATGCGAGAGTCCCTCCTCATGATTCCCAGAGCACCAACGCTCTGTGATCCAGCTGATCCGGAACCATCGGCTTGGTCACAATGACACCTCCCTGGCGTGTGGTCACCCTCAAACTCAATCCCGGCTCTGTCTGGAGGTGTTCTGCGACCAGTGGGGCCGGGACCCTCGAGAAGGGTCCGCCGAGGTCACACTCACATGCTCCGGTACACCTGCTGCCCGTGCCTCTGGTTCTGAAGCCTTGTCTTGGCCAGGTCGATGGGGAAGACGCAGGTGACCCCCACGATACCAGCAACACCACCATTGATGAGCTTGGCTGGCAGGCTGGATGAAGGAGAACTATAATCACCACACAAGCTAAAATTACACGTAATTATCTTACAGGCTGTAAATACCATATAGCTCACAATTACCGCACAGGCTGTAATTAATTGCCATATGTTTAGCATCAGACTGATTCCTGATATTAGGATCAATGATCAATGTCTCCCTTAACTGTCATGTTCTCCTGTCGTCATTTGCGGCTCGTTGCGCTTGTATCTTTGGCTCATCGCGTTCGCATGTTTGTATCCCTCTTTGACATTCTGTCCGGCATTAAGTGACATAGTGACCCGGGCACTATGGGGGGGGGGTCAGGGGGGATATCCGCTTACCTGATCTGCTGCTGGGACATGCTGAGAACAAAGTGGAGCAGTAGGTAGGAGCTGGAGGAGCTGCGGCTGGACGTAGACAACGTGCGCCGGACTCAGCAGAGGGACATAGGGTCATATATAAACCTGCCCTCTGGGCGGGGCCTAGAAAGTCCCGCCTCCTTCGTGTCCAGCCCACTAATCCCACTCCAGAAAAGTCAGTGATTGGCAGGCACAGATTTTGCAACTCAAGATAGTGGTGCTGCATGATGAAATCGCAACACATGCCCGTTAGCCATGAAAGGGGATCCTCTGAGCGTGTGATCACTGTAAAGCCTGCCGGCCCCCTCCGCCCACAGAGGCCGACGGCGAAGGCACCTGCAGGAGCGGTACAGCAAAAGGGCAGAGAGGTCCCACACTGGGTCATGGGTCCGAAAGGTCAGATCATGCTCAGTGTTGTATCGGTATTTCTGAAGGCAGCAATCTACCTTCACAGAACCTTCATTATCTATCTGATGATGCATGATGTGCTTGTCATCAAAAGGTCACCCATTCGAGCCCTGGCCTCAGAATAACAGTCACACGTCCATGGGCCCTTCAGTGAGATCTAAACACCCCCCCCCCCCCCCAGTGGGCCCTTCAGTGAGATCCTAAAACCGCCCCAGCTCCAGGACTGCTGCACGATGGCAGACCCTGTACTGTGACATGCCCCCCCCCCCCCCCCCCCCCCCAAGCTATGGAGAGCAAGATGTGGTTGGCAAAGAGACAAAGTGCAATGTCCCGGTACATGTGTAAATGGCAAATAAAGCATGTTTGGTAGAAAAAAAAGAACAATAACGTTGGTTTGTTTGCTTATTATCTGTCTAACAACCAGTTGTGACGGGGATCACGCACGGTGGTTCGGTACAGCTGCAGGAAAGTGGGCTTACCAGGGAGGACTTCCTGAGAAAATGCCATTCCACAGGCAAACGTGCTAAAACACAGACAGCAGGACAGCTCACCAGCCTTGTAAGGACTTGCCCGTTAAAAATGTTCCAAAACAGTAATTTTAGAGCAAAACGGACCTTCCCAGGAGCATAAATACAGCCTGACTCCTGCAGGAGTCTCAGTAACATCGGCTGCTTCGCCCAGGTCTCCACTTCATACCTATCTAGATATACTGTATACAGCTGCTACGTTTTTATACAAATCTGCATTTTTAAATCCTGCTTTAATCATGGTTCTTCTGAGCAGCAGGATGCTTCCAGGTTCAAAATTTCTGAGACAGCAGGACAGAAGAATAAGGTGAAGCAGGAGACACTGGGAACGACCAGAAACAAGCCAGGTAAAGGGTGGAAGCGACTGTCTAACGGCAGAGATGTGACCGTTAACTAATCCGAGAGTTTCTCACGAATCTCATGACATGAAGTGACCTTCAAAAGGAATGGGAAACATTAAGTGCAGGTGTGAGGAGCACTGCTAGGACACTCTGTAACAGGCTTCTAGAAGTAGGACTGAAGTCCCACAAAGCAAGGAAGAAGCCCTTCATTAATGAGAAAGAGGGAAGAACCAGGATGGAGTTTGCAAAAAAGAAAACTATTCTCAGATGCACACCCATAAGCTGAGAAATGTGTGAGACAAAGAATTGTTCTGTGGTCTCTTAATGTTTTCCGCGGCTGTATATACGTATTAATACAATGTACAGAAACTCTGGCTTGCCTTTATTGCAATCAAAAATGTTGTTAATATTATTTATATCACAACTTATATACTTTCATTCTCTCTATATATCTCGTGCTGTATATATTTTTTGTAATTCTTGACAATAACTGCATCTTCATAATGCACTCATGCATTCATAGAACATTCCGTGCATCTTCATACTGCAATCATAGAACATTGATTAGTACCATGAATGTATACCTTAACATCCCAATATACCTTAATTCTTATATGACTATAATGTTTGTTAATACAGTATATAATGTTTGTTATTCATGTATATTAAAGCCGTTAAGGTATGTTACTGTACAATAAGGTATACATACATACATGTTGTATTAGATTGCATTAAAAGTAATTATCAAGTTGTCATGTGAAATGGCCCAACTATTTAATGGCGGTGATGTACTGTATTAGGCTGGAGAGTGCGGCTGAGGCAGATGATGGACGTGTATAGCTTAGAAACACGTTTCGAGGTACTGTAGGAACTTTGTACTTTCCTCGAAAGGGAGCATGTTTTGTATCTGGCTTTGAGTGTTTGTCACTGGTAGTTAGTCTTCTGACCCAGACTGAAAAATTAGTGACACTTAAGAAAATAGGTGATTGTTACTGCACTTTTTAATTAGGGGGTGCAAAGGAGCAATTGAACAAAAACAGCGGAATTACCTCTGGTTGCCTTCTGTGACATTACAGCCATTATAGACCGACTGGCTAGCTTTGAAATTTCACTACTTGTTAAGCAAATGCAAGCTAGGCAGTTAGCAGCCAGATTCTGTGTGCTACTGAAATACTTTTAATATAAATGGATTGACTAAATCTATTTTTTGCTGCTGTGGGGGGGAGCAGGGTGTTCTCCCAAAACACCCAGGGGCGGCCTGGCATCCAGCGTCGTTCCGTGAACTGTTCTGTCTGTGAATAAGGTTTCACTAGTAGCTGGCAGGTTGTATCAGCATCTGAAAAAGCTCTATGTGTCAAGCCAGGATTCTGATTTGATGAGCTTTCATGAGTGTCGTGTGTCTTGGGGTGGGTAAGAAGCCAGAGAGTTCATTCCCAGCAGTACAATTTCTATAGTTAGATACCATGGGTCTGTAAGGTTATTGGCTGGTGATCATGATGTCATGTACACATTCATGATGTTTAGGCCGGTAATGTTATTGGCTGGTGATCATGATGTCATGTTCACATTCATGATGGTAGGGCCAGTAATGTTATTGGCTGGTGATCATGATGTCATGTTCACATTCATGATGTTTAGGCCGGTAATGTTATTGGCTGGTGATCATGATGTCATGTTCACATTCATGATGGTAGGGCCAGTAATGTTATTGGCTGGTGATCATGATGTCATGTTCACATTCATGATGGTAGGGCCAGTAATGTTATTGGCTGGTGATCATGATGTCATGTTCACATTCATAATGGTAGGGCCAATAATGTTCTTGGCTGATGATCATGATGTCATGTTCACATTCATGATGTTTAGGCCGGTAATGTTATTGGCTGGTGATCATGATGTCATGTTCACATTCATGATGGTAGGGCCAGTAATGTTATTGGCTGGTGATCATGACATTATGTTCAGATTTTTACAGCAACACAAGGTGGACCAGCTTCATATTAAATTAATTACGTTAAAACCCTTAGTTTTAGAGTGACAGGATCCTGCCATCGGAACCAGAACATCATGCTTATCCAGGTCATAGCAGCTCCGATGACTCATCAAAAGGTCAACGAAATGCTCAGTGCTTCATGGAAGCGCCTGCCTCAGTATGCACTGGTTCGGGAGAATTTCTCTAAAACTGAGCTTGAACCAATTCTTTGCCATTATAATACTTACATGATACAGCCAATAAATGAACAGACAAGCCAGCCACTCTTTGGGTGTTATTCTCTTTCCAGGCACATAACCAGGTAATGAAACAACCAGTTTGTTTGACCTCCATTGAAATTAGTTGGACCCCCCCCCTTTTTTTAAATAATTATTTGCATGCCGGTGTGATGACTGCATTCTCCTGTTTACTCTACCCTTATTCAGAATTACAGTGTAATCGGAGACCTAAATGAGGTTTCACTGCTGTTTGTGTCTAACTCAATGACTTGGTTGGGCTCAGATAGCCTCCCCAGTCCCTCCTTACCAAAGACACCGAACACAAGAAAATTCCAACCAATCGCTGATTTATAATAACAACAACAATAAATAATAATAATAATAATTATGGTGATGACGACGATAATACATTTTGTTTGTTTTGTGTGTCTCACACTCAATGCATTAATAATAACAGGGGTTCAGCCTATGTGTTGAAATAGTAAATGATGGATTATTCATTCATTGGCAGACAATTCATTACATTCCTGTGATCTTAATTTACCAGTTTTAAAGACCAATAAACATAATGAATACAATGTTTCCAATAGATAAAAATTGGACAGCTGCAGGTCATTTTCTTTCATTATAAATAAAATGTTCAAATTGTCATTCATTTGCCAAGTTAAACGATTTGAATATAGCTGGAGACACGCAATTTCTTTTGACTTTCAGAGGCGCCTTTCGCTAACTTCACACCTCCGTCACCGTCTCGGCGCTCACACGGAGTTTAAATGGGATTAATGCCGGGATTAAAAACCACCGGCCGTGCTAAAGTATTGGCCGCCCAAGGGACAGTCGAATAGCACCACCTTCTGGTAAGTGCGACTCCTCTATCGGGGCAAATGCACTGACAGTTCCCCTGATACGGGTGTTCAGCCAAGAAACACCACAGAAAGTATAAAACATTCAAAAGGAGTGCACCCCAACCTAATCTTATTTACGGCTAGGAATTGTAATATACATTGTAGAGTCTAAATTACATTAAAATGCACAATACGCTCCTCCGCAAAGAAATATAGGAGTGCCATTTGCTGACAGATTCAGTGGAATAAAACTCACAATTAGTGATCACAGAAATACTTTTCCTCCTTATGTTACTGGCGGGTTACATTTCCTTTTATTACTTATTTGAATGTCCTACCCTGTAATGATTAGTAATTAATTGCGTTTATAGCCTAGTAGGCAGTAAAATTTATTGCAGCGCATTATCTATTAACGTGCCCTTGTCAAGCAAATTTACTTTTACAGCCATTATTCTTACAAATGACAGTAAGCGGGGCAGACTGAGTGAACTGTAATGATATTTTTTTTTCTTTGACCGGTTTATTTACAGTGATTACAGAGTTATATCTTGATAATTGAAATTTTCATGTCAGCATTTACATTAGTCTTGGAGTCTATCATAATTAGTAATGACCCTATTATCAAACTGTTTGGCGCTGTTTAGGCTCAGTTTAAAAATGTGTCTTGGGCGATCGGAGCAGTAGACTGCTGAGACACGTCGCCGTTTACAGCCGTGATTATGATGCATTTTGAAGGTGTTCAGCTGATCACGTGTTCAGATTTCGTTACTGCACAGTTATTGAAGCATCTTTGTCTGGGACGCAGTAATGTTTACGCCACAACACATATGTGGTCAAATGCGTCCCAGACCAGCTGTTTTGAGTGATCGGATCCCAATGCGTTTTGCTGGTTGCTTGCGCTTGCATTTAGCGCTGTCCAGTCGCGATCCAATACAACAAAGTGCATTTAAAAAAAAAAACAGAAGGTCTTTATATCTGTATTGATGTTCAGTGAATTGATTATGTTGATGGGTGTGATTTAGTGAGGTTGGGGCAGTCAGGTGATTATGTTGTTGCCATTGATTCAGGTGTGTGCTGATCCTGGTTAAGCATGGGTGTGTTGTAAGTGTGTGTTTTCTACATTTGATAAGCTGCGGATAATTACTTCCACATGCTACATTGGCACTGAAGTTTGAAATTACTCCTGGTTAAATAATTACAGGAATAATCATAATTAATGAATCTAAATGTAACCTACTTCCTATATTCTATTAAATTAAACTGTTGCTCGACCCCAGTTGGGATAAAGCTGTTTCGGAAAATGGATGGATGGATAATTAAAGAGTCACTAGACTTGGTTCCTCTAGATGATGACTGTCTTCTCACAGTGAAATTTCACATAAGGTAACTAACACAGAAGCGCTCTTTGGGGCTGGGAGTTTGTTCCTGATTGATATTTCACAGAGACATTCTCTCCACCTTCCCCCAGCTTTGTGTGTGTAGCAGAGTCTTATAAAGGCTCTAAAACCGAGGACATTAATCACAGCCAGTAAAAAAAAATAAAACCACAATAAAATGGTGACTATGGGTAAAAGACTGTCTTTCCATCACCTTGATTGGTGTACTGTTCGGCTGCCACAAAGGACTCGGTCATTTGCATGACACTAGGCCCGTGTCTAAATTCAGGGGCTGCATCCATCTAAGGTTGCATTTGAAGACCGAACACGTCAGAGTGGCGTGACAAGGCTGCCCCATTTCAAAGGCTCCTTCAAATGTGGCCTAGAAATACGTCCTTCTTTTTCAGTCCTACATATCCCCTAATTCATTGTGAGCAGCCAATGTCAGTTCATGCCAGCAGTTCAGACTAGGTAATCCATCTGAAATTAAGCTGGTTTGGATCCAGAAAAGCTGAATTGTCGTCCTTCTGCTGCGATATAAAACCAAGGTCCTAAATCTCTGAGGTTAAAACATATCCCTGAGCATCCTTCCAAAGAATAAGTGTGATACCCCGGAGACCTGGCTAAAATTGCCCACTGTGGCCCTATTAAAATTGCCCACTGTGGCCCTATCAAATCTGGCCTCCTGATCATCTTCTGTATCTATTGGTGAATTCTCTCCTGCCCCTTCATCACCTTAGCTAGTGTGTGGTGACTGTACTGGTGCAGAATGGCTGCCGTCGTATCACCCAGGTGGGGGTTACACAGTGGTGGTGCTTGAAGTGGCCCCCCATTGGCTCTGTCAAGTGCTTTGGGCATCTTGAAAAGCGTTATTTAAACGTAACAGTCATTCATTACGTGAACCTTCGCAGGACACAGCACGTGAATTTGACACAGCGTAGAAGTTATCTTATTTTCGTAATAACATTAACTTACTACACTGTGCTACAAAAGCAAAACACAGTAACTATGCTGACACTGAAATGGGAAAAGTAGGGTTTTGTCTTAGTTTTAGTGTGGATTTTTAGTGGGTTTTCTGAGAAACCGAGCATAGCTCGATATATTTTGTCGCGAGACAAAACAGCGCCTAAGAGACCCAGTTTTGGCCATAACTCAGTCTTGATATAATAAGCAGTTACCGTGTTTTGCGTTTGTAGAGCAGTATATCGTGCTTAATTACAAGTTAGAGTCAAGTTTCTATATTATAAAGTCTTACAAGAAAACAGTATGTGGTTGTGTCATGCCCGGCTCGTCCGCTCCTCGTGTGTGCTACGCCCCCTGCTTACCCACGTGTGATTTCCCGATTGTACCCATCTGTGTCTGCTTATTTTGATTAGTCATGTCTTATTTAAGTCCTGGTCTTACCTGTTTGCCCTGTCCGTCATTGATGTTTGTGAGCGTCAGTACCCTTGATCTGTCCTGCCCGTCCGTGATTAAAATCCCGTTTCCCCCGACTTTGGCGTACTTGCCTGCTTTCTGCCCGCTCGCCTGCCCGTACGCCTTACCCGCTTTCACCGATAGTGACAGGTTGTGTGTTCCCTGTAATGCTCACAGAGGATGTCATTCCCTGCGCATCATCACAGAGACTCCACTGGATAAGTGGTCATACAAAATCCGCGGATTTCATGTGTTCATTTGCCTCGTCCTTTTCCACATAAATATCTACATCACCACAGTTGACCAGTAGATGGCGATGTAAATTTAAAAAAAGTCTTATAAATTCATAATCCTAGGCACCAGGCGGCGCTATAAATCCTGAAATCAAAATGTCTAGGAAACCATTAACTGTTTCCTCTTAGCAAAAGGCTCCCGGCTGAGTGCTTCCACATCAGTTTCAGTTCTCACGTTTTTTTCTTTGTAGCCTGGCATCCCAAAATTCCATAATTCTCTCACCTCTGCCTCAATGACTATGATCAGTCTTTCTTCTAAAGAAAGAATGTCATTAGCTCAGCTTCTGCCTTAAATTACAAAGAGTGACGACATGGAATACATGCTGGATGAGAGTGCAAGTACTATAGGCGGGTTGAATTTCAAAGTCAGGGTACAAATGGGTCACACAGAGGATTCTTCCCGCATCACCCAACAAGGGAGAGCATTTCCTGTGATGTAGACGAAGTTCTGCGTCCTGATCCAGCCCTAAGACATGATGATGAGGCAGAATGAATATTATTCCTTGACTCTGGCTTGGCAGTTGCACGACGTTTTACTGTAACACTTTCAACACACCGACATGCAGTGACCAATACTTACCTTCATGTACTCATGCTGCAGATTTTTTCCGCCTGGTCTGAATTTCCTTCAAATGGCACTTTGTACAGTTGTTTCATTTGGACGTGATTTTCTTTTTTAGGATTTGAGCCAGATACCTAGTGAATGTTGCCAAAACATGGTCACTGACAATGTTGGTTTGAATCTCCCTGAGTCTTACTGCATTATTGGCCAAAACCATACTTATAATGGCTCTTTCTTGGTCTTCTGGGAACATGGGGCCCCTTGGGGGCCCTTCCCCATGAGGCCCCTTCCTCCTTGGCGTTCGACCTACAATCCTTTGTTGACAGAACAAAATACATGTAGGCTATACAGTAAAATATCACATGATGAGGCATGGATACCACAAGGTTCTGATGAAGTATATACTGTAAGCTACCAATTTACTGTAAAAAGAGGAGATGTTTTTCACCCATGCTGTTGACCAAATGTCCCGATTGCAGATGCCACTGTATATCTGACTCTAAGTCCTGCCTTCCTCAATTGCAACCCATTATTTACTACATAATCAACAGGGGTTGCATGAAATTTGTTGGACAAATTTGGTCTTTTTCTTCTTTATCCTCTCCCTCCTCTAGGTCTACCTCAACCTCTTCCTTGACCTCAGCCTTGGCCTCTTCCATGGCTTCTACCTTGGCCTCCACCCGCTTCTCCTGCATGGATGCCTCCTCTCATTCTCACTCTTCTCCTTCCTCTCATGTCCTCCATGTTTGTTGATGACAGGTTAACTAACCTGTTCCCTTTTATAGTGCCTCAACCTGATTTGTGTGTCTATAATTGAGCACCTAAGTGTTTGTACACCTGCTGTTTGTGTTTAACCAAATGGTTCATGGGTGAGGTTATTTGAATGCCAGTGCTTTGAAATGGACAAGCGTGTTTAGCGGTTCGCAAATCACCATGTGTTGAGTTTTGCAAGAAGTGTGAAAGCTGACTCTGGGCCAATGTTTTGCTAACTGAGTGTAAAGTTATGCCAAATGTGGGAGACTTTTTCTTTTAGTGTGTAAGCAATCAGAAACAAGTGTAAACCAATCAGAAGAGATTACCCTTTTTTATCATACAGGAACAGACATTTTGTTTGAAGATTTCTGGGAATAATGAGCTTCCCCATTCTACCCCATTCTACAGGCGCAAGTTATGGCTTGTTGTATCACTTCCCCATTCGAGTGGCAAAGGTCAATTTTTTTTATACCAGAAAAAGAGATAGCAGTTGTTAATATATTGAGGGCTAATAAAGCGATTCTACTTCCTGACATCCAAATCATCATTCTACAAGATGACAGCACCTTTCATAACGTCACCTCTGTCAGTATCTCTACCATAAATAATGTGCTGAAGGGACATGCTGTAACAATACAACAGCTGTTTTCTCTGAGGGGGCGGCATGGTGGTGCAGTCGTTAGCACTGTTGCCTCACACCTGTGCGACCCGGGTTCGACATGTGTGTGGAGTTTGCATGTTCTCCCCATGTAGTCGTGAGGTTTCCTCTGGGTACTCCCGGAGTTACTAAATTGAAGTTACTAAATTGCATGTGTGAGTGAATGGTGTGTGAGTGTGCCCTGCGATTGGCTGGCCCCCCATCCTGGGTTGTTCCCTGCCTCGTGCCCATTGCTTCCGGGATAGGCTCCAGACCACCCACGACCCAGTAGGATAATCAGTTAGGAAAATGGATGGATGGATGTTTTCTCTGAGAGGAGCGATACGGTTGGATTTGCAATTTGATATGATATGTTGATTTCTGCTGTGCAGAAAGTGATGGAGCTGGAAGCGACTGACACCGGAAAACGCGTCTGTGTACGGGGCTGAAGCAGGATTTAACCTGAACAAGTCAGGCGACGTGACTGAAACCTAATAGGTCTCAGTGGATGTGCCAGGTCATGGTGGTGGTACTATAACCATGTGTGCTGCCCTATCAGAGGACGGTGTCATGCACCACGTTCCACCATCATCAGACCTTTATAATACAGCTTCTCTCCTTGACTCCCTGGGAGGGCTTTGCAATGCTCTCATTCCTGAGAATGAGTGGAGTGGTGAAACCTGATTTTCCATATTATGTAATAATTTGGGACATTGTAAAAAAATGTCAGTTTTTCACCACTAAAATCTTGTCAAGGAACGGTTTACTGCCCATGATCGCATGTCAGTGGTTCTTACCACCTTTCTCACCCTTCCTCAACCCAAAAGAGGAATTATTTTCAGTCCGGAAGTGGCATGTATATTACCATGAGCCCTATGACCAGTTGTCTCTGCTAGGTGCGGACCTCAGGGCAGGACAAAGAACACAACAATTAACGTCATTGCTACACCAGGCGGAACATTCCGATCATACTTCGCAAAGAGAAAGTGATGTGTGACACCGTCAGGTAAAAAAATACAGCAACAACTGCATAGCGGCAAGAATGTACCGACGATGATAACAGTAAGAGACTTAATCTCTTATTTAATCTGTATCAGAAATACAACGAAATTTGTTTGCAAGCTCGCGGCTCAGCAACAAAGAAATATACATCAATATACCACATTAATACAGAATACAGTCTCGTAGATGTGGTGTAAATATAATAAACCTAAGATAACTATTAGGTATCCATCCATCCATCCATCCATCATCTACCGCTTAATCCGGAGTCGGGTCGCGGGGGCAGCAGCCTCAGCAGGGAGACCCAGACTTCCCTCTCCCCGGCCACTTCGTCTAGCTCCTCTGGGGGGACCCCGAGGCGTTCCCAGGCCAGCCGAGAGACATAGTCTCTCCAGCGTGTCCTGGGTCTTCCCCGGGGCCTCCTCCCAGTGGGACATGCCCGGAATACCTCCCCAGGGAGGCGTCCCGGAGGCATCCTGATCAGATGCCCGAGCCACCTCATCTGGCTCCTCTCGATGCGGAGGAGCAGCGGCTCTACTCTGAGTCCCTCCCGAATGACTGAGCTCCTCACCCTATCTCTAAGGGAGAGCCCAGCCACCCTGCGGAGGAAACTCATTTCGGCCGCTTGTACCCGCGATCTCGTTCTTTCGGTCACTACCCAAAGCTCATGACCATAGGTGAGGGTAGGAACGTAGATCGACTGGTAAATCGAGAGCTTCGCCTTTTGGCTCAGCTCTCTCTTCACCATGACAGACCGATGCAGCGCCCGCATGACTGCTGACGCCGCACCGATCCGCCTGTCGATCTCCCGCTCCATCGTTCCCCCACTCGTGAACAAGATCCCGAGATACTTAAACTCCTCCACTTGGGGGAGGACCCCATCCCCAACCCGGAGAGAGCACTCTACCCTTTTCCGGCTGAGAACCATGGTCTCGGATTTGGAGGTGCTGATTCTCATCCCAGCCGCTTCGCACTCGGCTGCGAACTGCTCCAGTGAGAGCTGAAGGTCACGGCTCGATGAGGCCAACAGAACCACATCATCCGCAAAAAGCAGAGACCTAATCCTGAGGTCACCGAACCGGACGCCCTCAACGCCCTGGCTGCGCCTAGAAATTCCGTCCATAAAAACTATGAACAGAATCGGTGACAAAGGGCAGCCCTGACGGAGTCCAACCCTCACTGGAAACGAGTCCGACTTATTGCCGCCCATGCGGACCAAACTCTGGCACCGGTCATACAGGGACCGAACCGCCCTTAAAAGGGAGCCCGGTACCCCATACTCCCGGAGCACTCCCCACAGGACCCCACGAGGGACACGGTCGAATGCCTTTTCCAAGTCCACAAAACACATGTAGACTGGTCGGGCAAACTCCCATGAACCCTCCAGAACCCTGCTGAGAGTATAGAGCTGGTCCACTGTTCCACGGCCAGGGCGAAAACCACACTGCTCCTCCTGAATCCGAGGTTCGACAATCCGGCGGACCCTCCTTTCCAGGACCCCCGAATAGACCTTACCAGGGAGGCTGAGGAGTGTAATCCCCCTGTAGTTGGAGCACACCCTCCGGTCCCCCTTCTTAAAGAGGGGGACCACCACCCCGGTCTGCCAGTCCAGAGGTACTGCCCCCGATGTCCACGCGATGCTGCAGATGCGTGTCAACCAAGACAGCCCCGCAGCATCCAGAGCCTTGAGGAACTCTGGGCGAATCTCGTCCACCCCCGGGGCCCGGCCACCGAGGAGCTTTTTGACCACCTCAGCGACCTCCACCCCCGAGATAGGCGAGTCCACCCCCAAGTCCCCACACTCTGCTTCCATATCGGAAGGCGTGTCGGTGGGATTGAGGAGGTCTTCGAAGTACTCCCTCCACCGACCCAAAACGTCCCGAGCTGAGGTCAGCAGCGCACCATCCCCACCATAAATAGTGTCGATGCTGCACCGCTTTCCCGCCCGGAGCCGCCGGATGGTGGACCAGAATCTCCTCGAAGCCGTCCGGAAGTCGTTCTCCATGGCCTCACCAAACTCCTCCCACACCCGAGTTTTTGCCTCAGCGACCGCCAAAGCCGCATTCCGCTTGGCCTGCCGGTAGCCGTCAGCTGCGTCTGGAGTCCCACAGGCCAGAAAGGCCCGATAAGACTCCTTCTTCAGCTTGACGGCATCCCTTACCACCGGTGTCCACCAGCGGGTTCGGGGATTACCGCCGCGACAGGCACCGACCACCTTGCGGCCGCAGCTCCGGTCAGCCGCCTCCACAATGGAGGCACGGAACATGGCCCATTCGGACTCAATGTCCCCCGCCTCCCCCGGGATATGGGAGAAGTTCTGCCGGAGGTAGGAGTTGAAACTCTCCCTGACAGGGGATTCCGCCAGACGTTCCCAGCAGACCCTCACTATACGCTTGGGCCTGCCAGGCCTGGCCGGCTTCCTCCCCCACCAGCGGAGCCAACCCACCACCAGGTAGTGATCGGTTGACAGCTCCGCCCCTCTCTTCACCCGAGTGTCCAAAACATGCGGCCGCAAGTCCGACGACACGACTACAAAGTCGATCATCGAACTGCGGCCTAGGGTGTCCTGGTGCCAAGTGCACATATGGACACCCTTATGCTTGAACATGGTGTTCATTATGGACAGTCCGTGACGAGCACAGAAGTCCAATAACAAAACACCGCTCGGGTTCAGATCGGGGGGGCCGTTCCTCCCAATCACGCCCCTCCAGGTCTCACTGTCGCTGCCCACGTGAGCATTGAAGTCCCCCAGCAGAACAAGGGAGTCCCCAGGAGGAGCGCTCTCCAACACCCCTTCCAAGGACTCCAAAAAGGGTGGGTATTCCGAACTGCTGTTTGGCGCATAAGCGCAAACAACAGTCAGGACCCGTCCCCCCACCCGAAGGCGGAGGGAGGCTACCCTCTCGTCCACAGCGGTAAACCCCAACGTACAGGCGCCCAGCCTGGGGGCAATAAGTATGCCCACGCCCGCTCGGCGCCTCTCCCCGCGGGCAACTCCAGAGTGGAAAAGGGTCCAACCCCCCTCAAGGAGACTGGTTCCAGAGCCCAAGCCGTGCGTCGAGGTGAGTCCGACTATGTCTAGCCGGAACTTCACAACCTCGCGCACCAGCTCAGGCTCTTTCCCCATCAGAGAGGTGACATTCCATGTCCCTAGAGCTAGCTTCTGCAGCCGAGGATCGGACCGCCAAGGTCCCCGCCTTTGGCCGCCGCCCAGATCACCTCGCACCCGACCCCTATGGCCCCTCCCATGGGTGGTGAGCCCATTGGAGGGGGGACCCACGTGCCTTGTTCGGGCTGCGCCCGACCAGGCCCCATGGGTGTAGGCCTGGCCGCCAGGCGCTCGCCATCGAGCCCCACCCCCAGGCCTGGCTCCAGGGGGGGGCCCCGGTGACCCGCGTCCGGGCAAGGGAAACCGTAAATCCAAGATTTTTCTCATCATAAAGGGGTTTTTGAGCCGTACTTCGTCTGGTTCCTCACCCAGGACCTGTTTGCCTTGGGTGACCCTACCAGGGGCATAAAGCCCCAGACAACATAGCTCCTGGGATCATTGTAACACGCAAACCCCTCCACCACGGTAAGGTGTCGGCTCAAGGAGGGGACTATTAGGTATTTACAAGTCAATGTGATTTAAAGTGACCAAGTGCATATCAGCAGCAAAGAAAAGGTGTATAAGTTACTTAAAGGGGCGTGACGGAGGACACAGCTCTCGGGAAACAGCTGTTCCTCGGTCTGCTTGTTCGTGACTTGATGGTCCTGAATCTTTTGCCCGATAGGAGGGGGACAAACAGTTTGTAACCCGGGTGGGTGGGGTCCTTGATGATGTTGCTAGCCTTCCTACATAGTCGGTTAGCATGAACATGGTTCAGATCTGGGAGCTTGGTACCCACAATCCTCTGCGCAATCTTAACTATCCCGGCCAAGTCTCTCCAGTTCTCTACCATGCAGCTGGAGTACCACACTGTAGCCCCGTATCGGAGAATGCTCTCTATTGTGCTCTTGTAGAAGTTAATGCCAATGATGATGAAGGTGATGATGCTGATGATGATGAAGGTGATGATGCTGATGAAGGTGATGATGATGATGATGATGATGATGACGGTGATGATGCTGATGATGATGACGGTGATGATGATAATGGTGATGATGCTGATGATGATGACGGTGATGATGCTGATGATGATGACGGTGATGATGCTGATGATGATGACGCTGATGATGATGAAGGTGATGATGCTGATGAAGGTGATGATGATGATGCTGATGATGATGACGGTGATGATGCTGATGATGATGACGGTGATGATTATGATGATGAAACTGATGATAATGATGCCTTAGAAAAATTGGAGAGATGGAAAACACTCAGATGGACAGAGGATGCAGACCCAAAAGAAGAAAAACGTTTATTATAGAAAATGAAAGAAAATCTTTCTAACAATACTTTCTATGTACCATCTGTATGTGGCAACACACAACACTGATGTTAAAAAGTATAAAAGTATAAAAGCCTGAAAACAATGCAAATTGTGTCTAATTAGCTGAGCAATGTTTAAAGTTTTGCCAAACGAGTGATTGATTCAATAAACAAATTTTGGCAATTGATCGTAAACTCGAGCTTAAACTTTGAGCCTCATGTAAACAAGCTTCAACTTTTATCAACTGAGAAATATTGCTAGAGCATCTCCGTCTTTTGCAGACACTGAACAGATCATGCCTGTAATTAATGTATCTCATCTGGACCAGTGACATGCCAGATCTGCTGCACTGAACAGCTCCTTCACTGCTTGTCTCCAGTTGATGCAGAACACTGCAGCCAGACTACTTACAGTACAAGGTCAAAGTTCATGAGCATATTGCCTTAATTTTGGCGTCACTTCACTGGCTACCGGATCAATTCAGAATTTATTTTAAAATCTTATTGATCACTTGCTAGGCTTTGCATGGTTTGGCCCTTGAATATGCGTCTGATTTGGTGGCGCCTTATCAAAGAGCTACACCTTTATGATAATCTGGCCAAAGTTTACTTGTCATTCCAAACTGCAGGCTAAAGACCAAAGGTGATCAAGCATTTTCAGTGATGGCGCCTAGACTTAAGAACAACTAGCCTCCTAGAATTACATTTTAAAGTCAGGTTTACTACATTTTCAACACACTTTTATCATTCAACCTTTGTAAATGCACTTCTTCATTAATTTTTTAAAACCAATTTTTATTTCATTTGTGTCATTTTTCCTGTGTTTGTTTTAATCTTTTCATTTAATTTCAGTGTTTGTCTGGAACGCCATTTCTTTTATTTTATTCTTCTGTTGGTTCTGGGGGGGTGAGACAGTGGTACAGTGGTTAGCACTGCTGCCTCACACCTCAGGGACGAGCGTTTGAGTCTCCGCCTGGGTCACATGTGTGTGGGGTTTGCATGTTCTCCCCATGTCGTCGAGGGGTTTCCTCTGGTTACCCCAGTTTCCTCCCACTGACCAAAAACATACTGAGGCTAATTGAAGTTACCAAATTGCCCATAGGTGTGCATGTGAGTGACTGGTGTGAGAGTGTACCCTGTGATAGGCTGGCCCCCCATCCTGGGTTAATTGTTCCCTGCCTTGTGCCTGTAACCTCTGGTATAGGCTCTGGACCCTCCGTGGCCCTGAACAGGACAAGTGGGTACAGAAGATGTATGGATGGATGGTTCTGCCTTGATGTGAAGCACATTGTGCTGTCTGGCTTGAGAAGCACGATATAAATAAATGTTCACTTATTCATAATTGTCTTGTGTGTTTTATGTTGTCTCATGCGTGAAGCTCTTTTTAAAGCCTTGGATAAACACTACTTCATTTCATTATATGCCTGCAAATTTTGAAATGACAGTGAACTTTGACTTAAGCCAGAAAAAGGATTTTTAATTAGAAATTTCTTGTTGATATGTTATTTTACGCAAAGTAATGCATCCATTGTATAGCCCGGAGAATAGCTGTGACTGTTAGGTCTCCGCCCTCCCAGTCTTCACTCCCCCGGCCAGAGAACACAATCCGTATTGTCTGTCTGTCTGTTTGCCAAGCAGACAGACTAAACAATCGACAGCTGAGAAAAGGAGTCTTTGTTTGCTGGCCATAGCAACCGAAGCATTGTGACATTAGATATGAATAATAGATATGAAGATATGAAGAATGCTAACGTTGTGGAATAAGATGGAGCAAAAATCAATGAACATTAAATCAATCAAAATCAAATGAACCCGCTTCAGAAAGCATGCCAACCAATCAGGGTCGGATTTGTTATTTCCGGGGCCGCTCTCAAAAATACACTCCACCAAAACAGCTGAGAGGACGTCACTGTTACCAGCATATGGACCTCCTTCGAGGAGTCCATTCTGCTGTGGGATATCTTCAGTATGTCTGGGAGATCACTGAGCTGAAGAATCCCTTCTCTCTTCGGCTGTGAGGCTCTACATTAACACCATGCGTTTACAACAAAAAGCAGCCATTGTTCACCGAACCCAGAGCAAATATGGGGAGAGTCAAGTCAAACGCGCTTTGTCGCACTTTCTATGCACATTTCAGTTTACTTTATCTTTTTAACAAAGCTTCATACAATGGACAAAGCATTGTTAGCCAGTGCCTGGAGCAATTGAGGGTTAACAGCCTTATTCAACTGCCTATTAGTGAAACCATTTTTCTGGTCCGGCCGTTTAAATTGGTAACCTTCTGAGTCCTAATTCACATTCAAAAGCAACCACACCCCAGACAGGACTCGAACCCACAACCCCTGGCTTAGGAGGCCAATGCCTTATCCATTAGGCCACTGGGGCTGTACTTCAGATGGTTATGCAGGGAAATAATGAGGCCATGAACAGAATACAGCCCGACTAGTTTGCTATTCATTCCACCCAGTATCCATTGAAGGCCGGGATGTATTTACTTACCATTGATTAAATTAGTAACTGACATTTAGCTGAACTTTTGTAAACTCTATAGCAAAAGCACATCTAACAATGTCCCTCAGAGCCAGACGGCACCATGCTAAAAACCTCTTTGCGATATCGGTCTGGTTTTTTGTCCTCCTCTGACGTTAACCATATAGAGCTCACTGGCTTCTAGATTATTACACAGGATGAAGATAACTCCATAATATTTAAAACTAGTCAACATCCTCGAGAGGAGCAAAGTCAGCTGACAAGCTGATCCATTCAGTTGATCTCAGCCTTGCCATTTGTTGCATACGATTGAATTTTAATATCTCTGCCTCAGTCAACACACTTAGACCATGTTTCCCAGCTGAGCTCCCCGCTGCAGCCCTCCTGTGACCCGACTCCTACATCCTCACGATGAACCATGACACTGATTTTCCCGGCTGCTCTTCTTACATGCGCCTCCAAATTGTTCCTCTTCCTTCCTTCCCTCCACATGTCACAGGTGTCACGGCATGTTCTACAACATTCCCTATATTTTACACATTTACAGCGTCCCCAAAACAGAGTAATGAAATGAAGCTTTAGCTGCCAATCATACAGGAGCATCGAAATACGTCGGTTTTCACATATCCCATCATGTTCTCCTTTTATAAGATATATATACACACAAGGGCATAGCTTTGGGTTAAGCACTGGGGGGGGGGGGGGGGGGGGGGGTTGAGGTCTCCACCCATTTAAGAGGGTCCAGGGAGTTTTATTCAATGGTTTTGATTATTGGGGGGGGGGGGGGTTACAGCCCCCCATCCCCCCATAATATCCAGCCCCCAGCCAGCAGAGATGGCTACAGCTCCAAGCACAGGATTCCAACTGGCAGCCTACCGATCCCAGAGACAGAGGTCTGACCTGCAGCAGCCTCTCCTCAAGGCTGCTGAAGGTGACTATGTTGACGTTATCTAAGGTATTTTTGAAAGCTGTGCCTTTGGGGTCAGGTGGATTGGCAGGTAGTGCCAAGGCTATCGGTGAGCCATGTGGCTGTCTGGGCTATTCTGCATTGCTCACGTAATGCAAACAAGACATTTTCACTGTAGTTTAGCATTATTATTATTATTAACTAGAACAGTACATTAAGGTAAGTTAAATATTAAATTGCACAATACAGTGTTTTTTTTCTAAGCATGTAGTGTCTACCTGGCAGTAATGACGTTTACTTAATCCCAGACTGAAGAAGGAAAATTCTAGAACATGCACTTTGCTGTCTTCCTGTGTTATTCGTTCAAAGCGACCAGAGAGAAAAGACGTCATATCTCGATCACTCCGAGGCAAAAGGACTTTTACCCACA
Organism: Brienomyrus brachyistius; assembly: GCF_023856365.1. Classification (NCBI taxonomy): domain Eukaryota; kingdom Metazoa; phylum Chordata; class Actinopteri; order Osteoglossiformes; family Mormyridae; genus Brienomyrus; species Brienomyrus brachyistius. The sequence goes on from NC_064550.1 coordinate 15,160,580, forward strand.
GTCTATTTACCCATGTAGCATTATTATGGCGGCATATATAAAGGTATTAATCATTAATCAATTCACATAATGATTAAAAAGGAGACTTGAACGCAAATCACTTAATTCTGAGGTCTGTTAGAACAAACCTCCAGGAAGTTCCCGGTCAGACAGTTGTGTTTCTATGTCTTTGGATGCCAATCACCTACCAACAACGGGAACAATGTCATTCTAGATGACTTAAATAATGGGCTGTGCTGGTACTTTGTGAAACCAAATGGGCTTCACTCAAATACTCTCACCAGTTTCTGGCTGCCTGATGATGGACAATGAGACAATCCTGGATGCGTTAGTTTAAGCTTGTAAATGACATCAGAGTGAAGTTACTCACAGAGCGTCAGCACTTTCATTTCAGCTTCAATTCTGAAACACGTTGTATTTCTGGACAGGATTTTGATGCAAAATCTGCAGTACTTCTATGACAGGATGCAAAATGCCTTTTCAATGGGTTTCCTAGCGGTAACACTTAGTAACAACATCTCCAGGAAAATACTCTACTTCACTGTTTCCCAATCCAGTCCTTGGGGTTCGATAGTCGGTCCGTGTTTTTACTCCCTCTGAGCTCCATATCAGACAGTCCACATTTTTGCTCCCTCCCAGGAGCAGAAACCACACAAAATGTGAAGACTCCCTGTTGTCTTATTTTCAACAAATTAGTTCATATGTATAGATATGAAATAATATGTGTGTGTATTTTTAATTTAACTTATAGTCATATAATATATGTGGAAGTTTTAAATTGTTTTGCTAAAAGGACATGATTACTGACTATTGTAATTAACCCCTATTTTTTGCATGGTTGGTCTCTTACACATAGGCTTATAAAGTCCTAAAATAAATAAATTTGCATGTCTTATTCGAAATTATGGTTTTGGACACTCCTCCCCCATGTAGCCTAGAAGACATCAAACAATGTTGCGTTGATGTTGTAAAATAAGTCCACAGAGGGCAAACACGCCCACACTTACCGTAAGAGTTGCAGCTAAGAGTAAGACGAGTTGGACAACAGGGGCTTTTAAGGATCTTGCGGGCTTCCTTCCAGGAGCAAAAAAGCGAAATCGGGTGAGTTACAGACCTTACATCCACGTTTCTAGTTTTAGACACATGCAAACAATGTGTTGGTCCAGACTTTTGCATGGTACGCTGGCCTGTGGCCTCGAAAAGTGTCGTTAGCAAAATCAGACGTAGTCATGTTTGATAAGGGTCCTGGTGAAGACGGTTCAGTTAGCGAAGTGTTCAGGCCAAGCTAAGTGAGCTGGATGAGACAGAGAGCTCCCCGAGGTGCAGCTTATTCACGAAGCAGGAGCGATCGGCCGTTTACGGCCTATGCAGATCTTCTGTATGGCAGCACTATGAAAACCTTCCGGAACATTTCAGTCTCACCATGACATAGCATCTATTCCTTTATACTGGGCCCTTTCTGATGTCACAAACAGAACAGAAAAGGATCTACGTATGTCAGACAACAATTCCTTGTTTTCAATTTTTACATTTCATAGAAAAAAGTAGATACAGGCGGCCCACAGCTTACAAATGAGATCTGTTCCATAAGTCGGTCTTTAAACAGAATTTGTTGGTTTAGTCGGAAAAATAATAATGCAATACATGATAATAATTCGTATTTTACAGTAATAAAGTAACTACATAAGGTCCTGTACTGAATCTTGAGCCAACATATCGCTGAAATTGTACAACATTTTCACGTATCGCAAAGTAGTGTGTTCCTCTGTCTTTACGAGCCGTTGTATTTCGGGGACTACCTGTAGTTGTCAGTAGTATAATGGATATTGATTTATCCCAGAGTGATTCTGGCCTTTATTTGCTTTGATTGAAGTGAATTCTTTAATTGCAAATACATTCATGTATCTATTTAGTCATCAAACACAAAATGCCATTTTAAAAAATCTCCTGAATTATATTTCCCCCTAGGTTGTCTCAGGATAAAAAAAAAAATGAGGCCTGCACATCGTTGTGGCGAGATGACAATTTCAGCTTTGTTAGTCTTAGTTATTACCACAGTGAGTTTGTCTCGAGCAAGCTCACAGAACCAGGTTCTTCAAAGTAAAACTGAGGGATATCAAAGCTCCACCACCTCGAGCGGCAGAAGCATGAAGACTTCTACAGAATCACCTTCTACGGACTCTCAGAGCGCTTTCACCAGTTTGATTCCCTTAACACCACAGAAACTGACCACCAGTGCGGCAGTAACAGGGTCATCGAGCCCATCAGCAAGCCAGACCTCTGGGTCAACCATCTCTGCACCCTCGTCCACCAAACAAACGGTAGCTTCGACGTCACCCGACTCTCCTCCGACGGATCATGGCATCAGGCCGACCAATGCCAGCGATGGGCTCACCACCACCTATCAGACTTTAGCTTTAACATCGACTGACTCTGCATCAGCACCGATGAGCCACAGCAGCAGGCCGACTGATGGAAACAAAACGTCCACCACCACTCAGCATCCGATATCAACGACAGCATCATCCCCGACGACAGCATCATCCCCGACAACAGCATCATCCCCGATGACAGCATCATCCCTGACGACAGCATCATCCCCGACGACAGCATCATCCCCGACAACAGCATCCTCGCCACCTTGTGCCACAGAGAGTCTGAGTAAGGCTGTCTCTCTCCACTGTAACCCCATCCAGCAGAGCACTTGTATGTCCACCTTTTTTGGCACAGTGCACTAGTTACTCCTTACCAAAAAATCCACTTCAGTTTTGTCCTACAAAGAGCAACCAATGAACATCTCTGCAGCTTATTGCTACTTTGTATTAACGGAAGACTGTAAATCCGATTAGTGCTAGCTTTCTTGAATCAGTAAAGAAGTTTGACTTGTTACATCGGCTGTTACGTTACCTTACAGTACATATAAGAACATAAGAACATAAGAACTATACAAACGAGAGGAGGCCATTCGGCCCATCAAGCTCGCTTGGGGAGAATTAAACTAATAGCTCAGAGTCATTAAAATCTCATCTTATATTATATACACAATTATGTTTGTTATTGATGTATATTTACACTGTCATGTTTTGTCAAGTGTTATAAATATAAAGCTTTAAGACATGATAAGGTATACCTATAAGTTGCTTATTAATGTTCTATGAACTTATTATAAATGCATTATGAAGATACACTTAACGTTCTATTACTGCATTGTAAATGCATTACGATGGTGCACTTAATGTAAATCGTTACCCAATATTATGATATTTCTACGAAAGAAGAGGCTCTTTAAACTGTTATGTTCCTAACACTCGGTTTCTCATACACTCCTGCTACCATAAACAGGAAACAAGTGGTGTAGCTGAAGGTGAAATTTCCTTTAGCGACAAGAGCAGTGTGTAAATAATGGGTAGGTCAGTGCCCCATAATAAGTTGTTACACATTCACTGACGGAGGTTAATTTAACTCTGTTGCAGAGAGTGGGCTGACATACGAGGAGAAGATCATCACGATAATCATCAGCATTGTCCTCGGCCTCATCGTTCTCACGATGGCGGCATACATCCTTTCCATATGCCAGCAGAAGAGGCACCTCTTCATCCATCGACCGCTCTACAACAACGCAGAGGAAATGGGTGAGTCATCCTACATAAATTCCATCTCACTGCTTTTTTCAAGCTGTTGCTTTTTATCAGTTGTTTGGGATGTTTTGCATGTGTGTTTACATGCAGTCTGGGAAGCCATATTGATACATTCAAATACACGTGTCCTCTGTCCTGTATGGCTAAACAAATCATAAAAGTATTTAACTATGTGTTGAGGAAACTCACCCTAAAATGGAAAACTTCTGTGTCAGCACAACACAAGGCAAAGTGAAGCACGGTGACGTATCTCTGAACTACATATGCACAGTATTTCAAGCTTGCATGATAAATACACAGAGTCCAAGTAAAACATACTCAGGTGAAAATACAGACAGTAAGTGCAAGAGAGAGATGTGATGAGGGATGTGGGAGATACTGGGGACGGAGCACCTCCTGAGCTATCCTGTGGACGTCCAAGTGAAAGACTTCCATTGAACAGAGTAACAACCTGGGCCTGTATTCACAAAGTATTTTATCTTAGCGCTAAGAGTACTCCTAAATCGCACTAAAAGTTTTTAATTAAGAGCTTTTTTCCTAAAATCTATTCACAAAGAGGCTGAGAGCAACTTTTAGTTAGGAAAAGAGCCAACTCCTAAGATAAGAGTAAGATTTCGTGGTTTGGCTGACGTCAGTTCTCATGTACGAGCTGCCTGCAATAACCACAGGGATTGGCTGATGAGTGGCCAGTATGTGCTGGTGAAAATGTACGCGCAACATCCCATAAACACAAACAGAGTGGAAACTGCTTATAGTGATTATGATTATAGTGATCAACAATTTATGTAGATCAAAAAGTTCGTGACAGAATCATTCCTGCACAGATACTGTCTAAATAATCAGCTTACAGTACTCAAGTAGTCTGCTTACAGTGTTAATTTTTGGTCTTTTTAAAGATGAAAACATGGAAAAAAATTAAAACTACGGTATGTTTTTTAACTTTACTTTGACTGCCCTACTTTACCTTGCTGTAACGCATCTGCTTCTGATTAGCTACCTGAGGTTAGTGCTGCATGCACAGAAAACCTGACAGAAAAAGAAACTCAATATTTCTAATCACAAATATAGACTCATCGAAGTTTATGAAAAACTGCCAAAGAACAAGCCAATGAAATGCAGCAGCGAAACTACAATAAGGTATATTTTATGTACAGTACAGTACTGTATAATAGCATATTTGAATTATACATGGTTCAGTAACGTCTGAAACATGTACTGTATTTTCAATGAGTCAATGAAATTCTGTAGATTGCGATGCTGTCCGTTTTATTACCTTATATTAATGCGATAAATATACAAATGTCAATTAGATGGTAATCTGCATGAGACATAAAGAAAAGAAAAAAATCTATTATAATTACCATTTGCTTATAGTGATCAATTTCACCCAGACAGACGTGATCACTATAAGCTGTTTCCACAGTACTATATATGATTGGGCTGTTTCGGTTAGTTGGAGATGTTTTTTGCATCTCTCACTAGCTCCACAACAATCATTATTCCCTCCCGACTGAGGCTGCATCCTTAGTAATTCATTATTCGTTTAATGTTTCCAAGACGTTGTGATGTGGATTGATGGTGTGGCACTAGGTGTTGCGTGAGCCAGGAAAAACATTAGCTCCCTCTGCCCCCCCCCTCCCTAAAGTTGTAAGCTAAGGTCCCAATAACACAACGCAATTATTTTGTTTTGTTACTCAGCAGAAATGACAGTAATGTCAATTACAATTCAAAGTGAGATCTGTGTCATGGCTAAATAAGCATTTCAAGCATGTAAGGTAGGGCTGAGTCATCTTGTCAATTTTCTCAGGCAGCGCAATGCATTTATTTGTTTACATGGTAATACTTTACAGGACATGAATAATATTCATTATGCTACTACTTATGTATTAATTAACCACAAACTAAGTCTGAATTACATACTGATCTCATGTTAATTCATCGTTAATGAATTGTGATTCAGGTTTTATGTCAAGCAGTTACTCAAGCATTTAGCATGCTTTAGAAGTATATTTCCTACTTTCCAACCGCCTGTTGTATATGTCTGTATTATATCATATTAATTCTGTAAACCTTTGTGAACTATACTGAAGGAACAAGTCATGAATATCAAAAGTTAAATACTGATCTCATGTTTGTTCATCATTTATGAACCACAATGCATATTTTATGCGAAACAGTTAATATATTTGCTACCGTGTCTGTAAATTTTGTAAACGTTTGTGAACTACTAGGGAACGACTGGAAGAACGTGTAACGAATAGCATGAATACTGATCTCTGTTTGAATGAATCACGACACGTCTTTCATCTCAAGTAGTGATGATATTTGTTCATGATTTGTATTTCAGTAGTAATTGAGTTATTGCTAAGTATTTATGACCCATCAAGTAGAGTGTTACCATTTACCTTCATCTGGTGCTTTTATCCAAAGCCACTTACAGTAGAGGGTTAGGGTTACAATACTGCCTTATGTTTTATTTAGCAGACACTTTTATCCAAAGCATTACACATGTTCGAATAAGGAGAAACCAGGACAAGTGGAGGTTAAGGGCCTCATTCAAATACCTAACAGCAAAATCACACTGCCAGCCCTGCGATTTGAACTGGTGACCTTCAGATTACAGAAATACCATCCAAACTTGCCCTAACACCCAACTTCTGCGTACATAAGCATTAGTTTCATTCCTAGAGTTTATTTTTGGAGAACTGCAGTATTATATTGTTGATGGTCTGAAACCATAATGAGATGGTTTGGGACAGCGTCTCATGCCTTCTGTCCTTTCCCCGTTGTCGCAGGGGACAGGTTTTCAACACCCGACGACACTCTGGTGATATCTGGTGGACTGTACGACGGGCCTCGAACCTTTGAATACGAAGAATTCCCTGCTCAGATGTCCCGGTTACAGCTGGACTTCTTTAACGAGGACTCAGGGCAGCGCCCCGATCATACGGGTCAGTATTAGAAGTCTGTCAGTGGAAACCATATTGTACTTTTTCAATCAACCATGTCGCTCCCAAGCGAAGCACCATCATCACTCTTCCTGGAAATTACACGCGAAACAAGGAAGTTGAAGTCATTTTACCACAAAACAAAAGCAAGACTTAAAAATAGCAGTTTGTGCCACATATTACAATGATGACGAAAGTGATCATCATGTAGTTATCTTTTGGTGTCATGAAAGAAGAAAAAATATATAACTTTGTGGTTTGTAATTTGATCATTTTACAGATGCATTCATTCACAATTAAGAACGTATCAGCAACCTGCTATTTGAATTAAGGTTGCATTCATGCTTTTGTTGTTTGGAACAGTAACTGTAAATGTATACTCTTACATTGACTGTTAGGATAAACTTATTTCAGTCACACTTATCGTGTCGTGGGTGGGACCATCAGTCTTAAACAAGTTCGCTCTCCATAGATGATAAGCAAAGAATGACAAGAATTACATTTCACCCTTCAACCTACTGCCTGAGAGAGATACTAATATTTTGCAATATTTTAAGCCTATGAATAAAAGTATATTAAAGAAATTTGAAGTTTATCTTAACTGAGTCCAGAACTTCTGAAAATTTGGCCCAAATTTGGGATAGGGTTATCAAACTGAGGCTAGCGTTAGGGTTAGAAATAGTATGGCATTTCTAGACGTCAACATGTGTTATTATGACAGTTCTGCTCTGCAGTAGGATAGAAGTCCACAGTTCAGCAGGCTTTAATAGCATATTTCCTACTTTCCAACCGCCTGTTGTATAACCCTAAGCCCCCAAATTAGGGTTAGGATTAGCAATCTGAGGCTAGGGTTAGAGTTAGAAAAGATATTGTATATCCAGACATCAACATATGTTTTTATGATAGTTTTCCTTCCCTGTAGGATAGGAAACATAGGGAACACAATTTAGCATGCTTTCCTCAAATTACTATCTCTACAACCAATTATTATATCCTATTTATCTACCAATCTGTTTCCATTGCAGTTTTGCGTGTGTAGAGGTTTGCAACAACTGCCAATAGTTGCAAAAATTGTGCTTAAGCAATCTGAAAAATGGTAAAAGAAGAAGTGATGCGATACAGTGGTAAACACGCCCGTCCCAACTTTTTGAAATATGTTGCTGGCCTCAAATTCAAATTGAGCACATATTTTTCATAAAACAATAAGATTTCTCATTTGATATGTTGCCTTCGTTCTATTTTCAATTAAATATGGGTTAAAATGATTTGTAAATAGTTTTCATTTACATTTTACACAGCGTTCCGACTTTTTGGAGACGGTTGTATATACGAGTTCGGATGATTGCACATAGAAACTATGCTTCAGTCTCACCTCTATGTGTGTGTGTGTGTGTGTGTGTGTGTGTGTGTGTGTCTTAAAAAGTATAGTATGAGATATGTGGGGGAAAAAAACCATGAGAAATGACTAAACTTTCAACAAACGTTGATTCTTTTTTATGTCATTCTCTTGCATTATGAAAAACCAGAACATCTCAACTTTAACGTGCAGCAACTTGCACTGAGCTTGAAAAGCAAATCAAGAGCTTTAGGCCACACCTCCAAACAGCAGCCTGGATTGCAAATATCAGAGGAAGCAAACAAACCATGCAGTACTCAGAAATCAACCTCAGGTCCTTCTGTTCTGAGTCACAGCCTGATAGTGGTAGAGACAGTCTGAGCTGCTCGATGCACACAAGGGTTTGGAGGCAAGTGGGTGATTTGACTTGATAATTAAGAGAACGTGTCACTTCCCAAACTGTCTATATGTCAAACAGTCAGGCTGATGTCTTCAAGGACATCAGCTGTGCTGCTGGAATTCAAGGCAACACAGTGAGATGAAAAGTACAGCCGTGCAGAAGGTAACGTCCCTCACATTCTTATGATCCAGCAACTGTGGTTAAAGAAATACAGAATTAATGAGTGATCTTGCACATGTTGTGATGCTAAATGTGGCCATCATAGTATTGGATTCCATTCCAGTGGTTAACTATGAATAAAAACCTGTGTTTATGCAAGTACTCTACTGTGCAAATAGCAATCAGAAGCTGTATGTACAACTGGATTATTTAGCATTAGCACTAATATCATCGCTCAAATAACAGTTTGATTTAATTTTTATCTAAATAATAGGAGTTGAATTGCACAGGACGAGCTAACACCAACTGTTGGTCGGCAGGGGGTGGTTAGCGCCATGCCCATCACCTGTTTTAAACGCACTTTAGAACAACACGCACCAACACCACATCTGAGCGGGCGAAGGGGGACATGGGGTCTTTTCACACCCCCGTTCTCTGTTCCCCATTTGGAGCTGGGGGCTGAGAGAAAGAGCTGGCCGTCTGGTCAGGGTCTGGACTGGTGGGCTTCTTGGCTGCTGCAGGGCCCGGGGTGGTCTTCTGGTCTCCTCGCCAGAGGAAAAAAATGGGGTCCACATAGAGTATATACGGGGAGTGAGAGTGTTTGTACAGCGTTCATTTCTGTGTGTCTAAATGTTGGGTGAATGTGTAAATATTTGTTTATGTGTGCATGAGGGTGGGAACGTATGCTTGTATATGTGTGTGCCTGTTTGTCTATATGCATGTGTCAGGTTGGGTCCTAGACTCCACCTGAAATAACATCTCGGGCTCTATTCCCCCCCGCCACACTCCCTGCCGGTGGATGGGGCCCCTGGCCACTGGTGGTTCTCGATGTCCGGGGCTGGATGCTCGGCTGGGTGCCGGCTCGCCCACAGCGGTTGCCTGGTGGGATCTGGCCCTCCTGGCTCTGTCGGGCCCTTGCTGGGGGGTGGGGGGGCCCTTGGATCTCTGGGCCCAGGGCCTGGTCTGCCCTGGTGGGGCCGGCCGCCGGCTGCCAGATGGCCTCCCTCCGGAGCTCTCCTCTGCCCTTTTCTGGGTGAGGGCTGCTATTCTCCCTGCTGTGGTCCCCCCATGCCCTGGGGCGCCTCCGGGCCTCCTCCGTGTCTGCTTCATGTCCTGGGGGGTGGGGCTGTGGCTCCCCACACACACTACTAGACATTTACATGGAGAAACCTTTTGAACACCAGCGCGCTCACACACGCAGGTGTGCACACAGGGGTACAAACAGGTACTCACAGACACAAACAGGAGTACAAACAGGTACTCACAGACACACGCAGGTGTAGAAACAGGTTCTCACAGACACATACAGGTGTACAAACAGGTACTCACAGACACACACTGTCTTGATCGGCTGTTGCTCCTTAATATGCTCATTGTGACTCGTACAGATGTTGGTTGTTGTTTTCTCTCATCAGCAGGTATTGAAGCAGATTATCTGTGGTTTTCTTTCTTCTTTTTTTTCTCTTTTCCCTCGCTCCCTCTCTATTTCCCTTCTTCTCCGTTTTCGTCCTTCTGTCCCCCTCTCTCTCCCTCTCCCTCTCTTGAGGAAATAAATAAAAATAAATAAATAAATAAATAAATAGAAATAAAGTAGTCCTCCGCAGAGGGGGGGTGGTGGAGGGAATATATATAAAAATAAAATAAAAAAAGAATTGCACAGGACATTAAATGGATCATTAATGGATATTTTCATTTTTCTCCAACAAAATACAATAAAGTTCAATAACAAATATTCAGATAACACTACGCTTCAGGCATACTTAATAAAATACAAGTTAAAAACAAAAATCGCAGTTCAATGCAGTGGTGCACTGTTATGGAAATATTGGCCAATACAGATATATTTTTTCTCGTATTAGCGATACCGATAACAGATTTAACTTGATAGTTTAGGATATATTCATATTCATTGTTTATTATCAAAGAACCAGAGATGAACAATATATGTATTTTGAACCCCCTGACCTTGACAGTCTCATTCGCAGTGTAGGCACTGTGGGTAAATTACGCTGGATTAATCTCATAAATTGTAAAATTTATATATATATATATATATATATATATATATATATATATATATATATATATATATATAGACATGAAACTTCAAACACTACTGGCCAGTGTGTGTGTGTAAAAGAGTTTGTCGCAATATGCTGGATCAGAATACAAACATATATGAGCATAAGTGTGACTGCACCTTAAGGATACTGTCTACGTTTTTCACGATGGCCTGAAGAGGAAGAGACTGACGCCAAGCACAGACAAACGGGAAGCAGAGCTCGGCATCTCAAAGCGGTTTACAGGAGCCCATGACAGAGCAGGAACCAGAGCAGTTAGAGCTCAAAGACAATCAGAAAAAAAAGGTTGCAGGTCTCAGCACAGTTGATGTGGTAGAACTGAGACCGAGCCCTTTGAGTTTCAAAGGTTTGTATTTTGCAATTTGAACTGCCGTTGTCTATTAAAACGCGTAACTATCTTTTGCATGGCCTGTGAGTAATTTAAGACAACATGACTCATTTTCAGACTCTTGGCATACTTCCAAACCCAACCCCAAATTAATGTTCTTTCGCTGTTAAAAAAAAAGATATCGGTCAGGGTCTTCATGACATTTGGCTTAGGTTCTCCTTCAAAATGAGAACTAGGAACTAGTTTCGTTCAACTTAGCTAAAATTCTGTACAACACGGCTTCATATCACAATATTTCAGAAAACGCAACTCACAAAACCTGTTTCTTAGAAAATCACATGGCAGTGTTTTGGTTTAATATTTCGGAAATCATGTTGGAGGACGACGACCTCTCCTGCGCTTCGTTTATGGGTGTAAGATTTATATTTGCATACCAGTCGAATTCTGCACAGAAGCCACTTGGGCAAACTTGGGTCTTCCATGGAGCCCATGGGCAAACCTAATTTGAATCAGTTATATTTCCCCAATATAAACACAGATGGGATCACATCAAAATATGGTCTGGGTCCAATGTGGACCCAAATAAGATTTGCTGTGTTGCCTGTGATTTGATTGGATGCGTTTCATGCGATAGGAACACATTATAATATTTGTGAGTCACGGATATTAACGTGAGGTCATCATATAAACTGACCGCAGGCTTTTTATGGTATGATGTCATCCAGTCATACCGTTGTACCAGTGCCACTAGCACAATCAGCAGCCATTTTAACTGTGCATCTATTCTTCCATTTTAAGAAAAAAAAATGGAAGTCTGCCCAAGACTTGTTTCGTGACAGATGTGTGACTGTGGAAGCTCCTTCGCAGTCGTGGGGGTTGACTTCGGTCTGGAAGTGCATGAAAGTCATAAAGAGAGCAGACATTTCGAAAGCAGAGCGACCCACTTTAAACTAGATCTCGTCCACATTTACCCACGCAGCACATCGAGGGCTTCCAAGGAAAACCATAAAAATATATAGTACTGTGTAATAACTCAACATGTGTGTGATCTAGTCACAGCACCTGAGGTACTCACCCATAAACATACATATAGTGCTTGACACACCAAATCCATCAGCAGATTATGGACGGTACTGAACCCTTCAAGACAATTCAGGTAACATAATGACCTCTGATTATTAGGCATATTCCCGAGTTATTATACATATTCCCAAAAAACACCACTTGTGCACAATCAGCAGTAATTAACTGATTTTTCCATACACATCATTAGATGATATGAATCATTTAATAGCTTTATTTTGGAACAAGTATTCTTCATCAAAAATATTAAACCACCAAACTATTTTCTTAACACAATATATATCAAAGGGTACAGACTGAATGCCATTTCTGTTTTTAATTTAACCATAACTAAGTCCAAATTTGTATTTTATGAATAATGACCCATTGCTCCTGGCTTTGACTCACTAAAATTCTCAGGCAAGACAAAGCAGAAGCAACATCCTTCTCGAAGTCCTTTTTCTCAAACTGCCCATCGACCAAGGAGCCAAGTTTGAAGTACTTTGAACACCGTGGCACTTTGTCTGTCCGTACTGGATCAGAACCTACCTCCACATCCGCAGAAACCAAAATGTCCTTCTTTGAGTCCGGGGCCCCTGTCCTGATCAGGATGCGTTTCGGAGCGACAGGACTGCGGAAAACGAGGGTGAAGTGGTTTCCTGCGGAGGGATTCTTTCCCCAGAAGAAGCTAGTCCCTAAATCATATGCCTTCTTGGCTGTGAATTCCTTAAAAGGGGTTATGTCCGTGAAGACATCAGCCGGGGGGTTATCAGAGACATTCTCGGGATCCTGCTCGAAGTCTTCGTCCTTCAAGCGATTCAGCGTGCCCTTAAAGGACGAGTATAAGCCCATATGCTGGAAGAGAGATGGTTTGAAGCGAATGGGCTTGACCTGAACCAGAAGTTTGCTGAAATGGCCCAGCAGCCAATCACACGGCATCTCCTGGTAGAACAAATACAGGAAGGATGCCAACTGTGGCAGACTGCTAGAGTGGTACAACTTGCCAATGTAGCCCAACTTGGAGAACTCCATGGTGACCCACGGGGAATTGCCCTGGGACTGAATGAACTTCTTGATGGAGGTGAGGAAATTCCTGGCGCAGACCACGTCATCCTCCAGCATGAGGTAGTAGCGTGATAGATTGGCACTGATGCTGAGGAGGAAGGCGTAATCCACGTTTTGCTTAGAGCGAAAGTAGACGCGGTCTGGAGGGTCGTTGAAATTTCGCTTCAGTCCCTCCAACGGTGGGTAATGCTTCTGCCCCAAGTGGGTGATCAGGAGCTGCCCTTTGAGGACAGGATCAGAAAACTTCTCGGAGATAACTTTGAGCATTCGCTCATTCCAGTCCATGTCGAAGTCTGCCAGAAGAACCACGACCACCATCTCCTCCAGCTCCTCTTGAGACGACTCCGTGAAGATCGAGTGGAGGGTGTCCAACAGGTAAAAACCTTGCTTCCTCTTGACGGAGGACAGGCCCACAGTAAGGTACTCTGAGAAAAGAAAAAACAGGGAGACGGGCGGGTGATTTTCACTGAAACTCATTTCATTTAATAGCAAAATGGTGGCTTTTTTGAAGAATCCAAAATTTAGAGACAATTCTTGAACATCGCTTTGGTACTGCAAATGTTACATACATTGTCATTTACAGAAAAATGACAACAAAAAAAGTACCAAACTCATCCTACTCTCAGTCTTTGTCAACTGTTCCTATCGGATGGTTTCCCTGCAGTTAGGTGCCCTTTTCGTCTATTTTGCATTTCTTTTTACTAGTATTTCTGACGTCGGTTCCAAATGTTGCGTACAGCTCTCAATCTAAGCAGTGTGTGTTGCTGGACACCGAGTGGAAGCTCAGCTTAGCAGTACTTGAGTACCCGGCTCTTTGACTTCAAATGTGTCACATTTTCCACCTCATCTGTACGTCGATGGCCCAAAGCGTCATAGAAATACATAACGGCAAAATGTTGATGGAAATGAATGGAATAAAAAAAACCTCAAACATTGCATTTCAGCATTTCCATGTGTTTTATGCGACAGAAGTGATCCACACCATTCGTGTTTCACTTGGTAATGGAGACACACACAGGACATGGAAGCACTGCCTCATGACAAGGTTCAGAAGAATCACAGGATGTGTTACTTAATTATTCCATAGTCACTAATATTCTGTTTTTCAGGATTCTGTTTGTGTGCTTTTTCCATTCACTTGTGTGAACCAACCTTGCACCTTGTCGGCTTTGCATTAAATGCATGTTTGTCTGCACTTTATCTACTGTATTGCTGCATGCACTAGTGCCCTACAGGCCACGAGAACTTACACACTATTAATGGAATGCAAAAAAAAAAGAATCTCAAAATATGTTAATTTTATGGTTATTATACCGGGAAAAACAAGCCAGTATAAGTTGTCAGAAAGGACAACCACTGAAATGTACAGTAAACACAATCAGGAAGAGACCTAGGCTAACTAGTAATGCAACAATAAAGAAATATGCTGGTGATTAAACCTGCCAGTGCAGAACAGCAGAATGACTCAACATGGTCATACTGTATATATTGTGAAATGAAATTTTGAGCTGCGGGCCAGATTTACTTATGCATTATAACATTGTCCCTCGTCCTGTGGAAAATGGCTAATCATCCAATCCGATCATCTATATTATTTTTGTAGTTGTGTCTTTAGCTCTGGTGTGGCTACCTCTGAAGACTGATAGTGTTTTAGTGTCGACAGGCAGTGTCAGTCAAGACATCAAACCAATGCAGAGATCTTGATTTTTAATGAATATCAGCTGACTGATGTTAACCAATACGTTGTACATCAGTAAGTTTGACATTTTTTTTTTACTACAGTAGCTAGCTGGCTACCTCAGAGTATGGACCATTGCTACTGTAGTTAGCAAAAAGAATTACTTTTTGCACAAAAAAAAAAAATAAGAGCGTTTCCAAAAACCATAAGAGTGAGCGCTCTGTGCTACAAGACAGGGATGAATTTCTCATAGGTATCAAAGCACAGAGATCATTCACTATTGCTTGCTTTAAGGAGATTAATGAACTTTCCCCAGCCGTATTATGTTTCAGAAATTTGTGTGCCGATGCCGCCGTTCTGCACGTCTCCCTACAGCATGCGAGCACGAGATGAGGTGAGATGTGCAGAACCTGGAAGGAGGAACATGTTTAAGGCAGATTTTGCTCCCCAAAAATCAATTCTAATGATCCAGATTGATGCAGCTGAATCACGGCCTTAATAACTGCATCCTTATGATGCATCGTTAAATCTTTACATACAAATATTTGTACAGACAATCCCAATATAATCCGGGGACATGTTCCGATAAGTTTATGGTGAAAATGCATTTTAATACAGTACACCCAAACAACACCATTGCCTAGCCTAGCTGTAAGCAGTCCACCGTAAGCTGCGGAGAGTCTGCATACATGAACAAAATATGACATATTATGTGAATTCACTCAGTAATAAGGAATATTGAGGTTTCTTTGTCTTCTACGTTTACTTAGTTATGTCCTATGCATGCATCTGAGTTTTTGAAAAGTGCTATATAAATAAAATGTATTTAAATCCATCCATCCATTTTCCAAACCGCTTATCCTACTGGGCACACTCACATTGCAGGGCACACTCACACACCATTCACTCACACATGCACACCTACAGGCAATTTAGCAACTCCAATTAGCCTCAGCATGGTTTTTGGACTGTGGGGGGGAACCGGAGTACCTGGAGGAAACCCCATGACGACATGGGGAGAACATGCAAACTCCGCACACATGTGTGCTAACCACTGCACCGCCATGCCACCCCCATTTATTTAAATGTGTTTTCTAATGTACAAAAATGCCATTGTGTACTCACTCTGGGACGCTGCAGGAAAGCCGGCCAGGAACTCGTAGGACGTGTTGAATGGCACCATGTCATTCTGGAGATGGTGAAAAATCTGCAGGTTCCTTTCAGAGTGGAACTGCTGTGAGACAAGCTCCCGAGCCCATATCTGCACCTCTCCGTAGTTCCGCAGCAGTCCAGACGCAGGTGCCTTTGTCACATGGAGAGGTCCGAACGTCAGGCACTCCCAGGCGCACATTAATCTGCTTTGCTTGAGTGTTTTTAAGCTACGGGCCACCTCATATCCCCAGTGATGGTATTACACAAAAAATGAAAATCGGCATTGAGCTTCTAGTCTGATAATTTATTTACTTCTTTGACCACGGCATGCGACCATGCGGCCCAGAATCATTTAACACTGAAGTAATTGAAACTAATTGCGGCCACCACTCTCGTAACCATTAGGTAAATGATTGAAATGACCAAAACACAGTTAAATGGTCAATAAATTCAGCTGGCTCAGTACTCAGTGGTTTGCGTGTGGATAAGAACCAACAAAACATTATACTACATAAATATAAATTAATATTAAAAAAAACTGATGGAATTAGCATTCCTCCATTTCAATATGCATTTAAACTATTTGTCAAGTCAGACAACAAGGAGAAAAGGGGGAACTTCACTGACGGACGTCTCCGTGCTGGGGGAGTAGACCGATACGTAGAGCAGGACGATGAGGGAGATGAGAGCGGCTGTGTATGTCAGAGCTTTTCTCGGGTAACACCGCATCGCCGGGCAAAGACAGCACCTTCAGATACACCAGCAATAATAAGAATTATAATCCACCCAGTAACTATTACACCTTTTAAACTCTCCACGGAGACTGAAACGCAGTACCAGTCAAATTCCTGGACACACCTGCTTTTAATGCATTTGTCTATTTTTCCACTATTTTGTTCACCTTATAGTACAAGGCCTAGAGGCGACGAATGGATACATATCAAATATTGCAACAACCAATAGAAACGCTTAACCCTTTAACCTCAGTGACATCACTGCACGCTCTAGGCATTGAAGGGCAGCGTGTGGCTCAGCCTCTCTGGGTTCGAGGCAAAACACTCACACTTCTGTGGCCGTTCAAGCAAAGAGCGAGGCCCTTATCCCTCAGCTCCATGGGTGCTGCTATGGCTGGCTGCCCTTCACTGCCAGACTCGCTCTCACCTACGTGTGTATGATAGAGAGCAAGATGGGGTGGGCAAAAAGTCTCCCACGCGAATAAATAGTGTCGTTTTTATTCTTTGAACCAGCTTCCAGATACTCGTATAGCCACCTGGAACGATTCTCCAACAATCCTCAAGGGGTCCCTACAGATTCTGAGCACAAGCTGACTGCCTTGCTCTTACTCGTCGAGCTAACATGTCCCAAAGCAGCTCTACAGGCCTTAGGTCCGGGAATTGGGGCACAAAGAGTCTGACTGGCCTCCTACACACCAAACTTCACCAACAGTGAAACCCAGTTCCAGAACATACTCAAAGACACAGCCCATTCAGCATGACACCCCAAACAAATAACTGGTATACTAATGTCAGGATACACAACACAGATCACACACACACACACACACACATCACTGTCTGGATACACAACACAAATCACACACACACACACACACACACACACACACACACACACACACACACACACACACACACACACACACACACACACACACACACACACACACACACACACACACACATCACTGTCTGGATACAGAACCCCAAAACTCCTATAACAGCTACTCACCTACTTACATAAAGCTCTTAAAATCCAAATAACTACAGTACACGTTACCACCACACCCAACTACCAGTCTCTCCAGCCCATAAGTCAAATGGCAAGAGAACCCCAACCCTTCCCTTCCTACACCTTGCCTATAACAGCAAATACCTATAACGGTGGACACCTGTCCCCAATTTCCCCATCAGGAGCACCCTCGTTATCCAATTTACCTAGCTCCATTCAGGCCTTTACACATCGCTTTCCTGCTTCACAAGATGGTGCTTACTACATAACCCTGAGGTGTCCTTAGGGTCTTTATCTTATGGAAAAACAAATGATTTTCAGTAGGTGTGTCCAGACTTGAGTCCCATGATATTAACAGAACAGAATATCTGTCATTGTAGATGGACAATGAAACTGTTTTATCCAGTAATGCTAAAAAGTACAAATACAATTTTTATATGCATTTGTGTGTGTGTGTATATTTTATATATATATATATATATATATATATATATATATATATATATATATATATATATATATATAAACATGAACCAGTGTATTACATGATGCAATCAGCTTAAGTAATCCAAATTATCTAAAAGTTCAACAACAATTCCCCATTTAAGATTTTTCTTTTTTTTAAAAAAAAAGTGCAAGTCTAGTTACAAATGAAGTTCCTTCTTTTCTGTAGTGCCGCGGTACCTGGGACTTCTCACCACAGTCTCCGTAGTCCTGTTCGTTCCAGCCGAGCTCGTCCGTCTTAATTGGATGTGAGAGACCTGGAGGACATGAGAAGATGACGTGTCAAATGCCCCGTTTTGCACATTCATAGCCATACGCCGAACTTCATTCCACGTAGGAGATTCCGGCATAATTTCACCTTAAAAATGCGTTTGAAGGTCATGTACTCCTGCTTTTACCCAAGCACACATTGCGTTTGTGTTTATTGTTCCAAAGTAAATATACCAGAGCTGAATCTACAGGTCTACAACCAGCACTACAAATGTAACTAAATCAAACAAGATGGTTAAGATTAAGATAGCACTTCAGCCAGCTCCGAGACCTTTATTTAAAGTGCTGTGACTACCAACATTTGACAACTATAGCAGCTAGGCACATAATTTACCTCTCTGTGAAGAAAAGTCACTGACTAGCAAACTACTTTATAATTTATTAAACCCTGCCCTACATCACTCAGCAACATCAGTCCCGATCCATTCAGTAATTATGGTTATGCATAATTCAGCAGACTTTCAGCCTGCATCCTAAGAGCAATGTGATGCTTTGAAGAAAACCTGAAAAAAGCGGAACATTGTAACTGAGATGGGTGACTTAAACATGACTTTAAACAAAAGTTTAAGTCTGCAGAATCTGCAGAAATTTCCAACCGAAAGGATTACATTACATTTCCCGAGGCCTGTCTCAGTCCAGCCAACACTGACGGAAAGTGATTCAGAGTAAAATTAACTTAATGGCACTATTCTTAATTAGGACATCAATATCCTAGAGGCAGAAATCCCATAATAGTTTCAGCAAACATCAATGCATGCATTCTCCAAGCCTTTATGGGCATGTGACTCTGTGCTGTGTGACTGGAAGGCATTGGTTCAAATCCCAACGCCGAAACACCAATGCCACAGCGGATCCCTGAGCAAGGCCCTAACCCCCCAGCCCCAGAGGCACTGCACACTGGCTGACCCTGTTCTCTCACCCCCAAGCTCTTTTCACTATACGTCTTGCACTATAACCAAAACTGTGATGTATGCTGGATTTGCTGCTATACTGTGGTTAATATATTTTTCATTTTAGTTCCACTTATATTCAATTTCCTATTTATTTTCTATTTAGACTCTGATGTGTATGTTCTGAATGACAATAAAGTGGCCATTCATTCATTCATTCATTCAAGCTTGCCATGTACCAGACCTGCCCCTTGAGGATGACTACTCCCATGCAAACAGGGCACACGGTAACCAAACTGTCCAGGCAAACCAGGGAAACTGGGCGGAAAAACCCGAGAAAATGACCAACTCTGGAGATAAAACAAAAGAAGTATTAAACAAAAGAAAACGAAAAGATGAGAGTTCTGTTGTATCGGTAAAAAATCCATAGATCCTGTCAGTGGCCTTCCACAAAGATAAGACATTCTTAGCTTCTAAAGCCAAGGACACATGCCGGCGTTTTTCTAGAATACCGTTTTCGCTTGGGCCTAACAAACCTGATGTAGCCACATGAGAAACAAACAGTCGGTCCATGTCGAAGGTCAAAGTGTGGAGAGCACCAGCCACAAGTAAAGACAGGAAGTCAGGGTGCAGAACATGTAGTAGGGTCACAAGCATATTATATGACTAAAAGTACAGGTGACACCTGAAGGTACGCAAATACAAATCATGAACAAACAGTAGATTTTTCAGATGCGTCACGATTCGTTAATGATGAACAAGTAGTTCGTGGTTAATTAACACATAAGTCAGGGCGTAAACATAGTGCTCCCTCATGCAAAGTGTTACTTAAGTACATCAGAGATGCAGGACAGTATTGCCAATGTTCGATATGCGGATATTTTCAGGCTAATTTTCGACACAGTCTGGTGTCCCGCGGTAAATTCCCTAATGGTGACACCCGACACCAATGGCAGTGCACCAGTCAATTATCAACTTCCGGACGCCTAATTAGCTGAGGAACAACTCTGCACACGCCAGCACTCACATTAAAGCACACAACGTAATGCAAGCTACATAAAGTCAACGCAAAGACAGCAGTAACACCTGACGATGCAGCACCAGCACACGTCCTCAAACACTCTGCCAAGCAGTTAGCTGCAGCCCGTACAGACCTCTTCCACCTGTCGATAGCGATTCTGATACAAGGGCTCTTTTTACTTCAATATTTTAATCTCAAAAGATACAGAATTTTTACTTAATATATTATTAATACCTTTAAAACTAGTAAACAGATGAAAAAATGCATGCTAGAAAAATCTTTAATTAGACAGCTAGAAATATCTTGTTTTAAGAGTTTTCAAGGCATTTACCGTTCAGTTTGAGTATCTTCGAAGCCAGGATACGCAAGTGTTGAACGCGTATGATGACCTACAATGTTTCTCCCACTTGCTGCAAGAGCAGCCACCCCTGCATCACAGGCTGCGAAGAGTGCAGCCCAAACCATCCATTGCATTTTTCATATCACTCACGTCGTCTCGCACAATTGCGTTCACTTTTAGTGGGATTTTCCACTAAACGCTACTCCCACCTCTCCAAACTCTGAAGACTGCAAATCGCTTCCTGTCACAAGTTTCCTGTTAAAAGTTTAAAATACTTCCAAACTGTCAGCCTCTTACCTGGTTCTTATGCTCTCCTCACTGCGAAGGGTATGCATGTGATGTCACAACAGGCGAAAGTCACTGCGCTCACACCCACTGAGAGGCAGCGTTAGCGCTCAACTTGAGTGCTGCTAACAATGTAACTAAAATTAGGAAGGTGATGTCATGCAACTGATTTAACACAAAATAGGAGCTGTCTTTTTAGAGACTGCCAAAATAAGTAAGTATTGGAGGTGGATCGGTCACCTACGGCTGATACCCGATCCGTCACATAGGTCTGGGTCAGTGCCGATACCGATCTGAATATCGGATTGGTGGATCTCTACTACAACGCCAACAGGCCCAACATGGATGGCTGGCGTGCTACACTCGCTCATTGTGCATCTAAAGTCATGTCAGAATGCTTTGTGGATTTAAACTCCACTTTTAACACAGTAATTGCAGGGAAACTAATTTCCAAATGCTTGGGCCTGGGCCACATGTCTTTAAATGGACATTAGACTTCTTGGCTAACTGTCCCCAAGCAGTCTGGTTAGAGACACATCATTCTGCCACGTTCGGTGTGCTTCAGGAATGCATGCTGTGTCCCACCCGCAACTTCCTTTTCGCCCATTTTTTGAACTCATTAACAAAATTTCCGGACTATACTACTGTAAACTGACCTGATCTCAGATAACTTCAGGAGAGGCAGCAAAACAAACATGCACTCCTGTATATAAATGGAGACCAGGAGGACTGCCTCCAGTTTCAAATTCCTAGAGATCTAAATTTCAAATGAGCTTGCGTGGATAGTAAATACTACCTCACTGATTAAGAAGGTACAGTAAGAGCTATCCTGAGATCCGTCAGGAAGGCCAGTGTGATCACACAGGTCATCAGAGGCCACAAACACACCCCTACGACCCTCTCTTCACTCTTTCCCTCAGGCAGGCGAGACTGAGCCATCCAGGCCTGCACCTCAAAGATAACAAACAGTTACTACCCAAGAGCTACTGCCCTGCTGAACCAGCAGTAATCAGTCCTGCTTGCTGTACTATCACATATCATATTGCCCTGTTTATTTGTGCCACTCTTTTCCACCGTTACATTCTCTCACCTCTTGTTATTGCCGACTTATTGCAGCTATTTCCTTATGGTCACACCTCCTTGCTCTTTACTCTTCATCCAGTCTTTTTTTATCCTTGTAAAATTCTCAATACATGCATATATTTGAATACGCTCTATGGTTTTTTTTCTTATTTTTTTCTTTCTGCATTGTCATGAATTTTGATGTACACACCATGATCACAATGAAGGTTTTCCATTCCGTTTGACTCTTCACACAAATTAACGATCGGTTACAGAATAACACCTTTTCGCTCCACAGAATGTACTGAAGCTCATGTTACAGGAATGAATTAAAAATGCTGCGATATGCTTCATTATTATTTTTCTGTATATATTAGTCATTTCCAGAAAAAAAACTAAACCATAGTATAGTACATATTATATTAATAAATATTTCTATAGTACAGACGCTCCTCTACTTTCAACTTACAAAATTTCAGACATACGAATGAAAAGGACCGTAAGCCCCGTTTCCTGTGCGCAACATCAATTTTTTTTTCTGCGCACCAGTTCCGCGCAGCACGACTTCTGTCCGCTACTCCCGCCGCGCAGCAGCGTAGCGTGCAAACTCCCAGCATCCTAGTACTTAGTACTTGCATGTACCCTTGAAATGATGTTGAACAACGACTTACGAACATTTCAAGTTATGAACGGCCGTTCGGAACATAATTCATTCGTAACTAGAGGAGCGTCTGTATATACATAATATATGCTTATGGTATATGGCAGACATATACATATACGTACATAGGACAGTGCTAGTCCACCCTTTCTTTTGGATTCAGCCGTGTTCTCATCCACATCTAATATGAATTCTTTGACAATACATATGGGAAAGTAGCTTTTAGCCTGAGCCTGACCTCAGTAATCCTCGGGAGAAGCATGTAGACACGCAGCGTTCATGACATCCAATAAGCAGATTTAGTCGAGTGGGTGGTGCTTATACACCTTCCATCTTCAGGCAGAGAATTTTTCAACTTTAGCAGCAGCACAAGGAAGTAAAGTGGCAGGAAGGGTGAGGACATCCTGCCCTGTGCCGAGTGCTGAAACGCGACATTACCACTGACATCCAGCAAAGGCCGGCACACAGCCATTCACTGCCCCTTTTCTGGTACAAGCCTTCCATCTAGGATCTGTGTCGAACGGACCAGTCACTGGTTCATTCAACATCAATCCGTCTTGGATAATGCTGCACACATTGCATCACTGGCCCCCTCTCTGGCCTGAGACATCTGCTGCTGGTCTTTATACAAATATAAATTTCATCCTCAACTTCTTACAATTCTTCTTCCTCTAGAATCTCGTCTTACTTGATCTGTGTACAGCTTTGCTGTGGACGCACACACACACACACACAAGAACGCACATGTAGGGTGTACCTATCCTTATGGGGCCCAATCATTCATGTCTATGGGAAAATGCTAACGCTAACTATGACAGCCTTAACCCCCACCCTGCCCTAACCATAACCATAAGTAACCAAGCAAAATACAAGAGTTTTTGCATTTTTAGTTTTTTCATAGCAGTCACTGATTTTTATAAAATAGAGTTTTACCTTATGGGGACCAGGAAAAAAACTGATATTTATCACGTTATGGGGACAGGATAGGTATACCCGCTCGTGCGCGCGCACACACACACACACACACACACACACACACAGTATCTTCAGCTTTATGGGGACCTTCCATTCATTTCATTGGGCATAATCCTAATCTCATCTATGACAACTTTAAGGGATTAAGCGGTTTCAGAAAATGGATGGATGATAACCTTAACCCCCACCCATCCCTAACCTTAACCTTAAATAACCCAACAAAATACAATACACTTGTCATTTTTAGTTTTCGGAATGCAGTCATGAATTACTGTAAAATTCGGAAAAAAAAAAAATGTCCCCACAAGGTCACAAAAATCACAGGTTAATGGATACATTTTATGTCACAGCAATGAAATATGATCCACGCAAAAAAGAGAAATTGAGAAATGCTTGTTAGCAACTGTAAAACTGTAAAACTGTAAGCCATCAAACATTTTTATGTGTTATACTGATAAGAATTGCATTATGTGGACAAAAGCATTGGGCCACACCTCTCAGTAACGCATTCAGGGATTTCATTCAGTCCGTGATTAAAATCAAGCACCTAGCCATACAGCCAGGCTTACAAACATTTATGGAAGACTGGTTCGTTCTGAAGAGCTCAGTGAATTCAAGTGTGGCACTGTCAAAGGATGCCACCTTTGCAATAAGTCAGTTCATGAAATTTCTTCCCTGCTACGATATAAGTGGTATTATTGCAAAGTGGAAGCAGTTAGGGGCAACAGAAATGCAGCCACGAAGTGGCAGGCCATGTAAAGAAACAGCCGGGTCGATGAATGCCGAGGCACATAGTGTGTAAAGGTCTCCAACACTCTGCTGACTCCAAACTTCCTCTGGCATTAACTCCAGCACAAAAACTGTGTACCAGCAGCTTCATGGAATGGGCTTCCATGGCCAGGCAGCTGCTTGCAGGCCTCACATCAGCGAGCACAATGGCAAGTACTGGGTGGACTGGTGTAAAGCACTCCGCCCCTGGGCTCTGGAGCTGGAGCATGTACTATGTTTGTAATGAAAATTCTAAGAAACGGGGATGCAGAACAGGGCCGGGACTGAAACCCCCAATGTGAGACACCATGAACTCATTCATAATAAAATAAAACAGTAGGCATTAATTTATAACAACCATTAAAGTGACACAGATCTATAGTGACAAGAAAAACCGCTAAACTAGTATTCATCATTTAATTGGTTTAAGCCATAAAACCAGTAAAACTAAAATAAATCTAAAAATCGCTGTCCACATTGAAACCTGTGTTTGATCTTCAGTATCTGAGCCCTTCCTAATTTGACCGTGGCGAATACAGATACTCGTCCAACTGTTAACCAACTTCAAGAAAACCGTAAATCTAAGGATTAAAGGTCTGTGAAACTTACCCGAGTAAAGGTGAAAGGGCTTTTGTTTTTAAGTGCCAAAGACGGCAGCTCCGCCTATAAAAAAAAGGGCGATGAGAGATAAGAAAAACTTACAGAAACTGCAGGGGAAAAAAAGCGAAACAGGTCCAGCAACGCACTTGGGTTTATTATTCATCTTAAAAAACGACGTGGTCATTACATTAAATCCATACTGAAATACAGTCGTCTTGGGGGAAACGAAAGTAAATACACTTTCCTCCAAAAAAAAAGTACACGAGAGGAGAAGATGAGAAACACGAGTTACTTACCGGTATTTATTAGACAAGATGAACTTTTATGATCAAAGAGGTAAATTCTTGTGAATACAGCGGTAAGGAATACATTGCAAGACGAACATAGTTCAGGGACGGTACACAGACTACATTCCTTGAAGTCCACAGCTGGAAACCTGTATCGCTCCCTTGTCAGACACGTTTTCTGCGCAGACAGAACTTAACTGAAAGGCCGACCTTCTGACTCACGTTTTTGCGGAAACACGTTGCTTTTCAGCTCTGACCGCATTAACAGTCCCGGTGAGAAGAAGCGAAAATGTAACAGCTAAAGTGGATAGAAGCGGCAGCTGTGTGACAAGCAGAAACGCGCATCCTCCCGTAGGTCCCCGGCCGCAGCGCCCCCACCACCGATCTCACGGCTGATAACCGGGGCCCCTGACCAAAGTGCGGTTTTATTAATACCGGCAAGGGGCGGAGCGACGGGCGACCGCCAACCTATCAAATGCAGCCGACGCGGTTACGGGTGACGTTTCCTGTTTATTATTATAGGCTACACGAGGTACATTGAAAAAGTAGCAAACGTGGTAAGATGTGTGAAGTAAATCACACTTAAGCAGCATTTTCAACCGTATCTTGAATGTAAATTCTGAACGTTAAAGCGATTTAGCGTTTTTGGAACAGTTTATTAATAATTCAAGGTATTCTATGAATTCCTTAGGTGACACTCAGTATCTGTCGGTGTAAAGTTGTAGAGCGAGGTTGGCAGCGCTATTGTAACATTGCAGCACTTATTTACAATTTGATCTTAAATGCGGGATCGTAAATATATCAGTAAAGCTTGAAAATGTCATTGGACAAAACCAAAGTGGCATGGGAACAGGACCTAAACATTGAACTTTCCAGGAAGATCTGACAACGTTGCCTGGAATGTATTCATAACTGCTCTTTATGCATCAGAGGATGCCTGAAGCTAGTTAAAGTACAGCATCGTTTGCTCTATTCAAATGATAAATTTGCAATAATATATCTTAACGTTAATTAAATGTATTTACGTTGTGATCAAGGTCCAGTTACTGTAGGCCGTAGAATTTTTGAGGTCCAGTCATGCTTGTGTAGGAAGACAATTATATTTACCCCATACATCTCTATCTTTGGGTTCTCTCTCTCTCCCCCCCCCCCCCCCCCCCCCCACACACACAGGTCAACATTTCTGCATCACAAGCAAATGCAATAGCACTAATGCTTCGAAGGCTAATTCTATTTCAGTGGAAATCAGATAAGCCTCCATTTTTTACAATTGGATTAGTGAAATGCTCTCCATGTTGCAGTTGGAAAAACTGACAAACATTACGGCCAACTGACAGGAAAACATTGGAGCGACCTGGTCACCCTTCATCATATTTAGTTAATTTTCATTGATTCGGTTTTTCTAACACTATTTGAAAGAGGCCATTAGTTTATTGGTTATTGGTTTTACGTCACGTTGCATGGGGCAAATTTAGATGTAGCGAAAGTGGAGATTGTTCAAGACTACAAGTACCTAATGGGGGACATATTGACAGTAAGCTGGACTGGTCTAAGAACTAACATAAAAATGCATGTAATAAGAGTCAGAGAAGGCTATTTTTCCTACGCAGACTCAGATCATATAGGCTCTGCAACACCATGCTGCAGAGGTTCTTCGACACTGGTGGCCAGTGCCATCTTCTACGCTGCGACATGCTCGGGGAGCAGTATGAGAGTGGCAGACACAAAGAGGTCTAGCAAACTGAAACAGAAGGCTGGCTCTGCGGTCAGCGAGAAACTGGACACCCGGGAAACTGCCGTAGATCGGAGAATGTTGGCCAGACTTCAGCCCGTTGATGGAAATGTGGATCACGCACTTCACCGGGATGTGGTTGGACAAGAAGCATCTTGAGGTGCCGGCTGACTAGCATGAAGTGCTCCACTGAACGCCACAGGAAATCCTTCCTCCGCATAGTCATTAGACTCGATCTATAACACCCAAGGTCACTCACCCATACAATAAGCTACTTCCCTCCCTCCCTTACTCTGTCTTTAGTCCATTTTTTGTATTCTACTGATGTACAAGAACTGGCCTGCTGCTGCCGACTTGCGCAGCTCATACCAAGCCCCTCCTTTGAATGTGGAATATTTCATCACTTTGTCCAATATTATCAATATTAACGTGTAATATACCTCTGGCTCTGAGCGACTACTGTGAGAATATACAGTAATGCACCTTGTCAGGAACTTCTGCTATATAGCATTCAGCTCATTCAAATTCACAGTGAACTAGTTAAATAGCAAACTAGTTACATAGTTGCGCATAGTAGCTCATTGAAAATAGAGTATATGGCTTCTCTCTCGAAAGAGCTTATATGGTAGTTAATTTGACATTTAGTCAATCTATATATTTTATTTATATCTGATTTTTGTTTATGGTATATTACCTTTAGGTTCTGGGATGGGCTCCGGAACCCCCCCCCCCCCCCCCGACCCAGTAGGATAAGCGGTTTGGAAAATGTATGGATGGATGGATATATTACCTTTATTCATTTTGTTATACAGTGTTCATCGTGTCCGATGGTGTCTCTTCAGGTGTGCAGTCGTAGCAGAAACAATTTCAGGGATCAATAAGGTTTTTCTAATGATTCTGACTTTCCATTCACTTGGTAAGAAGCATCACTGCGTGTCTAATTGCGAGTGCCAGTTCACTTTCTGTTGCGTGTGTAAAAGCCCAAAGGTAAGTGAAACGTTACATTTGATTATCGTTTATGATTGCGGTTTACAGCGCTTCACAATGATTAACTCCTCGGCGTTCCTGAAGTCACCGTCAAGTCTGAGATGAAAACATTAAAATATTACTATGTATACATCGTTGTTTTTGGTTTTACTAAGAAATTCAATTTCATCATGCTGCTCATTTTAAGTCATACATGATGTTTGCTTAGACTATATAATCGGCATCAGATTTCTCAAACGCATACACTTATGTTAAATATTAGTGTATCTGAGGAAAATCAAAATGGTAGCTTCGTGAAACCAATCTACGAATACATTTTGTATTAAAGAAAAACAGAGAAACTAAGTACTCTTTCTTTCAAGAACATTGCATTTTTTATCTAGTAATGTGAGTGTTAAAGGTAGCCCTATAACTTTAAGCTACACGTTGACTGACGAAACATGCTCAGCATGAATGTCAGTGTTACGAACGGGATACAATGGTGCACCATTCAAGAGCCAAAGTACATGGGGGATTGATTAAGTCAATATTACAAGCAGCCAAACAATGCCTGGCTGCATAAATGGAATAAAATACAAGGCTTTGTGTCAACCTTTGGAAAGTCCTAGGCAACCTGGAATGTAGGCCATGTCCAGCGTTACAGAGCAGGGATCCATATTTTACCCTAAATGCTTACTGCAATGCAGTCATGGGAAAAAGAAAGTACTCCCTCCTTCAGTTCTTTGTCTTTATTTATCAGGGCTTAAACAACAATTGCTACTCAATATTCCATGAGTACTCAGTTCCCTTCCTGAGAAATCCAGTTAGCAGCACTGGAAAGTACTTTGATTTATTATTTTTTTTAAATTTAAGTGCAGTTGTGTATGGGGCTGTGGGAATGCTCATGATACTGTCTCAATGTCTTTGTGGACTTGATAATGGCGTATGACTGTAACACACAGGAATGTAACACACCTTTGTGAATGTAGTAATGTGTGTTTATATACTTAGCACAAGTCAACTCGACCCTGCGCACCCCCACACCAAGGGGGCAACTTGCCTACGGACATGAGCTGCATGACTGAAAATGTCTGAGTTTTCATTACTTGACGAGGGTGGGGAGTTTGCGCGCCAGAGGAACCCTGAATTAGAGTCGCTGCTCATTCAGATGGACAGCAGTCGGCTACGGTGGGTCCTGTGCTCTGATATGGATACCAGTCGGTCAGCTTTCAAGGAAGCTCCTCCAGGTACGTCCTGCTGGGCAGAGGCCCAAAGGTAGACCCAGCGCATGCTGCTTTGAGAACTTCTTGGGATATCGCAGAAGAAAGGAAATCAATGGTTGGGTCTGACCTGCTCAGTCTGCTGCCAAGTGACCCACACCACAAAAAAGAACTGAAGATGGATAAACAGATGGATGAATACAAATAAAATTGGTTATTATGCCTAGTATTATCAATATCTTGTTTATGACCAAAGTAGGATACTAACTGGTCTTCCTGGAACAATGACGTGCCGGAACTATGTTCCATCATTACAACTGCATGAGTCTGCTAACTTGAATAGAACTGAATGACACTGCAATTAGAGCAAAAATATTTTAATTTAAGACAAACACTATTACAATAGTGTATTACAATAACTCCTGGTAGTTGCATGACTCACTTGACTCACTTGAACAAATGAGACAAACAAAATTGAATTCCACAGGTTTCATGGACAAAATATACTTTACCTGCAGGCGCTGCGATTATGACATAACCATACAGTCCATGTACATGTCTTGTAGCCAAAAGTGGATAGTTCAGGTCCAGAAAGTAAAAAATCCAGACCGAAATTTTGTTTCAACCAACCAATTGAGCATAAAGAGTCACAGAGTACTCAACTGGTTGGTTGAAACAAAATCTTGATCTGGATTTTTACTTTCTGGACCTGAACTGTCTACCTCTGCTTGTGGCTCAATATCTGACTTCAGAAGGAATAAACCGTTAAATTATGTGGCATCACTGACCAGTGTCTGCAGTACAGTCTCCAGCACGGACAGGAAGCCTCTCAGGACCATTTCATTTCTGGGTTCCTGTTTGACAGTCACAAGTAGCCTATCCTCTTCAGAACCGGGACCACACAGAAGCTCGGCGAGGATGATAGTTTCTGAGCCATGGCCATACAGGTAGGCCTTCCAGGGAACACTACCGGGTCGACTGAAAGCCAAGGCCTGGATCTGCACCAGCTGCAGGGCAGCCTGCAGGGTTTCTGGCTGAGAGCTGGGCTCAGAGCAGGGCAGCGACACAGTCTGGAAGGTCTCCAGCTCCAACCAGAGCTTCTCAAAGGCCTCGGGGGTCAAGGGAGGCCCCAGGGTGAGGCTGAATCTCGCCGCTTCCTCTGGCAAACCTGAGCAGAGATCTTCACTTGCTTCTTGCACTATGGAAACAGTGAAGAAAGGCAGAGAAGCACTGTGAAGCCAAGCTGGGACAGAAACCCAGCCCATCACATCAGCCGGTCGCTGAAACCATAGACCTTGGCCTTGGTGAGACACCTCGGATGCTTCCCTGATCCACCCAGAATTTGTCTGGGCTTCCCAACCTAGAACCCACCTGCTAGGGTACAGTTTGCAGCGCTGTGGGCTGTGCCATCTGAGCCGCCAAGGGTGGGCAGGGCAGCACCGTTGTAGCCGCCCCCAGCCACACCAGACCCCGAGCTGGACACTGGCTCCAGGGTGTTGAAATGGGCAGCCCAGTTATTGATGGGCTCCTCGAGGCGGCCAGCGATCAGGCCCAGGGACGGGTCTGACTTGGGGCCCCCCAGAACCTGTCGCGTCTCCTCCACCCCACAGCGCAGCAGTCGGTAGTAGAATAGGGCGCGGTCGCGCACACACATGTCGGTCTCTTCCTCTGCCAAGGGAAAGGGAGACAAAGTCAACCTGCAATCTGCATTTCCATGCGAAGAGGCCACGCCCAGGTCAACGGAGCTCGGATGACATTCCGCCGGGTTTGGTTAAGCAAAAATGATAATTGTCACTCTCAGAAACTATTGCTTTTTTCACTTTTATGTAGAGTTGCCGTTTAGAAATGCTACGTTGTCTCGATAGGACTGTGACGACTGTTCTGCTTCTTTACAGCCTGCTTTGCGGTGGCTCGACATACCGATGCAGAAATGCAGCAGGCGTCCCAACATCTCCTGGGTCTCGGCGGGCCGAGAGAGGAACAGCCTCATCGTTGCCGTCAGGAGCTCCAGCTTCACCAAGGTGGACAGTTCTGTCTTCAGGCTATCAATGTAGTCTTCCAGGATGTAGGGGGCACCAGAAATCTGCTCCCCATGCATGCCTAACAGCCAAATCAGAGCCTGTTTCCCCTGGACAGGAAAAAGTTGAGAACTTGGTCAAAAATATTAACCTCGAGACCCATCTGTTCCAGGAAGACGTCCACTAAGCTACGCCACTCCAGTTGCCCTTGTTGGCTTCTTGTGCTTTCTGGATGCTCTTAGTGTTGTACTTTATCTTTTGACTGTATACTCCTATTTGGTTCTTGCTATATCTCAAATGCATTATATAGTTCTTGCTCTGATACTACTTTATATAATATTTAGTGTAGTGACGGGGCCAACATGGGATTCGAGTCTTACTCACGTCACTGTCCTGGATGATCTCCTCACAGCCAGCAATGGCCTGACAGACGCATGCCGTGGACTGGGGACACAACCAGACCAGGTCCCGGAAGGTCTGCACCACAGCTGGAAGATAAGAGCACACCTTTAAGAAGAGAATAATCACGGTGAAGAGTATAGAGAGAGAGAGAGAGACAGTGTATAGACATCAAAGGGTTCAACTGACTGCGTGTGCCCACTGCAATCCAAAGATACTTTACGGCAGTAGCAGCCCCAGTGGCTCCGCCTACCTGAGGTGATGTGCTGTTGCCTCAGCCCCAGTGGCTCCGCCTACCTGAGGTGATGTGCTCCTGCCTCAGCCTCAGTGGCTCCGCCTACCTGAGGTGATGTGCTCCTGCCTCAGCCCCAGTGGCTCCGCCTACCTGAGGTGATGTGCTCCTGCCTCAGCCCCAGTGGCTCCGCCTACCTGAAGTGATGTGCTCCTGCCTCAGCCCCAGCAATCCCGTCAGTATGGCCAGGCCACGCTCGCTGTACATCCGCCCGATGCGACCTGATGAGACCGATGTCAGAGACGGCAAATCTGAATTGCTTTTCATCATTTAGCAGACGCTTTTAATCAAAGCAATGTACTTTTTTGAGAAAGCGAGGTCTATCAATCCCTGGAGCAAATGGGGGTTGGGGGCTTGGCTCAAGGGCCCACTTGGCTGAACCTGGGATTTGAACCTGTGACCTTTCGACCACGGTCACTATGTAATAATTTACCAATAAAATTCTGTCTTATCTTATCTTGTCTTATCTTATCCCATCCCACACCACACCATCCCATCCTAATTATCCTATCTAACTAATCCTGTACACCGCATTTCCATAAAAATTGGGACACTTTCTAAAAATGCAATAAAAACTAAAATATGTAATTTGGTACTTCACTTGAACGTTTAATAGGCAAAGGGACAATGAAAATACCGTACAAAATTTCAGATTTTAGTGCATTTTTAGAAAATGCCCCAACTCTTCTGGAAATGGGGGTTGTATATTGTACCCTCCCCCACGCTCACCAGCGTACCCCTGACTCAGGTCTTACCGACGGCAAAGATGGCGGC
This sequence comes from Brienomyrus brachyistius, assembly GCF_023856365.1. Taxonomy (NCBI): domain Eukaryota; kingdom Metazoa; phylum Chordata; class Actinopteri; order Osteoglossiformes; family Mormyridae; genus Brienomyrus; species Brienomyrus brachyistius. The sequence continues at coordinate 15,193,237 of NC_064550.1, forward strand.
CTGTGCCAACTCTGGAGAGACGTCAGTACAGTACGCCTGGAGCTCCTCCAGGACCAGCACCACGTTGTCGTCATTCACCAGCTCCACCAGGATCTCCATCTTGCGGAACTTGATGTAGCCGGGCTCCGAGTAGCTGCAGAAGAACTTCTTGTAGTGGGGGGAGAACTGCGCCGGGAGGCTGTGCAGGACGCGCTGTACGTGGCAGAGGCCCGTGAAGCGAAGCTCGCGTGAACTGGCGGTGCAGGTAGCCAGCAGGGGGCCCCGTGCCCGCACCAGCGCATCCGCCTGGACAGTGGGGTGCCCCGAAGCCAGCTGCAGGAACAGCCGCAGTGTGGCAGCCGTGACGGCACTGTCGCCGCCCTGCAGGTGGCCGTCCAGCAGGTTGAGGATGTCGAAGAGCTCGGCGTCGTCACGGGGCCGGTAACGCAGCAGGAAGCCCAACGTCTCGCTCTGCCCCCACACATCCAGGTCCTTCAGCCTGTTTGGGGAGGGGGGGTGGGGGCAGACAGCCCAGTACGTGTCAGGTATCATATCATCAACATGCTGGACCGTGCTGCTTTTCCTGGCTCCCCCTTTTTGCATTCTCACCTCACATTTACATTTTTATGCAGTTAAGTTAGCAGGGACAGTGGCTGCTTGACATTGACATCGCACTGCCGACCTTGGGATTTGAACCAGCGACCTCCCGATCACAGAGACAGTACCGTAACCCACACACTTCCACTTTTTAAGTTCCTCTTCCTAAAACCACAGTCAGCGTGTGAATTACGGCGGGAACTTCCCACCCAAAGCTGATCCTATATTCTGCTGCAGAAGTAAATTTTCTTTTAACATGGCAAAGGACAGATCATTTCCCAAAAAGCACTGCACTGTAGACATGGCGGAGTTGGGGAATACCAGGGTCATTGTTCTTGAACCAAGAGTGCTTCTGTGTTACATTAGTTTCGACTGATTACATTGTTGAGTCCCTGAGCAAGAAAACATCTACCATTTGTACTGATAAAAACGGGTAAATCCCCAATAAAGAGGGTGATGGTCACGTCCAGTTCTGCAAAAGTTTACTGTGTTCTGTCATAAAATTCTGCATTGCTTGATACCGCCATGCCCTGGAAGACACTACCTGTTCAGCAGATGGTGTGCGATGGGTTTGTTAATGACCACACCCCCCTCCGCCTTCAAGATCTCCTCCAGGGCCCGCAGGCAGTTGACCATCACCACCGGGTCCGGATCCCTGAGCAACCCATACAGCTCGTTGACGACAGTGCCATCTAGAGGTGGCAGGAAACACAAATAGGGCCGACATCAGTATAGGGCAAAAACAATAGTTCTCCATCCTGTTCCTAATGCTGCCCCCCGCCAGAATGTTTTGAATCCAACCTGCCGCATTAAACTAGGGTTGGAATGAAAACATTCTGGCAGGGGAGGCGCCTGGAACAGGACTGAGAACCACTGTCCAAAAACCATCGGGTGGCAGCATGAATGTAATGCAACATTAAATACACTTATTATTATTGTTCGAATTATACAGTGATAATAATTGATAAACCTAAAGCTATAAAATGAGTACAATGACTAGATCCACACTGACTCCACACCCTACAAGGAAATGAACCGGAGAGCTTGGAGGAGAAGTGGAGGGGTGTACGTCCCTCTGCTAGCAACCGGAGATCCCCTGCTGCTTAGCAACCTAACATATCAGGCCTCGGGCTCCAAAGCAACAATGCCCGACTGTTTTCTAGCTTGGAACAGTGCTGGTTTTTGCATATCCTATTATCCCTAAGGGAGACAGCTATTAAGGTTAGAGCACAGGGTCACACAACATCCAGGGCTCCTGGAGAAGTTCGGGTTAAGAGTCGTACTGTGAAATGATTACTATGACAGCAATGGTATTTGAACCCACAACCTCCCGGACATTGGCACAGATCCTTAACCTGCAGAGCCACATGTTGCCCCGCCCCCTGCAAACTAGCACATCAGAATCCATGCAACCGCTGTGGATATAAAAAAAGGAACAGCAGCAGTATGCAAAGAGCAGAGGCTAACAGAAAGTACATAAAAAAGAAAGTCTGTCGAACAGGAAGTCACCTATTACCTATTTCAGCATCAGGCTGCAGGTTGCGCATCTTGGCACAGCCGAGCACAGCCACCCTCCGCACGTATGACGCCCTGTCCCGCAGTCCCGTCAGCACCGGCTGCTGAACGTACTCCGTGATCCCCGGCATCCTGATCCAAAACAGGACACAACAGCCTGTAACACAACATTCCATAAAGAAATATATCCCTTAAACTATGGAAGGAAGGTAACTGGCCATTAGCGACAGTTGTCATGTCTAGAGAACATAGGTGAGCAGATTTTAACACAAATGTATGAGAGAAATATTACAGATGGTATAACTCAGTTAGGGAGCATTTGATGCATCCCCTAAAAAAGGGCCCCAGGCCCCCTGGGCTGGCCAACACACCGAAGGTTGCACATGTTCCTCAGGGCCAGGCCGCGCACCATGGGGTTGGGGTCGGCACAGTCCTTGCGCAACGTGTTGATGGCCAGTAGGGCCAGGTCGGGCTTCAGCTTGGCGTAGGTGCACATGTAGAGATAAACCAGCTTCTTCTGCACGATGTCCACCGAGGCTCCAGCTTTCACCATCTCCATGAAGAGGGGGGACATGTCCAGGCCTTGCGTCATGAACCTGTCACATTGGGGGGGGGGGGGGGGGGGGGGGGGCACTCTCTTTAAATCCAAAGGGTGCAGAATCCTCGGTTTGCCTTTTGTACATCAGGACATAGGAGATCTTACTCGCACCATCCAGTAGATCACATGTAACATGTGAGAGGGTTAGACAGCACAAAACGCTAGAACTGTATACATCTTATACATATATAATTACTTTTTACAGAGAAGCTCTAATTATCCAATGCGGTAAAATGTAATATCTTTTGATTTCGTCTGCTTTGAATTTTCTTTTGCTACCAAATGCCTGTATTACTGACAAACTTGCATTATTAGGCAGTACCGTCAGATTTGTTTCAGAAACCCTTCATACGTTTCCCTGTCTCACTTTAAAGTGACCAATCCAATTTGTTGTGTCGAAATGTTTATTAGTAAATCCTCCTCGTGAAATTTTCCATTTTTGCCAACATTAAAATAATTCTACACAGCAGACATTTTTCTATCTGTTTAGTAGGTGTAGGTGTGCAAAGCATTATGGGTCACCATGTTAAAGGGAATTATCAGCAGTGAATATCGGCTCATTTTTAACCATCGGCTAATGGCCAATTGTTGCTGTATTAGCCGATACCGATAGTTAACATACCATCAGTGCATCTCCACTGTGTATGACATTTCGCCCTGGCTGTGCCCTGCCTTGTAGCCTGCACACCCTGGGATGGAATTCAGATTCACCATGACTCTGTACTGGATGACCAGTACAGAAACCTTGTGGATGATTATATGGATGGATGTTAATGACTGTGCCTGGTCGTAATATGCCCTATGTATAACAAACAATCGTATTTCTGATGTATTTACAACATAATTAAAGAACATTACGTGTTTCATAACCATTGCATTCTACAAGTTGTGTATTAGATACCTACAGTAGATGGGTTCCTGTCCCATAATGCCTTGTGAGGACATTTGGCAATCAACTACAATGCCAGAAGAGTTTTCAAATAACAGAACTGCGGAGTCCTCACCACACGTACGACTGTGTTCCATCAACTATAGCAGGACGGCGGACAAACGGCACATTCTAAGTCGCCTTCTCACCGGATGACGCGCAGGATCACGTTCCGGTAGCGCAGTCGGTCAGACTGGACGTTGGGGTTGCAGAGAGCCCTCTTCAGCTCCTTCACCGTCTCCTCGGAGCCCAGATACGGCATTTCGCCCTCTGATGCTCGTCTATGAAGTAGAGCAGCAGCATTCCGTTACATGCACTATACCCAGACACAAAATGAATTTTAATAACGCAAAAAAAATGCCTGTGTTTCCTAACACATGCCCAACAATTTAACAGGTTTTAACAAATCAGTTTTCACAGGTACAGTGTTAATGCGGTGTATACAATAAAACAACAACGACGACGACAATGTGACCCTGACAAGAGCATAAAGTCATTCATGACATCTGGAGTTTGTGTGTCCCATGTTTCTGGACAACCGAGAAAGGCTGTCATCGCTTCACCAAGTCATTAGATACGAAAATGACAGACTGTCATACGCTTAACATGCAGCACGGTTAAAACACGATACTCACAAAGCGTCAGTCGTCGCTATAAACTTCGCCTTTTAACTATTTACAAAATGACATTAGTTTATTCATAAAAAAAAGAACTAGCAACCCCATGTCATGTTACTTGGAGTGCATTTCTATTTTCGATCCTTGGCCGGAAGCGGTCCTGAAAGAAAAATGCTCCCCCCGCAGAGGAAACACTGAAAGCAAATGCATATAAATGCTTAAATGTATGATTAAATAAATATATTATATTTATGATGATATCATTTATAATATGCACATATAGGTGCATAAAACATAATATGAAGTATATCGATAATTTATTGTTTAAAATGTAGGACGCTGTTTATGGGGGATGCATAAGAAAGTGACACAAGCGATTTCCGGCCAGCGGAACCTTCTTACTTTTGTTGGAAAAGTGCCTTGGTGGGTACCTCTCTTGTCTCACACCTCCACTCTCACTGTGTGTTTCCTCTTTAAGTCCAGAGATATGCAGTTTTGCCGAGTGGCGTCTGTAAGTTGACCGTTGTGTGTAATTGCCCTGCGATGGTCCAGACTGTGAATATGCATCCTGCCGATGTTCTCCAACTTCTGACCGGCACAGGCGGCTGGTAGATTAAAAAAAGAATGTCTAAGAGACTACAGGTGGCTAAATTCGTGTATTGCCGATACAGTCTGTAGGGTTTGCAAAGTACCCCAAAGCTTTCGATGCAGGTGATTTTAGTTTTATAATGTCATGTTTTTTATTGATCCCCGTGGGGAAATTGTCTTTTTACACCTCCTCCAACTCGCTCTTTGTAGAGTAACCTGGCTACAAAGGGCAGCCACCTGTTGGGGCGCCCAGGGAGCTGGGGGTTAAAGGCCTTGCTCAAGGACCCAAACGTGCAAAGGCTGGGTTTGAACTGGTGACCTTCTAAGCACAGGCACACAGGCTTAGCCCACTGAGCCACACACTACCATAAAATGCCATAATTTGCCATAAGACCTCTTCCGTTTGCGCAAGTCAGAAAACATGACACACACATCAGACCCTGGTTGTGACTTTGACCCAGTATGTACCAGTCAACAGCACTTCTCTGTAACGCCGTTTGACATTATGATCTGGGACTAGGAATCTGCAGTGGGGTCCCTACAATTTCTGCGTAGACGTATGCATGAAATGAAACTGATAACCCAAAGGCATTATTCCAAAATGACATGCTTATGAAATATGGATGACATCTTTGACAGACTGACAAAAGAAAGCACAGCCAAATTTAGTCAATTCATTTAATATTGCATAAAATACAATTTTATCAGCTAAACATTGGGTCTTCACAAAAAATACTATGATATGAATTACACAAAAAGGCTTAATACTTCGTTCTAAAAACGTAGGCAAGGATAATAGTTGTTTCACTTTTCTTGGGCAGGGCACCTTAAAATATGGTCCGTCAGTTATGTGCTTAGTGTTTTCCACACTCCTTAAAACTAAACGTGAAGTAATTGCACATCGTTTAAATTACTTTCCTTCCAGTCTGGACCCATCAAACACAGAGGTGAGGAAACCAGAAATGTATTTTACATACCTGTAAAAAAAACATTTCAAAATTTTATTCAAGGCAATATTTGATTCAGGTTGTCACCAAGAACAAACCTACTTAAATTACAAGGGCTAAAATAGTCCCATGCAATGTTACAGAATGTTCCAATTACTTTCTAAATCTACTCATCACAAATTGAGAAAAACCCTTATTGTATATAAATGAAGCTGAAGCATAGGAGGGACCAGGTTTTAGTTACGCTTATTCTGTAATAAATGCAGCACTGCAGAGCAAAGCGTGTTTAGTCACCATTAACTCTGGATTTGATGTCCAGTACAATTAGAAATTTTGCCTAAATGTTTTGGCCTATTTCAGTGATATATATCTTTGATGAGATATTGGATTTAAATAGCCGGTAGGCATCCGACTAGCAAATTTAAATGGCCTTTGACGATGTAACTGCACGATAGTTTGTCAGATAATGAAATCATCATATGACTCCGTGAGCATGCAGGTAAGTCAGGGAATATGTTTATTAAAAACTAATTGGAGGGAGGGGCAAAGGGTTAAACACGGAGTACTTTGGAGGCTTCAATCCATATGTGCAAACTGCAATGAGATTCCAGCTCTGTGCACTACAACACACACCTTCATTAAAAGCAGTGGTCGGATTACCTCCAAGAAATCAACAACTAAAATCAAAACACCGAATCAGACGTTAAATTAGCAGCCAGATTTAGGAATTCTGACAACCCTTAAAGATAAAAAGGAAACCCATACCCTTGAAACGAACTGGAAACGCTCTCGCATATAAAATTTGCAGTAGTTGCTGGCAGCAGCACCAGACACATGTTCAGGCTTAATTACATTAGCTTACATTTCCGCTCTCTGTCAGTGCACAATTACATCAGTTTGACATGGATGAATTAAAATTGTTTGCTCCTAGGTTACCGTCACTGTTATCAGGGCACGACAACTTGTAGTAGGCAGTTTACAACTTGACATCAACAACCCTTTGGCTTTGTAGATATACAGTATGTGACACTAAGGCACAAAGGCAAAAAAAAATCTTAGTTTACACCATGATGCACTACTGAGCATAGTGCCAACTGCCAAGACGACTGCAACTCGACATCAAGGCAAACTTCTCTCTTTCCTGTTCATAAAGATTGGCACAGGAGGGGGGGTAGGGGGCAGAAAGCACTAAAAGAGTGTCACTGCAAAGTGTGGTGCTGAAAAACCTAAGTTTAAATACCTTAGACCTATAAAAAAAAAAATAAAAACACACACATTGGAAAACAGCGGAAATAGTTCTGATGTTGCGGCACAATCTAAGCAAATGCCGGTCGAACGCTTTGAATATCAACCTCTAAATCCAGACACTCAATATTCACAATAGACAGAAGTATTTAACACTGGGAAAATGTCCAGAATTACAAACCGGAACAAATTCGTAACGTTGTCTGAAACGGTACATGACACAAAGAAAACGGAAGAAGGGAATCAGTGGCTTGTTATTTTTAGGGAGAGAAGAGGAGAAAAACTACATATGAAAGGGAGATTTTAAAAGACCCCTGTGCAGGGATACAGTGGGAAAGGAAATTTTAGTCTCTTCCTGTTAAATACGACCACTGTGTTTAACGTGAATTCCTCTTGTGCTCGACTTATACGCAGACTTATATGCTAGGTGCATTTGCGGCAATGTGTCGACGCACGCCCACTAGTTAATGCTAATTTTAAATTACGAGGGGAACTTCCTCATGGTGAGCTTTGCATCGTGACATGAAAAAAGCCAGACTTGTCACTATGCCAGAAAAAATACAAAATAATAAAACCCTGCAAAAAAAAAGTCAGTTTAGTTAGGGACCTGAACGGCATGGACAGGATTAGGGGTTGATTAGCAGGCTGATAGGCACAACTGGGGCAACTATCATACGTGTGCAGGGGATGCTGGAAAGGGCCCACCGCATGTGGAGTGCAAATCTACATACATAGTTACTTGAGATGGAACAAGTAGAGTCCATCTTCTCGTGTGAGCTACAAGATAAACACGTGTGCAACAAGTCAAAAGGCTACAGACTCTCACTGACACCCCCTCCCCCCAATAAAGGAAAACCCACACTTAACCCTCTCATTTGTATACACATGCAGGTAGTTTGAGGACCATTGATGAAGTGAAGGGGGGTTGGGCTGGTTATTATTAATCCCCCACCCCCCCGTAACATTTTGCCATATAGCAGGAATGTTATATTATTACGATGCATCTCACAGTGACAAACATCGATTCTGGAGAGCAAAGGGTTTTTTTCCCCCTTTAAGAAATGCTGCCATCTGCTGAACCCAAGTGGAAGTACAACCTATTCAAATTCCCACACGATCCCCGTGTCCGCAGGATCTTCTCCTTTGCCGTCACACTGTGTCCTCGGCCATTTTGTCAGGGTCGCTGGCCTTGAGGGGCGTGTTCACGTCGTCTTCCCGCTTCTCCTTCCCGGCTCGGTCTCCGTCCTCCCCCGCCAGTTTTTCCAGCCTCTCCTCCTCCCGCTTTTCCCGCGCCAAGAGCCTGTAGTTGATGCCCATTCCCACAAACAGGAAAACGCTGGCCACCATCAGAATGATTCCGCAGCCATAGTAAGTGTACTTGTAGTCATGGTAAATGTCATTAAACCGGCCTGTGGGAATAGAACATGGTGTCAAATGCCATTATGGGTGATTCATACAACCAGCCAGGTCGTGCTGTCATCTAGATCTTCTACAAGTCCAGCGTGACATGTCCATGGACCAATGTGCAGTGAATGGTATGTCTACACACTGTGTGCCCTCTTCAGTAACCACGCGTATTTGCATGTACCATAAAAGCCTATTTGCACATACCTCAAAGCTACTGGTAACCTGCATCTAGGTGTCACCTTCACTTCTGTCTACACATTTTACATCTTTATTTACATTTTCTGTTGTATATTTACTGCTTTTATTTATGCGCCATCTTATTTACTCACTGCCACTGCCTGCACCGAAAATTCCTTGCACCTTTTGCACTTAGTGAATGACAAGATTCATATTGACTCTAAACACTAAGCCATTTAGTAGCATCGATCAAGCTATTGAAAACATATTCTAAAGGTTATGCACTTTATGGGCCAACGCAACGTCACTCACCCAGGACAGGAGGGCCCAGCAGCACGGGTCCACACTCCACGATGGTCACCAGACCCACGGCGCTGGAGAACCGCTGTGCCCCGACCAGGTCCATCAGCGTCTCGAAGAGCACGGAGCTCAGCCATCCGAAGGCGAAGCCGAAGAAGATGGAATAGATCACGAAGCCCGTGTAGTCTTCAGAAAGCGGAGCCAGCACGTGGCACACGCCGTTGTACAGGATCGATGCGGCAAAGAAGTACTGCACGCGGGGCCGGACCCATCGAGTGTTGGCCACGATTCCCATTGAGGGTCGGGCCACCATGTCCACAAAGGCCAGAATAGAGAGCAGGAAGGCGGCCTTGTCTTTGGGGATGTCTTTGCTCTTGGCGTAATTACTGAGGAAGACCAACGGGGCAAAGAGGCCGAAGAACATGATGACATTGCCGAGGAGGTAGAGCAGGAATCCCCGATGGGCGAAGAGGGAGAGGTCGATGACGGAGTTGATCCTCTGCATTAAGGTCTTCCGCTCCACGGACTTCCCATCCACCCTGGTGTTGCCCGTGTCCTGGGACGGCTCCAGAGCTGGCTTGGGTCCGATGGGCCTCATGAGGGACCCGGCCACACAACAGTTGAGCAGAAGCCCCCCCAAGATCAAGAAACTTCCTCTCCAGCCGAAATGGTCGAAGAACCAAGTGTTGAGGGGGGCGAGAGTGGACAGGAAGACTGGGCTGCCCGCCATCGCGATGCCGTTGGCGATGGGCCTCCGCTTGTAGAAGTACTTTCCGATCATGGTGAGCGCCGGGTTGAGATTGAAAGCCAACCCTAAGCCTGCAGATGTTGAAAGTAAAGTAAATGTCATGCATCAGGTAACGAAAGGGCTTGCTGAAGTCATTCAAAAATAAATTGAAAAGCTCGGCCTTCTCATGTGAATCAAGCTGTGTAAACACATGCAAAAAGAAAAAAACTTATAGGAATCTGATTTCTATAGTGAGAAGGATCTGCCATATTGCACTGATGGACATACCTCCAATCACCCCAACACAGAAGTAGAGCCCCTCCACGGTGTTGCAAAACGAGGCAGCCACCAGTCCGCTGCCGGCCAGACAGCCACCGATCATCATGATTGGACGACTGCCGTACTTGTTCACCAGGATACTGCTTATTGGACCTAAGAGGAAAGGGTGGGCATTAAATAGACAGTTTTTTTAAAAGGAAATTCTTAAGCTCTGTTCGCAGTTTGATTGTTTGACCACTTGCCTAAGATCCAAAAAAAAAAGAATATCCATCCATCCATTTTCCAAACCGCTTATCCTATTGGGTCGCGGGGGGTCCGGAGCCTATCCCGGAAGCAATGGGCACGAGGCAGGGAACAACCCAGGATGGGGGGCCAGCCCATCGCAGGGCACACTTACACACCATTTACTCACACATGCACACCTACGGGCAATTTAGCAACTCCAATTAGCCTCAGCATGTTTTTGGACTGTGGGGGGAAACCGGAGTACCCAGAGGAAACCCCACAACGACATGGGGAGAACATGCAAACTCCACACACATGTGACCCAGGCGGAGACTCGAACCCGGGTCCCAGAGGTGTGAGGCAACAGTGCTAACCACTGCACCACCATGCCGCCCCAAAAAAGAATATATATATAAAAAAAACTAAAATTTAATGAACAATAGTAAAAATTGCCTGCGGCGCTGTCCCAACATCAAAATGCAAAATGCATTCAGCATCATGGAGGTGAACAGGCCACAAGGTGGCGCTCCAACCAAGCTTAACGTGCCGCAGTGAAGAGATTGGACTGCCTAGTAACTCCTGCAAACTGCATGTCCCTGCTAATGCAGCCAAAAGTCCATTGCAGACACGGTTTGGCCTCAATCACTTTGAACAGGCAGACAACCTCAGCTCCAGGGCTTAGGACTGGTTAGTTATGTTGACTTGACAACATAGGGTTATATCCATGGCAAAAGTATATAGGTATTAAAGTAGATTGAACAACCAAAAAATGTTACAAACTTAACACGATCCAAATAAGGTGCTCAAGCTTTTGATTATTAAAAATCACTACACACTGCACCTCTTTGAGAGAGTCAGGAGCAAAGTAAGAAATTCTAATGAAATTCAAAGGAGGACAATGACAAAACGCGTTTGACAGTCAAAGGAATTTTACATGTAGATCAGTGATCCAAGGGCGTCTTTACACGAGCACTTAGTGGTTATAATGGACTCTGGTTTGAGTGCGATTCATTTGGGCAGGTGTGAACACAGTAATCGTACCCGGGAGCAGACCGAAAGAACCGTACGGGACCCTAGAGGAAGTGGACTCAGTCCGACCCCAAACAAACTCTGGAGGGGTTTGTTTGCGGTGTGACCGTGATCCGGCCGAAGGTACCAGGTGTGCTCTGCGAGTTTGAGCTAGATGGCTCCTGTAGCCGGGTGTGCTTTGCATTCTGGGATGGGGCAGAGCATGCAAACCAGTAGCGGCAGCAGCTAGGCGGAGGAGGGGAAAGGAAGCGAGGTCTTACTCGGCCTAGAAGGGAGGTGTGCTGGCTTCTTGAAATCTGGGCAGATTACTACATCTGTCAGCTCTTAAAAACCAGCTCATAAAAAGTCAAACTTTTCAAACTGTTCAGTCAATGGCTGAAGGAGAGAGGATTTGGCTGGTCGACTGAACAGTGCCAAGTAAAAAAAAAAAAAACTGAGGCACTAATATACAAGTGAGAGATGTTCACTTGCATAGCCCAGGACACAGGACCTTGATCCTGTATTTACCTTCCTGCTCCCGCTACAGACACATCTGACCAATAAGCAGAACGGAAATTCAAAACGTGGTTTGTACTGCCACATTGCTGCTTCGCTTGGATTTTTCCTGTGTGAAACTAGTTAACCGAGAGGACAACACTACAAGTTTATGAAGAAACCAAACTACACGTGAGAAAATGCCCTAAGACCTTCACCTTAAGAGTGATCTAGGCCCACGGCTTAATTTGTTCAATTTAATTGTATGTAAATTTTACGGTCCACCATCCCATCTAGGAAGTACATCAGCATATTTTCCCTTTTGCTTCCTAGGACAGGCACTTGGTCCTGCACAACTGACTAGGGTAAGTATTTAAAAGGCTGAAAAATCACTTAAAGTTGAAAAAAATAAGGTGTTAATGAAGTTGTTAACCAAGTGTCACTTGGTTCAAGAACCTCAAAACGTTTGAGGTCTGCAAGACCAGGGAATGAAACTATCAACTAGCAAACCATGAACTAAGGTGGGCGAGCCACATCTTTTGGGTGAGAACTACATGATCTCGATGACAAAAGGAGGAACTGATGCACGTGCCTTCCCAGGTCCATTCTGTGTGGAGTTTGCACGCTCTACCCAAGTTCACGTGGGTTTTCACCAGGGGCGCCTGTCTCCTCTCACAGTCCAAAAGCGTGCAGGGTAGGCTGATTGGCGTGTCTAAATTGGCCCTGTAGTTGTGCGAGTGTGTTGGGGCCTGCCCAGGGTTGGTTCCCACCTGTGCCCACTGTTCCTGGGATAGGCTCCAGTCCCCCCATGTCCCCAGTAAGAGATTAAATGGTTACAATGATGGATGAATGGGTGGATGGACGGATGGACATAACCATACATCTGAGATAGGGTCTGCAGCCCCAGATAGCTTCTCAGTGTTCCTTATTAATAATCCAAAGGTTCTCCTCCCCTTTTGGAACTCCAGCCTTTAATGCCGTTTTAAACATTACAGCAAAGAGCCGCAAGGGAAGGAAGACAAACAGCTGAACAAGCAGACTGCACACTAGTTTCACACAAACACACGTAGAAGACAGTTTTCTATAAACAGGTGGAAAATGAGCTTTGACAGGGTTAAGTGGCTGTAACGCAGCAGATTGACATTAAAGAGAAAGACTTAAGGAAGCTGCCAGGGACTAAAGAATGTAGCAGGATTACCGAGAAACTAGATAGTTTGTTGTATATGTTGTTACTGGTATGTCAAAGTCATTACTCATTTTTCCATCTCATTCAGACAGTAGCACTCAAACCTGTGAATTAAGACAATTATTAGTGTTAATGTAAATCCAGGTGCTATAAAACAGCCTAAGATTAATTCATAAACGTCTCGGGTGCTGCTTCGGAAAGTTTGCAGATACAAAAATAGCACTGGCAGAAGGGCATCACCGTAATGACAGGGTCTGAAAGAAAGATCCAAGATTAAACTGAAGCTACCATTTGTTCTGAGAAAAGAGAATCTGGGACAGTCTTCCAATAGCATTTGAGCTAATCAATCTCCAACGCCGGAGTTTTGGTTAGTTATCTTCAGCCCATTTTTTGAGTATCTTGGTAGCTGACGTGCCCTTTGAGCTTGAAGCATGCGTCCAAGACATGGCACAGCAAGACTGCATCTGTGAGTTTGTGATGCTATTATTCATGAATGAGGAAGTATTTGCATAAGGAGCGTCTCTCTCTCCCCGTGCCAATATTTAAGGTCGTGATAAGGCTCGACATTTACCTGGAAGAGGAACACTCCGCTTTCAGACGTGTGTGGGGAAAGCAAGGGAAGTGTGGATAACAACTGGGCTCTTTGCAGTCTGAGTAGCTTCCCATAAACCAGCCTCGAGTTCCGTCAAGCAAAGCAGCGGAACAGACTCCGACGTGGGAACCGCCCAGGGTGCTGCAGAACCGGAATCCACATAAAGGCACGCATGTATTAAAAACTCTGTACGTGCCGGCGACCACGGTGCTCTGCCTGGCCACAGAACGGGGGTGACAGGAGTCAGCCTACCATACCAACATACCCCGACCTGACTCATTGGCCGGATCTGTATTACATCACCCAGTGCCACCACGGGATTGGTGCTCAGGGGGTAGGGTTTAAACCACAGTCTGCAGAGCACACTTGACACAGTCATTAAGGGAGGGGGGTAAAGAAACCCGCCAAGCAAGGGCCCTCTTGGGAAAAGATGAAGTTTCAGGATAAAATGTTCCTAGACAGGATCTTTATTCACTGGCCAGCTACAAAGCTTCTTATTGACCAGGCTGTATTTCACTGCTAATGTGCGCTACTATGCCCTGGACTCTCGGGATTCGGCGGCCGCAGTCAGACCGATGCCCAGTTTCTCTCTGCTGACGTGGGGGACGCAGTGACCTTGATAGAAGCCTCGATGGCATACTTAGTTGCACAAGTAAGTACAACCGTGACAGAAGAGGGAACCTTCACCCAGTGGTGGTGTTTACCCCGACAAACCACAAGCTTATCGTAAGGAAAGAAGGCGTGGCTTAATTTTATTTTTTTTTAACTGGGGAAAAAAAAACCCATCCCCCTGAATGACACCAGTGTTCCACCTCCCAGTGGAATACTGGGTACAGACTGGGGAGTTGGGAACCTCAGTTCTAGAGGTATGGAAATTTAATCTGGATATGCATTGGTTTTTATAATTACTAATGGGATAATATACAGCTACGCAGACATTCCACCTTTTAACAAGGATATATGAAGCATATTCCCAAAAGACCCAAAAAGAATCTGTGCAAAGTCTCAGTAGAGTTGACAGTGGACACAAAGCATGGCCATTGAATAAATGTAATCTGCTCACTGGACGTACAGAAGAGGAGAGAGAGAGTGCTTTATCTTCCTGTTTTACCATCTTACTGGGTTTCAAACCTCAGCCTGCTCTCTCTCGCCGTGGGTCTGTGCTCCACAAACACGCGATTTCAGCACAGATGTGGGAGCGGCGTTTCACCGAGGGCTGTCTGGAAACCAACTGCAGAGGGCAGCGTGGCGGGGGGAGAGAGGGGGAAAACCTTCCTCAAACTGGGGGTCTCCCTTTCTGAGGCGTTTGATAAAGACTGAGGGGATACACAAAGTACATGCTAAATTCCACCTCATATTATACACAATACTGAGCAGTTTTAAAAAGGTGGCTGTACTACACAGGTCTAACACTGCTGCTCGCCAACAGTCCACAAAATCCCCCTCCTAAAGCAGTTGGGGGGGGGGGGGGGGGGGGAATCAACAAATCCAAGAGGAACGCGATAGGGGTGTGATGGTACCCAAAAAGCACAGTTCAGTATGTACCTCTTTTTTGAAGTCATGGTCTGGTACAAGTGCCAAAACAAATTGCTTCTTTTTTCCCCAAATTAAACAGGAGTTTTACGGAACAAAGCATGACCACCTTCCTTAGTCTCTCAATACAGCTGCAATCCACTAATAAAAGTAATATTTACAATATTAGTACATAAAAATAACCATTAAGATGCACATTTAGAAAATTAACTGTGCCTGATCTGTACTGTACTCACATCAGCAGCTTTCAGCTTCTTATGAAAACTTGCAACACAAATATCGGCTCAAAGAATACAGACGTAGCATAACAAGTAATATCCAGCAGCGGAAGGTCTTTAAGTACTGATTTATCTCTGTTCACCGTAACGATACACGCATGCATAGCGGTACGGCTTCATCTGCTTCTTTCAGAATGTGACTTGGGGGAAACACACACACACACACACACACACACACACACACACAAACAAACACAGAAACACAGAGGCCCCGTATTTGTCCGGTATGTGCGCCGAATTGAAACACCTGTACCGAAAACTTTCAGTACAAATGCGTGCCGTCACACCCTAGAACAACTATCCTACTTACCCCCAGCGTACATGACTGCCAGCATGATGGAGGAGATCCAAGAGACCTGGCTGCTGGTGGCTTCGAAGATGACCTCAATCTCTTTGAAGAAGACCGTGATGGACTTGGGGAAGGCGTAGGAGAAGCCGATGGAGATGAAGGCTCCCACCACGACAGCCCAACCCCAGCCACCCTCGGGAGGAGCGTAACCCACAGGTCCACCGACGGCGGGCGGCATGGCTACTCTGGCTGAGTTCTTCAGCAGGACCTCACCACCTTGTGAGGGGGAAAGAGTGAGAGCCATGAAGGGAAGCTGCCCAGAAGCACAGAAGTCATAAATATGTTAAGACCGCTGGCTTTCCAGGTGCCGAGGCACAGACATCCACAGTCCACTCGGCAATTACTGAGCAGCTATACCAGAGATGACCACAGTGCAGAAAGCCATTGACGCTTGATAAGACATCATTGAAATCAGACCGCGAGTTGCCTGAACGTCCAACAGACTACATTATCGCGGCCTTACAAGCATTCTAGATCCTTTAGACAAACAGAATTTACACATCATTACCCATTCCGAACTGCCAGGGTTTTCTGCAAGCAGCCGTTCTGTATACTTTGAATGGACTGAAACAGCTTTCTCAAACTGACAGGTCTTTTACAGCTGACTTTTTCTTGACAGGATAATACTCGGTTTCAGTCACATCACTTGTGAGGTAGAGGGGCATCCCGGTAAGCAGCACTGATAAGAGTCTATGGTAGCTGTATCATTTCACATAGTACTAGAGGTTTGGCTCAGGTAAGAACTGAAGGGGTCGGTACCTCATTGCAAGACCTCTGAAAAGTCAAGGTCACAGTAAATGCCTACGAGCGAGCCATGTTATGGTTCTCCGTCCATTCCGAGATGTTGTCCTCATACGATAAAAAAATAAATAAATTCAATAATATTCCTACGCAAAACGCAAAGCAGTCAACCTCAAGCTACTCATAAGATCCCGGTAAGGTCGACAGCCCTAGAGACCTACAAACCTACCAAAGCATTGAAGACAAGCTCCTAAACTGCCTTGTAGCCACATAATTACATGGCTTAACTGCAGTCACTGTTTAACTTCAGGTGCAATTACACTCAAATTCCAAGGAGTAGATGGCAAGCTTCCCACACCCAAAGACCATCTCCCACATTAAGTCACAGAAGGGAGCTTCTGCCGAGTGAGACAAAGCTGAACATGCGAGACGTGTGTGCGGTTTATCAGTTTATTTAAAACTGATGTCATCTGTAAACAGGCCTGGCAAACCATAGCACAAGTCCCGTTACCTTTGGTGCCTAGATTCAAGGTTCTTTACTTTTGTGCATGAGTATATTGGACATGCCATCCAGTCAGTGACACGTAACAGGATTACATGGCACAAAACAAAAGTAGACCTAACTAGGAACAGGAGAGGTATGTATTTATGGAATAAATATGAACCAGAAGGAAGAGCTGAAACAAAAAACAGTCAATCCTGCTACAACGCGACTAACGTGTTCCTGAAAAACCTTGTTTCACTAAAATTGCAATATATACAATGAGAAAAATAAGATTAGGGTAATACAACTGAACAAAATGATTTATATAAAACCAGTGACTAAAAATGTAATGATATGCTTTTTAAATAAAACATTATAATCATCTCCTATACATCCTATGAATCGTGAAAATTCCCCAATAACTGCCTCAACCGAATGTGCAAAGCTTGCTGAACTTATCAAAATGCTAAGTTACAGGAAATCACTACCATTTTGTGGCCCCACTAGATGGTGCTATTGGGTTTGCTTTGGGGCATGTTTTGAGCCCTTTTTTGGACAGAGAGCACCATCTAGTGGGGTCAAAAAATACAGCACATGGTTCAAGAAGGGTCATAATAAAAATCGTGAGTGCGCCACATCCACCATGTGATATTCCTTTATCCACCATGCAGGCAGGCAAGCACACACACAGCACAAAGTATTATGGTATGCAGAGGGCCACTGATGACAACATGGGTATAGACAGTTCACAAAAAGCAGATTAAGTACTTTTTTAAAAAACGGTGCTGTTTGACAGATTCTGAAAATAGGCAAAATTAAGACTGACCTGTGCTATGCATGGATGTACATAAAATTGCGATTCTGTTAGATTTGAAATCTAGATTCAACAGATTTGTTGAAAATAATGATTCGTTCAGCGAATCGGGCATCACCGTCCAACACGTGGGTAGTTTTTGTGTGCGAGTAGTGGTTCAGGCTAAGTTCATATCGCGTTGTAGTTTGCGTAGTGCTTCTCTCCCGACTGAAAAACACGCAAATACAAATGCGCGCGATTCTGCATTGATTAGTACACAAGTCCAATGCAATCAGATCAGAAGAGATTTACAGTGTGACACCACGGGCTGTAGCAGGCCTGACTGTATGGCTCAATAGAGGATTGGTCTAAGTCTAATATGAAATAAATAATAGAAAAGGCCGAAATAGGAAATATGGAAAAGTATTGCTGTCCCATAAAATGTGCATTTATGAGGTTGGAGTATTCTCTCCTAACCCAGGGCATGTGGGGGGGGGGGGGGGTACACGGTTCTGATTGACCTGCGTTAAAAGATGAATGAACACTCCCAAGCACTCAGAGGCTCAATCACAGTCACAGATACAGGATGATCACTTTCATCATGCAGCCCTGGCCAACAAGGATGATCATCCCAGACCTTTGTCACCAAACAGAGGGTACAGTATATACAGGGGGGAGGGGGGGTGAGGTTAGAGAAAGACAAAAGGCCACAAACTGGAAAGCAGAGATCTTCCGATCCAGCCAACATCCACAGTCAGCAGAAAGCATGTAGAGAAGCAAGAGCGAAGGTTCGCATCTCCGATGTCAACCAAAACGATTCAAATGAGGAGATAATGCTCAGAAACTGACAACCAAAACCCAAAAGCAACAAGCGGGCTGAAGTCAAGACAAAGATACTGAAGAATTTCAGCTATATGATATATCAGTCTGAGTAGTTTTGATCTCATTGGTGGTAGCGCAAGACAAATAAATAGAACACAAATATGAAAGACATTTAAGCATGACACACTGAAAACAGGGGCATAAAACAAATAACTTCAAAAATAAATCGCTGAAAAGGGGAGATTTAAAAAAAAATCGTTTAAAAAAAAAAAATGCTGTTGTAATGAAATTGAATTTGAAAAGAAAGAAAGAATTAAATGAAATTAAGTCTCCAGCCATCGCACGCACTTAGCTATAGGTTACATCCATCTATAGACTTTGAAACCAAAAGACACGAGGGGCCGGACTTCTGCCTAAAGATTGCGTAACGATAAAGGCCAACAGCCTCTGTTCTTGGGTTGCGAGAACAATAAGGTCAGTGGGGGGGGTGGCATTTTAAATAAGCTCAGCTGTACAGCAACAACCGCAGCAAGGGGGCTGTCACATGAAGTTCACATGCCTCTGTTCCTGAAGCAGCAACAGAGCAGGAGCAGTACGCCAGCTAGCACGACCCGAAATGGAATGGGGGCCGGCGCCGGTGAGCCACTTACAGAGAGGGAGGTGTGGAAATAAACAAAGGGAGCAATGCAGTGCACGACAGCCCTTGGCATAAATTAACTTCTACAACCTTAGAGGGTGCTGGGGTAGCCTGGACCCCCCATTAGATAGTGGCCTCCATGTCCAAGGACGGGGCAAGACGGTCAACCTAACATTTACAATTTACTGACAGTCCGTCACACACAAAAGCTCGACTACAGATTTGAAATGACAATGAAACAACATCTCGTTTACAAGAAATACACAAGACACCTTCTGGAAGTCTGTTTGCATGAGTTACTGGTGGCCCTAAAGCTTGCCCTTAGCTCAAGGACTCCTACCTTCCTGGAATTCACCCAAAAATGGGCGCACAGCTGTTCTCGATCAAGCTTCGAAGCTGGAACACGCACACAGCCACAGTGGATTTGCGATTTGTCCAGGAAACCCGGAGATAGAAGCTGCACAGCCCCCAGGAGCAGAGGATTCTTCTAGACAAAGTCCAACCAGGTCCACCCTTGGCCAGCAGTGGCAGATAACCCTCAGATAATGAGCTCAGACCATAGCAGAACCCCTCTGACACACTGAATGACAACAGCGTGCAGAGCTTCACCTTTATAGTCCTTCAGAGGCCCAACACAGTGAGACCGGGCAAGTTCACACGGACAGCCATTGGCTGCCTTCAGGCCCCTCCTACTCCTGACCGCACCCCTTCGTGTCAATAATAAGGCTGTGAATCGGCCCTGACCTCACACTTTGATCCAGTTGTCTCAAGTGCCTGGTTCAATTCAAATATTTTGCCAAAATAATGTCTTTAGAACAATACTGTGAGAATCAATACATTGATTTACTAATGTTTGACAATGTTAATGTTTATTTAAACAAAGTGCACTATAGTACACTTAGAACTATAGTTTCAGCTCAACAAAACCAAACAGATGCAGTCAGATAAGCAATATCACAACACTATCAGCAATGTAATACACCAAGGCAGGTTCTCTTACTGACACCATGATCACTCCCCTAGTGCATACACATAAAAGTGTGTGCAGTGATCAGCCAGTCACATAACCATGGGTCGCTACATGGCTACGCATTTCATCCTGTCAAAACCCATGTGACATCCCTTTGTCCATCACTTCTACTCACACTCACAATGCAGGGTTAGGGAACACAAAGGTGTTAGCATATTAGCAGAGCGACATCCATGTTTATTTATAATTACACCATTCGGAGGAAAAAGGCCAGAAAAAATGGGCTAAAAGCTATAAACGATGACAGACGTGTCCAGTGACGTCTGCTCTACGGAACGGACCATGGAGACAATGCACTCCACTTCCAATCTATGCGTTTCTATACATCTTACTAGTAACTGCACTGCATCCATTCACCACCAGCGACTAAGCGAACCACAGCTAGTGAGCTCGAAGAGCACAATGTGCAAGAGTAGCTATCAACTTAAAAGGCGGAACCTCATTACAGCAGAGATGGCCGCATCATTCATAAAGACGACTTGGCATACACCGCAGAAAGTCTCCAAACACAAAAATGACCAGTGTCTCAGTCTGCGGACAAAGGTCTGTGGAAATAATATACAGCCGGAAAACCGAATATGGAACGTAAAGCTACCGTGGCCACAGGATTTTCAAGGACACGCCACTGGGCGCTCAGGGAAGCCCATACGCCGGCCGACTTACGCTCATACTTCAGATCACTAATTTCACTTCAAAACAAGAGGCAGATTAAGTGAAAATTTAGTGAAAATAGATTTTCAATGTCAAGGAAAAGGCTTAAAATGACTCGGTCGATATCTGGATTTAGGGAAATCGATACAGAATCATCAAAAACTAGTATTGAGATAAATCACAATCAATTTTTCTCCCCCTCCCCAAGGTGTGAAGTGGCGGGGGGTGGGGGGTAGCCATCTAATCATCATATCCAATTAAGTCCAATACCAAAAACATTTATTTGGGAGAGACTTATCTGATGCAGGAGTATAACTGAGAAAATAAGGTCAGCAAATCCCTTGAGCGGTTATGGGTTAAGGGACATGCTCATTGGCAGTGCGATTTCACCATATTTTGGGTATGAACCAGCGATCTATCTTCCAAAGGCTGCTGGCATGCTAACCCACTGAGACGAACCCAAACAAGGTGAGCCTGCACAGCATGTCCCAGACAACAAAAGGGGGGTCTGGTCATTGTTCTCAGGAGACTTTGTAGGACCTAACTAGAGATGGTGGTTTTGATCTTTAAGCTTCTTCGTCAGATAACCACAAAATCCTGAGAATCCTACTTCCTCTGACGATGGAGGAAGGAGGGGTGTGTTTGTCCAAACATAAGCCAGACACCAGGCTCCTTTTCGGCATCCACCTCTCCCCACCCCCACCCGGCATGCATTTTGCAATCTTGCCCTTTTCGGGGAGGATGTGGACGAGTGCGTGACCCGAGGGACTCCTCCCGACACACCGGACGGGAGGTACGGAAGAGTGGTCCCACGAACCTTGACATCCATGCTCTCACTTGGCCCGAGCTTCGCAAGACAATCCAAAGTTCTTTCACATAACCGACTCAGCCTAGGAACTTCTGAGGTAGGGAAAGCACAATATTTATATTTACAAATATACATTTGAGAAAGTATGATCAGACGGTCCCTGGAAAAGGGTAAAGGTGAAGTCACCCTGCTAACCTGGGGATTTAAACCTACAACCTTCTGGTCACAGGCACACGGTCCCATTGGGCCTCATAACATCCCCAGCTGGTTAGTCCCTTCAGTATTCATAAGTGAAGAGCACAAGTTGGGCCAACTTGCACGGAGACAATTAATTACACGTTTTCGCCCAAATCAAGAGGCAAACAGTCCATTCAAATAATTCACACGCATCTCTTCTCCACAACCAAGGCACAGGGACAGATCTTAGTGGAGGGCACCGAACAGAGAAGGAGAGTAACCCAAACCATTCCCCCATACATCTCAAACATTTTTTGGGGGGGACAAGTCATAAAGGTGCAAGACGGTCTTAAGGTTGGGATCTTCTGCTGGCAAAAGGTGCTACTGCAGGTTAAGCTGCCGTCAAGGAACAAAGAGCTAAACAATAAAGTGGAGCCAACACCCTGATGTCACGTGCAGAACAAACAGCTGCACCCAACATGCGCTGGAAAGCGACACTGAACAGGCCACTGTAAAACACCTCAAGAAGCTCTCAGTTCTTCAGAAGGTGAGCCAAATCCAGCACCCTGGGGACTCCGGGGTGTGACCAATGGCGGCGTTTACCAGCAATCTAACACGTTTATATGGGGCCCCTGAGGTCTGAGGAGCCCCCTACTGGCCACAGCCACTACACATTGATTTATTTACCGTCACTGGCCATTATAGTCCAGAATGTGTTTTCGGTCTAAATGTGTATTAACCCTGAGTACAGTATCGATTAGGGCTGGTTATCGGCACAGTTACCCTGATTCAATTCTGATTCACAAGCGAATGATTTGATTGAATCAGATTGGAATAAAAGATTCAAATACTATATCAGCAGCTTTTCCATATTCAGAGTGACGCTTAAAAATCTCTAAATGGAGCTTGAGTTCAGAAAGGCAATTTCACTGGACAGGAATTGTGGAAACTCAAAGGGCAAAAGCCTCTCATATCAAAATCTTTAAAAAACAAAACCAACCCATCTCTTCCAAAGCACAAAAAATTACTTCTGACTGAAAAGGATAACTGATCATAAAACACAGGCAAGTCTAAACTCACATACCATGTTTCAGAAGAACTTTACCGCAAAGATGTGGGCCAAGTCAAATTACAGAAGACATAAAGGTCTTGTCTGCGGCTGGGAACTGATTCTTTTTAAATTTACGTTAAAGAGACATTCACTAATGCGCAATTATATGTATATATAAAAGCCACAAAACACTGCAGCGGTAACCTTGCAGAACAAAGCAATGTAACTGGTACCATTGCGGCGAAAACATACAAAGCATGACAATTTATTCTTGTACTTACCCGTGAATACACCAAGATACCTTCTCCTCACTTTCACTTGTACCCAGCCAAAAATAACACTCTATAGACTGCGCTGCTTTCATTTGCCAGCGTTACCCATGACTTTGGGGGAGAAAAAAAATAAAATAAAAATAAACTCAAATGACAGAATGCTATATCCAGTAACATCAGTTCTCTTTTCATTGAAATGAAAAGCAAAAAAATGTATAAAAAACATTATTTTGCGTCACTGTAAAGAGGACACTGCGTATGACCGGCATGACAAAGCCCAACGTGACTTGACTTGCTTGCATTCATATGATGGAATACATGACTGACGATGCACCAAGATGGCAGCGCAAGACAACTGCACAATACTATTGTAACCCCGGTTACGGAGAAAGTAGCGCTACCTATACGATAACAGGACCAATACAAGTAAAATTCAGCAAAAACATTTTCAAAGTTGGGGGGGGGGGGGGATAAAGCAAAAATTATTAATTTCGGCATTTCGTTAATGGATACTGAATCATCAAAACCAGGATTGTGATAAAGATTTTCACCCACCCCCAATATCTATCCGCTTCTCAAAATCTGCTTCCATTTCCATTTAAAAGGGCCCCAACACCACAAATACCTCACACCTCCACCTTCCGTGCTGACAACTACTGAGCCCTAAAATAGAACACACGCATAACTACATAAAATTCACTGCAATTTGACTATTCTGCCTACATTAAACTCGCGTTTTGTGGCAGACACAGCTGTGGGATTTTAATTACCGGCTACAGTGGGATTCAAGTAGGAGTCCTCCTAGGAAGGGCACTGGAAACAGGGCCAGCCTGGTTCCAGTGTACATGCAACACTGGCTAAACAGTCTGGCGCCGGCGGGAAGGCAAGGTGACCACCTGGAAATGCATCTGCGCGTGTCCAGTAACTGGCCACATGCCATGTTTGCAAATCGGGTTTTAACAGGCAGCCCCACGAGACAAAATTTAGAAAAAAGCTTAGCTAGCATATGCTACTATGAGTAAGCAACGTTTAAAGAGCAACACACTAGGGACCCAGCAAAGAAGTACCCAGGGCCTACGATCTTTTATGCTACTTGTGTGTGAAATACATATGGAGTACAAGGTTAACATAAAGTGCAGCTCAGAAATGTTAACGCAGGATAACAAATAGTTTTCCTCCAAGTCACACTGAGCAGACGGTTCGAGGGGATGTGGAGATCTTAGGAGACTCAAAATCAGAATGCTGGGCGCATGCGGAGGCCCCTCAGGCTTCATGAAGGCTGGAGACGGCCTTAATTCCCTTGTTCCATGCATGGTTTTCTGCCTTTGATGTGAGAAGAATCTCCTCCAGCCTACGCCATCCATGAAGAGCAGCTCTGTAGAAAAGCGCCGGCATGCCGACCTCACGAAGCAGGAGGTCACGTTCTGCAGGCCAGAAGCACACCCTGCCGAGCTGGGGCCAGACGTCAACTTCCCACTCAGTATGATGCAGGCAAGGCCATGAAAGAAGCCCGCTTCCTCTGATCTCATCATGGAGAACCACGCATCTCCTAGCAGACTAGCTTAGCATTGGCTACCTGCAAACAAAGATCTGACCAGCTGGCCTGAGCCAAGCTCCTCAAACATATGGGGTGGGGGCAGGGCAGAAAGGAATGAATAAGAAATATTTAGGTTCTTTAATAATTTAACACGCGCGCGCGCGCGCCCCCCCCCCCCCACACACACACACACACACACACAAAACCGTGTTTCACTTCTGCATGCGCATAGACATTTAAAAATTCTCTACCAACAACAAAACACTTAATGTGCCATCATTCATGGCAAACCGTTCTTGGGACGGACTGAACTTTGCTCAACTGTGGCTGCATGACAAACAGGGGCCTATTTAATCTCAACCCATGTGCAGGCAACTTCATCATCCAAGTCAGTGTTTCCCAATCTAGTCCACTATTCAGTATTTGTGATTGGCTGGGAGCAGCGAGGGAGCAAAAACGTCAGCTGTCCGGGGTTCCCCGAGGACCGAGCTGGGAAACACTGATCCAAGTCTTTCAAAGTGTGTTCACAAAGAATTATATGGTCATTATATGTGACCCATCACCACAAAATGAGTCTTAAGTCGCACTGGTAGAAATACACCCATAAGACTCATTTCGTGGTGATGGGTCACATATGCAAATTACGTGCCCAAATGTTTGAAATTAACTTTAAAAATTTGAAAACAACTTATTCCTAGCCCCCACTGTGAGGCTAACGGGGAGGATGTGGGGTAGATAGCCTGGCTTTTTAAATGCTTCAGACGGTTCGTTTGGTTTCCACAGT
This sequence comes from Brienomyrus brachyistius, assembly GCF_023856365.1. Lineage (NCBI taxonomy): Eukaryota > Metazoa > Chordata > Actinopteri > Osteoglossiformes > Mormyridae > Brienomyrus > Brienomyrus brachyistius. The sequence continues at coordinate 15,218,594 of NC_064550.1, forward strand.
CGTCGAAATCCACACAATCACCCGTAAGCAGTACTTACACAATGGGTAAGGAAGATCATTTGGACATTGGGAATCTCTCCCCTGAGCTCAATTCAAATCAAGGCATCTCACAAAAGGCTGACTTCATGGGAATAGTTATGAGGTGAATGACTGAAAGGTCCCACCTGGATTTAACTGCCTTGCAGAGATATGCGAGATAACAGATCTGTCCTTCATAGCTAAACCGGGGAGGAAAATACACATTTAGAAGCTGCTTTTATCCAAAATGACATTTAATTTGGAGAAAGCAGGGTCAAATGGCCCTTGGAGCAATCGATTGGATAGGGGCAGTCTTACGCAGGGGCCCACACAGTGACCCGGGGACTCAAACCTGCAGCCTTCCGATAACAAGCGTCGGAGGGACACATCAGCCCTCCAGTATTAGACAAGCTTACCTGATCAACCTTTGACTGGGCATATAAGAGTCTTAGAAAGTGTGCTGCCTCTGTACTATCACTACTTACAGGGTCAATTTCACACTGCATCCTACTACAAGAACTGGAAATCGCACCGGGGGATTGGGGGGGGGGCTGGATCGCAGTGCCTTCTGGGTCCTCTGATAACTTTTTTGCCAAGACCCAAAAGGGAAGACAATGCAATTCCGAAAGCGGAGTAATAAACAGCGAGTGGAAGAGCAGAGTGTGACAGAAGGCAGGAAGCATGAAAGATGAGTGTAGAGATGCTCACACGCCCTGACGATGCGGGACGGCGCTTTGCAATCGTGCCTCGGAAAACTTCCGCCGTATTGGGGGATATTTCTTAGGATTTGTTCCAGTTCGCGAGAACAGGTCGCTTCCCAAAAAAGGACATCCAGTAAGACTAAGGCACCAGCATCAGAATCTAAAATGTGGAGCCAACAACCTACTATCTAAACAAAAACACTGAATCGTACTAACTGGGGGAGAAAGAGAACTCATCGTTATCCAGTCACCACCACCAACTTACCTGTCTAGTATGACATCGTTAATTTAAACAAGGGCCAAATTTAACACTGGTAGGACAATCTTTGGCTACAGATCCCAGTTCCATTCTGGCCTTAAACCTAGATGATTAAATTCCCTACCTTACATTAAAGTTATGATTTTCTTCCGTAGTGCATATGATTTACGTTTGATTTTGTTCAATTCGTGGCCGAGTGGGAGTTTAGTCCGCAAATTCTGAAACTGGGCAGAGGAATTAAGGATCATGAAAAAGTATTTACACCATTTGATTTCATAAGAAACCCACAGACTGCCAACTGATCTCCCTGACAAGGCTGTACCCCTGAGAATCATGAAGCAAAAATTATTACGTAAAAAGTTCTCCCCACAATTCCCTTCACCTACACGGTTAAGACATAAGTGACATATTTTGCCTTTAAACATAAAGGTAATAATCAACCTTTTTGAAGTAACACTCACCTAACCCTAACCCTACTGTGTCATTTGATCCAGCTTTGACAAAGACCTTTTTTAAGCCTCTATACCCCTGATCAGAAGGCTGCTAGTTCAGATCCCATGGCTTCAAACTGTTGGACGCCCCAGACCCTTAACCCCAATTGACTGACCGTCTCAATCATAGGTCGCTCTGGATAAGCATTTACTAGATAAACAAAATGTAAGCACACCGGTGGATCTGATTGGTCAATCCAAAAGGTAACTCCAGCTCTGTGGACATGTAAATAACTAATGAAATGAAAGCAGTCACAGTACTGTAGAACTGGTATGCACCAGCTGGGTATGAACTATAGGGTGCTTGCAAGAACTGGGCTGAGAACCACAGGCTCACACTGTTAAACTACAATACTCAGCTCCATTGGAAGATTATCCTTAACCCCCTTCCCCCGCTCCCAAAAGCGCCAACTATGCAGCTAGCATTGCAGGTTATATAGGAAGGATCTTAACATGCCAATGAGGAGCTGACACTTGACTTTAGCCTGTGGAGGGACACAAATCCAACCACGGACAAGCTCTCTCCACAGGAATTCCATAACTGACATCTGGAAGGCCACCTGGAATGGGCGTCACTCACTGCCGAACTCAGAGATTCCCAGGGCTCAAGGGAAGTGCGAGTTTAAAGGGGGGGGGGACTGCAACACAGCTAGAAAACCACATTTTAAGGAGGCGCTGTATGGCTCAGCATGCCTGAGGTCAGACGCAGTTGCAGATTCAAATCCTATGGACAACACAATAGTTGGGTCCTTAACCTGACCGAACAAAAGCTCCAGGGTGCTGGAAGGAGAGTTGACCCAGCACCCGGACCCCACGCTTCATTTGCGCCTCTAGTGGTGAGGGCTATATCAATATTACACAGAACCCTCAGTTCAAGACCTCAGACCTATTTATTGTACTTCATATCCCACACTTGGCTTAATAGGTGTATTATGTGTGATGTCATATCTAATAGTGTTCGTAGACCAATTTTTCTATATCGCATTCTAGTAATTTCATCTTTTCATTTTTAATTATTATATTATGCACGAAACACGAAAGCGCAAAGTGGACACCGGGCGTCCCGGCGCGTCTGCATACGCCGTCACTAAAAATCACTACTCGCCATGATTCGGACAGACCTTCCCTAAGCCTATCTGACCTTGACGAGTCCTGATTCGACCTCACAACGTTGTCCGCGATGCGGGCGCCGCACGCAGGACTGATCATTCGTTTCGGGAGCGGACGCACGGCGCTCCTGCCCAGGACTGAGGCCAGAGACCCCGCATCCCCGTCTAAGGAAAGGCTTCCAACAGTCGCCTCCTGTTGATTAATAATGGCTTCGCCCCCCCGGTTACTGATATCAGGGCTGCCGACTCTAACGCACGCTTACGTAAGAAACCTTAAAGGAATAATATCAATTTAACGTAATACCCATATCAATCGCGCTGGAGTATTTTGCAAACCCTACAGAATATTTACATGACAGTAAAACTCACATACATGTGAATGCATGTTCAGTCTTGTCTCTAACTGAAAATCTCACTCCAGCCTGCTGACCAAAGTTAACAACCCAGCTGATATTAAACATCAAATAAATCCGGAATAAACCACATTGGATTATGACGCGTGGACTGCGTTAGTTTTCCATTACATCGAAACGCTAAACATCGTTAAACTTATTACAATTGTACAACTAGCCTAAGCCTGCAATTAAGACCAAGGACTTGTACAGGGTATTATTTCATTATAGATGTATAGATATGACCTCGCAGGAAGTGCAAAAGCGAAGGCTTTGCATCGCCCTGAGACCACAGACCCCATCCGGACACACATTTCCATCTACAACCCATCATACTGTGAAACTGCTTTGATGCTCAAAATGCTGCAGAAACCCACAAGGGTCAAACTTAACCGTGTTTTATTTTTATGCGCTAGTTTAACTTTACGATCTACAAACACCAACAACCAGTGCCTCACAACCCTACCTGGCAGTGATCGGGGGTACCCCCCTACCCCCAATAGCAAACGGTCATTCAACCAATGTAGAGTCAATGTTAAAATGCCAGAACGTACAATTCTGACAATCCCCTCCCATACGCGACCTGATAAAATGCTGGGTGATGAAACAGATTAACTTAGATCATGTTAACTCCGGCCGACATTTAATTAAAAGCAGGCGCCTGTCTAACTTATTACTACACACACGTCGAACTCAAACCTCCATCCAAAGCCCCCAGACGTCAGTATTTAAGGTATAATGTTTGATTAACTGCAGATGGAGTGCGGGCCGTTTAAATGACAATTTCATCAGTGAGTGTTTGACGGCTTTGGGGGTGTAACGCTTATTTCGAGTCAAGCAACGCAGTCCCACTTAAAATGCAATGCCCAAAATATTCTGCGCAAAACGATTTTTGAAAAAGATCCATGAGTGGAGTGAAGTGGAGTGAAGTGGTGACCCCCCCCCCCAAGTCACTATTACGGCCGGTCGCTCACATGCATGAAGTGGCTCCTAGAAAAAAAAAGGCTCCTGATTGCGGCACACGTAGAAAACAACAGAACTACTTTTAATGTCCAAAAGTGAGCAGAGAAAAGTCAGCTTTGTTCCCAGTAAGCCATCTTAAGGGAAGACTTTAATAGATCCCACGTGCGCTCCGGGACGAGCAGAGTCCAGACGCGCACCTCGGTGCGGCCACGTAGAGACCAAGGACCGGGCTTTCATTACAAAAGATGTGGCGGTAAATTTCGGGTTACAATGTACTGCAAACGATCAGTCAGTAACAAGCAGCCTGCTATAAGTGTATGGTTTCTGGACATGTGAGACGCACAGCGGTGACGGGGCGGGTGAACGTGAAATAAAAGATCAGTGTCTGAGTTTGGTAACCCTGCCCAGTTTACTACAACTTCGAAAACTGGGTCAGAACATCATGAACTACAACTTAATACCCTCATCAGAAGTTTGCCTCCAAACGCGTGGTATTGAGTGGAAAATGCTGCAATTATAAAATCACTAATAACTAAACCAGCAATATAAATTATACTATTTTGAACACGTGGACATTATGGTACCATTCCCGGAGTCGAATGGATTGTTAGTAAGCCTATATAGTATGCAGTAAAAGAACCTTGTGTATGGAAATTAACAGCGATCCTAAGATAAATGGTACAGCGTCGTTCTCCGTAATACTGTCAGGAAAGCTGCAGATTCACTCACCTTTAAACTTAAGTATAATCGGTTTATTTTCACTCCTTTTTCTATGTCCTGCACATCCGTGACCGAACGCCAGCAAAGTCCAGGGGATGTGGGAGTTCTGACTAGCTTCGGCGGAGCCGCTGCGCATGCGCAGAGCGCTTGTAACGTTAAATGGGTCTTCCCAGCCCCTGGACGACCCCCCAGGGGGCCGCGATTACTGCAAGCAGACCTGTTTCGCAAGTCGCTCACGAAACAGACGGAAAATGGAAAGGCATGTCATCTCGTGCGAAGCACATTCAAGATTCAAGAAGTTTATTCGTACAGAGTTGTACACATACAATTTTATGTGTTCACATATAGTGAAATGTAACCCTGATCACCCGAGTGGCTGTGCATGATAAGAGAATGATAATATATATAAAAAGAATAATATAAAATAAAAAAATACATGAGATATGTTTAGCTGTGCATATATAGTCAATACATAAGTGATAAGGTAAAAGTGGTAAGTGATGTTTGCAAAAGTGTAATTTTTCTCCAGCAGACAGATGCAAAAAAATCTCACTTTGCGTTTAAAATCGTTCACGAGAGATCGGTGTGATCTTCCATCTCCGCGCCATACAACGAGATCCTTGGTAGGAGCAGGAACGCACATCCACTATTCGCACCCTGAACTGTCCTACCCCATACTTTCTGTGTGCAATTGATATTCCTTTATTTATTTCTTTTACTGAAATCCCCCGATAATACGATAAGATTCCAAGAAAAGAGAATAAGAATACAATTGGTTCAAATGATATACAGGACAATTCAGTCCCGCCCAGCAACTTGATAAAACGTTTTTGCAAGCGCAGCGGGTGCTGACATTGCCGTTTAACATCGCCTTTGAACGTATAGGAATGACAGGAATAATTTAACTCGGAAGGAAGCTGACGAATTTCTTTTCTCTGGAGGACTTTAGTTTATGGCATTTCTGGCCGATTTTTAGTTTGACCTAAACTTATTTTTTTCATACATACAGTGGCGTCACAAATCTGAGACCTCTAGTAAAAATGTTTCTGTTTTGTATTGATGTGTAATTAATTTAATACGAACGTTTCCAAATGATATCTGAGTGAAAAGTTGAATCTTGCAAAAAATTAGAAAACAAAAATGAATTACAGAATTCTTTAGCTTTCGGCGTGCCTCCCCTTTTTTTACTTTAGTGACAGTGTGTTTGTGGAAAACCTGATGAGCCGTGCTGCCCCAGTGTGACTTGAGAATGTTCCAAAGATCATCCGGTGACATTACTGCTCGCTTGGCTTTCTCCGCCTCCATAAATGTTCAGTGGGGTTGAGGTCAGGTGCCTGTGGAATCAGTACTCCACATGCTCTTCTTTGTTCCTGCAAAGCTTCGGGGAATGTTCGCGGTCATTATCCTGGTGCAGCATCGATTCTTCTCCAAAAGAACCCAACCAGAGGGTATAGAGTGTCTTCGAAGAACAGAGTGGTACTTCGTCTGAAACGATATAATATATCCAGGGGCAGGATTGTTGTTTGTGGGGTCCCATTAAGAAAATCACTTTCCCGGGCCTCACCCCCCTAGTGTAGTGACTATTTGTGGCCAACTGGGGCCCCCAATCCTCTGTGAACCCCAATCCTCTGTGGCTCCATGGAAATGCATGGTTTGAAAGGTGCCAAACATCACTGCTGCATATAACTCTATACTAACTAAATATTCTATTTCCTATTTATTTTCTATTTAGACTTTATATTTTTAAGTTTTTTTCTAATATTAACCTACTCTGCTGGGCCAATGCTGAGTAAATGCAACGTAATTTTGTTCTGATGTGCGCTAACCGGTGTATGTTCTGAATGAGAATAAAGTGGATATTATATTATATTATATTATATTATATTATATTATATTATATTATATTATATTATATTATATTATATTATATTATATATCTCTGATCCAATGTCTTCTGTTGAGAATATTTCAGACATCACTGGGTACCTTGATCAACTTTAACTACACAGAAGAACCTCAACTACAGTTCATGTTCTGTAAATGGACCCACTGATGTGTGTTTCAGTAAATACCTCCAACGTGAGCAGAGGAGGACTAAGTACTGGAAAAGTTATCATTTTTAAGTTTCACCCACCTTCAGGTAGGTCATTATTTTTATTAAGCTTTTTTTTATATTGTGTTATTTAGGTTGGGTAGCAATTTTACCTGGAATGGGTACAATTAGTGGAAATACTGTATGTAACCTGAATATCACGGTCGTTGGTTCTTTGCGTCATGTGCCTCATGAAAATATTATTTTAATTTATTCTTTTTGGAACGGAAAAAGTGGTGAGGATTTTGTTGAAACTGCAAAATACAGACAACCGGCTGATGTTTATTTGTCACACATGAGCAAAACATTTTAAAATCTGCCGGCCACTTTTTTGCATTAAAATATTCTCTTCTCGTCATGTTACACTGAAGTATCCTGAGCAGCCAGTCTCCCCACATGACGTCGGCGCCTCTTACATCACACTTGGATACTCGGTGGGTATCATGGTTACCTCACACCCCCGCGGTTCTGTGGCCCTACCCCCCCCCCCCAGCTCTGTGCTGCAGAGGTCACATGACATCTCCCCAAAATATCAGTACCTTTTTCCACTTCCAGCCCGCTAGCTCTGAATTCCTCCCACAGTCCTTGCAGATGAATCACTAAATCTGATATTTTAGGTTAATGCACCCCCCCCCATTAAGATTTGCTCGGCATGCTTCCAGTTGGGGTGGGGGTTAGGGAGGCAATACTTTAGCCATGAAGGGTGGGTGGATGCATTTACCACGCATAGCTTGGTAAGTGTCTGGTTTTCATCAAAAAATAATGCAGGGATTAGTTATGATACATAATCTCACTAACTTTCACCATCTTATATGAAACCTGGGTGTATTTGAAAAGTCCACAGTGCTTGGAAAGCATCTATTTAGCAGAAGCTTTTATCTGAAGTGATGTGCAGTAGAGAAATCAGGGTCAGCTGGTCTCTGGGGGTTAAGGGCCTTGTTCTCTCTGCCGACTCTGGGATCAGAACTAGCGACCTCATGATCACAGACACAGAGTCTAATCCACTGAGTCACACACCACCCCCCTAGGCATTGAAGGGAGAAGATGAAGGGGACAACGATCAGAATCAAACTCAAAATACTTTTATTATCCTTGAGGAAATTGTTTGTAGTTACAGATGGCACAGTACACAGATATATGAAGGAGAAAAACAGAAATACACAATGTCACATGCAACAATTCCTATATCAAAATAAATGGTAATGAATTAAGTAGGTTGATATGGAAACTAGGCACAGTACCGTCGTGCCAAAACACACATTTTCTGGTCGATATTGCACAAAGCTATAGGTATGTACAGAAACAGGCAGTATTGCACTTCTGCCCAGAGCGATTCACTGGTTGTACAATCAGATGGTCACCAGAAGGAATGATTTCCTGAGGTGTCCAGTGGAGCATTTTATGTTGAGGAATAAATGTGCTTTTCTGTCCAGCCACAGCACTGTCAAGTGGGTGAGCAGCATCGTCCAAAATGGACCGAAGTCTGGACAGCATCCTACTTTCCACCTTTGGTTGGTGATGTCCAGCTCCTCCCCTAGAACCAAACAAGCCTTCCTGATCAGTTTGTAGCGTCTTTTGGCATCCACCACCTTCGGGTTGCTGCTCGCAGAACGCATCCGTCACACGGTGTTGCAGACTCTGAATGAACTGAGCCTTCTCAGGATTGACGGACGGATTAAATCATTATAGCGTTTAGTGTACCATTGCGGAGCATGTCGAGCAGAGCGAAAAACAGGATGATCTGATCAGAGGCCGTCTTTATGGTAGCCGGGAGCTAAGCTGGCCTCGAATTGTTGGAACCTAATAAGATTAATAATAATAATTTGTGGTGAACTTGTAGTGAAGTGGGGACACTGGAAAGCGCTTGGAATATCGTAGAGGGTCTGGTGAGCCATTCAGGCAAATATATCAAGATGTGTTGAGATACTAGAGGGATATTTAGTGCCAGGAGGAAAAGGGAGACATAAATCTGTTTGCATCAGCAAGACGGTGATATGAGGAGGTGAGAAGGTCCTGGGGTGTCGGGCCGCACGTTATATGGGGGGCCAAAAATAGTCCTAGTAAACCGGTGACTAAATCCGATCTACTGGTCTGATGACCTGCCCACTGAAATGTGTTTAAGGTGAGCAGTTCAGTAGTTCGGAAAGCAAGTGTAGTTTAATGGAGTGATGTCCAAAATCGTTTCTGAAGAATGGGAGAGAAACTGCAGTCTTGAGAACCAGGAGAATCAACATGTGAGAGAGGAACCCAGGAAAGAGGCAGAATATTGTGTGTCCTGGCCCTCTAAAGCTTTGGTAATACATTGTCAAGATTTTGGGGTTGCTGAAAAGAAGTCATGCTGCTGTATTCTGTTTGAGTTGGCGAGCTCTCCTGTTGTGTCTGATGGACATGTAATTTGTGATGTGAACTTCTAGTAGGGTTAAGTATCTCCGTCTTTGAAACGTTGAGTTGGGGGTGATGGTCAGCTATCCAGGCAAGGATGCACTGAGATAGAGCAGAAGGACAAGAGAGAGATATCATGTCAGCCATGTCAGCTATCAGGGGGTGACAAAGCCCTAGGGTGTCTGGCAGCAGACCAAAAAGTAGGAGGTCCAAATTAGTCCTGGAAAACCGGTGACTAAACTTCATCTACTGGTCAGATGATCTATATGTTAAATTATTATTGTCCTGTACAAACTGCATTTATTCCAACATTCCTTGCACTGACATGCACTCTTGCACACTTTCTGCATTTGACAAGCCACACGTGCATGCCGCATGTCATGGTTTTTCAACCAGTGGTTGGGCTGTAGATGTATTTCGGGAAAGTGTGGTTTGCGGCCGTTGCAGGGACCTGATTGCTGGCCACTATGGAAGACGGATGGGTGGGATGCAGAACCCGATCAGGAGAACAGAGCCAGGTTAGCAGGAAGACCAGAAACACGGGGCGGACCTAGAAATTATGGCCTCTCATATAATTTTATGATTCAAAGGCTCTTATCAAGTGTGAGGCCCCCTGAACCTGCCAGGGTATCTATGCTCCCCCCCCCCCCCCCGACAGCCCTGGGTCAACAGTATAAGTGTTAATTGATTACCTCAAGCCAAATGCATACATACTAAACAAATTGTCAAAGCACAGTCCTTGCAACAGTGCTGTCAGGAAACTCGTGCTTACTGAGATATTTTTTTTGTGGTTCGTAAGTCATTTGGGTTGATTTTGACAGGTTGCACTTCATTCATTCATGAAGCAGTTACCATTTGGTCACTGGTTCAAGTCCAAAAACACCTGAATATCTACCGGCGCGGTAACGAAGCTGATCGCATTGTTATTGAGGCCGACGTGGTTCAGCCATTACAGAAGTACATTAGAAACTGTGGAGAAACCGGAAAGATTGACGGCAACGGCACCGGTTTTAGTCGATTCAGTCAATTATCGAGAACTCATAAAGCCTGGGGTTTTCATCAGAGGGATTTGACCTCACCTTACCTGGGGGAACAGGGCCAACAAACAAGGTTTATGAGTCTTTCCAACTGACAGCGAGCCTCAAGAACTCTAACAAATGGTCCTGTGACCTGAAGGTTACTGGTTAATGTCCCATGAGAAGCCGTCCCGCTGTATCCGTGTGAGACGTACTTAACCGGATTTGCTCCACTGAAATAACCAGCTATACATGCAAGTAACAGGCTGTCTTGGGTAAAACACCGGGTAAGCGATGAAACATTAAATAGTAATCAGTAATAAGGCTCCAGATCTCCCGCTGATGCTGAAGCGCACACAGCTCCGGGGGATCAAATGGCAGATGGAATGGCTCAGGGAAAATTCACCCCCCCCAGTATCAGCAATATTATCGTGGGGGGGGGGTCTACTGTGTGGGAGCTGAATTGCAAGGAGCTTACCAGTCTCTATGGGACAGGGACAGGAAGCCTTCTGTGGGGGGTTGGGGGGGGGGTGACTAAAACACTGGGCAGGAGACCCTTCCTGAAGGACAAAACCAGTCCTTCCAGCTTTGTCCCTCTGGGGAAGTGATCCTGCTGTAGTACGACATCAGTTTAATATACCTCTGGACAAAAAGCATGTAGGACTCCTTTATAAACCTCGTGAACAGAGCTGACACTATGATGTCACCGTCGGGCCCCTGAGCGAGGCCCTTAAGCCCCAGTTGCTCCAGGGACTGTCTGTCCTGCCTTCTCACCTCTACATCGCTTTGGATAGAAGCGTCTGCTATATAAGTAAAATGTTAAATGCTATCTACTAACATCACTCAGCCCATTGTCAGAATAATCCGTGAAACAGGCCTTCTTTAAATTTCATTTGTAACTTTTCCTACTAACTGTAAACATTTTCTTACACGTTTATATGTTATTTATTACTTTTCATTTTGCATTACGACCAATATCGATGTTCTACCTCTGTGTCCGACCCAAGGCTCATATGCCTGCAAGTAACAATACAGACCCTTGGACTTTTGAGACTGACAGGCTCTCATGATCGGCCGCCTGATCTCACATTTTATTCCAAGGGGGGTGAATGGGCAGTCTGATCATATGGTGCTTATTTAAAACACGGGTACCAAGCCCCCTCCACCCGGAAGCCCTGCTCCTGGATTACTCTGCCCCACAGGAGATTATGTGAACATATGCCTGGCATTTAAACTCACTGAACCCCCTCACACACAATGCACGCCCTGCCCTGTCGCCCCTCATTCCACCACATGCTCTACTTTGGCATCCCTTTATAGGTGCTATTTAAATGTGCGTGTGACACCCGGCTTCCACCGGCAGACTTGGACCCTCACCTTATACACGTTTCGGAGCTATCTGAGGACAGGGAACAGTTTCCCCACTGCCCAAGCCCATATTTATAAACCCTATATCTATTACACGGAAAAGCCGTGTCATCCCACCATTTTCCCCGCCCACCTCTACCCCTCCCCGTCAGGGGCGTGGGGCTCCCAATCACCGAGATTCCCTGGCTGTGATTGGCCGGCGAGTGGTGGGCGTCGGCCACATGGTCTGCCTTTCATTGTTGGGCCGACGGTGGCTGAGAGAGGAATGCAGCGGCCTCATCCGTCTTGCACTCGGAGGCAGCTGACCTTGATGTGCACAGCGAGAGTCTACAAAAGTGAGTGCAGCAATAACGGTACCTGCCATTAATCAGAGAGGATTCTGGGAGTCCTCTAAAGTCCTGGACCGGTGCCAAACCCACATAAAGAGAGATATCTACTAGAGTAGATAAGTTCTTAATCTTTATCAGCTGAGCACTTTCACTGGTGTCCAAAGCTAATGGAAAACAGAACATATGCAATAAATGCCTGCCCCAGGGGTAAAACGAGAAGAGGCCCTTATTGTCCTATTTACGTAGGTTACGTAAAGCTTCACAACTTCACAGAGCTAAATGTTACAACTGGATTCTAAAATGTCGAATGAACTTTATCCCAGTGTCCTAATGCAAGTATGTGTGTTACTTACATGTATGTGGATCTAATTGGCCAAAACGGTGACTGCTTGCCTTTTCATTCACACATTTTTTTAAATAATAATAATTGTAGTCTACTTCAGTTGTAATTCTCACTGGCCTTTCTTTTTTTGTGTACAGAATGGTCTTTATGAGGACAATCGAGAGCAGAGCAGGCTAATACTGCTGGGACAGAAATGACAGACAGAAAACCACAGCCACAGAGCCTGGTTCGTTAGGGACATTTTGCCACGTCCAGCCGGGCTATCGAATGACCTATTCCGTCATTGCCACCTTGTCTCGGATCGCGCCAACAGGACAGGAATATAGCGGTTAGGGTGTGACACTTCACGGAGACGTGCGCGCACGGCCGCTAGGGGACGCTCTTGGCAAAGTCCGAACCGAGCCACGTCTTTTGGCATCCAAATTCCTGTCCGCTCCTGTTTACACCTCATGTAATATGACAAGTTAATTTTGACTCATGTCTTGTGAGCTAATTAATCACTTTCATTAAAAACAAAACCCATTCTGAATGTTTAAATAGTTTGCAAGCGGTAACAAGTGCAGTGACAGCAATATATTTCTAATCCTTTCGCTGGAAAAAGTCATACTTTTATCTTTAAAAACGTCTAGTTTGTTTCAAATACAAATAGATAACTCCGGGTTTTACGACTTCTTAGGAAATGTGTATATATATAATTTAATATAATTTATTGTTTGATGGCGCCACCAAGTGGACACACTATAAATCGCAAAACGCAGCTCCGTCCTGCTCGGCATGAAGTGCTGGGTGGTAAATTTACGTTTAATTTGTCCGGAGCACTCCGCTTAGATTTGGCCATGCTTTGCCGTGACTACATACAAACAAAACTTTAAAAGGCAAATATAAATAGCACAGTGCTGTCAGGAATGCAAACAAAAAACCGGCAGCACAGCCGTATTTACCATATTAAGTCAAGGCGCAGGATACCGAGTGGGTGATGCAAAGAGGCTCTATTCTCTTGCGCATAACAGTGACTCTCTGTATCCATCTGCTGGAAAAGGAGAGGAAAAGGGAGAGGGACAGTCATCAAACAAGGCGCCCTTTTACCTCGACGAAGGAACACGTCCACAGGCGTTTTGATTCAGTTTGTTAAATGAGGACCCTGGTAACGTTATCTTCAAATGGTTAATCTGATACCTCCGATTTTTAGGGTGAATGCCAATTTAGTCTTTTTTTATTAGAAGAAATCCCTATGCATTCTATTTTGAATTAGAAAAGGATTTCAAGTACGCCTGTTTGTGTATAGAAGTGCTAGACAACTATTCAAAAGCTAGTCATTTTACATTCGTTAAATTCAGTGATTTTTAAAAAACTTGTTAAAGTGTTTTGCATGATTCTATCCCCCAAACGAGACATGCTCCGCCTTTAAACACGACTTGCCCGGTATTATAAATGCCCCTTGCTGTTACTCGACATTAAATAGGCTTATTAGACTTTGACCCGAACTACAAACTTCGCAGTCCTTACACCTTACAAGTACATTGTGGCAATTTTCCTCGTTTTGTTTAAGGAACATTATGGGCGGAATCACGCTTGTATGGTTTATTGGTTGAGTGCGCTTGTCGGAATGTGAGGTATTTACACCCATCGTAAGAGTCAATGAAAACTCCTGCAGTACACAGCAGTGTATACAGGTACACAGAAACCTCATTAACTTACAAGCTCGCTTCTGCATCTTTAAATATGGGGACAGTGAGGCGCTACACTGCACCCCCTCCCCATCCCCATCCCCGCACCCTGGCCTGTGCAGGTGGGTCGGCTAATTAATTTATTCATGTATTCTAATACACCCGGGCCATACACAGGCAATTACTAGCCTGGCCCTCTCCGTCTTCTGGAGCACGTGTCAGTTGGCAGCAAGCCAGGCTTAAGCTGATGCATATTCATGTGTAGCTGGGCCAGTGGGCGCTTTGTTAAAAGCTGGATTTTCCCTTGTAGCCTGATTTACCGGGAGCCCCAGTGTCGCAGTTTTTCTGGCTCAGAGTAAGGAATATTTTCCCGTAAGTGCCGGATGGTGTTACTGATTGACGTGTGCGACATTTGCACGGTTGATAAATTACCGTAACAACGCCACAGTGGCGTAACAAGTCGTTATGTTGTCTGAAAAATAGCAGTTAAATAAATCATAAATGATAGTACTAAATAATAGTAGTAAATAAACGAGCGCGACAGACAGTGGCATTTGCACGGCTGATAATTTTCTGTAACGATGCCATAGCGGCATAACACAAGTATCAGCTGTCTGCAAATATAGTGGATAAATAAATAATGAATTATAGTAAAAAATAATAGTAATAAACAGATGAGGGTGATAGACAGAGTGCCTAACCGATGCCATTATTTGCTTCCGATGCCTGTCAATTTGCGATGGGGGTGAAGTGCCTGACAGCCCTCAGTCCAGGAAGATGTGAGGTGATGGTTTCTGTGTTCAGGGTATCCATCTCAGGGAAGTTTATGGCTGTGGATACTTGGGTTTGACCTCCAGGTGTTTTGCAGTGAAATCCTGTGTATCCTGTACAGTGAAAACTGTTACTGTGAGTTTTCACAGATTTGTTCATTATTTTTTAAAATATTTTCCACTGGGTGATGCTGACTTTCAGCTACATGCTGTAGAATAGTTTTTAATAAACAGGTTATGGGACGGAGCAAAAGCTGCTGAAAGTACGTCACAGTGGATTCTCAGCAGTAAATGTTATTTTCCTGGAACAGGTGTCATTCCAAAATGGCCCGATGTACGCATTCTTGGTGAATTCAAATGATAAATATTGCCGCAGATGTCAGGCGATCCGCGTTTATATTTACGAAAAAGATTCTGTTACATAACAACACAAGATAAAATGAGGACGTAGCCCCTTCAAAGAAGGGAAACTGAAAAACTAAGAGCCAAAATTTAAAAGAAACCCTCAAACACAGGCAAAGCCAAACCAACACAAGAAACCCCAAACTCCAAATCCTAACCTTATAATAACCCAGAAAAAAGTTATCAGGCACCAGCTGTGATTTACTGACGGTCTGTAGGCCCAGGGCAGGTACTCAATTCCCAGGCAGACCGCCAAATCCCGCAGCCAGCTGTCACTCTGTCTCCCACTACTGGCTCACTTGTCCAAAATATCAACAGGAAATTACATCAACAGGAAGTGCCTGATTTTGTATGCTAGAAGTACCTAAATGTGTGTGTGAAGGCATTCGCTACCATAAGTGTCTGCATCGCCTCTGCAGCTCCTCGTTGTCTGTCTTTATGGATATTCTTAATGTGATATAATGTAGGGGGGTGGCATGGTGGTGCAGTGGTTAGCACTGTTGTCTCTCACCTCTGGGACCCGGGTTCGAGTCTCGGCCTGGGTCACATGTGTGTGGAGTTTGCATGTTCTCCCCATGTCGTCGTGGGGTTTCCTCCGGGTACTCCAGCTTACCTCCACAGTCCAAAAACATGCTGAGGCTAATTGGAGTTGCTAAATTGCCCGTAGGAGTGCATGTGTAAGTGAATCGTGTGTGAGTGTGCCCTGCAATGGGCTGGCCCCCCGTCCTGGGTTGTTCCCTGCCTCATGCCCATTGCTTCCAGGATAGGCTCCGGACCCCCCCGCGGCCCAGTAGGATAAGTGGTTTGGAAAATGGATGGATGGATATAATGTAGGGGTTTTTGCATCCTGCATATTTAATTTTGCTGCTTGATGGCATGTATGCAATAAATGCAGTGCTAAGGCAGTAAGGATCTCTAAGCAGGCCCCTTTCTGCATATTAGTTAAGAAAATACATCTGTAGCCCTTTATGTAATTGCTGGAGTCTTCGTAAAATACCTGCATCAACCACAGATGCAGCACATGCAGTATAAGGGTCGTATTGACTCATGCACCCCCTTTCTGTAACGAGGAAACGGACCATCATTCCATAATATATGATCCAGCTACCTTTTAAACCCTTCTTACATAGCGAGTCAAAAAAGCCCCTTTGAGGTTGCCAGGTTACCAGTACAAGAACTTTAGAAAGAACATTTTATTTCCATGTTACTTTTTCAATACAGCAAAATGAGTGAGCGGCCAAGTTATTCATAGACTTGAACAGGCGTTCAATGACTGGAAGAGAAAAAAACTATTATTTTAGCCAGTGATGTTTTCTTTAAAATATAACCTTTCATCACCAGTTTTCCATTGTATTATATTGCATGTGTACCTTGCATATAACTTAATCTTTCACTGTAATTTATGTTTAAATTATTCACAATATGTTTTTCACTGTTTAAATTGGATGTTAGAGGAGAAGAATGAATAGGACTTTAACTATAAATTCATTTTCTGGCATTTTATTTTATATATATATATATATATATATATTTCCAAACTTCCAAATTGATACATATGGTCATTTTTGGCTTTAATTTCATGAAAATCCCTGGGATGATTTTTATGTATTAGATACAACAAAGCAATTTTTTGCGTGTTTTTTTTTTCAGCAGATTTGTAGCAGACACCAGGAACTCAAACAGTTCAATTTTAATTTAAGGATAAAACTATCCATCCTTCTTCCAACCGCTTATCCTGGTCAGGGTTGCTGTGAGAACAAGACAAATTTATTGAATGTCTGTCCAGTTTTACTTTTTATATTCATATTTCGTTGCATTCAGTGTTAGTATAAAACGTTAGCACAAGCGGTGCATGTAGAAAAGCTTTGTTAAATCCAGTCAAATGACATCGAATTAAAATATGAAATATCCGAATGCTCCTTTGTCACGTCCCTGTCTAGGGCAAGCGACAAAAGATACTGGCCTCTATCACGTTTTACGAATCCGCTACACTGACACAAATGAGGACAATCCGGAAACGCTAAGGTCAGCGCTTTTCGTACATTTAGTAGTAAGGGGGAAAAGAATCGACAGAGAATATAGACACACTGGCATCCGGCTAGGGATGGCGGCTGGGTGATCCCAGGCAGCCTTGCAACGGTGTCACAAAAGGCGCCGTTCACCCCAAAAAGTTGCCCCCTTCAATACACCGAGCTTCCTTTTAAGTGAGGGTGTGAACGAGAGGGCCACCCGGAATGATAAGTGGGGCTAACAGTCCTGCAGTCTGGTCGCGAGGCGTCTGCCTGCAAAAAGGAAACACACACACACACACACAAAATCACACACACACACACACACACAAAAGGGGAAAAAGAAAAACACACGACGCTTGATATGACTCTGCATGGGTCGAAAATTCTTATATGTTTACATTTTTTCTCTGCTACTTCAGGGTACCTGTTCAGCTAACAGCGGGGACTAATTGCCGGCACCTTGGCAGAGGGAGGAAACAGGTGCTCAGTCAGGTGTGACGCGACGGATTTGGTGTGCCAGTTTCCATGGGAACACCCGTGACGTAATGGTGCTGAGGTCGATGCGGTCTGTCGCGTCACGTAACCCCTGGAGAAAGGTGTTTCAGCTCCGAAGACCTTTACTTGAAGCACTTGTCTTCTGTGGTTCGCCTGGTCACTTAACGAACAGTCGGCAAGCACTGCACATCACCATGCAATACCTGAGAAGGACTTAATCCGCTACCTTTCGGTTTTGGGTAAAAACATCGTACAGTTTTACGTCGAGTTATGCTTGATCAAGTTACGTGCGATTACATGGAGATGTGAACGCTGTGTATCACTTAGTGTAACAGGAGCAGGAGAATGGGCAGCACTGCCAGCCGTATAATGACCCCCTGTCATACAGTATGAATACAGTAATGTGTATGTCATGGACAGCTACTACATCGAAATACGCCCAGATCGACTTGCTCCCGGTGGTCCCGGCCCCAAATGCAGACGCAAGTTGACGCAAGGCTGTGATGGGAGGTGGATGGGTGATATCAGGAGAGTCTATCGGTTCACCTGTACATATCTACTGGTCATTTAAATTGACGTCTTTGTGTGAAAGACATCTGCTGTCCACCTGTCTCCACTCTCCTGAAGTCTGCCTGCTCTCCTCTCCTCTCCACGCTGCTTACCCAGAGTACCATGTCCCTGGAGCAGGGGAGGTTAAAGGTCAGGCTCAGGGCTCCAATTGTGATATGGTGACTTTTCCAGCTATGGGAATTGTACCACCACAGACAGAATTCCTTAACTCACAGAGAAATCTGTTTTTTTTTCTGACCACAGCAAGTGATGTAGCATTGAGTTGCTATCAAAATGCTTTTGTTTTAATAATGTTTAATAGTGGCTTTCACTTTTTTTCCAAGTTACAGCCTCAGAATGAACTTAATAAGGCCACCGCTGTGGGCAAACGATCGCCCTCTGATTGAACCGGGTTGTGGGCTGTTCACCTGAAACACAGACCTTTTTGTCTAGTGGGGACTGAAAGGAATGACAGGATGAGCAGGAAACCTGCACCAGCAGGGGTTTGAGTTCCAAACTGCCATGCAGGCTGGCTCTCTCTGATAAAACAGTGACACCTTATTCATTCTTAAGGGGAAACTGTCGTTTCACCCACCCCATCTTGCTCTCCAGGAGACACCGGTGAGAGGAAGGCTTGGGGGGGGGGGGTCACAGTGTGGGGTCATTCAGCATCCCTAGAGTGATTAGGGTTAAGGGTCTTGCTCAAGTGCCCAACAACAGCAAGAGTCTTCTAGTCCTGGGATTCAAACTGATAACCTTCTGATCATGGACACAGGGTTCTGACCCGCCGAGCCACACACAGACCCCCAGTTTCATTAACTGGAAAGCATCACTGTGAAAGAAGACCACGGTGGAGTTGGGTACTTGAGTTGGCAACTCCTACTAGAGTTGAAGTCCAGCAGCACATAAACCTCGTCACGTTTTCCTGACGTCAGACTTGACTCGAAACTCCTGGGCAAAGACTCATGAACATTAACTTTCATAAGTTAACGAGGAGCTGAACATTTCCGCAGGAGCAAAGTCTTTGTTTTTCCTCCATGATTTTTTTAACCAGTCTCACCACAATTAGTGCAAAAGTCATGCAAGCTTAGTTCACATTATTCACAATATTTGCAAATGTACTGTCGCTTTCTGTGCATTCATATGTGTCTTTTGCTAGGCTCCACTGCGAGTGCATCTCACAAAGAGCACAAATAAACAAAGTCTATGGAAAAAGAAGGCAAAGACAGACTCATATAAGCCGACTCTGGTTATGAAACTAGCATTTCTACAAGATGTTATCGCTGATGCTGAGTTTTGGGCACATTTTAGATGATATATTTTTTCAGTTGTTTGAACTGTGGAAGTCCACGCAGTACTTACTCGCAGCCCTCACTCCAGGGCCTTCGTTACGTTTTATAATTTCGTTATTAGCTTCAGGCCTTAATTTGTACTTAAGTTGCCATTGCCCTTGTATCTTTGCCACTCGGTGAGGCGATGTTTGCATTTACGCCAACATCTGCTTAAGTGAAAACCTTTCCTGACATGCAGTGCTGGACAAAACGAAGAAGCCAAAAGACAATTTTTTTTGTTTCATGCATTTCTCAATTTATGGGTGTGTGTCTGTGAATTTTTATATATATATATATATATATATATATATATATATATATATATATATATATATATATATATATATATATATATAGAAATTCCGCCCTTTACCTGGCTGGTTTCTGGCTGTTCCCAGTATCTCCTGCTTCACCTTATTCTTGTGTCCTGCTGTCTCTGAAAATCTTGAACCAGGAAGCAACCTGCTGCTCAGCGTCGCCTCCTGCCAGCAGAACCACGATTAAACCAGGATTTTAAAATGCATCTTTTAAAATATAGAGTGATTGGTCCCGACCTGTATGGGGGGGGGGTTTCTTCATTCTGAATTTGGGCATTGTGCATGAATGGTAGTGTAATTGTGGTTCTTCCATTATTAGCCCTTATTAGTTATTGCACTGGATACAATTCAAAAGCTCCTGGAATGTATATCAAGTTGGAAGCAGAGGCTTGACTTGGATTCTAATTCAAAGGCTTGACACTGTACTCAGACTCGTCCCTCAGAGACCTCCGACTTGAATTGGAGTCTAACTCAGATACGTCAGACTTGAGTCAGACTTGCAGTTTGTGACTCATGAACATCTCTGGGTGACGGGGGTGGGGGCGGGTGGGGGGGGGGGGGTGCGGGTGTGCGTAACATGAATCCTACATTACAAAGGCATATTTACATCCCTTGACTGATGGGGCAGTTCCAGCACCGGCGAGACCCCTCTCTCCTGTATCCTCAAGGGCCATTTGAGAGAGAAATGCAACCACGGGGCCTCTATTCACTTTGACTGCCCCTCCCATGCCAAAAGGCCCCAATCATTTATTTTTCCCCTGCCTGTGGGTGTGGGGGGGGTGTGTGGGGGGGCTTTTTAAAATGCTAATAACAGCTGGCCTACAGGACCTTCGTCGGGGGAGATATTTATGTAGTCCGAGCCAAAGAAGTTACTAATACATTATTAATCGCCGCCACTGCTGTTTTGGATAATTTACCCTTGCGATTCCCTGGGATTTTTTTTTAAATTGCCAGTGCTGGCCAGCCAGTCACACGGCGGCCCATGCAATATTCATCACGCAAGACTTATGGGCCCCATCGCAGAAGGCCTGGGGATTTAGATTGATGCAAAAATACACATACAAATTCGTTCTGCTTTAAAGGGAAAAAATAAAAATGCAGGCCTCCTCGGTCTACCACCCTTTAGAGGGTTTTTAATATTGGAGGTTTTCCCTGGAGGTCACATGGTTTTAGAGTAGTGCTGCCATTGGCCGGATTAACAATTGGCTCTTTGAGTGTGCGATTCACTGACGCTGTGCCAGAGTATTTGCCCTGTGCCCCCCGAGTCACATGTTACTGACTGGATGTCGTGAGTAAGAATTCCCACGTATTGCTGTACAAAAGGCTAAATAAAGTATCTTGGATCTTCAATCTTGCTTCTGATTGGTCCATACAAGAGCTGATCATGTTACAGAGAGTCTCAATACAAAACAACGATACTTCATAAATCCGTAACACAATTTACTGGACAGAACGATAATGCATTTTACTCCTCCATACTTCCTGTTTCAGGCATCTCTTGTACTTTTTTCATCTGCATCCCATAAACACGCAGTGCTTGAAGTGGGCCGGTACCCCCCAGTACGCAGTACCAGCACCACGTCGCTTTTCTCTGGCGTCTCTCGGTATCCGCTGGTACTGAATAACAAGGGGAGCTCTAGCACCTGTTTCTCCCCCCACTCCAAGCACAGCAGTTCCTATAGTTACATGTGTACTTTGATGTCTGTGAGTGCCTTTGTTATGTTTTGTGCTGTCTAATCCTGTTATGCGTTACTCGCTGAGTGGCGCTAGTAAGAATTCCTAGGTACTGATGTATAACAGGCAAATAAAGAACCTCGAATCTTGCTACAGACTTTGTTATAGAGAGTTTCAGATCCAAGGGCAAGCTTTCATACCTTTAAACATGATGCTTTTGTTCAAGAAAATGACTTTGCAAACTATCAGTGAGATCTTTATGGATAAAGAGAGAAGCTTGCACCTTAGTGAGTCATTTACAAATAATAATTCCAGCCCTGCAGCTACATAACATATTGTTAGTTACATGGAAAGTCGAGAGAGTCTTGGTCATAGGGTGGTAAGTCTTCAATCAATCCTCTGCTAGGTCAAGAGAACTACTACTGTCCTGAAGTGCCACTAGCCTGCTCTGTGGAGGCACTAATTCTCCACATCGTGAAATCAGAGACTGTCCCCGATGGACTCACTGCGGCATCACCGTTAATGTCACTGCAACATTAGGGAGATCGTTCTGGAACGTTCCGGAAGGCTCCAAAGTGACTCACAATATGACCTGCAGTCTATGTCGATCAGCGGAAACAGACGCGGTTGGTTTGAGCCTTTTTACGGCCCCTGAGCGAGAAGTCGTAAGACGGTACGGGGGGGGGGCACTGGGTGTGTTTATTGCGTCTTGGCTGACGGACTCGGGCGACAGCAGCCTGCTTAGCGTTGAGGCTCAACAGGCGCAGCACCCGTCCCCTGCTCAGCCGCTCGTACGAGCGCCGCTGCGGTAAATGACGCTGAAATTTCAGGATTCGCCCAGCGCCAGTAAAACGTCACCTTCTGCCCATTTGTAGATGATACGACTCTTGCTCTTCGGAACAATGCACATATAACAGACACTCTCATTCGCCATTTAATAATGGACACTCACGCCTCCCAGCTGCTGCTTAATATACCAAAAATAAGCACCACTTAAATCACACACTTGCATGGGGGCCACATACAGTCCCGACACTGATGGGGGCCCAATATGACTTTTTAGTGGGCTAGGACCAACAAATCTGTCCTCGTACTGCTTGGGTGGCAGATAGAATGTTTATTTTTGGGCGATCAAGCAAGAAAACACGATTGGTGTGGGTCTATGTTTAGGGGGACTGAGACTGGACTGGGACTGAGACTGGACATCAAGGTCTGGACATCTAGTCTTTAGGGCAAGAAAGACGGACAGACCTGTGTTGTATTTTATTTGACTTTGGCTACAGCTGAATGAGGAGCTTTTTGCCGACTCCTCTCTGCCTTGGGGTGTCCAAGCCATCCACTCCCCCTTACAGGATGTAATTACCAAGATAAGTTCAAATGAAAAGGTTTCTCTGCTACTTTACAATCAACTATAAAAAATGAATTAAATGCTGTTTTTGTAGTCTCCTGAATGTGCTTGTCCTACAGTTGACCTGCAGGTGTCGATAGAATGCAGTTAAACAACACCTTTTCTGATTGGCCGGGGCACGTAACCCAGGTGAAGCTGACGTAAGGTGTATGGTGCTCGTCTGGACTCTTATAGACAGCTGTCTTCATCTCGATGGGTGGCTGAAACCCCAGCAGCTCAGCTCACATAAGGAGACCCAGACGATACAACGTGTGCCATCGCTAACGGACCCCAGCAGGACGGTGGGCTGATCACATGGTTGGAAATGCCGTGATCTATGATTCCCGTCTTCCATATCCTGCAAATGAGGATTCAGAACTGCAGGAAATGTTTTATTAAAACAAAAGCTTGAACTTTAAAGCACTGGTTTGGTCACAGTTTGTTAGGGATTATTTAAAACAAACAAAAAAAAAACTTTGATACAACAAACAAACAAATAAATTTATTTTTCTATAGCGCAGTATCACGACATTACATCGTCTCAAAGCGCTTTATAGCATCCTCACCCAAAGCCCCCAGTGAGTAAGCCAAAGGCGACAGTGGCAAGGAAGAACTCCCTAGAAGGAAGAAACCTTGGGAGGGACCTAGACTCAAAGGGGGAGCCCATCCTCCAGGGGGCGGCAGAGGAAGCCCTAACCCTAACCAGACTCAAAGGGGGAGCCCATCCTCCAGGGGCCGGCAGGGTGAGTCGAATGGGAGAGATGGTTAAGTGTTATGCTATTATGCTACTCAAAAACTTTAATGTAACACTTTTTTGCTTGCTGTAGAGTTGCACTGTTAGATGAGGAAATGTTGGATAATGAAAATGATAAATGGAAAATATGAATAAATATTATCAGTATAATTTATACAGTAAGACGTGTGCGTATGAATTACTGTTATCTGTACAACTTCCAGGTCAGAAGGTATCATAGTGATTACAGATAAAGTCACACCAGGTCTTACCTGAGGTGCCTTTGAAATAGACACTGATTCTTTGAAATGAGCTAAGGGCATAAACAGGAATAAAAACGCAAGCAGTCGCTTTTGAAGAATGTGTATGCTAAGCAGCTAATTAGCCATGCCAAACAATCTGTGTGCACAGCTCCGTGTGCATAATTCTGTCCTCATATTTTAAGTAGTCTTAATAGCGAGGGATTAAAAAGTGAAGGTGTGCTTCATACCTGACCTTTAAAGGAGTCCTCCGCCGAGGCCCGGCTATCGAGGGCAGATTTTAAGTGTCATACGGAGGAACCTTCAATGTGAATGTGTGTGTGCGAGACGCTCGCCGTTAGGAATATGAAGTATTCATTACAGACTTCATTACAGATCGAGCAGGGAGGATAACAACGATTGTACTCTTCATCGTCTGAGCTAAGGAGACCTAGAGAGATGGTGTCAGTTTGTTCAGAGGCAGCCGCCCCACCATCCCCCCCCGCTGCCCCCCGCTGCCCTTGCTCTGCTCAGGAATGGACAAAGCAAAATGCAGGACGAGAGGTGGAAAGTTCAGGTTGGCA
Source organism: Brienomyrus brachyistius (assembly GCF_023856365.1). Classification (NCBI taxonomy): domain Eukaryota; kingdom Metazoa; phylum Chordata; class Actinopteri; order Osteoglossiformes; family Mormyridae; genus Brienomyrus; species Brienomyrus brachyistius. Next base: position 15,242,937 of record NC_064550.1, read on the forward strand.
AAGTATAAATCCAGACCAAGATTTTGTTCCAGCCAGCCAGTTGAGTTACTCTGTGACTGTGACTCTTTATGTTCAACTGGCTGGTTGGAACAAAATATTGGTCTGGATTTATACTTTGCCAACCTGAACTTTCCACCTCCAGCTTTCAGGATGGGATGGCGTGTGCATTTTGGCTTGGCTGCCGCAGCACCATTTGAAAGCAGAGTCGGAGTCAGATTCATTGTCACGAGTACGTTTCAGGACGCACTCCCACTCTAGTGCGTTTTTGCGAGACTCCTTATCGAGGAAATCACCATAATTAAAAAAAAAGTATAAGTAAGAGCATCGAAGAAACACACGGTAACAACATACACAAGACAGCAGAATCATTCAGAACATTTCTTGAGAAAATAGTAATTTGAAGCTGTACAAATGAGCTACGAAAAAACAAGATAGGACAACAGAGAATGAAAGGAAAAATAACCTGTCTTACAAGGCTGACTCCATTCATTCCTCCCATAACCGTGCTATGCTGGTTAGGCAGTTCCTGGTACAACCAGGATTTAAGGGCCTTTCTGAAGGGCCCAACAGTGACATCACTCTGCTGACCCTGGAATATATAACTGGTGACCTTCTGAACACAGGCACAATGTCCTACCCAGTTTGCTAGATAAATAAATGAAGGCAGAGTCCACCCTTTACTGAATTCCATTCTGCCACAAGAAGCCCACTCAGACCAGCGCTACTGAAATAATTTGGATTGACCCACTTTGTAATTTTTCTCACTAAGTAAGACTAAAACCTATACAATCCCACACCTCTGTGCCTATGCCTTGTTAATCCCTGAATCCATGAACAATCCCTAAGTATTGTTAGTTAGAGATTTTTAATTTTAAGATGAATGAAAAGGCAATGCAAAGAGTGTCGTGCCTACAGGTGACTCTGAATACATCTGTCCCACCCAGCGATCGATGAAGCAGGTGGTCTGCGAGATAAACGGAGCTCGTCTCCTGCTTCAGCCATCTGGCTCTAGGTCTGCCCTCCATCATGGAGTAGTTTCTACTTCATCGCTCCATCGACTCATGGTCTTGCCGTGCGCTAAGTGTTTTGTCCTGCTGCAGGAGGCAATTACGTTTTATTTATTTAGCAGAAACTTTTATCCAAAGCAACATACTTGTTTTTGGAAAAGACAATCCTTGGAGCAACTGGGGGGTTAAGGGCCTTGCTCAGGGGCCCCGTAGTCACCTCACAATGCTGCTTCCGGGATTTGAACTGATGTCCATCCTTACCCACTAAGCCACACACTGTACCTAGATGGATATTTAAGAATGAATGAGATTTGAAAATGCAGATCAGATGGAATAAGATCAGGAGCAGATGTTTTGTGAGGATTAAATCACAATGCACAGATATTCCACAGCCGCTCCGTGAAACTGAAACTGCGAGTAATATAATCAATGTGATTACGATATAACAATGCCTTCAAGAATCACTAGTACTTCAGGGAATGAAGAAAAGAGCCAGGGATATTCCAGAAGAAGAACTAATTCTGCAGTAGCAAATACGGGCAGACAATGAAAGCTAACAACATCGCCTTTGACGCTATTGAAAAATCGACTACATTGAGAACGGCCCAACAGTGCAGTGACTTGAATAAAAGAGGCTTTCTTTATGCGTTCCATGTGGTGCTGGACTGCTAACAAAATGAGCATTAATGTTATAAACTTGGGATGTGTTTAAGCATTGGGCTGCATAAAGTAGAATAACTGCTGAAGCCTCTGTTTAACCGAGGCTGAGTGAAGCAGCCCAGATCCTCTTGGCCTCTGGAGTTTTGCCCTGAAAAAGTAGACATAGTGCAACTTGGTACGACCAGGTGTGTCGACCCCCGAAAGAAGCACTTGGTATTTACCAGACATGTTCAACCAAATGCATTTCATGAGTCGAATATTAAGCTGCACGTCTAAAATACCTGGGGTAAAAAAAAATAAAAAATGATGCTACATATAAATTAGCATTTTGCAGGAAAGCGGTAAATTAGCTTCCAAGGGGGTAGCATAGTGACCTTTCAAAGGCAACGACAGAGTGACTCTTGTGATATTTGGCTTCGACTCCACCTGTCATGCCCCAGGATCCTAGCCATTGATTGATAATGGCGCAGACTGTGCAAAGATGTCTATGGGATAATTAGCCCGCACGCAGGATATAAATGGTTAGATGAACAAGGTAATTGGAATCGGCCAAATAAGCGTGAGAGTAATTAAGCTCCTCCAACAACTGGGAGGCAGGAAAAGTCTCAATAGAGTGGCAGAGTTATTTCACTTTAGATGATTAGGTAGATGGATGGATGGATGGATGTATAGATAGATAGATAGATAGATAGATAGATAGATAGATAGATAGATAGATAGATAGCATGGAAGACCTGATCTCTCCTTGAAAGACTTCACAGTGATATGAATACTTTAGACACAGTGTGTACAGTAAATATCATTTCCATACTGTTACTACAGGAATTTTGCCGTGGTTAAAACAAATAATGATTATTTGAAGTGCTTCGTTGCTCTGCAATCTAAATCATGGAAATGTATTAAAAACAATTCACAGCTGTGAGGAAAACCTTGACACTGTCCAGTGACAAACATTGTGCTCATGGAGTAACCCGCAAAAGCTGACATGTTAATTATAAAAAGAAAAAGAATTAAATAAACACCATAAAAAGATGGGGGAAATGCCCGCGTCTAATCTGGTGTTTCAGGATGACTGAGTTTCCATTAAAATCCTTAATTTACTCAAATTAAAATAGCAACGCTGGACACACTCCCACTCCGGCGAGTCTTCAGACACATTCTCACCCCTTTGTGTATTTTTTGGACATAGTCCCTCTGGTGTGTTTTCAGGACACACTCCCACTCCAGTGTGTTTTCAGACAGAGTCCCTCTGGTGCGTTTTCAGGACACACTCCCACTCCAGTGTGTTTTCAGACACACACCCTCTGGTGTGTTTTCAGGACACACTCCCACTCCAGTGTGTTTTCAGACAGAGTCCCTCTGGTGTGTTTTCAGGACACACTCCCACTCCAGTGTGTTTTCAGACAGAGTCCCTCTGGTGTGTTTTCAGGACACACTCCCTCTCCAGTGTGTTTTCAGACAGAGTCCCTCCTTACTGAGAAAACCGTTCTTTGCAGCCATCATCAATAATTGCCTCGTGAAGCATTTCTTTGTTTGTTCCGGAAGAATCGAATTCGGATGTTTGCCATCCCACATCCTCTGCGTCCCAGTGACAGTGAGTGATTCATGTCTGGACAGGAGGTAGTGGCCCCTCACTGTGTCGCTGCGTTGATAAATGCGATTCTCTGCGCCTCATTCTCTGTGATTAACTAGATTAATGGCTGCAATCAAGCGATAATGAAAACAGACCTCTGGCATGCAAGGATCCTGATGTTCTTTTTATCTCCAGCCTGGGTTGCCTCACTTTGCATCCTGCCTGCTTTGCGCTGTATAATTTTACACCCGTGTCAAACCGATGTCCGGGAACGTAATCATCTGGAACACACAGGCGAGATGAAGTCGTCAATGTCTGCGTCTCTCCTGAGGGAACTTTGGAGATGTAATGGAGGTTGCTGATATGTGGTGGATCTATAGGGGCAGGCTGTACTGCATTACATTGAACGAAATCTTCCCTGTATCTATCAGTGGAGCCACTCAGAAAGTCACTTCTGATATGGCAAAAACTAAGTAAATAGCTAGCAAGTAGAGTCAGAAGATGGTAGCTAGTCAGCCAGTTAGCAGATCTTCCATTCGTCTAAATATTGGGCATGTATGAGGTGACACCTTCCCCTCCAGGGTGGGTCAAGCGCCGATCTCTGAAAGGTCTGCCATTTTCTATCAAACTTTGGGTGTGTTTGTTATGCTAAGCTGATCCGAGGGGCTCAGAAGAGGCAGGGAGAAGGTATGGAAGGAGAACAGGCTTAGGGAAGCAGGAGGAATGAAGGACCGGCTGGCATGGCGATGCAAAACGACCTGCTCCCGTCTGAAGGCGGACACATGGGTGAGCTTGACTGCGACAATACCGGCTCTGTAATCTCCCATCAGTCCCTGCTGAAGGCGTCTCAGCTGTCACAGGGGAGCTGAGCGGGCCGAACAGGGTGACCATGCAGGAGTCACAGGAGCAAGAGCTTGGCTTCTCATACATTAAACAAAAGCTGTGTGTGTGTGTGTGTGTTTGTGGCCCCCACAATGATAAAAGCCTGTTATTTAGATGTCGTGGGGGGGGTCCCCACAAAGATCTGTGAATGCAATTAAAGGACAAAAAATGTCTCTCATTTTGTTTGGTTACTTATGATTAATGTTAGGGCTGGGCAGGGGTTAAGGTTGCCATGTTGTGATTAGAGTGTTCCCCACAGAAATGAATGGAGAGTCCCCACAAAGATATAATTACAAACCTGTATGTGTGTGTGTGTATGCATGCTTGTGAACACATGTGTGTGTGTGGGCAGTGCAGGTGGGGGGCAATGCCTCTGACAAGTGGTCCCACCCCCCACCCCCAAACTTGCTATCCCTCATTAAGCTGGCCATCACCTGTGCAGTCCTCAAAGCCACACCCCCTCCACCCCAGTCCTGCGGTTCTCCTTCTGGAAAATTCCCTCAGCACTGGTGAGATTCCGGCAGGCCCAGATCCCATTGTCTACAACATAATAATTCCTTAGCACTCCGGTGGCGTCCAGATTAATCATTCTGCTAATGAAAGCCGCCCTAGTCGCCGTGGAAACAGCAGAGGGAGTCTCTCTAATGAAGGAGACGCACTCTTCCTCGCCATCACTTCCCCCCATTCAGCCCCCCCCTCACCCGGGCCAGCTGGGCTTGGACCCAGGGAATGAAAACCAATAACCTCAATGACGCACGGTGTTGCACAAATTTATTTTGCGGTATTTAATATTCAGAGGGGCCCTGGTGCTAATGAAAAAGTTTGGACCTCATTATCGGCCATTCTTCTCGAATTAAACCTCTCCCGCTCAGGATCTTTATTTATTTACCTTTTTAATATGCAATTGAGTGAGACTTAACCACAGCGAGATACCTCATCTGGTGTGTGGAAACTGATGCCGATGTTAGATTATTCTGGCAGATATTGTTCAATTTACTTGGAGTCCAAACCCAGGTGGTACAAGGCACAAGGGAGGGGAGGCCAGGATCCCTGGCCAGGATGCCAGTCCATCGCAGTACACAGGAGAGAGGATACCAGTCCTTTACAAGGCAGGGGGCACCCTGGACGGGATGCCAGTCCATCACAGGGTACAGGGCAGGGGGCAGCCTGGACGGGATGCCAGTCCATCACCTGGTACAGGGCGGGGAACACCCTGGACGGGATGCCAGTCCATCACTGGGTACAGGAGGGGGGGCACCCTGGACGGGATGCCAGTCCATCACCTGGTACAGGGCGGGGGACACCCTGGACGGGATGCCAGTCCATCACCGGGTACAGGGTAGGGGACACCCTGAATAGGAGGCCCTTAACCTCTGAAAAATGCTCTGGGGTTCTGGATGGACAGCTTGACCCTGAGCTCAGACCCCAAGCTTCACTCTCATCTCTATATATGTGTGTGTTTCTTCAAAATGCAGTGCATGGTGGGATATGTGAAAATGAACACATTCCAATGTGGCTGTGCTCATGCTCGTCCGAATGTCAAATGGAGCTCCTCTTCCTTAGAGTAGTGACTGCAGGGCTAGGTCACCCAGACACATGTGCAGCCTCTTTCTGCTCAGACACAAGCCCTCCTGTAGGTTCTCTGCTGACTACATTTCAAGCTCCTCTCTGCCGCCTTGCAGTCCCCCCCCCCCCCCTCCGAATCCTCAGATGATTTTCTTCAGAACTTTATCTCCGTAATTCCGATACCCAGTGGGACAGAGAGCTTAGGCTGCCGTTTGAAATTATTTTGTCACGGTGAGAATTTCCTTATTGTTGTCGTTTTGTTATGTATTTCGCCCTTCTTGTTGTGATGATTTTTTTGGGATATCTTCACGAGGGGGGGGGGGGTGTGTGTATGAATGCATATCTCTGGACCCCATGGAGATGTCGCAAATCAACATTTAGGCTGGTCCAAAGATATCACAGTATCACGAATATTCAAATGGTAGACAGGCAACTGGTTTGAACTTCAAGTCATCTTTTACACATGTCGTGTTGGCTTGGATTCAAAATGAAATGGAAGATTCTGATCTTGCTCTTTGTGTGTGTGTGTGTGTGTGTGTGTGTGTGGATTAGGTTTATTTTACATTGAGGAGACCAATTGTGGAACAGAAGTGGAAATTTTATTTTATTTTATAAAAATCTGTGACTAAATAAAAAAACTAAAAATGCCAAAAGACTTGTATTTGGTTTGTTTACTTATGGTTAAGGTCCATAGAAATGACCCACATGGATATGAGTACAGGTCTGTGTGTGTGTGTGTTTTCTCCAAATATAAACCATGGCCATTTGTTACTGTATAAAGATTTCCCCATTAAGGTGGTTGGAGAATCATATAGGCGATAGTTCGTAGACTAATTATTTCTAAAAGTTTACAGTCTTATCACTGTCAAAGATCATTTTCAAAGACTTCCAACTCTGACCTTAATTTCCTGGCCTTTCTTCATTGTTACAGCATTTTTTTTCCAACTGCTTATTTTATTATTTTTAAGTATTTCACTCAGAATAACTGTTTTCTGTGTTTCAGTGAAGGGTTTGCCGATTGGTTGTCTGGAACATAATGAGCATAATAGGATGTAATCATTGGTTTATAAGCTTTTTATTGAATGCCTGAGGGTAAGTGGCAATTGAGTTATTAACAGTGATGACTTTCTCAGTATGATAATTATTAAATGTGTGGTTGAAATGAGTAAATTGAGCCCTTGCTGATGAAGGACTATAACAGAAAAGAACCCGGATTTACGCAGAATCTTTCTTTATGCAGAGCTGCATGTTGCCTGGTTAGAGAACAGGATCCTAGTCAACTTGTGAGCTGTTGACAGCCCATGGCTTCTGCTAACAGAGGGACTATCACACTTGTTATTTTCTCACAAATTTACACGTCAATCTCCTACGGCGACAGAGACCCTGAGGAGAATCCGTGACCAGACTTGCTACTCGTGCTCCTCTAAATGTGGACAGTTGTGGACAAGCCTAGCATCACTGCCCTCGATTGCTGGTGACATGCATCACTATTTTACGATTTTTAGCGAAGAGAAGCTTCAGCTGTCCAGGATGTGAGCACGGGGGGGGAGGGGGGAGGTAGAGGAGGGGCAAACACAGGATATTTTCGTGGATCCTCCTCGACGTGCTTCAGGGGGGCCGGGATGTCCGAGAGCCTCGGGACTCATCGGAAACGCTCTGATGTGTGGAGAGCAGTTCTGCATGGCTACGCTTCCCTCATCCGTCACGCTCTGTGTCTGTCTCGCACATCAGCACCTGCATCAATCATTTAATACAAATCCGTGTCAACATCTCTCGCTGCAGCAGTCAGGCCCCCTTCAGATCCTGGTGAGGGAAAGTCTGGCAATGGACGCCCTGCACACCCCTGGTCCAAAGTGTGCTATATTAGGGCATTCCTACCTTCAGCCATTACACTCTACAGTGAGTCACCCTCTTCCTGCACTGAACAATCCACAGTGCAATACCAGTAATTCCATGTAATACTTTCCTTGATGCACTTTACATTGTTATTGTTTATTGTCATGTATTATTTAATATTACTCTATTTATATCTAAATATCTTATTTACTGTCTGTGTGTATTTTGTAAAATAGATCTACCTATTTCTTTTCGTCCCCTGGTATGTGCCCTGTGATGGACTGGCAGATCTATCTATCTATCTATCTATCTATCTATCTATCTATCTATCTATCTATCTATCTATCTATCTATCTATCTATCCATCCATCCATCCATCCATCCATCCATCCATCCTGCTTTAGTCCTGCTTCTGCTGGCAGGAGGCTACACAGACCAGCAAGCTGCTTTCAGGTTAAAAATTTCTGAGACAGCAGGACACAAGAATAAGGTGAAGCAGGAGACACTGGGAACAGCCAGAAAGCAGCCAGGTAGAGGGTGGAAGCGACTGTCTAACGGCAGAGATGACCATCAAATTATCTGACTCTACCTCATGAAACAGAAGATGACATCAAATGACCTTTAAAAGGAATGGGAAACATTAAGTGCGGGTGTGAAGTGCACTGCTAGGACAGTTCATATCGGGCTCCTAGAAGCAGGACTGAAGTCCCATAAAGCAAGGAAGCTATCAAGTCCCGCCCTGCCTGACCCTCCTGTTTCCTCCCTGGCGTGGTTCTAACGAGCCGCGCCTGCTGATCGTTTGTCCTTCCTCGTGTGATTCTCTCCAGCTGCTCCTTGTTTGATCCCTCGTTAGCCCTTTTTATAAGCGCTTCCCTGGCTTGGGTTAGTTCTGTCGTTTATGTTCTGTGTCCAGGTCCAGTGTGCCTTCGCCTCTCCTTTTTGATCCACTGTGATCCTCTTTTGGTTTTTTTTCTCCAGTCGTGTTCAGCTTATAAACCCCATTTGTTTGCCCTGAATCCTGTTCCTGCATCCTCAGTTCTGCCATGACAGAAGCCCTTCATTAATGAGAAGCAGAGAAGAACCAGGTTGCAGTTTATATATGTGTGTGTATATATATATATACTGTATATATCTGTCCATCCTCCCATCTATCTATCTATACGTCCGTCCATCCTTCCAGCCATCTCACATTGATATGTATGTCTCTATGTCCTTACCTACCTACCTATTCAATAGGAGCCTTACACATCATTGAACAAATGGCAAAATGTACCTTTTTTCAAAAAAAAAAGTAGCAAGATGTTAATAGGTAGCATTTCTAAATCTTCAAACTCTGACTCTCAATAAGAGATCAAATATGGCAGTTGGTAGTAATATTCCAGTAGCTTGAGAAGGTTCTCCTGTAGTTTAACTCGGCGTCAGACAGCAGACCAGTGTAGCTCTTAAAAGCCGCGGATGAGAGAGGACGCTCGTTAAGGCCTGCATGGGTGGAGGCTGCAGGGGTCTGTCGGGGCTTCTGCATGCAGGCATTAATGCTTTTAGCGCAGGAAGATTAAATCGGATTCTGGAGAAAGTGGTGCGTTTCTGTGGAAGGTGTATGGCTCAGTGGTTAAGGGGGCTGTGACTGCGGTCAGAAGGTTGCGGGTTCCAGTCCTTATGTTGGCAGAGTGGTTTCAGCATGGGGTCCTTGAGCGAGACCCTTAACCTCCAATTGTTCCAGGGATTGTCTGACACGCTTCCTCTTAAGTGTCCTTCACTGGATAAAAGCATCTGCTGGACAAAGAGACAGAAGTGTGAGGGGAAAATGGGCTGATTTTGGGTCTCCCCCCCCACCCCCCTACATTACCTGAATGTTGGATCTTGACCCAGCCCCCTCCCCGTTGGGATTACATGTGTCCCACGTTGGCTGCCCGACATGACAGATATTAGGGTTCTGATAACTGGGGATAAATAGACAGAGAGACGTAGCTTCGCAGTTTGGAATCCAGAAGAAAAATGAGAGGAAACTACTAGCGACGCATATTATAACTCACATGCCTTCCACAATCCCACCACTGCCCCCTACTGTCCAGGAGGTAAATAGTGTAAGCGCATTTTCACCGCTCGATAATCACATCTGCATAATAGCTACCTAACAATATCTTTTTACGAGAAGATAACTATGATAATCCCACAAGTAAAAAAATAAATAAATACACATTTTCACCATTGTAGCTATGCATTAATGGGCGTCACGCTTGTACATCGGCTGTGGTGAGCAGATGCCATCGACGTGCCACCATTGTGCTTCATTATGTGACAAACAGCTTAATTAGACTCCCGCATGCAGCGCCTCTGCGATGCCCCACTGGGCAGCAAGGTGCCGCACCTCCATGTCTCCCCATGGCACAATGAGGAACATCTGGGCTGGGGTACGGAGATGGGGAGGGACGCATCTGTCTGGGGGTCTCCCCCAGCAGTCTGGAGACACCTAGAACTCGCGGTACCGATCAGTCCAGACACCAACCCGCAGATACCAGACGAGGTGCTATTTAACACATTCACTGTTCTGCCAGATCTTACCCTGTTAGGTAGGATGAGTGAGGTATATGGGGAGAACAAAAAAGGCTTTTCCCAAAATATAGCTATGCGTGACTCGTGCAGTGCTGGGCTATTCCTGGAGGGAGGATCGGATCTTTGGTGTTTGGTGTCTTTCTGGGTTTTAAGGTGCTCTCTTTAAGCCGAGCCCGTCCGGTCTTAATTATAGTGCAGAATCGGGGCTGATAATTGGCTGTGCCTTATTCCATATCACAGTGCCTCTCTGAGGGCTAAAACACCTACGAGGATTCTTGCTCATTCATCAAAGTCAGACATGCATATTAGCGCTCGTTTGCCACAATGGACGGTAAAGGCGTGTCATTGGCATTTCAAAGGCGTCTTGACGTGGATTCGGGTGCCGTGGATCTCTTTAAAGCTCCATCCCCAGTGTAGTGACAGTTTGTGGCCAACAGGGGGCATCAGGCAAATGGTTTAAGTGGTGATAAACACCAATCAAACTCGAATATCACCAGTATTCATCTGTCAATCAATAAAAACCCCTCAGGTAACTTGAGAATAGACATAATATATGCATTCAGACAATGAGACCATAAGGCTTTACTAGGGCTCCTCCTCACTTTGATTACGGTCCCTAAAAAGACACCATAGATTAATTTATCCCTGAAAAAAAGGAACACAAATCAGTGGAAAAAAAAAGATTCTGATGCATCAAGAGGTCAAAGAATTCTCACAGCAATTTCAGACAATATAACATAAATATACTTCTGTCCTCCTCAAGAATGACACCACACTTTTAAAACTGGGACTGAACACGCAAGGATGACAAACTGTTACTTAAAATATTACTCCTCTATGATTTTTTGCATGGGGAAAGAGTAGATCTCCTTCACACTGAAAAGGTCAAGGAAGGTTCCCGCGAATTATAGATCCTAAATCCATATACATTATCTGGATACAAGCATGACAAATCATTGGCTATTTTTTTGTAAGTCGTCCAAATAATGTTTATGCTCTGAAGTGCACCCAAAATCGAAAATATCCAGAAAAGGGTTGCTTTTAAATTGTGAGGGATTGCAGGTTAATGTAGCACCGGCTAGCCCTGGTGAATGGGCTTTAGGGCTGCAAGGAGGCTAATGGTCAATAAATTGCCAGAAAATTCCGGTTTCCAGATAATAAGCCAGTGGTGGGATTATGTGGCTCTGCGGGTCGTGGCTGCCCCCCCCTTTCCAGCCCTCCCCTCAGGTTGTTCTCAAATGGAAGACATGCAAACTTTTTTAAGTAACGGCAAACCACATTCCCAGCCCCTGCCTGCTCATTCCGTTCCCTCTCCGGCTGTTTTTCACTTCCGTGCAGCCTCCTCTCTCCAGGTACCTCCGGGGGGGGGGATTCGGCGCACAGCCTTTTGGGCAAAAAAAAGGCCATTTGAAGTGGCTGCATGAGGCCGGGGGGAGATTCGGAGGTTTGAGAAGGCGCCAGACCAGCTGCATAATTTAACGAGGTCGAAGAAGTGGGGGAGGACGGCCACCCAGCACGGGGACCACAAGGTTCAGACGCCACCCCCCATGGGAAGCGTGGTGAGATATCATCCATCCATCCATCCATCCATCCATCCATCCATCCATCCATCCATCTATCTATCTATCTATCTAGTAATTGCCATTACACAGAGTTTTCCTTACCGTAATGTACACACAATCTTCCATCCATCCATCCATCCATCCATCCATCCATCTTACTTTGATGTCATTACTATGGAATCAGTGCATTGCCATGTAAGGCAGAGTCTCCTGCACCGTCACCTCTAACCCTAACCTCCCTTTGTGTTTCTTGATCCTTTTTCCATCCCCATTCTTTTTTTTTTTTTCCCTAAACAGAAAACATTCCCATTTGTGCGCTGAAACATCCCGCTCGCACGCCAACGCGAGCCTATAGGTCACACGCAGAGGAAGCGGCGTGGAGAACTAACGCTGATGCTTTCTGACAATAGCAGGAAGGATCCAACCCTTTCCTCCATTCTAGAGACGTTGGGTCACTTTTGTAATCGTGTGTCTCGTTTTCCAGAGTCGGAGAAGGAAGTCAGGATCTCAGCCCTGTAGGCTGCTTAGCATTTCACGCTCTTCGACGATTCGCCGCATTATACGTGCCTCTTACGGGCCAATAATCACCTGTGCCTAGGAGAGGAAGGAGAGAATCGGAGACGGCTGAGGTCTGACGTGAGCAGTAGCTGTCAGATCCGCTTAGGTTCAGGATCAGCGGCTTGTTCTCCGCTGTAAACAGGAAATGAACACACACACCCACACACACACACACACACACACACACACACACACACATGCAGCCGCCTCGCATGGCAACCGCATTGGGTAAAACGCCGCAGACAACTTCAGTGCATCTGAGCAGAACAACAGTTAAACATAATATATATTTCACATTCCGACATTAACTAAAGGCTTTACTACGGTTACTCTTCACTTTTATCACAGCCCATAAAAAGACACCAAAGATTAATTTATTCCTGAGTAAAAAAGCAACACAAGTCAGTGAAAAAAGAAAGGAATCTGATGCATCAAAGTGTCAAAGAATCATCACAGCGACCTCAGAGTTTATATAAAACATATATATGCCACCTATAATATACACACAGATTATGTGTCCCCACACTGTCAAAATAAGGGGACATTTGGTTTCCACAATATAATATATACACAACCCACCACCACCACCCCCTACCACCACACACACTGGTTTACAATTATATCTTTGTGGGGACTCTCCATTAATTTCTATGGGGAAAACTCACAATGATCACAACATGACGACCTTAACCCCTACCGAGCCCTAACCTTAACTATAGGTAACCAAACAGAATGCAGGACGTTTTTATATTTTTAGTTTTGGTCCCCACAATGTAATATAAACCTTATCCACACACACACACACACACACACACACACACTCCATGCTCTCTGTCACTCTCAGCTGAAGCAAATAATCTACCATTATCCATCCATCCATTTTCTAAACCGCTTATCCTACTGGGTTGCGGGGGGTCCGGAGCCTATCCCGGAAGCAATGGGCACGAGGCAGGGAACAACCCAGGATGGGGGGCCAGCCCATCGCAGGGCACACTCACACACCATTCACTCACACATGCACTCCTACGGGCAATTTAGCAACTCCAATTAGCCTCAGCATGTCAGTCTACCATTATTTATCGCAAATAGCAAACACGCAATCAACAAATGTCCGTCTGCCATTTTGTGCCATATAAAAATGTAACACATGCAGTCTTGTTATTTTTAATGTCCTTAATTAATAACTCAAGGAGCCCTGGCCTTGTCTCAAGTGAGTACTCTCCCAGGTTTTCTAATAACTGTGATCCTGTCTGTACGGCGCAGTCAATTAGCGGCAAACTCCGAAGCTACGGATTGATCCGGAAAGGGAAAATGAAGCCAGCTAGGAGGCTGATGGGATGGCTTTGATGTCCTTGGCATCCAGTGAAATGGCTGGGAGACTCACTCCCCCTCGCTGGCAGTGAGGCCGTCACCCTGCTCACATTAAACCTGACAGATCTGAGGTTGATTAGCAATCCTTGAACAACATGTCAGTTTTACATGCCCCTTAATTTAAATGCCTGGCACTTAAAGGTAAAGTAAAAGAAACCTTGGTTGCCCCAAGCAGTGTGGACTAGGCGACGCCCCTCAGTCTGACTGAAGGCTTTTCCAGTTAATCTCTGTAAGTAACCTGAAACTGGTTCTTCTGTACCCTGAAATGAGGGGACACTTTATTTGCAGTACAGGTACACTAGAATGTGTTTTCTCATACCCCATCATGCTCTACTTTAAGACACCAACACACACTGGGGGTCTGAGGACAGGCTCAGCCAATCACGCAACCCTGCTGGAGTATTGCCTCTACAAAAGTGTGATGCGACTAGTCTGCCAAGCATAGGATCTGAGCCCTTGACCTTCCACTCACAGGCACAGAGTGCCAGTCCGATGAACCACACACTATTCCCCCAGCAGTCTTGGCAGCAACGATACCTTGGGACCCCTCTGTATTTAGCGAACAAACCGATAGCCGTTTTATGCTAAGCGACGCTACTCTTAAGCTAGTGGGTCAGGGGGACCCACTTGGCGCCTCCGGAATGCCCCGGGTCTTGCATTATTAAACGCCGCCATATCGGCTGGGGAGGCTGTCTCCTACGACGCGGCTGGGCACGGACGCTCGATACTGCGGTTTACAGAGGACCTGCCATGTCAAACACTATAAACAGCAGGCCTGACTGTGTCCCGCGTCTCCTCACTCGCCCTGCCATCCATTAGCTGCGGTAGATGCTATCGGGGGGCTTCTCGGAGTCTGGGCCAGCTTATGTCAGCGAGCGAGGTGCAGCCAGGGGCGGCGCAAGTGGGCTTTAACAGGCCCGCTCCTCTTTTAACACCCCCGCAAAATGCCCAGCAGCGTGTGAATCTCCAACCCGCTGTTATAGTCCTTACACAACTGCGCTGTATATCTGCGGAGCATCTGCAGGAATCTCGGCCGGCACAGGCATCACTGCACTTTATATATACTGTAAATATATAGGCACGTATTGTATCTCTATGGCAACCCTGCCGTTCCTTCATCCGTGTGGGTCTCCATGGCAACACTGTTTATGTGCATGCACCTTTTCCCCTGGGTCGTCAGGGGACCATATGCACCAGTGCAGGTGGGTGGAGCTCTGCTGGTCAGGGCAGCAGCCCTCCCCCCCCCCCCTCTCCCACACACACACCCAACTGTAGCTCATTGCAAAGAACACATGGATGAAGATGAAGTTAAAATTATGATGGATGCCAGGATCAGTTTCACCTTTGGGTAATAAAAGACATAGTGTTGTACTTCCACGGTATCTCCAGCAGGGGGTGATATTATTGACAGGAAGGTGGTCAAACGGGCCAAGGGATGAACTGACAATTAAATCAGGGAGGTACTGCTTTCACGCCCCTCACACCATCGGCAACCCCCACAAAAAGTAATGCATTCACAATCTGGAAGCGTAAACAAAAACAAAAGGAACAATCATGCCGGTAATTCCTCAGGAGAAACTTTGATTGAGCCCTTGTTGAAAATTTCCCGTTATATGTAATTTTAGTGCTTCAATCAAGAAAAAAAGTCGCGTTTCCCATAAAACCACATCAGCATCCATGGTCCTCAGTTCCAGTATGGGAGGGGAAGCGTTTTTTTCCAGTTGAACTCATAACGGATCAGGCAAGACAGAATTGCTGATTATGTGGTTACTCTGGGAAATATGCCTTTATATTTCCGGATTGCTTTTGTTCATGTTACGGTGGGTGGACTGATGAAACAAGCCAATGAAACTAAATTAAAAAAAAACATTTTGTACTTGATGGGTATATGAGCGGCTTCATTGTTTATGCTGCTTAATAATTCATATCAGCTGAACAAACAGATAACTGGAATATTGCTTAAACCTAATTAAATCTGGTGTGAAATATTCTAATAATATAGACTTGACATGCCGAAATGAAACAAATAAAGTTAGGGTTATTCAATCAGCACTTTTAATTTGAAAGATTGCAGGCCTGTTGTCCTCCCTTCCCTGCTACGTAGGTGGGGTTTACATGTCCTCCTTGTGTTGTGTTAAATGTTCTATAGGGTCTGTGTGTAACTTTTCACAGACCTGATGACATCTGAAAAATCCAACTGTGGCTTGAGCCCAATCTGGACCAGGGTTACATTTCCTTAAGTTTCTTTCAGCCTGGAAGACATCAGACAGGATGGTAAAGCAATTTCAGGAAAAAAAAGGTTTACATTAAATGACTGATGTATCATTCATAATATTGCTTTAAACTGCAACTTACATCAACGACCAATCATTCCTCTGTATGGCGATGAGTTAATCACTCTTTATTAAGAAAGAGAAAGAGCAGAAACGAGTTGGAAACATTTTAAATGCTTAGGTGTAAAAATTTAAACACCTATGAATTTATAATACATTTCGTTATTAAAACTCTTGGTTCCCCCATAACTCCTGAAGCAGACATCATATGTCTACATTAAAGGGAGAATTAAGCTTTAAATTAAAATTCACTTACTGTGCAATGAATAAGTGAGACTAAAGCCGATTTTTCATGTGGAAACCCTCGACTAAAGCTACTTAAATCCCTTTGGGTGATGCATGCAGTTCCTATGAATGACAATATGAGTGTTTAAAGTATTAACATAACGTCAAATTTAAGAATCAACTCTGTCCAATAAGAATGTCATTTTATAAAAGCGTCGTGTTGCATCATGCGAGGCAGCCTGCTACGCCAATGTGAAGTGCAACGGTCTTCCAGGCATTCTCGTTATAGTGCTCTGTGAACGGCGATCACTCTGCACGATTTGCACTGATAAAACCTGTAACTTAACAGAGCCCATGAAACTACTAGCTGTTTAGTACAACAATCCCGTTTTTTTTTTTTAAACTTTAACTGCCTCCTCACATTGATTCATTATCTGGGGGGGGAGGGGGGCGGGGATTGATGTTCCTGAACCCCCACTAAAAGTCACAATTAAAAATAAAATAAAAAAGCATAAAACATTACATCAGTATCTGGCTTAGTGAGTTAAGTTGGCAGAGTGATGTCACACTTAGGCCCCTGAGTAAGAGCCTTGGTAAATGGTAAATGGACTGCATTTATATAGCGCTTTTCTATTCCTACGAGTACTCAAAGCGCTTTACATTTCATGCCTCACATTCACCCATCCACACACTCATTCACACACCGGTGGCAGAGGCTGCCATGCAAGGTGCCAACCTGCTCACCGGGAGCAATTTGGGGTTCAGTGTCTTGCTCAAGGACACTTTGATGGGGTCAGGAGGAACTCGGGGCTCAAACCTGCAACCCTCCATTTGCCGAACGAGAGCACTACCTCCTGTGCCACCATCTTCCTTAACTCCCAGTCTTTCCAGGGACTGGCTGACTCTGCTTTCTGCACTGCATGTCACTTTGGATAAAAAAAGTCTACTAAATGAATCCTGTAAATGTTTTCAGTCATGCCAGAAAGACATTAAAATCAGCTGATAGCTTGTGGTTACCCCTCACGGTCAGGCTCATAGGAATCTCATTTTAAGGTCTACTAGGACAGAAAGTTACCCGCCGATACGCTCAGTGCCGGACGGCGTCGCAGGGAACAGCTACGCAGATGTCAGACTGAGGCCCCCACACCTGCACACTAAAAACAAAAAGCTAGCGATCTCTGATAGGGGCTATGATCCTCCAAGCGCCGTAAACGCCCACAGCTACACTTCGGTAGACACCTCCCATCTTGCCCCGGTGAGTTCATTCGCTCTCCCTTACAGCCCAGAAGTCAGAGGGACGCATCTGTGTTCAATTAGCAAGTCTGCAGATAGCCCTGCATGATTACTGGGAGCTAATTACTCCTCTATTAATCATCCTGAAAAGGTAATTAAATGCTTAATATTTGATAGAGATGAAATAAACAGTCAGCTAACTCTCACCTGTGAAATATTTATAAAATGTTAATAGATCTGGGGGTAATTAATGGAAGCTTGATTAAGGTTATAATTTCCACCGACGATAAATCATACTTTACAAGCGGAGCCGGGCACCCGGGCTCACGCGTGAAGGCCTCCGTTGTTGGGGTCGATCCAAATACCAGTCAGCGAACTCTCCTGGTGACGGATCCGCCCAGCACGGCTCTGGTACAGCCTGACTCCCCTGTTTAGGGTCAGGAGTGAAGAGCCCCTGTCTGATATCACCAGACAGTCATGGGGACTCGGGGAGACAAAAACCACGTTCATCTCTGCGTTGCTTACTTGGGTGCCATGTGAGAGATGTGGCTCAGTGGGTTTGGCCTGTGTTCTGATGGGCTGTGGTTTGAATCCTGTGCTCAGTACAATAGCCTCATCAGTGCTGAGCATTGAGATAAGTTCTTTGCCCCCTTACACGTACTCTGTGGCTGCTGGCCAACCCCAAACCTGAGAGCAAGATCAGATGTGTTCTTAAACAAATACGGCTTCATTTGATATTGACAAACAGCTGGGAAACATTGCTGAAGGTAACTTATATCACAGGATTTCAGCTTCCGTCAATTTTGCTGTTAATTTGAAAGTGGTTTGTAAGAGTAATGTAAATATAATAGTTACAATTGCATGACAAAGTGCTACTTTGTAATTTCTAAACATAGGACACCTTGGAAATACTTTGTTAATGCGGTGATAATGGATAAAAGCGAGTTAAGGATCAAAGATATTGAATGATTTTTTTAACACAAAGTATTTTCCGGGGTAGAAGGTTCTCAGCGCCGTTTTGGTGAAATGAGACGTCGTCGATCATTATCTCCTTCCAATTTGGGTGTCAAACGGGGCACTTTGGGTAAACTGGGGCTGAAAGGGGAATTCTGGGTACTGCTCACACACAGCCAGTGTGGTTTTCTGGGCTTTTAAAGCTCGCTGGAAAGAAGAGTGATCAGGCCATCCTCCCCTCAAAAATTAATTTAAAATGTTCAACTTTCACTTTGGTGTATTATAATTGATTTCTTTTTATTTTGCATTGGGGATTTTTGGTTCTAGGTCGTCTGACTCACTCTGCTGTGACAACGTGGGTCGTGTTCTTTTGAAACCTCTGCCTTTGCCCAGACTGCAGTGTAATCAGTATCCTTCCAATAGCTTTCCGTTTGAAAACAATGTCCAGTGGTTTTTTTCTGGTTATTATTCTTAATATTTTTTTACAGGGATGGAAATAAAATCCTCTTGAATAATTGCGTTCCTGACAAAAAACACCCCCATCTTGGAGCTGATGAGATGACGCGTCCCTGGCCAGTGTTTCCCTTCCGACAGAAGCTTTCTTAAACTTCAAATGGCCTCCTCGGAGTCTCGTTCGTAGCTTTCCTGATGCTCCGTCTGGGTCACACTTTCCACGCCTGTAATCGCAGCAAAGGGCTGTTGTTGTTATTAGCTGCCAGTTATTAACAGAAAATTAGGGCCACTACTTCTTATCTAACTGATATCTTTTTAAGTGCTCCTTATCGATATCATGTCCCACAAATAGCCATAAATCAACATTGTACGCCATAAATATCCCATTCTGTGTAAAAAGGTGAAAAGCACATTAATTATCTTGATAACAAAGTGAACTGCACGCTAATGGCAGCGATAGCGCAGCGATACAGTCGCTTCCTCCTGCGTTGTCAGCGCCTGGGCCCGCACCAAGACGTGTGAGTGATGTCGCCCTCGTAAATAGGCCACCTGTCTACATTTCATGGCGGCTGTACTCCAGACTCTACCCTGCATGGGGCAGTGACCTTGCGTGTAATGGTGGGACGCGTCAGGGAGTCCATCTCGATGCTTGGCAAGGTCAGGAGATACGTCCAAAAAAAAACGTTTGTGAGGCCCTGCGGTTCGTGGGTCCTCTGTCTCTGGAAAACGATTAATGCTCAAGCAGAATACAGCTAAGCTGCATGTAAATATTTTTAAAGTACAATGAATAAGTTATTCTTATAACTTTAAGCTTTAAGCAATGGAATATTCACTGAAGAGAACTACATCAGTAGTAGCATTATTATAGCATGTTAGCGCTTATAGTAGCGTTAGCAGTGCTTGGATATCTATTGGCTAGTTTTGGTCACATGTCCATTTTTAAATCACTCTGTGGACATTCATTTTTAGTTCCTCGTAAGTTGGCTTCAATGCCCCATAGCAGCATGAATATGTAGTAGCAGTTATAGTAGCGTTAGCAATCCTGAGATTTCTATTGGCTGTGTGTCAACAGCCTATCTGCAGCCTCTACCAAATGCAACTCAATACACACTGTGTGTACATTCACTTTTAGTTCTTCGTGACATTAAGTTCGCCTGAATGGCCCTGGTGGTAGATTCACACACGGTCAGGTCAGTTCCTGTTCCCAGGAGCTGCTCCTCCATGCCCCATGTCTGTACATGTGCTGATGAAGTGTAGAAAATGAGGAAAGGTATCACGCATGTTTAATGTTTTACGTATGACTCATGGTTGGAAAATTCAAGCAAAAAAATCACCACAAAACTTCTTAATATGACTTATGGGTGGATAGCACTAGTACGGAATCACTACATAATCTCCGACGATTGTGCAGTTGTTTAATGATCTAAACGTGACATATGCACTTAATATTTTTCATGCATTTCTGTGTACTTTCATTCTTGCTACCTATGCTCTCCACATTTAAATATGAAACATTTTGAGCTCATATCTCATCATATCCAATATAATGATTTTTTTTTTTTTTGGCAAAAACACAGATATTAAATAAAAGATCGCCTTAATCTGAATTATAGCATTTGGTACCTTGTATACATCACATCGTATCGCTTTAATGCCTCGGTAAATGACAATCACGGTTCACCTCACAATTAACAAAATTAACCACTCGGAATATGTTTTTATAGACAGTGTGCGGCTCTGCAGGTAAGGCCTCTCTGCTCGTGAACAGAAGGTTGCTAGTTTGAGTCCCATGCTTGGATGAGTAGCCACATTTCCACTAGGGGGGCTGGATGCTCAGGCCCCAGGTTTCGATCTCACCTCTGTGTGTGTGTGTTATAAAAGAAGAGCATGATGGGATACGTGGGAGACCACATTCTCGTGGAAGTGATGCACACTCCGGGAGAGATATTGTGACATCAGGGCTGGAAGGAGAAGGTGATGACATGTTTCTTTGAATTTCAGTTTTTCATTAAATCTTTGCACTGCATTTGTTCTTCGTAGAAGGTCCTTAACCCCATTCCGTGTTTTTCTGTCACTCCCTGACAGTTCACCCTTGCTGTCCGTCCTGCCCTTGAGTATCAGGCTCTGCAACCTGCCACAATTTTAAGCAAATAATAGAAAAAAGCAATGACACAATTACGTTATTTTAATAAGGTGAGAAAAAAAAAATGTTTGCTCTGTGATTTGACCTTGCATATCTCACCAGTCAGGTTATGCTCATGAATATGAATCTGGGGAAACTACTGGGATGTATAGGCAGCAAACGTTTGAGGTCGGAATGGAGGCAGAACATCTCCTAAAAGGATACGCATGCCATGCACCCATCAGCATCTACCAGGGTCACCTGCCAGGCGGATGCCTTGGAGATCTTCATGATCAGCTCATGCGAATGATACAAACAGGAGCACTTCTGACCTTGGGCTGGTAAAACGATAACATTTCAGTTATTTAACAAACACTTTTATCCCAAGAAATGTACAACTAGGAAGGCAGGGTCAGCCAGTCTCCGGAACAATTGGCGATTAAGGGTCTTACTATCGAGGGCCCAGTGCTAAAGTCCGGCAATGTCATATATGCTGAAGGTAATTCAGACTATCAGAGGGATGCCAACTTTTATCAGCTTGCTGGCATGAGATTTTCAGCTCGAGACAAGTCTGCACACACATGCACACGCATTTACATGTACGTACAAGTCTAATTACCTTGTAAATAGTTTGTAGTGTTTGCAAACTACCCCAACACTTTTTGATGTAGCTAATTTTAGATTTATAACGTACACTTGCCAAAAGATTTCTTGCGTGAGAGTCTGCGCGACTGTCACGCCAGATGTGTGAGTTGGCAACCCTGTTATCAAATCCAGGCTAATTTTGTTTTCAGATACGCAAAATGAAAAAGAAATGTTTAAACATTATAATTCTGCAGCAAACCTGGCTTTAAGGGTACTCAAATCAATATCGTCATAACGGGCAGCCAGAGAACGGAGGCTGGGCAACTTCAAAAGGAGAATGTTCTCAGGTGTATGTAGCTGATTGACACGATCTCACTGGCAAAAGACAGCTGCTGGTTGTGATGTATTAGTGATGGTAAGTAGAGAGATCCAGGCAGCAAATCGGAATGACCCAAGTCAAATGAGCACAAGTCTGTGTGTAACAAAAAAGGTGTGACATGACTTGTGAGTGAAGGGGTTTGCCCGGGTGGAGAGAAAACTGATATTTGAGTTTATACTGGTGGAGGAAGTGTTTGGCAGAAGTTATTATGCATGGCGATATGAAAAGAGAAGATGGCTGACCAAGTAAAATGGCTGCAGCTGGCGTTGAAGAGGGAATCATTTCCTTCTGAAGCATTATGGAGCTGCAGTTTTGTGAACGGTGGGCAGGATTCTGCTCAGTCAGCCCTGAAGAAAGCTTGGGGTCAGTTTCATTTCCAGAGCCTGCCTGTTGTTAAAAAAACAACTGCTCAAACTGATTAGTGTGAAATCGCTTCATTCACCATTACGGTGAATGAAGTAGGCAAGGATCTGTCTGTCTGTCCCAGGGTGTACCAAAGTCAGGCACAAGGCTGAGGTACATCCCGGGTGAGATCCATTGCTGGACAGGCTCATATACAATCATACACCAAAGGCCATTTGGAGAACCCAACTATCTGCAAGTATTTGAAATTCAAGAGGAAGTCAGAGTCCCCAGAGGAAACCCACACATCATAGGGAGAAAATGCATCTCCACACACGCAGAACCGATGACAGATTCACAGTCCCCACTCTGGTGGTGTGAGGTAGCACTACTCAAAAAGCCAACAGAGGCTTCAATAGAATATGTGACAGAGAAGTTGATTGTGCTGCACTCCTGTAGAAGGGGAGACTCTTAAAAGTTATAAGCACATATTCAATTAATTTTATCTCCTATCAGAGATGTCTCAGATCGTTTTACATATATGTATATAAACAGACACAGCGCACTGTGCAAGCATCAAAATTCAGAAGACAAAGGAGGTGTAGAATAAAAACAATTTAGGATGGACAAGTAGGGTAAAAGAAAAACCACTGGGGGCTCAAGGTCAACTGGCTGCCCATTCCTCCTGGGAATGGTAGCAACACAAGGTAAATTAGATGTCCGAATTATCAGTTGGATGTGATCTGCTGAAGTTGTTTGTTGGCTTTCCTAGCTAAGTCTAGCCATCATCCTGGGGTAAGCAAATGTCGCTGAGGAGACAAACGGTTTATTTTAAGGTGTTGGAGGCTGACAGCTGTACACTCAAGGTACACGAACGGTTGGTGTAAAGGAGAGGATGGTACAGGAAGTGCCAGGGAATTAATACAATGATGAAACAATGAGTTATGGAAATAGCATCAAGACAGGAAGTGACATGCAAAGTGGCACCTGAAGTTGCGTCTGTTGTCTGCTAAGGCAAAAGATGGGTCTCCAGGTAAGCTGTGCCCGAGTGTGGGGGCCTAGGAGCAGAAAGCTCTACTGGCAGCAGGAGTTGTATTTATTTTTGGCAATACAAGACACCCTGAGTTTAATGATGGGAGAATTCAGAGTGCATAGAGTGCAGTTTGGCTGGTAAACAGTCGGTAGTTCTGTTATGTTTGCCCACACACAGGTGAAAGCAGCGGGATTTTGAAATCATTCCTTAAACCTGACTGGCAGCCAGGGGGAGGAATGTGCCGGCATCATGTGATCCGTTATTACGCTCAGCGCAGCGCTGAATATTCTTTGTAACATGGAGATGTGACTTCTGAAGGAATTGCTTCAGTAAACGCAGAGGCTTGTCAAACAGTTAAGCCCATGAGCTGTGTCAGCCGGTTCTGAAAAAGTGTCCAAGAAACAAACAAATTAACGATAAAGAAAAGTCAGGGAATAGAAATATCTGGAATCAGTGGTTGGACCTTTGAATAAAGTTCTTGACTCAAACCTTCTTCGAGCAATTAATGATGCTCCAAATCTCACCAGGTTGAGTCCCCATGAGTCACTGGTGTCGAAGTGGCAGGGTTTGTGCGGGAAGAACATTCACCGCACAACGTAGGACGCATATGACAGTCCTCGAGGAGTGAACAAGGCAGGTTACCGCTGTTATTGCTTATGACAAATCAGACGAGTTGTAACGACTGTCTTTGGTATAGTCTTTCTCTTGGGAGGGCCTAGTAGGTGTCCACGTTCAGCCTGAACACTGGGGTTCATTTAGAAAACTCAAAAACACATCAGCGGTGAAGATTAGTAGCTGAGCTACATGCAAAAAATTAAAGTACTTTCTGATTGCTTGACCAGGCCCCATCCATTGTACATGGAAATAGCAGAAACACTCAAGTGAAGTATCTGTAGTACATACTACAATCTGCCAATTAGAGGTCGGCACTCAGACAGAGCTGATTCACGCTTATGTTCCATTGGGTTGCATTTGGTAGAGGTTGCAGATAGGCTGCAATAGGCTATTGAGCTTGTGATGTCCTGTTGTTTTCCTGTAGAAACCCATTCGATTTTTGTTCCGGTTTTTCTCTTCACTGTCACCAGCCAGGGGGTGGCATGGTGATGCAGTGGTTAGCACTGTTGCCTCACACCTCTGGGACTCGGGTTCGAGTCTCCACCTGGGTCACATGTGTGCGGAGTTTGCATGTTCTCCCCATGTCGTCGTGGGGTTTCCTCCGGGTACTCTGGTTTCCCCCCCACAGTCAAAAAACATGCTGAGGCTAATTGGAGTCGCTAAATTGCCCATAGATGTGCATGTGTGAGTGAATGGTGTGTGAGTCCCTGCGATGGGCTGGCCCCCCATCCTGGGTTGTTCCCTGCCTCGTGCCCATTGCTTCCGGGATAGGCTCCAGACCCCCCCCCACCCCGCGACCCATTAGGATAAGCGGTTTGGAAAATAGATGGATGGATGTCACCAGCCAAAATTGTACTTGCAGCGGCAAATTCCGTGGAAGTCAGTGACGTCGGGCTCCGGCTCAGTTACTCTTACTGTCAGGAGTCACAGAGACTCCCCATGTTTGTTGAAGAATCAAAGACAATCTGGATTGCGATGGAATCTGCCACACAAACGTAAGCATCCAGACGCTCGGGAGACAAAGCTGCCTCTCCGTTCCCCTCTGCTTTGTCCTGCTCACATTGCACAAATATCTTATTTTCCTAAGCCTGCCATTAATCTGATCTATAACCTTCGCCGGCCAGGATGGGGAGACTTGGCTGGAAACATCATTTCCTCACTCCTTCAGGGTCAAGAATTTGATCCCTGCCTCTGCAATACGTGTCTGATGTGTAGTTCATAAGTTCTCCCCTGTCACCTGGGTTTCCTACCCCTCTGTGATGGATTAGTGTTTCAAGACCTACACAGCCTGTGATAGGCTCTAAGCCCCCAAAGAGCCCGTACCCAATGAGCAGTTGGAAAACTGATGTTAAATGTACAGAAATGAAGGAGTGCTGGTGAGCATCACTTTGGAAATTCCACCAAATCTGCGATGGTGTTTCATTCAATGTTTTGTTGCCCCAGTAGGCAGACTTTCCTCTGCTTCAACACACAGACAGATATGAGCAAGCTTGGTGGTCACAGCACAGGGTCAACAAGCACACAGTACTCCTGGAGTTGGGGGTAAAGGGCCTTGTATTTGGAGTGCATGCTACAAGCAGGCCAACAGAGGTGTGCTGTCACAGCCGACGTAGTGCGGAGCAGGGAAAGCAGGCACAGGGAACAGGACTGTGGTAAAATAAGGGTTTTTAATGCACAAAGAAGCATGACAGACATACGAACTTCAAGAACATCAAAGACCGGACTGGGGAAACAGACTTGAACGCGGATTAAATACACAGGACTGAAGGCAGGATACGCAGAACAGCTGGTGAACATAGGGATTCTGCACGGGGTTAACGAGGGGGCGTGGCACACAGGAGGATCGGACGATCGGGGCATGACATCTGCACTCACATAGAACTGTTTCACACTTCTGTTACATTGGGTAGAGGCTGCAGATGTTTACAATAGGCATGTGACAATTCTGCCATGGTCAGAGCTTGAACCAACAACCTTCTGACACCAGACAAAGCAGCTTAGCACATTAAGCCACACTGTGCCTCTATCTCAGCTGAACCTTTTTTAGCCACCCTTCAAAAGATGCAAAAAGAGACCCAGGTGTAAATTCATTCATTTCAAACAGAGGAGAAGGCAGAGAAGTCTGGGGCTGGGCAGGTCTGCAAAAGTGGCATGTAAAATCCTACAACGTGAGGAGACCAATGCATATTAATAACAATGGCTTATTGAGGAAAGACAATCCCATCCTTTGTGCTGTGTCTCCTTTATCTATAAATGTGAGAAATATTCTAAATAATTCTCTCCCATGGGTTCCGAGACATGGAAAGTAGACTCACTGCCAGCTAGCCTCACTGAAACAGACTTAATCTTAAATACACAGAGACGGATCGCTCGATGAGAATGTGAAGCTAGCCATTTTAAACCACTGCATCACGTTAGCTGCTACAAGGGCTTAAGAAATATCCAGAACTTGTTCTGCAGACCCTGCAAGATACAAATATACGACGCAAAACGGATTATTCCATATAATGTCAGTTGGACCTGAGCGGTTTTCGTGAATTCACTAAATACTGACTAAAATGTTCATTTAGGGACTGTAGGGTGTCTAGCTTTAGTATGTGAGCTTGCAATGTGTGACTAAGCAGGATGAACCTTCTGTACCTGTGATTGGAAGGTTGCTGCCTCAAGCCTGGGATGGACAAAATAATCACATGTCAGTGGGCCCTTCAGCAGGGCCCTTAACCCCCAGCTGCGTAGGTGGCTGCCCTTCGCTGCCAAGCCTGCTCTCACCTACATATGTGTCTGCGTGTCACAGAGAGTAGATGGAGTAGGCGAGAGGAGACTTTCTCCACGGGGATCAATAAAAGTCTCATTATTATAATATAAGTTTCTCCACAAGGTTCCTCCGTCGATCAGGATACTCATTTTTTGGCCGTGGGTTTGGTGTTGATGGAATTTATGATTCTGGGATTTGTTCATAGAAATGTTTTTGGATGTTTTGAAGTGCCCGTCTCCCATTATGCAAAACCGGCAGCATTAAAAGCTCTGCCTTTCACTGCTGCAAGCTTGTTACTCTTTATCCGCTTCCAGACTCAAATCTGGTTTACAGATGACGTGCTGTCGCATTAAACCAGCAGGATTATAATTTCATGAGATTTCGGCATTCACATGTAAATGCGGCCGATAACCTTCATTTTGTTTTTGCTGCTGCCGTACTAATAGGCCCTGCTCATTATCATAATTACAGCCTAGATCTTAACTTACAGAATCGATCTTTCCGCACTCCCCCGAAAACATATTACATCGAACCACAAAGGGACTGCGACTGACTGCAAATCACTGAAATCGGGAAGCGGTATTTCACTGTGGGCCCTTGATAACCTCGCGAACTGTCACAAAGCTTACACATATAATATCATTCCTTTGAAAACCTTTCCACTGAACAATGTGTCATCAAAAGCAACATCGGCAGGGACTGGAAGGCTGCTTGATGTTTTTTTTTCACCACTCTAAGCTCTGGAATTAATACTGTAACACCCCCGAAAAAAGAAAGCTGTAAATACAAAAGATATGACATTATGAATCTGTCTGACGGCAGAATGAATATCAGAATCTCAGAGATAAAAACCTAGGCTACGTTGCTAGGATTTTCACAGTAACTGGCAGGTCTCTGATGCATCTACGCTGCTTCTCCACATCCTCGGTGTTTTAAGGCATTTTCTTTGTTATACCGAGTGACCCAGCAACGCAAGTCAGAAGCTCAGATCATTCGCCAGAGGTAATGAAGGATTTGGAGCTCGTCACTGGGAAACTCATTGTAGATGTTTATGTGGGAGATCAGAGTCCCTACAGGAAAGGTTGGGTGGGATGACTGCCATTTTTTAATGTTGATTCGCACCTCCTGTACTTTGTTTCTGCGTCTACGTACAGCGTATGGCTGCACCGTTTGTTCTGACAGTGCACAGTGCGGCACCGATCCCCATACCTGTCACTGCAGACCAGTGAGACAGCAGAGCTGAACTGCGTGGCTTTCTCTTCTCCTCCATCTCTGAAATAGCAGTTCTTACTTTGCACGCCCTCTTTCTTCATATTCTTTTGCATGCTCTTTGTTTATCCTTTGTCCGATTCCTACAAAAGGAGAACATTAAATAACCGCTGAAGAATCACTTTAATCAGCTTCTGGAAATGTCTGGGTTTTTCCGGGATATTCTAATTATCTCATTGCCGTCTGGATACCTGTCCGTGTCTCTCGACACACTTGTAATCAGGTCCCTACTTGAGATGATGCGTAACGTGCGTACAGACCTGGCCCCGACAGGGCGTATTAGCAATCCTCGTTCTCCTGGTTGTAGCTTCTTCCAGCCTAACATGAGGGTAGCTGGTGCTTTTCTGCACTGCTGCACGATATGCCCACTGGACCAGGGGACGGAGGGCGTCCCATTCGCGCTGGTGCTGGTCGACGAGGATCACCAGCTAGGGTGAGGTGAATCCACTCCAGCAGCCCGTCGCTCTACCGCTGGCAGCCCTCGCCGAACTTCTGCTCCTCCGAATTCCTCCCCCGGCCTCTCTGCAGCTTCTCAGGAGACTCCCAGCGTCTCCCCCCTTAATCCCCCCCCCCCCCTTAACCTCTACCCATAACAGTCTGCAAACCTGAACAATGACATAAAAGTCTAATTATTAGCGCTACGTTTTGGGCTCATTATTAAAAGTGCAAAATTAACAGCACTGAAAAAGTTCACAAGGTACCGCAGAAGTGCGAGATTCCGTCTTAACAACGACAGCTAATACAGTGCATATGCTTCTTATTTAGCGTCAGTTAGTCAAATGTTTGTCTTGGTTCAGTGACTCCTTCACATCTGACTCACTTGCGGTCTCTGTTATTCCCATGCTGACTGGGAACAGATAAACGGGAATATTTTTCCAGCTTGCTGACTGATTGCAGAAATTCACAGAAGACGCGTAAGCCAAGAGCAATATCGAAAATGATTTGGATCGCATCAAATCATATAATATAATATATATGTATTAGTAATACATAAGGTTTGTTAGTGTAAATGCATAGCATACCTTTAATATCTTTAATAGTCTTGGCTTGAGTACATCACACATCTTTTACTCGGCAACCAGCCACTTACTGTACCTGTTCCAACAAAGTAGAAGACAGACTTAGGGCACATTTCTCATTCGTAATCTGCTTATAATGCAAAGTAAGCAGAGATCTCAGATATGCACTGAGCAGTTGACAATAATTGGGGGGGGGGGGGGGGGTTTGTATATTTGTATATTTAGGGGCAGATGTAATAAGCGGGACCAAATAAAGATATCAAATAAGGTCGGGGGGTTGTGCTACATGCTACACGCTACACACATTAAGTGTCTGTTAGACTCAGTGATCACCCCAGATGTAAAAATGACACCCAAACAAGTAACTATAAAGAAGGACCCTGAAAAGAAAACACACCCACTATAATAACTAAAAAGGGGCTCTGCTCAGAGCTGGAGGTGCACCCTGCCCACTAAGGTAGGAAGGCTGCTTCTCATGATCTCTAGGCTTTAAGAGTTTAAACTGAAGTCTCTCACATAATGTCCTTGGAATAGCAGTTGCCCCCTCACCGCCACAGGGAATGGGGCCCTTTCATCCTTACAGGTAAGAGTCACATGTTTTCATTAAGGACCGGTATAATTGGCAGACTGCCCCCAGGTCCTAAAGCCCTATCTAGGCTTTCCTTGAAAGCAGCCAGTTTCATTGGTTTATTTCATTATTGTCTAAGGCAGGAGTAGGGAACCTGATCCATGGAGAGCCGGTGTGGGTGTGGCTTTTTTGGATGACCTCTCAGTCAGCCAATAATAAAGCAGCGATTCTCAACTTCAGTCCTTGGAATCCAGTATTATTGGCTGATTGAGAGGCCATCCCAAAAACCTGCACCCACACCGGCTCTGCATGGATCAGCTTCCCTACCCCTGGTCTAAGGATACCTACGACTGTGGTAACAGACTTTTTAAACCATAATAACACAACCTTCTGGACAGAAATGGAAACATGGTTGCTTTCTTGGCTTAGGTCTTATAGCTTATGGGATGATGTTACAGCTGTTGAAGACCTAGCAGATGACTCTTATTAATTGTTACACTTATTAATATATCTAAAGAGCCTTTCTTTCACCAGAGGAACACAGGTCAGGTCAGAAAAAAAGAGCTATTAATGGTACAGGAATTCTGGCCCATGCAGTCATTACCTCAAGTGTCTTGAAGTGGCAGGATTAGGCACTGCACTCACCTTCTCATGGTGCCCGTCCATGAAATTTAGGCAAGAGTTCAAAATATTATTGCTTGTTTTCAAAGGTAAATGCCAAATATTTTGCTGTACCAAAAATTAAGCATGTCCCCATAGATATCCTACTCTACCTGTTCAAAAGCATTCTTAATATTTAAGCACAAAGTAAAAACCAGTACACTGTTGAAGATTAACCAAAAGTCCTCACTGAAGGAAGGATCAGGATCAGAGCTCACAGACGTTGGTGAGCAAATCAGCCAATCCCGTTACTCTAATCGGTCACGTGATTAGCCCGCTGACCACTACATTTTAGCAGTGACTGTTTTCTATGATTGCCTGCCTCTTCTTTGTATCATGTCACCACCCTTCAGTTCACTGCAGCTGTACTTTGCGGTATCCAGGTATCTGCTGCATAGCAACCCAACTATCTATCAGCATGCTAGTTAGCCGCTATCTCGGCTTTCCCCTCCACCTCCCACGCGGCACCATCTGCCCACGCGGCGCCATCAGCCGGCCTTCAGCGGGGTCTGGAGGACGGGTCCACGCATTGGCATGGGTCAGGATACCGACCTGACTGTCTGCGCCGGCCCACGCTTGGACCGCTGGATCACCGGACCAGAATCTCCCACCGACTTCAATCATCTGAACATTTTCAAATATTATATGAAACTTCATTTGTTATTTTTACTTTTTGGACAGTTAATTTCTGCTTGGTTGCCTTTCTTTGAAGGGTTCAGGGAATAATTTTAAGTTTTCTCTACGCTGCTGATTTAGTGTTTTTTTTCTTCCAATACACTCTGAAAATATGACAGGAGATCACAGTAAAAAATCACTTTGTGGCAAATGTGGAGTTACAGACGCGCTATATTAAATAAAACTTGACTGATGGGGGCTTGCGTTATGGATGAAATCCATAAGGTGTGTTACGGAGGATGAGTGGACAGTAACCAGATTAAGCCGGATATTCGGAAAGGGAAATTCGATTAAGCAGCATTTTTAAAAAGTGTAGGAGGGGTAGAGTGTGGAGGAGGAATCACCGTGATTAAGGATCTGGACTTAGGGAGGATAAAAAAATGCTCTTCAGCTGTTTGTACCCTTGAGCGAGCCACTTAAACTGAATTATTTTGGGACCGATATCCGGTTATGCAAATTGACCAACTTTAAAACATTTAAATGTCTTTGGATTATTAAAGTGTCCACTAAACAACGAAACTGTCTAGTAAACGAATAACATGCACTGGGAATATTTAAAATAAAGTCTCTCCAGAGGATGAAATCAAACTCTTACGTGCTTAAAGGTATAAAAACAGATTTTGTTTGTCTCTGTTCTGCCTTCCAAATGGAGGAAACAGCTGCTTACTTCAATGTCTGAATGTATTTTATTCTACCCAACTTTGTCTTGGACGGTGGTGGTGTTGGTGGGAATTATCGGTGCCGGTAGTTTGTTAGGTCGGTGCTCGTAGGATTGAACGGCCCTGTGGTTACAGTGCTGTCTAAGGTTTTGGGGCATCTTCCTTGGGGCTTTTACCTGCCCTGGGGAAGGAAGGGCACGTGCATGGGCAGCACATCAGATGCATGTGAAAGTTGCAGGCTTTTGAGGTTCATTGGGTGATATTGGTGAGAAGACCCCCCCCCCCCCATTTCAGTTTCAGTGCTTCATTCTCCTCTTGATAAACTAGCAGATGCACCCTGATGTTCTTCGATTCCTACACCAGGATCATAGTTTTCATGCTAGGGATTGTTCAGACACCGATACATTAAACAGGCCTTGCCCAGAGGCCCAACAGTGAAATCTCTTTGCCGACCATGGGATCTGAATCAACAACCTTCTGAACGCAGAGACAGTGTCCTATGCAACTGAACCACACCGCCCACCAAGACATGTGCTCTTCCAAGATGGAATCAAACTAGCAACCTAACGGAGTCCATTTTCACGCATCTACAGTCCCCTGCACTACCGGCTGAGCTATCGAAGAGGACCTGAAAGTGACGGAAAGTGTTTTTTGGTGCCGGGACTCTGAAAGCAGCCAATAGACTCAGTGCACAAACTTTGAACATATTTTCAGTCGGCTCTGCTTTAGAAAATAAAAAAAAATGGCAGTTTAACTACACTCACCCGACAGATGGTGATCTGCTAGCGAGCGTGTCATCGCGGCGTTTAACCATACGGGACAATGACGAGCATATTGCAGTGGCCCTTTCATAATGCTTATTTATTTTCGCTGCAGCACTCAGTGGTCCATAGGATTAACACAACAGCACTCTGACTTTGAATATGGGAGGGCATTTCAAAAGGGCAAGAGTGGTGCATTCTGGGAAAATATTGAAACGCTTTGCTTCAAACCGAGGATGGGACATATTTTATTAATAGGAAGAATAAGAATTAAACATTTAGTCTGGCCTTTTTTTTTTATCTTTGTCACTCTAGAAAAGTGACCATCTGCTTATCGGATGTGATCTCGGCACCCGTGGGATGAAAGGAGACAGAGAGAAAAAACCTTTTGATTAAAATAATAATCAGAAGTGTCATTTGGATCCCAGTTCCAGAATTAGGAATCTGCCGAGAACAACCTCAAAAATCCGTCCCGCCTCCAGGCGATATTCCTCATCTGCTACCCCAAACATGGAATAAGCGAAATCTGCCCAGGAGAACTTGGTTCACGGGTAGCTGGCGCGTTCAGCACTTGGGTGTGTTTGGGCCTGCTGCAAGGTACCTGTGGGAAAAACACAGAACACAAGCTGCCCCCCCCCCCCACCAGCACCTCCCCGACTCCCGGCAGCACTATGACGTGGATCGATATCCAATTCAGTCTGCATTACTCGCCGAGCCGGACGAGGGCCCGTCCAGAAACTCCTCACCTCTGTGTCTTGGCGTTGCCACTTTTTAATATAGCGAGAACCTGAGCCCCTCTCTCTCTCTCTCTTTCTGTCTGGGTCAGATGAGAACAGAGGCAGGGCTGAAGGGAGGGAGATCCTGCTACCTCAATAACGGCCCAGTCCATCCCGGTGTCTTTTCAGATGATGACTTGTCCAGAAGAGACTCTCAGGACCTTTAGATTTGCTCTTCCATACCACTGGAAGCACTGCTCTTAGAAATCAAGGTGTCCCTCCTCGGGGCCTAGTTAGAAATGAATGGACAGGGGCGCTGAGTCTTTACTGGGGAGGGGGGGAGCGATGGCAAAGGTATATATTATAAAAAGCTATTAATGACTTAAGCCAATAAATACTAAAAATAAATACTAAATACTAAAAATAGGCAATAAATGCTAAAATAGGCATAACAACATCCCTGGTCTCTCTACAGTGCCCACTTTTCTGTAAATTTAATGTTTCACACTTGTTATCATCTTGCAGTTCATGGATACTAATGAACAATAATAATGACATTTTGCATCTCATGGTGCTTTTTCAGGTCTGAAAACCTAAAAGAGGAAGGTTGTAAAAATTAAGCAGAGGAAATATAAACGGAAACGATTTGCTGAAATGCATACAAATCAGGAATAAGCACTGGAATTTATCTTATTGGAACTGAAAACCAATTCTAAAGAGATTTTTTTAATGATCTCTGGACATGGAGAGAGCGGGGGCTGTCCTTGGACAGGGAGTTTCAGATGGGGGGAGCGGGAGGGGAGGGTATTTTAAAAAGCTCTAACCTTCTAGCAGAGGTGCTCAGGTCTGGAAATAGTGAGGAAGAAGGTGGATTCAGCAGACGTCAGATTGAGATGGAGTGTATTTTGGATGGTGGAGCAGCAGTAAGGTTGATAGGGTGGAACACTTTGGGTGGGGGGTATACCACTTAGGGCTTGGGGGGTGGGCCCCTTAGGGCTCTACAGGTACAGTGGGGAGTTTAGAAACTGGAAATGCGTCTGGCTGTAGGACTTGGGGTGAGATTATTTCGGAAAGTGAACATCTGGCCAGCAGGCTCGTCGCTTTATGATTTAGGCGCCGACTCCTTCAGCAGAAACTGAGGGCAGATTTTCAGCATCAGGAAGTGGAAATTCTGTGATTTTATGCGGTGATGTTAAAAGAAGGCTCTGGTCAATGGTGGAGAAGTAAGAGGAGGAAGTGGCAGAAGACATTTCTTGAGAAGCCCTATATCCTTTCCAGAAGAGGTTTCCATCAAAACGCCTGATTCACCGCGATTTAGATGAAACTGTCATTCACCAGCAGCAGGTTGCTGTAGGGACTGTGCTGAGGCTGTTAGTAGGGAGATTTGGAAATTAAACTGTACAGCACCTTTTTAATACATTTTCTGGGGCGTCTTTATGATAGAGCACATCAGCTTCTCTTTGGAAACAGCCGCCCATCACACACCATTGTTGGTTTCGGCCATTGTTAGGTAAGGCTTTTAAAGTCATTAAGTCTAAGAGTGATTGTAAGGGCCGGTGTCCAAGGTCACAAAGAGAAGGTCTGCTATGTGCAAAGACCTTCACTATAGAGACCCCTTACTCTGAAAACTCAGTGGTATTGTGTGGTTTTCTGTCGGCATGCAGTCTGTGTGAATCCCGTGTGACATCCTGGCCTGGATTTGTAAAGATGCACCTTAAGCCTGTTTCAATTATCCGTGGGATGGAGATTCTTAATTAATATATTGATCACATTTACAGGCATGCAATCATTTACATTATCAATGTAATGTTGCATCAGTATTTTGTTATCTATACCAACTTACATGGCTTGTTTTTGTGACTTACAACCAGTGGTACTATTTACTATCACTCAAACCATGCATTAACATTGGGCCCCTGAGGTTGGGAGGACCCCTGCTGGCCACAAACAGTCACTGCACTACGTATTAAATAAACACATTCCTAATTTAGAAGATGCTGAAGCAGCATGTTCTGCTAACCAGCTAGCTGGCTACCATCTTCCAACTCGCTACCTTTATTTAACTTTTAAAACATCTTTGGGGGGGGGGGGTTTAATGACATCTTTGGCCCCAAACACAACAAACCCAGCCCTACTTATGATATTGGTGTCAGGTAAAAATAATGTGGCATTTCATATAAAATAACTTTCTTCTTATTCACAAAATAAAACTCATTTTGGATTTACAGGGTACAGTTACCCATAATTCCCCGCTTTCTTATCCAGTCCAAATCCTTCGAGAGAGAAATTTGGGCGATGCTGGTGGTGAAGAGCCGCACGCAGAGACAGACCTGCGAAGTTAAACGGTGACTTATTAACATCATAATACGAAGAGGCAGATCGACCAATCACAGGCAGCCCTGATAGATTAGCTGGACCACATGATAGATGAGCCGTGAGCCACTTCCGTCATGGCAGAGTGTATTTAATCGCTCTCTGTAATTAACGACTGTGGTGGGAGAGGAGGAGGGCGGAGACACGCTTCTGGCAGCGTGACATGCCTGTCAGCCTCCATCACGCGTGAAGCGGATCTATGGATGGGCGTGTGCCTTTAACACACTGATCCGGGTTATGAGGATGTGCCACTGACCTGAAGGTCGGCGGCTCAAATCCCAGGGTTGGTGTGATTTCACTGTCGGCCTTCTGAGCCAGGCCCTTAACCCCCTGTTGCTCGAGGGACTGACTGACCCTGTTTTCTTGGGAGGGAGTTAGGGAGGGCAGGAAGGAAAAGGGTGACACAGCGGTTAGCACTGTCGCCTCACACCTCTGGGACCAGTTTGAGTCTCTGCCTTGACTGAGCGTGTGTAGAGCTTGCATGTTCTCCCCATGTCATCGTGGGCTTCCCTGCACATGTTCCAGTTCACAGTTTTACCCACTCTGTCGCTGACATCGAACTTCTCAGCCAAACATGATTTTTAAATTTAGCGACTGTGTATCAAAAGCGTGTGATATTTACTGCATCCCTCCTGTAACAACTTATCCTAGTCAGGGTTGGGTGGGCGGGGGTTCTTGGAGCCCATCCCAGGCGGCATCAGGCAGGATGTACCCCCGGACAGGATGCCAGGCCAATCATATATTATGGGCAATGCAGAGGTGCCAATTAGCCAAACTGTATGTCTTTGGACTGCTGGAGGAAACCGGAGTAGCCCGGGAAATGTGGGATTTGAACCCCCACCCCATAGGAATAATAAGGCCTCCCCTAATGCTATGATAAACGCACACACAGCTGCTGAGCTCTCCTGTATGAGATCCAGCAGGCGTGCATACATCCTTGTCTTGTATTCGCACTATTGGATGTTTGATGCTGCCATTGTTTGTACCTTAATTTTCCTCTTGGATGAATTATATGTTTTATCCATATATTCCTCCATCCACGCATGTATCTATCTATCTATCCATGCATCCATCTATGGGGTAATCACTCCCCTCAGCAGCGTCCAGTGCTGAAGGCTCGGTGTGACAGTTATTTATCTCCCAAGCAGCTGGGTTACACTTAGCTTATTGTTTGTGTTTTCTCAGCCTGTCCGCCATCCATCTCCGCAACACAGAGGGGGCTGTTAACCAATATTTAGTCCAACCTGCTGTGCAATTCAGCCCTGTGACATCTTGTCTGAAGCTATTTTTGGAGTGCTGAGCTGACACCGTCAGCTGAGGTGGAACATTAGCGATCTGACGGAACACACTAAGATGCAGTGCATGTGCGCGCACGTGTGTGTTCGCGCGTGTGCGGGAGGGATGTGCGGCCACGGCATTGTTAGCTACATCCATTTCGAAGCGAAACATTCATCTACTCATTTCTGATTCATTTGAGTAAAATTACAACAAAACCACGTTCCCCCAGGAGGACGGTGCAACATAGAGACAGCGAGTAATAGGCGGATTTAAGCTGCAAAAAACACAACACAACAGGACTAAAAATACATAATGCAATTTTAATATGGTGAAGAACTCGCATGGGTTTTTTTCCCCCGATGCATCCTCCGCAGTGACAGAGGTACATGTGAAGTAGAAGATTCCTAGTTCGAGGTGCAGACCCTGAATTTGTCACGTGTATCGCATCCCCGCAGGGGCTCCTAAGGCATGAGCAAAAAATACTCAACCATGCAACAGCAAGTCCTTGCGAAAGCAGGTGTTCTTTCGCTAAATACAATAATCCACGATCGCGGACTTCGGCGTCTGGCGAACTGTCTCTAGAATTCTAAATCCCTAGATTTAATTTGCTTTCTGTTATTAGCCTTGACCGCCGATAACCCCGATCTGATTACGCTGTGTAATTCCTTTCCCCCTCTCCCCTTCCGTCATCGCTGGATAACCTCCCGTTCTCTGTGTTCCTGCTTCGCCGTCCAGGAGTCTCCAGAGAGCTTAAGTGCGCTGAAGCCTTCCGACCTTTCATTAGGAATTAGCTGGGAGACGTCAGGCTCAATGTAAATGCTTATACCTGAATTATACTGAGATGATAAAATTAACTTTTTCCTACCATTATTTGCACTCGTGTATATACACATGGGTCATTTATAGGGTATTTTAATAAGAAGATAGATCAGTATTTCTGACATGATTTAATCCTGCAATGTTATGATAGACAGGTGGGGACATTATTGATTACTTCTCTGTTACAGCTACTGTTAAAGATGCTATGATCAAGGGGCAGCCGTGATGTCGTTTGAAGCCCCCCCAATCACCACAGAGAACTCTTCCACTTGCGAGATCTTTGTTAAACTGTCGTTAGTGATGTCTAGCTATGTACCTATAATCCAGTTTCACATTCAAAATAGCCATTATTGAGCTTCAGATTGCTGACCGTTTGACATTTAATTAGTGACAAGTCCATGTTCGACTGATTTGAGTAGCTTAGTCTTATTAAGTTCTTGCTTTTTTTGGTAGATGTTGTGTAGATGCTGCTCTAATACTGCTAAGCTGCTAATACTGGTCAGGTGAGATTTTCAATTCGAGACAAGTCTGCCCAGGCATTTACACATATGTAAGTTTAATTAGCTTGTAAATAGTTAGTAGGCTTCGCAAAATACCCCAACACTTTTGATGCAGCTGATTTTAGGTTCATAATAATATAGATTTACCGTAGGATTTC
This sequence comes from Brienomyrus brachyistius, assembly GCF_023856365.1. Taxonomy (NCBI): domain Eukaryota; kingdom Metazoa; phylum Chordata; class Actinopteri; order Osteoglossiformes; family Mormyridae; genus Brienomyrus; species Brienomyrus brachyistius. The sequence goes on from NC_064550.1 coordinate 15,280,989, forward strand.
TTGCGTGGGCCTGAGAGTCTGAAAGCGTGAGTTTCACGCCAGATGCGTGTGAGTTCGCAACCCTGCTCATGCCTAATTAGCTCCTCCACAGCTGAATGTGTGTAACATGCTATTTGTTACACCTTTATGTCACTTATGACAAAAGCATCTGCTAAATAAAATAAATGTGAATGTCTCACAGTCCCACCTTATACGTCATGTTACATAGGAATGAATGCCACTGCAAGGGATTCGGCAATGTTTTGAAAGCTTGACATTCAAAGCCGAAAAACGACGTGTTAAGACGATGGCATTGCCCTATTTTATGCTCTAAACAGTCAAGCCTTTAAAAGGCATTTAGTCCATCTGTATGAAATCCATATCAGTCATATAATAAGAGTTAGCCTGCCAGAGGTCGATGGATCCTGTACTCTTCCCCTTGAGAAATATGTACCCTTCATTAGGAGACACCTCGTAAGCGGAAGGCTTTATTACACGTAAACCTTGATTGAAGAATCGCGTTACAGGAAGGACGAGCTGATCGATACTCTTAGCATCCATTAATCACAAACACGCCAATCGCCGCCCAGATTTAATAGAGGATTTTCACCAATATTAATTATAAAAGCTATCAAGGTAGACGACGCTGGGGAATTTAATTCCGTTCAGCCTGCGCTGTGTTTACAGTTAATCTTTGTTCTCTTTTTTTCCCCCCATAAAATGAAAAATGCGTTTATGAGTCGGCTGGAACGGGCGTCTGTTAACTTCAGCACATTGTCACAGGAGAGTAGATCTTTTCATCTATTGCCGGCATTCTTTAGATGTAAACTAATGAAGTATTTTGCATGGTTAACCCTCTTTGGGAAATAAGCATGTTTCTCCTAGAGTTTCACAAACCTATCGTCTCTGCTACAGTTGTTCTCATACATACTGATACAGCTGTTAGTTCAAAGGAAGCGTTCGAGCTAAAATGAAAAGGCCAGTTAGCATGTCTTTGATTTTCAAAGAAAGACTCAAAAAAGCAGATCTGCCCCGTCTGTCCGTCCATCCATCTTTTGAAATATACAGAAACATAAATATAAATGAATGAATAAAATTTTCTGCATTTGAATCTAAGTACTCTAGGTAGTTTGACAGTTTGAGAAAAAAAAATTTACGGGGGAAAAAAAATAATTTAACGAGCTTAACTCGGAGGTGAATGTCATTTGGAATGCAAACATGACTCACAATTGAAGGCTTTAATGAAAAATATTTATATATTTAAGCCAACAGACTTCACATTATTAATGTAGAAGAAAAAAAATATATTGTGAGAAAGGAACACATCTTTGCAAAATGATGTACTTCAGAGGTCACCTCAAAACATCAATTGCAGCTTTATTAAATTATCCTTAGGGCCGCATTCAGAGGGCGCTCTCACCCTGAGGGGTTTTGAGAAGACAAACACAGCCTGATAATGACCGACGGGGAGCTAAATCGGGCCGGTCTGTGCCGTAGCCTCACGGAAACGCGGCCTTTGTGTTTCTCTGCTCTCCAGATGACAATCATGTCTTTCAATGTCAAGATTTCAAAATGCCTGTCTCAAAACAAACACTTACAATTGTAATTTTACATAATATTTGATCGGTTGTGACATATGGGGCCTCATAAATATGTATTTATCCCTTTGTATTATTGCTGCAGTACTCTTATAGTTAATAACCTTAGGTTTAATAGCTACAATAAAAATACATATGTTTGGGTACACTTGCTGGAAACTAGGTTTTACATAATATTTTTTACGTTAATGATAAAGAATTTGAACTAAATCGCACTTAACAAAAATACCGAAGCACTGTGTAGGGAGTGGTGTGTGACTCAGGATTGGGTCACTAGGTCAGTGACCGGAAGGTTGCTGGTTTGACTCCACATCACTTCTAGGCTTTAAATAAGATGCTTTAGCCCCCGAAAAATGTTCCAGGGCGTTGCGTGGACAGCTGACCCTTCGTTCAAACGGCCAGCTAACACATTCCAAAGAGGGTGTGTGCGTCAAGCTTTATTTCACATTTGGTCTTTATCTATGCAGACGCAAGGTGGTCTTGCGGCTAAATTTGAGGGACGAGGGACCTTTGTAAAGCAGAACCAGTCATGGCACCATTGGGAATCGTGGGAGGGGAGTGAAGCTGCCGTCGGCAACCGAGTACCGAGCGCTGTGAGCACGTTAACCCTCTCGTTATCCCCCCCGCTTTAACCCCCGTGTTAACCTCCCCCGCGCTAAACCCTGTGCTAACCCCTACCCCATTAACTCCCCCATTAACCCCTTCCATGCGAGTTTTCAGTAATGTTTCCCAACTCTAGGCAGAGTGAATCTAATGAAGTCTGACTCCTTAGTTCAGCACCCCCCCTAACTCCAACCCATTTCCCAGGTTATATTCCTGGAGGGTCAGGTTTCCCATGGAAAGGCAGGGATCAGCTTCTAAGCGAGGGGGGAGTCCTACCTTGTCTCTGGCACTCTTCTGTTGCCCCTCCCCCCAGTCCCCCCACCCATGCATAACTCAGAGGCATATCATTGGCACACGCGGGCGGTCACACACGTGCCCGCACAAACACATACACAAAGGTGTCCTTTACGGCATCTCCAGTCACAGGCTGGTTTTCCCACAATAAATACGCACTGGGCCCAGGATTTGCAGCACAGGGACACCACTGGTCATCTTCGAAACAACAATAATGTCAATATAATTGCAAATAACACCTCACCCTGAAAAGGCAGCTCACATTCATAAAAGCTGACTGCGCCTGGTCTCTCTTCACGACTTTAAAGGGGGTACTCTTTAATCTCAACTTACTTTTTTGTTTTCTTATTTAATTTGTTCTTTTCACCTCTACAGTATGTAGACCTTTAAAAAAAAAACACTAACGCATGTATAATAGCGGAAAGTCAGCGTAGAAAGAGATATAAGGCAGAATATGTCTGTTATTGTGATGATTCTGGGCTTAAAACTGACTATGTTACAGATTCTATCCCAACATCAGCATGCCAATTCACTGTAAGGTTACTGGTCAAGGACTCAGCAGAAGTGGCAGTCTGGACCTCCAGCTTAAACCACTCTGCTCCCCGCTGGCCCAAAGCGTACCGATGTCTGCCGCAGGATCTGCGCAAATATTTGCTCGAAAGGTGAGTTCTGGCTGTCAGATTTATGTGCCAAATAACACTGGGAAAAAAATCCTATATATTTTCTGTGTGTGGACCGACATACATTAACACAGGCTATAGGGAAGGGTTTTATTTACAATCGAAGACTCAGCTGTGCATTACGGCAGCATGGTGTACAATCTGCATGGCTTGCTTCAAATACCGAGCACCATTTGTAAGTAGGAGAGAGAACTTGGTAGATCTTGTGAACATGTCTTCTCACTTCTTCTGTGGCAGGTCCCAGAGATGTACATGCTGATGGATTACTTGAACTCTATTTGGTTTTCCCCATACAAGAACTGAGGTCTTGGGGCAGTGGCAATGTTTCTCTCCCACTCAAGACCTGCATTTGCTTGGGGCCTTTGAGGTTTGTGGCCCCCTGTTGGCCACAAACAGTCACTACACTAAATAGTAAACAAAAGCTAGCTATCTAGCTATATTCTGACTCTACTCACTAGTAATTTAGGTTTTTAATCATCTGGCCCCAGGGGGCTTGAAATGACTTTTCCAGTAACGACAAACCTGTCCATGTCTCAAGACCAGGTCGTTAGTTTTCCTTCAGTTGAACAGGTACATAAAATTGTCTAATTGCCATATGTGAAGCCATGGCAACGCGTGGTTTGACACTGAAGGAGCAAGAAAATAAGTGTGGGTGATTTAAGAGAGAAAATGAGGAAAATCACGTTAATGTGAACCTATGAGTCCTCACAGCCAGTCTAAGAATAACCATTGTGGTTGACATCTTCTGGGATGCAAATACCACAGAACGTTGCGGCCGGTCTTTATCGGTGCTATTCTCACTAAAGGATTTGCTTTAATGAGGTCATTGAGTTTGTTGCTTGGAGACAGCTCCTACAGGAGTATGGACATAAGCAAGCCCACGTCTAAAAGATAAAGGCATCGCTGCTTCATACCGTATTCCTCACGGACATAGCAAAGTGTGACCGATCGCGAAGAGCTCCCAAAAGCCAGCACACCCTCTGATTTACCCGGACGACCGGTTTCCATGGCAAAGTTGAGGCCGCTATCATATGGTACCACACCAAGAAATCCCCGCACGGTGCCTTGATCTTCACTAAATTTTAAATAATCAGGCTTGAAGCATCACAGGGACGGAATCCTCCTCCGTTATCTGCATATGAAGAGCCGCAAAATAACCGCCATACGATTTACATAACCGCTTTACTGGCGCTCCCCGAAGCAGCGATGAATTTTCCACAAAAAAACAAACAAATGAGGCCTTTTTTAAAAAAAAAAAATCATGACCTCCCAATAAAAAACAAGTAGAACACATATATTACAGGTGATTACTAATGGAGCAATTTTCCCGCTTTAATCACATGCCTCTTTGAAAGGTGCCTTTCAGAACGCGAGAGCTATGATTACATATAAAAAACAGACCCTCAGCCTTTCTGCCTTTGCACCTCTCTCCCTCCGGGATTATTTATCATGTGATTGGAGGCGTTCGTTGGAGGGGCAGCTGTAGCTGGGAGTGGCCCTTGAGGGGGGCATGCGGGGTGGGGTGCAGGCAGTCACTGACTCCTCCGTAAAGCACAAAACAAAAGTAAATTATATCTTACAAAATAACTTGGGATGCTTCAATTTTCGTTTTTATCCAGAAAAATTTTATTTTACCACTTTCTTCTAATCTTTCACTAAAAACCTCGTAATGCTGTTTTTCCGCCAGCTTATTGTTCGTATTTTAAGGCAATATGCATCATCGTTAATGTGCTTGCGGCACAATGCTCAGTCCTATTGTGTCATTTCCGTGTTCCAGGGCTCCTGCACAGCCTCCCGAACGCCTCCGCAGCCTCCGCACAGCCTCCTGCACAGCCTCCCGAACGCCTCCGCACTCAGTTAAGTCCATTTGTTTTTTCTTCTCTTTCCCATTTTCCCATTGGTCAATTACCTATAGCATGTGATATATCCAATACAGCCAATAAAACTGATATTCAGTAAATAAAAGCTTATGTTTATTTTCTTCAAGGCATATTTAAAATACACACACACTCACTTTTGTGTTCATGTATTTGTGGGGACTCTCCATTCATTTGTATGGGCAAAACCCTAATCCCAACCATGATAAAAATTAACCCCTAAGTAACGTATTTTTAGTTTCTTGACTGCAGTCACAAACTTTTATAGAGGTTTTCCTTCGTAGGGAGCAAAAAAGGCGAAAATAATAATTTTTTTTATCCCATTGTGAGGACGTTTGGTCCCCACAATGTAATATATACATGACCCACACACACACACACACACACGTAAATATTGAATCATTCATTGAATGTCAAATAAAAAACGTTTCTCAGCCCGTGAATTTTCCATGACTTGGGCTGCTTAAGTTAGCGCCTGTGGCGATCGACCCGGAGCGGCTCCATTGTACCAGAACAGAACTTCTTTCTATTTCACATCGCCGGGCCGCAGAGGAGCACCTTCTGCCTCGCCCCGAGACACAGATTAATCAGCGTGCAAAATGGTCCGTGGCTTCAGATGAGAAATCAATAATAATGTAGAGAACTTGTAGAGGCGTTCCTGTACAGCTGTGAAAGGAGCCCCTCTTAGCTGAGGCATAGTTCTAGTTTTAACCATCCCGTTATGATATTCCTATAATTATTATCAGGGCTTATTTAGCTGTTTTTACTTTCTTTCGGTTTCCAAAGTTCCGTTGAGCGGCTGACCTTTGTCGACATTCCTTGAAACACAGTTTGTGTGTATTTACTGAAATCTTTATGTTAACTGACCGTTTTGCAGCACAAAATGATATATAGCCTCGAACTCAGGTGCAGGGCTGGATGCCCAACACATTAATGGCCTCACTGAGTGATTTATGAAGAAATAAAATTCTTCAAATTTGAAGCTGTTGTGGATTTAAGCAGACAGACTAGCTGGGTAGATCATTAAGCCTGTGCTGCACCAACCTAAACAGCCGAATCTCATAGCGTCTAACTTTACCTGACTCGTTTAAAAGTTGAGACTGGAGTCTTCGCAAAGTTCTCTTACAATGTTTGGTTTAGAGCTTCCAGAAAATAAGTGCCGTTTGACGTAATGATGGACGGTGCGTGTGAATTTGACCTCTGATCACCCATTTGATTAGCTGTTGCGATGGCGTTTACTGTATTGTCACCAATAACTGAAAAACTTTGAAATCGAATAGTGTGTTCAATAGATTACTGCCAGCACAGCCCCGTCATTGTTTTAATAATAATAAACTAATAGTCATATAAGCTATACTTAGTTTTATGGCCGCGGTAGGTGTTTGAAGAGGTGGTCGAAGAAAACAAACTAATTGTTTTCAGAGCAGACCTGCAGACCTTGCATTATTCAAATCAACAGCCGAAATAGTCAATAGCAATGCTAATGGAATTTGGTTGCTAATTATTTTCTGACATACAACCTATTTTGTCATAAAAAAATAGTGCTGATCATTCCACAACATCTAATTTGATTGTGTAGTTTCAATGATTTCTAGTAGGGATCCACTTTCAAAGCAAACAATGCGGAAAATGTTAGCTAACTTTTTTTTTTAAAAAGAAACACTTTAATTTTTAATTCTTATTGAACGTGCCTTTAGGGCGTTTTTTTCCTCAACCAGCCTCTCATTTTGCTGCGTTTGATTAGGTTTCCTCGTAATTCACAGGTTTATGTCACACACTTTATTTAGAAGCATAATTAAAACGTAAAACATATCCCCTCAACTAGAGTTAATTCCTAAAAAATATTCTTCAAACTAATCAAGACTAATTTGCATTTCTTTTGCCTAAATTTTTAGTGACTAAAAGCCATTGAGCGATCATCAGAAGTAATTAATCAAATACCTATTTAGTCGGCCATAGCCTGGTTTAATACCTCATTATGAAAATTAATTTTAACTGACGAAAAATTTATAATAATGAAGAAATAACTTCAGGTTTACTCAGTCAAAATACACCTCCGACAACCTGCTTGGAAACATTTACCAACGTATCAATATTTGTTCAGTTTAAGATAGCGATTCAATATGGTACTAAACGAATTCATTTACATTTAGAGACTAATCAAAACCAAACACACGGATGGGGTTCGGCATGTCTGCTTTCAAAAGCTTCACATATTCCTCATGTTCTGTTCCATTTTCCGTGAAAAGTCAACACAAGTTCAAAAGATAGAGAGAATGATCTACCTTTCTTACAGTCGGATACTTCACCCCTTGATAGAATGATTGTCATGGCGTCTTGGCGTGGATTAAACATGCTTCCATGACTATTCTTTGCACCAGATTACACAATGGCCTCATATCCAGGGGCCATTAATATGCTTTAAACACATTACAATGATTGTAAAAACTGAATAATTGACCTCTTATTTTTTTCTATTTCAAATGAAAGGTCGAATTTTTCTTTCTCCCCGTTGTAATATTTACATCAGAACAAAGGAATATCCATTTTTTCTCACCATCAGGCCATCAGGCGATGAAGAACCTGACTAATATAGCCTCAGTAAAAAATTAAAGGAAGTGATGTCATGCTTTTAAGCCGAGCGATTTGCTGAATCGTTTGTGATAAAACACATTTCAGACCCTACAATCACCTAAAAAAATTCAGAATGACCAATCGTAAATAGTTTCTCATAAAAGCTATTCAAGCCTTTGATAAACAAAAATAAAAGCATTTCTTGAGGTTTCTATACAAAAAGAAACAAATGCAAAAACACCCAAATTTGCCAATATGAGGAAACTACAAAAGTTACAGGATATTCAGATTTATTCATAATGTTGTTAAAAGTAATGTTAATAAATGACTCAGTGATAATAAATATTCAGCAGTTATTATCACCTGAATACTGAAAACGTAGATGTAGATGTAAAACATCGATTTACTGTATAATAAATGTACCAGAGGGACTTTCAGTTCTGATAATCCAAAATACATGAAGCACAAAACAACTACAGTCAGTCTGGCTATAACAGCTGATTTGACCCAAGTCCAGAACAACATGGACCACTTTCATTCAGAGAGAAAAGCACTTTGCTAACTACAAAGAAATATGTTTTTTTTTTGCGTAAATGACTAAGTTTTGGAGTCTCCTTCCTGTTATCCAATTTTTCCATTGGATATGGCTATTTCAGTGTGCGGTTTTAGTGACGGTGAGGTTTTTCAGGAACGCATTAGTTGCGTTGTAGCAAGACTGGCTGTACAACACAAGAAAGCTCAAACTAATAAACACATACAGCAGGGGGAACGTTGGTGTGTCGTCAGGGATGGTGCCTGTTGTTTCTGGAATCCCACTGAAAAAGTTACTCCGACGTTTCAGAAACTAAGTGAGCAGAGTTGGAAGATGGTAGCTAGCTAGCCGGTTAGCGAAACATGCCGCTTCAGCATCTCCTAAGTAAGGAACATATCGGCTGTTTGAGTGGTAAACATCACTGCTGGCATGTCAACAATGGACCGAAATGACAATATTGCTCTGCCGTGGTTTTCCTAATTCCCTAGGATCTGTCGTGGCGTCTAAATCATATTCTAAATATGCTTCCTTTTCCTTATTACAGGACACTAATCGGGAGGCTGTATCTGTTTGCTGTCACAAATTACACATCCATCGGAAATATGTGGACATTGGCACGGATTTCTGTCTTCACTTGAAATTCCTCAACAGACACCCCCCCCCCGACCCCCCCATATACAAAAATAATACAGTTTACTTTTCATTTCAGCAAATCCCTAGATTAATTACAGAAGCTAAGAACTTCTTTCGTAATTAATGAAAGCACTGCGGTAGCTAATACATTCACTATTGTTCGCAAACACAGAACACCAGAGTGTTCGGCTCTTCACAGCACCACAGCTAACAGAGCGGAAATTCCACTCATATGGCAAGATGTTTGTCCCTGCTAACGTCAAATATGGCAACGACTCCTGATAGCTACTGCAGGATTTACCCACTATAACCAGGTGGTTGGGGATGGTAGCTAAATGCTAACGAGTGGGCAGTTCACCACCACACAAACCAGGTATTTGCACGTGGGCTCCTGATCACCACGACAGACACTACACTAGTAGGACAGGGGGGAACCAAAGTGTATTTTTGAGTTCGGCCCCAGCAAACCAGACCCTGCATGCCTACCCATAACAAACATACTGTCTATCTGTTTTTGAATTTTTATTCGTCTTGTTCCCTAGCTGTTGACAAAATGTAGATTAGCAGGTGTGTGATAAGAGGGTGACCCAGTCCCCCTGACCTGGGGGGCAATACTGGTGGGCCCTGTTCCGGTTCAGGGTGGTTCTTGATGGCTGAATCGGAACCTCCTGATGGTTCCTTTCTGTGTTTAAAGGTGACCAGCAGTTTCCCAGCCAGAGCCAGAGAAGCTGTTTGTCACAAGCTGCAGCAGGGAGGGAAGTTTGAGAGAATGAGAGCGAGAAAGAGGGAAAAAACAGCTAAAAAGAGTGACTTTATCCCACCCCCCTTGCTTGCCGCTATTTTTCATTCTGCTCCCTGACTCTTTTCACATCCATCCAAAAAAAGAATAAAAAAAAACGCCAAAAAAGGTTCCTGCCTCTTGAGGGCGGCCATCTTGGCTTTTCTTTTGCCAGCCCTGGGCTGTTGCAATGGATTCATCAGCAGTGAGGCAACAATGGGCTGCAGTGGTAGGTGCCAGAGAGCGGGGTGGGGGGGGGGGGGTATTGTCTTTTGGAGCTTGCCAGTGGAACCCAGGGACTCTTTCTTTCACACCTCCGGGTCAACGTTATCCCCATTCATTAACCCCCACTGGCATGAACGCTGGTGAGCATGGTGAGATATCTCACACTCCGACAGGCTGATGGACCTGAGTCCACCAGTCTAATTATACCCTGCCGTTTCCATCAGGATTAATGAAGTATCTATCTATCTATCTATCTATCTATCTATCTATCTATCTATCTATCTATCTATCTATCTATCTATCTATCTATCTATCTATCTATCCATCCATCCATCCATCCATCCATCCATCCATCCATCCATCCATCCATCTATCTATCCTGGCATCATTCTCTTTGAAACTTACTGAGTGATTACTGGGGGTGTATGTACCCTGACCCCTTTTCATGGTGTCTGCACAGTGAATTTCATAGATATGTGTATTCATGGTGCATAGGCTTTTTATTAAGAGTATAAAGATTTCAGACTTCATAATATTTAGTTATTGTGCTTCTGTCAGTGGGTTAGGATGCTGTACCTATAATTAGATGATTACTGGTTCCAATCCTGCAGCTGGCAGAATAATGTCACTATTGGGCCCCTGAGTGTGGCCCTTAACCCCCAATTGCTCCAGTGACCGGGTGACGATTTGTCACTCTGGATACATGTGTCTGCTAAACAAGTAAAATGTATCAAACTCTAACTCTCCGGCAGCCCAAATGTTACTTAAATAAATTTGTGGCCGTTCTGCATAATCAACGAGGCAACGGTAGCCTTTCAGAATAGCGAACAGAACATTTATCAACTTTTATTTTCATGGTAACAGTGTTTTTTGCCTTTGTTCTAATATTTTGATGTGCACAAAAAAGACTTTTTCAAAAGAATAAATATCTAGTTAAAATGTATCGCAGTGCTGCATGTGTAATTTCTCACGTGGTTTTCTGCTGTACGATGTAGTGAGTGATGGGGGCTTTTTAAAAAATTATTTTGCTTTGTGAGAAAAAAAACAGACTTTGAGATGAACAACAAACACCAATGCTGTTTTTTAGTGTCTTTTTATGATTTTTATTTCAGCGACTGAAAGGCGGGATGATTTATCTGTTGTATGTTTGGTGTCAATGCAGAAAACATCACAGCGGAGCAGAAAGACAGGCCAAATGTTGCATCGTACTCAGGACAACATGTTAAACCTTCTGATTAAATAATGAAATGAGGGAAATACAATTGAACGTCTCCTTACTGATGGTCAGAGGCATATCTTAGGGGGAAAAGCATGACTTTGTGAGAGCAAAACCTGCTTTTGTAGCGTGTTGAGCACAGATGCTTGGTCTGATTATTGTTGACCAGAAGAAGCAAAGAGGCACTGACCTTGCGCTGCTGCCCAGCCAATCAGAGAGCATTTAGGCATGTGCCAGTATCGGATCGAATCCACAGAGAAATTAATAGGGAAATTAGGAATGAATTAACCTGTAAATTGCACCCAAATTACTCTGCCCATAAAACACAATGGATGCCAGACCCCTGCAAAATCCCCCGAGATGTGCTTTGACCTCCGTGTACAGACGAGGGCGCCGTTTGCAGGACCAGAGGTGTGGAAGGAAATCCACCAAGCGCAGCTGATGGACTTGCGGAAGCCATGAGGCAACCGGCGGAAGCTGGATACAGACCTCTGACCCTAAGTGTGATTTTACTCTCCCTGTCTAAAGAAAGTTCCGCAATGAGAGGCTTCTAGAATTCCAGAACTTACAAAACCAGCCAAAGTAAACAGAATAGAATATCTTCAGTCTCATTGTATATGTTTTTTCTCTACAAAAGAAATAAATATATTTATCATTTTTTATAATAATAACTCTTATTATTATTATTTTATAGCTATGTACAGCTGGATAGTGAACTGAATCTCAGTAGTGCAATCATATATTCGATGTAGCTTGTATCAGGCGTGACACTGTGAGATTACTTTAAGATAACTCCCTGTTCCATCCTGAATTATATGGGGAAAATGGCAGATAGACAGCAGGCATATGCCCTGACTATGAAGATAATGGCATAGGGATGCCAGACATGATCCTTTGCATCGCGGGTGCTTTTCCGTATTATGCAAAGCCCACTCACTGCTGTGTCTCTGGGTACATGGCAAGCTGGGATCCATATCCCTGTTTTCTCATTCGATTCTCATTCAGAATGTCAGTGCTACTGGAAAATAAGGTGGTATGAGTCGTGGGGGTTCGGTGCTAAGTGGTGGCCTCACGGCTGCGGAGCTGGGGCCTCGAATCCCACCGTAGGAGGAATTTGCATGTTCTGTGCATCTTCTTGTGGATTTTCTGTCGTGGTCCAAAATCAGGTGAGTTGGCAAGTCTGAGCTACCCAGAGCGTGTGTGTGTGTGTGCCCTGTGATGGATTGCCAATACATCCAGGCTACGCCTTCCCCTGTGCCCCTGCGTTTCCTGGGAAATGCTGCATGACCCGGAATTGGGTGGATGGCCGTGGAAGTTGGATGGATGGGCGGCAGTTAACACCAGAATGAGGAGGACCTTAGGAATACAGTGTCATTAATTTTAACGTCATCATGTCCTTAGAACCGTGAACTGCGCACCATGCTCTCAGTGATGATTCACTGGGATAATCTTCCTTCCTCTAGGTCTCTGGTCAAGTGGGTCAGTGGGTTCAGACACTGTGACCATGATTGGAAGGTCGCTGTTTTAAATCCCATGGTTGGCAGAGTGATTTCACTGTCGGGCTCTTGATCAAGGCCCGAAACTTCCAGTTGCGTCAGGCACTAGCTGTCCCTACTTTATCAGTTTTAGACCTGGCCTGCATGGGTCTGAGGAAGACAAGGTGACATGAACAGGAGATGAAATGCACGTCAGACCAGAGGTAGATATATCCGGTCCAGAAAGTAAAAATCCAGACCAAGGTTTTATTTCAACCAACCAGCTGAGTATAAAGAGTCACAGTCACAGAGTACTTAACTAGTTGGTTGAAATAAAATCTTGGTCTTGATCTCTAATTTCTGGACCTGAACTGTTCACTTCTGCATTAGTCACATGTAGACAGGCACAGTTCAAGCATAACGTGAAGCACAGAGTAAATCACTGTGGTGAAAAACGCTGAGCCAGTCTGGCATCTGGTGGGCAGCCCCAGGAAGAAACCAACCTCCCAGTTCATCAGTGGGAGAAGAATAGGGGGGGGGGCGGGGGTGTTGTGGTGAGGAGATCCAGCCACAGATGGGGGCTGGGGTGAAGCCTGCACTTTCCTCCACTTCTGTCCTGCTGTGATTGGCCATATCATCTGGGGGGGGGGAGGGGGGGAGACAAAAAAACAACAGAAGATAATTGGAAATAGCAGCTGTAAAATAACACCGAACAGCAGCTCTGACTGAGATAATGGTCCGGCAAGAAACGGCCGGGTTCTTTCAAAGGCGGGAAAGGCAATTTGCAGCAGTCTGCCAGGCCCAAGCCTGCCTCACCGCCATGGTTAGGTAAGTGCCAATTCGCCAGGGCGCCTCCCCACAGGCGCAGAAACGGGGCGGCGGAGCACTAGTGGGGAAGGGAGTTGGCAGCCAGATCTGGGAGGGCCGCCGTTCAGGTGGCAGCGCCCCCTAGTGGTGTCTTGGCAAAGCTGCACCACAGGTGACTCAGAGACTTGGAATCTTACTCCGGTCAATCAGGCAGTATTTGGCATCCATTCCTTATCAGCCCCATAAATTGGCAGGAGATATAAATAAAATAGATCTATCTATCTATCTATCTATCTATCTATCTATCTATCTATCTATCTATCTATCTATCTATCTATCTATCTATCTATCTATCATAGATAACTATAGAGAGAGAGAGAGAGAGAACAACTAAAAGACTGACTTTATTCCCCTCCCCCCCCTTGCTTGCCGCTATTTTTCTGCTCCCTGACTCTTTGCTCATCCATCTAAAGCAAAAAAAGTAAAAAAATGCCAAAACAGGTCCCTGAATCTTGAAGGCGGCCATCTTGGCTTTTCTTTTGCCAGCCCAGGGCTGTTGCAGTGGATTCATCAGCGGTGAGGCAGCAATGGGCTGTGGTGGCAGGTGCCAGAGAGTGGGGGGGGGGGACTCATCCTTTGTTTCACACCTCCGGATCGACGCTATCCCCGTCCATTAACCCCCTCTGGCACGAATGCTGAGCGACATGGGCTCAGCCGGCCGTGCTCTGCTGGGCAAACGGCCACCGCCATTGCAGCTGGAGGAGTAACACTGAGCAGTGAGCGATCGTGCGGACATGTGACACTAAAACACAGATAGCAGGGCTGATGAATGTTTACTGTCCACATCGCATGCTCAGGTCACAGAAGGCTGCTCTCCATGTCATCCCACATACAGGTAAAATAACTGTGAACGCTCTAGCGCTCAAGCCTTCAGCTACAGGCAGGGGTGGGTTTGATGATTCTGTTCTGTTCCCCAAGGTGGGGGGGGGGCTCTGGGATATCCCCAGATGTTCACCAGCCGGTCGGGCTATAATCCCTCTGACATGTCCGTGGTCTACCCTAGGGTCTTCACCCAGCAGGAAGCAGTAATAGGGAGCTGACCAGCTGGTATCTGTGACAGCTGCTCTGAGGTGGGTGACCTCCACCCATGGGGTTAAGTCTAATGGAGCTAGTTCTAAGATCAGACAAACCATAATCCAACAAGGACTCGCATGAAGGGAACCAGGATAACCTGAGCTGCTTGCCCCCAATCAGTTTACCGGGAACAGCCCCTGGAGTTGGGCCCGGGGGTGATGCTCATCAGTTAGCACCTGGTGGCCCAACAACCCATATAAGCCATCTAGGAGCCATCTTCAGGACCCCCCCAGCCACATGGGCCAACAGGGGAGGAAACAGCTCAGCAGTAAATGTGTTATTATTCTATGTGTGGAGCGGAGCCCCTGAAGACTCTTATAGGCGTCCATATACTTACAAAGCTGCAAACTTTGGTAAACTTGTTGAAACTGCATGATCCTAGTTGATTAAACGTTAATACCCCAGGCACATATGATGCATTAAAACATTACAAAATAAATGAACAAATAAACTGATATAAAAAACAAAAGCTAGTTCAAACTGTTCAGTCGGTTGGGTTGTTTTTTTGTCTTTCCTTTTCTGAAGATATGTCTCGCGCGACAGCAAGAGCCCCAGAATCTCTCATTAAGCACGTAATGCCAACGCACCACATAATAGCCCAAAGTTGATGCGGTTGCCATGACGACATACAGGAGCAGCTTCTGCATTGGCAACCAAAACGGCAAGAGAAAATTACATGATGAATTTAATGCAAACAAGTAATTTGCCTTCTAAAAAGCCTGATGTGGAATAAATAAAATAATTTCATAAACAGTAACTAAAAACTTTTGTAAGGCTTGAATAGTAACTAATAAATAGACTGACAAAAATGCGAAACATTTATCACAGGCATATATTTTCCCAATATGCAAACAAACAAACCAACAAACAAACACATACATTTGAACAGTCAAAATTTCGAAACAATCATTTAATTATTCTAAACTGAGTTTAGTATAATTAAAATTTAACAGCAAATGTATTTTAAACTGGCTTAGAAATGCTAAATTAAAAAGCTTCGCAAAGGCAGACACAAAGATAAACATTTTGCAAAAGCAGTTTTTATAACAGACAGTTCTGCAAGAAATTTGTTAGGTGTGATTTTAAAGCATAAGTCGGGCATTTTGTTACAGTTGTTTTTCACTAGTGTGATTACAGGAAGTGTAGGGTCTTGTCTGATTGGGAGGGACTATCAGCTGACCAGAATGTTTTTGCTGATTGGTTGATTCCATTTTTCCAATAAAAGTCACAAAGGTGGTGCACTGTTTCACCCCAAGCCTTCCCAGCTGCTTTTCAGACACCGATACTTGTGATACTTGTGAGTTAATTAGGTGACCGGCTCCTTCTCTGCTTTCCTTTTGTTCTCTCATTGGCCGGAGGGCTTCTTAATTTTCATATCTGCTTCAGAGCTCATCCTTTCTCTGCCCTTAAAAACAGCAAGAGGCAGAAGCCCATGACAGAATAAACTGCGATTCCTTGTCGAACACTAAGGTTGCAACTGAACAGATTAGTAAAGGACGGACCGGTTCCAAGCTGGCAAAATAACTCCCCCTTGGTTTTGCCAGTGTTTCAAATATGTGCTTAGACTTCTGCTGGAAGTTAATGGGCAGATTGCCTTTATACTCTGCAAGCGGAGGTTACCCAAGAGGAAATCATTTTCCTTTTTATGTTTTAAATTTAGCCTACTGTAGCGATGTAGAAGATAAAGGGCCAATACCGAATTTATGAACTTTGACTTTTGCCCTTGGTTCAGGACAGGACTGTTGTAGCAGCAGGACGAGGGGCATGGATTTTCCTGGTTCATTTTGCTAGAACATTCTCCATCTATCCAGAAGCTCTTCTGGTGTTAGCCTTCTGACCTATCCAACACATACAGATGGGACCCAGATCATACAGCCCATAACAATATGCTCATTCACAAAAGTGTTCTGAAGACAGGATGAAAAAAATGATTGATTCAGAGAGATAACCAATGATATTGTAGAGGAGGTGGGTCCAAGCAATTAGTGGAGGCGGGATCAACCAATCAGATGTCTTAGTCCCACCTCCTCTAGTTGCTTGGACCCACCTCCTCAACAATCTCATTGGCTATCTCTCTGAACCAATCATTTTCGTTCACTTTGTGTAAATAAAAGTTAAAAATTAGTATCCAAAGAAGCAATTTATTTTGAAGTACGAGCTGAACTGATAGCAACAAACATAATGGGCTGGAGTATATCGTAGCATATCGCTCACTTCATCACCAATATGGCTGCCGTTAGAAGCAGAGGCTTATATTTATGACATGCCTGCATTAACGCGAGATGACATTTTAAAAGCCTGTGTATTATTGCATAGAAAGCTAAAGTGGTGCACCTTATAAAGTGGCTTTTATATTACACCCAGTGAGTCCAAATTATTCAAAAAACGAAACGGAACGAATCGCTGTGAAAGCGTATGCATTGAGGGAGGGTGTCTGCTGATCTGAGCTGTACAACATGGAGCAAAAGGTTCTTACAGGCCGTCTCTGCAGTGAATGCATCTGCCAAATTCATTACTGTTAATTAATGCACCTCCTAATCCAAGGTGGCAAATTGGTTCGTTTACATCCATCCTTGGTCCGGTAATCAATGTTCTCCTGGAGGTGGTGTGACGTGAGTTAAATAATTATGAAACAGAAAAAAAGGTGTTCTAATAAGTTCAGCGCTTCATGCACGTACGTGTACATACACACACCTCTAGTGGGACATGTTTCAAATTTAATGAAATGTGAAAAAAGAGTGAGTCACAGTGTTTATATAACAGCGGTGCGCCTAGCAATTCCCTGGATACGGAATTCAGGTAAAATTTCCATCAGCAGCATTCTGTGTGTGGAATTTTGTGTTAATCTTTCAAGTGTCTTTAGCTGCCTTACAAGAAAACATCAAAGTAATGTTTCACATCAGTCAGGCATTAAACATATTAAGCTTGGAGGCATACTATCGGTGCGAAGAAATGCTAATATTTGCTAATGAATGAAGAATATACCAGCATATACATCTATAACATTTCATGTTCAATTAAGAAATTTAATTCTATTTCCTTTTTTCATCTTATCAGTCCCCGTTAGTTAGCATTTTGTTTGAGCTGCCGAACCATTGCCAGTCATCAGATTCCTTCTCCACCTTCAAGAAAGACCTCAATACCCATCAGTTCCAGGAACACCTCTGCTAGCCTGATATGGCTCCATGCTCCCAGAATGTCGCACTTTATGCTGATCTGAGTAGCTTAGTCTCATTGGGCTCTTGCTTTGTTTGGTAGATGTTGTGTAGCTCCTGCTCCAGTGCTGCTTACTGACATATCCAGGCGCTCGCTGGAAGCTCAGCCTAGCTGCACTTACGCCTGGTGGACTCCATGACAGCCATATATTTGTAATGTGCTAATTGCCTCATTTGTATACCCGCTAAGAAAGTCTGCTAAATGAAATAAACGTAAATAGTTACCTAGCCAAGAACCCGTCACATCAAGTAACAGAAACTCCACATGAAAAAGAACCTTGACGGAACAAAATCACAATTACAAGCGAGTTAGGGAGGCAGGACATGCTAAATTGAATTAGCGGCACATTTTATGTGAGTTCTCAGTGAAGCCAAAGACAGAAACAACAACATTATGCTTCCAAAATCCTGTGAGCAGATGCTGAACTTAAACTGAACTTTCATCTACAAACAGGGACGTACTGTAGTAGCAGGCGTGTGAGGAGCAGCGCGATGTTCCTGGGTTCCAAGATGTTCCCCTCCACCAATGAACAAGTCAAAAGAGGTGCCACACAGGTTCATAGTCAAACCAGAAGACCACCTCATGTACCGTAGGTCACAAAACACATGAAGACCCTGGATGTGATACAACCGCACTCACACACTGTACAGCCGTGGAAAAAAATTCAGAGACCACTCTATATCTTTAAATAAATTTGCATTCTTAAATCCCAGTTAAATTCTAGTTCTGCTGGCAGGAGGCTACGCTGAGCAGTAGGTTGCTTCAAGGTTCAAAATTTCTAAGACAGCAGTACACAAGAATAATGTGAAGCAGGAGACACTGGGAACAACCAGAAGTCAGACAGGTGAAGGGCAGAAGCGACTGTCTAATGCCAGAGATGATCGTTAGCTTGTCCAACAGGTTCTCATGAATTACAGCATGACATCATGTGACCTTCAAAAAGAATGGGAAACATTAAGTGCGGGTGTGAGGTGCACTGCTAGGACAGTTCATATCAGGCTCCTAGAAGCAGGACTGTAGTCCCATAAAGTAAGGAAGAAGCCCTTCATCAATGAGAAGCAGGGAAGAGCCAGGCTGGAGTTTGCAAAAAAAAAAATTATTCACCCATAAATTGAGAAATGAGAGAACAAATGTGTTATTACAGAATAAAACTGAGAATAGGGTGAAGGTCGCCTTAAAAACAGCCAAAAAGCAGAACCCATAAAACTAAATGAACAATCCGGTCAAAATCTTAAAAACTCTATAGCGCTATACAAAGCGTAGCTTCTGTTTCAGAGCAGTACAACATACATAAGGGTGCTGTTATGATTAGATCAGTGCAGAGTGAATTCGGCTGAATGCGACCTAAATCACTTTGTCCTCTGGTTAATACGAGGAAACTCAAAGAAAAGCAGGAGACCGAAAACTACTTTTGAGAAATTCTTCTGTGCAACTTTTTTGGTCCCCAATCAATGAGTGGAATCGCCCCATTGCCATTTCTGCTTGACTTTCACAGCACAAACACAATACCGTCTGCCTTCTCGGAATAAAGCCTTTTGTTAATCCATCAAAGTTCAGCAAACCCCAAGATAGGTTATGATTATTTACTGCCTTCAGACCCATTTAAGACTGATACCCCACCAAGATTAATAATGTGTGTGTGTATTGACAATCAATCTCTCATTCTATTGGATCAAGGTAGGGATTCAGTTCATTCAGAACGAAGGCAAACACAACAATCGATATTTCTCAATATTGTCCTTGAATGTACTAAAGCCTCCGTCCAAAGATGCCCTTCAGATGTCTCGATGACCACAGAGACGAAAGCATAGAAGTGGTTCCTGCAATGGGTTACGCAAGCAAGGAGCTGAATGACATCGAGGTGGGGAGATTCCACAAGCAGAACGTGGACAAAACATGAAAAGGAGCTCTTAGTAAAATGTCAACAAGCCATTTCTGCGGTTCTGTGCCAACGCTGCACCAAGTTCAACATAGTCAAAGCCCTGAAGCCGTTTCATGAATAAGAATCTTGTGCTTACAAGGTGCAGCTGACCACAAGATAAACATGGAGATAGATATCCTTGGTTCAGGGGGTTATGATGCTCTCCTTGTAGTTGTAAGGTCATTGGTTCAAATCCCCATGCCAGCCCTTAACCCTCATTCAGGTAAAGTTGCTTTCTGAAAACAATGCATTCTATTACATAAAAGCATCATCTAAATGTTTATTTTTTTATAATTTTTTTTTTAAATAAACTCAAATAACCCCAATAGAAGCAGTTTCTGCTAAACGAAATCCCACCACAATCATCAACATAAAGGCTGGTTTCACTGTCCACATGTAACAGAGATTCGAACCTCATCAATTATAGGGCATCAGCGGGGTTGGGGGGGGGGGGCACCTACGATAGATGTGGATTAAAATTAGCAGGAGGTTTACCCCCGCCTTCTGCATTAAACATTTGTCCCACTCTGCCTTGCTCACCTGGGGCCTTTCAGAACTAAATATCCGGTTAAGTGAACCCTGCTGGGAGAATCCGTCTCTCATCCAAGGCCCCCAATAAGGGAGGGTTGGGGGGGGGGTCAGCCTGGGGACCCGTCTGACAAAATGTGGGGGCCCCATCTGCACAGCTGCAAAGCCCCCGCTTCTCTCAGTAATTAAATTCTCTGGTTGTGTCACAAATGAGGTATGTTTAACTCTGGGGGGGGTCACAAGGCCCTCTGGCCCCCCCACCTTATCATCGTCCCAGTGGCCGGGCTGGTGAATGTTCACCAGCAGCTTAGACATTCATCACATTTGTTTGTTGCGCACTGATCTTGTGCTGCCAGTGTTGTGTAGGACTGCCAACATCTGCTCAATGGCAAAAATCCCCATTATGGAAAAAAAAAATCTCTGCTTATAAACCCACAAAAATGCTTCCTCGGGATGACAAATTCCAGCTCTCTGCTTAAAAGTCTGCCTTGTAAAATCATCTGCTTTTCATATAATTATATGAGTGAATAGCCCTGCGCAGTTGCGCAGTTTTACTCCATTTATGGCCTATAATTGAAGAATTTCAAACATATAGAGGTGCCAGACTGGCTCAGCAGTGCTGCCTGCAGCCTCCAGGGGGCCTGCTTATGCTCTGCACATGAGGAGCTGCATGCTCTCCCTGTGTTGCATTGCCTTCCTCCAGCAGCCCAAAGACGTGCACTTAGATGAGCTGGTGTCTGCCTGTAGCGTGAGCAGGCATGAGCCCTATGAGGTCCAGGGCGTATCCCCAGCCACCAATCAAATCACGCATTAGTGTGGGGTCCCTGTAGTTTGGGCACCCCCTGTTGGCCTAAAACAGTCGCTACATTAAATATAAACGTGTTCCTTATTTAGTAGCTGCTGAAGCAGCATGTTCTGCTAACCAGCTAGCTAGCTACCATCTTTTGACTCTTGCTAGCTATTTATTTAGCTTTTGAAACAACTGGGGGCGGCGGGGTGGGAGGCTTTTGAGTGCGGCCCCAGGAACAACAAACCCATCGCTGAATGTGGGAGGTTTCAGATGGCTGTAAAAACCAGACCTCAGTTACCTTAACATTTTTTATCATGTCCTCCTGCTATGTAATTCCATGTGAAGTTCCAGCCTGATTCTCTGTTCTTTCCTCGGGGAAGTTCGGCTTTAAAGAGCCCTGAGCTTGAGTGGAATTTTTCGCCGTTGAAATAAGACTGTACACAATAAAACCATGTACGGAGGAGCAATATTGGTTTTCAAGAAGAGTGACACATTTGTTCATTTTAATGCTTTTTCTGTGAATTAGACACAAAATAGCCATAAATATTTCAGACAGGCAATTCATTTGATTAAGTCACACAGACAGGGGGTAAAATGGCGAACGCGGTGAGGTCGTTTAACTCAAAAACTTTTCGCAAATTGCTCTCAGTTTAGTAATTTTTTTAGGCCGTAATAGCAGAATGAGACTGAAGGGCGGCGACGATGGGTCACACATGAGTTGCGTGTGAAAAACTGTTCCTTTTATAGAAATATATTCAAAACCTGAAGTAAAGCTTGGTGGTGTGAAACCCCTTGATGGATTTTATGAATCTGCATAGTCAGGAACTCCAGTCCCAAGCAGTTTGAGTCTCATGTCTCTGGAAACTGTACAATATCCATCCCCTCAAGCTCTACTCATACCAGTAATTACATGATGCCCAATTATATTATCCTCATTCTCTCGTGCATTTCGACGTGCTTCTAGGTGGCTTAACGATTTCCGCTTCTGTGGAACAATCCTCCATAAAAGCGCAATTAAAATTTGATCTCGCCGTACAATAAAGATGGCAGGATTCAGTGAGATGTCATGTTGGTTTCATAATCGTAGGCATAAATGAAGAAGCCACACTCCCCTAACCCTTATACTGTCCCCCCACCCTCTCTCATATTTTAATTTGCTACACTCATGGTTTCACACATGAGCAGCAATACACTGAGAAACAGGAAGGAAGGGAACAGATTGGAACAGAAGTACCTCTCCTTCTCCCTTCATTCTGTCTGTTAAGTGAACTCCTCTAGCATAACAAGTATAGCATTATGCTAGAAAAGCAAAAGGGCATGGGTCCGAATCCCAGGGTGCCTACGTAAATTGCAAACCTTCCTTCTACTGTGAATTGCTTTGGATAAAAGCATCAGATAAAAGAATTGTAGGAACTCAATTTGTTTTCGCAATGTGTCGCTAAAAGAACGCGTTAGCCGATGTAATAAAACTGCAAATGCCAAAGTCATGCATCATATGAGAAGAACATTTTCTTATCTCTCATCTTGTAGAATGATTATTCGAATATGTATGAGACGGAAAACGAAGTACGCCTGGTTTCGTAGCTCATACGCTCACTCCTGTATGACCCATAAAACCTACCGATAGCATCTTTCACGTTCAAGAGATGAAAAATGCTTATTAATAAATATAATTGGTCTTCTGCCTTTAAGGAAATCAGAACCTACAAGAAAAATATGATAAATATATTTCTGTCTATTGATAGTGTCTTTTTGTATACTCACTAAAATGTTTAGAAATTCTGAAACTGAGTTCATTCCTTAGATAATTTTTACCTCATGGCATGATTCATTTATTATTGCGGCAAATCAAGTACGCATTGTTTCAGAAAGAGGATTGCTTTTTTGTTGAAATAAATAAGTGATTGAAGTAAATTAACTACATCAAGATCACTGCATCGTTGTATTTCTTCCATATTGCATTGTTTCATTTAGCCCATGTGGGCCGTTGTAATACCCTACAGGACGCCTCTCTGGCGAGAGTCAGTCTGTCCATTTCTTCATAGGCTGCAGGATTGTTTTTACATAGATGCAAAGTTATTGCTTCCTCCGCCTCAGCAAAAATAAATAAATAAAATAAAATCCTTTACTTCTCGACTGCCTGCTGAGAGACATATCTAACCGTTTATTTTATCAGAGGTGCAAACACAGTTGTAAACTTTATTCCCGCTGTTTCAACGTAAAGGAAGTTTTTAAGTCGCCGATTCCCCAAGCACCAGCTGGTTAGGATGCTGTGCCGGTAATTGGGAGGTTGTTGGTTCAAATCCCTGGTTGACAGAGTGATTTTCACCATTCCAAAAATCAGAATTTTATATATATATATATATAAAAATTCCCCACTCGCCCTCCTGTGGGCGGTCTTTGTCCTTCAAGCTCGGGTCCTCTACCAGAGGCCTGGGAGCTTGAGGGTCCTGCGCAGTATCTTAGCTGTTCCTAGGATTGCGCTCTTCTGGACAGAGATCTCAGATGTCATTCCTGGAATCTGTTGGAGCCACTCTCCCAGTTTGGGCGTTACTGCCCCGAGTGTTCCAATTACCACTGGGACCACTGTTACCTTCACCTTCCACATCTTTTCTAGCTCTTCTCTCAGTCCTTGGTATTTCTCGAGCTTCTCATGTTCCTTCTTCCTGATGTTACCATCGCTTGGGATTGCTACGTCTATCACTACGGCCTTCTTCCTCTGCTTGTCCACCACTACTATGTCCGGTTGGTTAGCCATTACCAGTTTGTCAGTCTGTATCTGGAAGTCCCACAGGATCTTAGCCTTATCATTCTCAGCCACCTTTGGAGGTGTCTCCCATCTTGACCCTGGGACTTCCAGCCCATACTCCCCGCAGATGTTCCTGTACACTATGCCAGCCACTTGGTTATGGCGTTCCATGTACGCCTTGCCTGCTAGCATCTTGCACCCTGCTGTTATGTGCTGGATCGTCTCGGGGGCATCTTTGCACAGCCTGCACCTGGGGTCCTGCCTGGTGTGGTAGACCCCAGCCTCTATTGATCTTGTACTTAGAGCTTGTTCCTGTGCTGCCATGATTAATGCCTCTGTGCTGTCTTTCAGTCCAGCTTTGTCCAGCCACTGGTAGGATTTTTCAATGTCAGCCACTTCCTCTATCTGCCGGTGATACATGCCGTGCAGGGGTTTATCTTTCCATGATGGTTCCTGTTCTTGTCCCTCTTCCTTCTTGGGTTTCTGTTGCCTGAGGTATTCACTGAGCACGTAATCAGTCGGGGCCATGTTCCTGATGTAATCATGGATCTTCGATGTTTCATCCTGGATAGTGGCTTTGACGCTCACTAGTCCTCTGCCTCCTTCTTTCCGCTTAGTGTATAGTCTCAGTGTGCTGGATTTGGGGTGAAACCCGCCATGCATTGTGAGGAGCTTCCTTGTCTTGATGTCAGTGGCTTCCATTTCCTCCTTTGGCCAGCTTATAACGCCAGCGGGGTATCTGATGACTGGTAGGGCGTAGGTATTGATTGCCCGGATCTTGTTCCTCCCATTCAGCTGACTTCTCAGGACTTGCCTTACTCGTTGCAGGTATTTGGTTGTTGCTGCTTTCCTTGTGGCCTCTTCATGGTTCCCGTTTGCCTGCGGGATTCCAAGGTACTTGTAGCTATCCTCAATGTCTGCTATGTTGCCCTCTGGCAGTACGATCCCCTCGGTTCTGACTACTTTCCCCCTCTTTGTTACCATTCGACTACACTTATCCAGCCCGAATGACATTCCGATGTCATTGCTGTAGATCCTGGTGGTGTGGATCAGTGAATCGATGTCTCGTTCACTCTTGGCATACAGCTTGATGTCATCCATGTAGAGGAGGTGGCTGATGTTCGCCCCATTCCGTAGTCGGTATCCGTAGCCAGTCTTGTTGATGATCTGGCTGAGAGGGTTAAGGCCTATGCAGAACAGCAGCGGGGACAGGGCATCTCCTTGGTAAATCCCGCACTTAATGGTAACCTGTGCTATTGGCTTGAAGTTGGCCTCTAGAGTTGTTTTCCACAGCCCCATTGAATTCCTGATGAAGGCTCTTAGAGTCCTGTTGATCTTGTACAGTTCCAAGCATTCTAGGATCCATGTGTGAGGCATTGAGTCATAGGCTTTCTTGTAATCAATCCAGGCGGTGCTCAGGTTGGTATGTCTGGTCTTACAGTCTTGAGTGACTGCTCTATCTACCAGTAGCTGGTGTTTTGCTCCTCTGGTATCTCTACCAATTCCTTTCTGGGTCCCGCTCATGTATTGATCCATGTGCCTATTCATCTTAGCCGCTATGATGCCTGATAGGAGCTTCCATGTTGTGCAGAGGCAGGTTATTGGCCGGTAGTTGGATGGGACCGGTCCCTTCTGGGGGTCCTTCGGTATCAGGACTGTCCTACCTTTGGTCAGCCATTCCGGGTGGGTCCCATCCATTAGCAGCTGGTTCATCTGTGCTGCCAGGCGCTCATGGAGTGCAGTTAACTTCTTTAGCCAGTAGGCGTGGATCATGTCAGGACCTGGTGCTGTCCAGTTCTTCATGTTTGAGACTCTTTCTTGGATGTCTGCCAATGTGATGGTTACTGGGGCTTGTTCAGGGAGGTTACTGTGGTCTGCTCTTAGTTCCACAAGCCACTGTGCATTGTTGTTATGTGATGCCTCTTTCTCCCATATGCTCTTCCAGTATTGCTCAGTCTCCAGCCTTGGTGGGTCTATCTTCATGCTATTACCCTGCCACTGAGAGTACACCTTGGATGGTTCAGTGGAGAAGGTCTGGTTTATTCTCCTGGCTTCTATATCTCTGGTGTACCTCTTCAGACGGGTAGCCAAGGCTGTGAGTCTTTGCTTGGCAGTTTCTAAGGCCTCAGCTATGGACAGCTTGTTATACTTATTAGGTACCTCTTTTTTCATCACACCTTTCTGTAATTCCGATAGCTGGCTAACTTCCCTCCGTGCTGCCTTGATTTTAGCCTCTAACCTTCTCTTAGTGTAGTGGTAAGATCGCCGCCTTTCACACGGGAGACTGGGGTTCGAATCCCGGTTGTGGCCTACCTCCAGTAGGGGTCCTTAGGCAAGACCTCCTCACGCTATACTGTGCCTACCTCAAATATGAGAGACAAACATACGAATAGAGTCATGCCGGCTCAGACGTCGCCCGGATTAACAAGGTCTGCGCCAGATGTTGAGGAACCAGGACAATCTGACGATAAGTGGGCTACTGGAACAAGAACAAGACATGCATGGACAAGAGATATATATATATATCCATCCATTTTCCAAACCGCTTATCCTACTGGGTCGCGGGGGGTCCGGAGCCTATCCCGGAAGCAATGGGCACGAGGCAGGGAACAACCCAGGATGGGGGGGGGCAGCCCATCACAGGACACACTCACACACCATTCACTCTCACAGGCACATGGAGTTTCCCACGACTCAAACCACACATTTCTGTGTGGCCCTTGAGGTGTGATTAACCGTCACTTTGCTAAATACTGTGTTCCTTAATTAGAAGAT
This sequence comes from Brienomyrus brachyistius, assembly GCF_023856365.1. Classification (NCBI taxonomy): domain Eukaryota; kingdom Metazoa; phylum Chordata; class Actinopteri; order Osteoglossiformes; family Mormyridae; genus Brienomyrus; species Brienomyrus brachyistius. The sequence continues at coordinate 15,307,373 of NC_064550.1, forward strand.
GCTGAAGCATCATGTTCTGCTGGCCAGCTGGCTAGCTACCATCTCCAGGTTGGAGGTTTGAGGGGGCGGGGGGGGGGGGGAGGGGAGGGGGGCTGCGAGAAACAACAAACCACTGGTGGTTTGGCAGAATTCACAATGTTCTGAGCATAGCGAAGTAGCAGGGAAATGGACATTCTGGGACAGTTCAGGACAGCGGCGTATCCAGGCCGATTAAAAGTGAGAATCCCCAATGAGGAAGACTAACAGGAAGACAGAGGGGCCTCATCTAAATGGGGGGGGGGGGGGGGGGGGTTAGGCCCACAGCCAGATTTACACTCACAAAATTCAGCATTCAGTTGGGTGTTGGTTGGGTGACTGGATGTTGCATTTTTCATATCAGCATTCGTTGAAATACATGCTTTTTCATTGCAGTTTATCATGACTATGGAGACCTGAGTTTGAGTCCAGCGATTACATTACATTGCTGATATACATACAGACAGTGACAGACGCGCATTTACTGCCCACAGGCCGACAGTCTCATGCACGCAGCCGGAGGTGCCGGTCTGCGCAGGTGCTGAGCTGCGGCGCGATCAGAGGGAAGCTGGAGCTCGTCGCTTCCCACACCTCTTGCCTCCCGCTGTGTCTGCAGCTGAGCTCCACATATTTCATGATTTTGAGTATAAAAAAATGGAATCATACAGATAATACATCAGATCATATAAATGTAAAAAAATCTTAATATTCGTTATTTTTGTCATGATCCGGTCGTCCGGTCCTCCCGTGAGCCACGCCCCTCGTCTGCCTCGTGTGGAATTGTGCATTTTAGTCCATGTCTGTGTGCTTCTCTTCAGTTCAGCCATTAACGTTGTGCAGCGCTTGTCTCTTCCTGCTGGTCTCTTCCTGCTTGTCTCTTCCTGCTGGTCTCTTCCTGCTGGTCTCTTCCTGCTGGTCTCTTCCTGCTTGTCTCTTCCTGCTGGTCTCTTCCTGCTTGTCTCTTCCTGCTTGTCTCTTCCTGCTGGTCTCTCCCTTGATTAAACCCCATATTCACCCAATTCCGCGAGTCCTCTTCCCGCATACCCGCTCCGTGCCCCGTACACCATGACAATTTGGTCCTTATTATTCTTTTACTTCTCATAAAATCTGTTTTCAGTGCAGTATGACAGATGAGGCGCTTTGGGTGGGGGGGGGGTGTATAAAGGAGACAGGTTCTTGCTGATGAGCTCATTGACTCTGGGAACGGGGTGAAGGTTTGGCCCCTACCCCTGCACATCGTCTTCCTGAAGACCCCCCTCCCCCCCCACCTGCCTGAGCCAGCACTTTCCCACGCTCTGTAATCTAAGCACACAATCAGCGTACCCAGAGGTGACTCTGACGGTTGGTCCTCTGTTCTCGTGCTGTGCCACAGTCCCACAGCTTACTGAATTAGTGATTTAACATAGTGGCAGGAAATTTTGTGGTCTGCCTGTGCTCCTACTGTCCGCCAGTTCTGTCTCCCGTCCTCTTCATCTTATCTCAACATCTCTATCTAACACCATCTCCCAATGTAGTATGTGGCTCTACAGTGCAGTGGTTATTACATCTGCTTTGCATTGTCTCCCATAGTCCATTCCGTAAAGCAGACTTCACTGGACACATCTGTCATCTGTTTATAGCTTTTAACGCATTTATTCTGGGCTTTTTACTCTGAACGGTGTAATTATTAATGAACATGGATGTCGCTCTGCTAAAACGTGTGACAGTTTGCATAGATCACGTTTAGAGACCAGGACGGCCGACTCCAGAGGGTTAAGATTGGGGTTAGGTAGAGGCTGCGGGTGACCTGACTGGGATTAGGGTGCTTTCTCATAGAAATGAATGGAAGGTCCCTGTTTTGTGTTAGGGAGCCCCCCAGAGGTGTCCCGGCTGCGTCACTGTGGCCAGGCCCCCTGACCTCTCCATGATTTCCCTGGTGGCTCCGGAGAGTCACGCCCCTCTCAGCTGCTCCCCAACTCAGCTGAATCATTCGCCTATGTGGGGAGGTCAGGCTCACCAGCATGTCATGTCTTCATGGAGTTACTTGAGTTTGAGTGTTTCCTCCCATGTCTGCCTTTGCGTGTACCACGTCTACCTCGTCCCTTAGACCCCGAGACTTGCCTAGCTCATCAACGCCTGGTTACCCAATCCCGATCCAATCCCGATCCAATCCCGATCCAATCCCGATCATCGCCTCTGGCACCGATCACCTGACTCCTATGACTGCCTCCCCAGCTCCACCTCGGTTACTTGTTGGGAGGCTTAACAACCTGCTGATCTGCGTCAGTGTCCGTTTTTGGTATTCCTATCGATTTACACAGGTAGGCCAACGTGCCCATGCGTGTCTGTGTGTGTGTGACATGTGCGCACGCGTGTGTATGATGGATAAAGGAATATTGTATGGGTTTGGAAGGGTGACAAGGTTAATGTCATACTGATCATGAATAATAAAAAAGAGAATGAAAATTAAGAAAGACAAATAATAATTACACAAATAAAACACAATACACATGTTTGTAATACAATTATTGAGATTTTCTTAACAATCAAATTGCTTGTATGCATTTTCACTGTCAGATCTTTTGCCAGCACGGCTTTCTAGCTTTGGCGTCAGCTGCGGTGTTACTCTTTGACGTTACTGTATTTTTACATTCTTCCCGTTTTCCATAATAATTCTCTGTTCCTCTGCATTGAAATACGTAGCCGTGTTGGGGGCCTTGCTTACATGACTGGCTGATCGTTGCACACGGCATTATGTGCATGAGCTCCACAAGTGATCATGAGTTCAGTAAGAAAACTGAGCGTATCGGTTTTCACGTTTGCTTTACATGCTGAGGGCCCCCCCCCCCCCCCCCCCCCACAAAAGATATTCCAATGTGCATGAATGTGACAAGTTAACTGGCTCAAAAACAAATTCTGGTTCCTGATTCAGCCCCCTGTTGTCATCCATGTGCTAGGGGTACATAGAGATTAATATCTCTTACATTCACGCCATTTTCTCGCTGATCCTCTGCCTCACATCCCATCACCTTTATAAACTTCCATACGGTTGTGGTTCCATAGTGTAGTGGTTATCATGTCTGCTTTACACGCAGAAGGTCCTGGGTTCAAGCCCCAGTGGAATCAGTGATTTTATTGGGCATGGAGGCGGTCTGACTCAGTGGATCAGGCCTGTGATTGGAAGGTCACTGTTTCAAGTCCCATTCTTGGGAGAGTAATCATATCTCCCTCGGACCCTTGAGCGACCCCCCCCACATAATGGATGAATTTCTGACCTGGTGAAACCCCAAGTTTCACTCGCATGTTTATACACAGAAAACATGGGATAAAGAATATAAGAAACACTCCAGTGTTCCTGGGACCACTGTCACAAAGCTGGACTTTTGGGTTAGTAAGATAACTTGTCAGATTCAAGGTAGCCTGGGCTAAATATAAGTGAATCAAGATATACTCTATTTAAACTGGTGTACTTCAAATCTGACAAGTAGTATAGCTTAGCAGCAAATTTTGCTTTGTGTTACAGGCTCCTGTTCTCATTTTTGTGAGAAACGTAAACAAGGCATAATTTCTCTTACATTCTCGCCATTCTGCCACCCATCCTCTGAATCGCAGACCTTCACATTTAGCTGCTGTCATCTGCATTGATTCCATAGTGTAGTGGTTATCACGTCTGCTTTACACGCAGAAGGTCCTGGGTTCAAACCCCAGTGGGATCAGTCGCTCTTATGGGTGGTGTTGTGGGCCAGTAACTTGGGTTTCTCATTTAGCTGGATATGAGGTGCTGTAGTTCAGAGTGACATTGTCTTCATTTACTTTCAATCTTCTTAAATCCCACAAGTTAACCTCAAAGTCATGCTTTTGGAAAAAGGCCCCATGTTCGTCATACAGACCACTGTAGTCATAGTTATGCAAGTGGTAAATAAAGCTTAATTTCTCTTACATCCTCAGAATTCTATGACCAGTCCTTTGCACGGCATCACATCAGCTTCATCTCCCACCGCTTCATGCGTTCCATAGCGTAGGGCTCCGGTCCTCTAGAGTTACCTACGTTTACATAGTTCATTGTGTGTCTATTGTGTGTCATCTGTTGTGTCAAATGTTACAACTGTTATGTGTGTGTGCTGCCCCTCTGTGCCTTTTAAATTGCCCCTCGGGGACAAATAAAGTCTTTTGAATTGAATTGTGCTTTATACACAGAAGGTGCTGAGTTTCCATTTCGGTGGGCTTAGGGGCAGTGTAACTCGGCCCGTAATCAGAAGGCTGTTGGTTCAAATCCCATCATTGGCAGCGAGGGGGCCTTGTTCAAGTGCCAATTGAAAATGGAATAGAAGGTTATTCAAACTGGTAAAATCCTGATCATAGTCACTCACCGGGTGAGATGCACTGAAATCTGTTGGCTGCTGTACCGATGCTGCTCAGCCGCAAACAAGGCTCATGTAGAAGCTGTGTGAGCAAGAGTCCAAGGGAGGCTGGATGGTTCACGCCATCCCCATTACCCAGCTGTCCATGGGGGAGGACATGCAGGGCCGCTTTGTGTTCCGCCCTGGTGCCCCTCCTGAGGGCTGTGGCCATTGTGTGCATGCTGCTCGAACAAATGTAACACGCGGGCTTCATTACTGCAGAAGCGGGAGGTTAGCCCGGTTGTTAGCATTTTTTTTGCGTGCCATTTCTGCTTCTGCCTGATCGTTAACTCGGCCGCGCGGAGCCTCGTAGCTTGGGAGCGACTTTCAGAAAAGGAACAAATCGCTAACACGACAACAATGGGATTATGGGAACCCGCCGTGTCAGGAGGTACCCGGCAAACTCTGAGGCGCCAGAGTCGACTATTAAACCACGATCTTCAAAATATCATCATAAATGCCTAATTAAAAGCTACATTTCACTTCTTGCTCTGATATTATGCTGATAAATCTGAAAGTCAGGCAAAAGAATGGAGCACAAAGGAATCGCATAATCTGAGACATTTTCAGAGTTATGATTTGAGGTAACCCATCAGACCATCTGGAATGAGCCTCTCGAGGAGGAGACGCGGTTTAGGTGACATCTTGTAATTGATGTGCAGGCTGACTGCACCTGGTGGGAGTCACTCTGTTTGTGAAACTTATTTGCTCTGCTTATGATTCTATCTGCAGAATAACCCTAATTGGATTAGTGCGTATTAAAGAGAGTTAGATACAAGGAAAAGGCTAGTCTAAGCACCCCCTGCAGCCAAATATCTATCTATCTATCTATCTATCTATCTATCTATCTATCTATCTATCTATCTATCTATCTATCTATCTATCTATCTATCTATCTATCTATCTATCTATCTATCTATCTATCTATCTATCTATCTATCTATCTATCTGTCAGGTATGGAATGTGTCAATGGCCCTTTGGTTCCAAGGTCAGGTCCTGGATGCGAGGGTGGTTCCCATCTTCGTATCTCAGGTTTTGTTCCCAGGATCTGTTGTTCTACATCATCAGGCTGTTAGATCAGAAGCCTGGAATCTGGAGCTGTGCTCCACAGGTTGTGCCCTTAACACAACGCCTTCATGATGACTCCAGGTCCACAGTAGAGGTGCAATAACAGGACAGGTAAACCCTGGGGTGAAATGGGGCAATACTGAAATGGTGGTAATGATGCCCTGTGGCTAATGGAGAGTGTAAGATATCTACCTTTGCTTTCTGGATTTTGGGCCATTCGGGTCTGACTCAGTGGCCAAGATTAAGCCACTGAGCAATATTCCACCAGATTGCATTGTCATTGCGTCATGCCCTCTGAGGCCTGCCCTGTCTGAGTACCCCTTTATTTCACCCCTCTGGAGATGTACCACAGACGCGCCCCCCCCCCCCCCCCCCAACACTCTTTTCCCTGGAGCTGGGTGATCCTGGTGATACCGACAGAGCTGGGAAGTTCGGGCTGGATTACTGAGTGAAAACAGGAGAAGGAGAATAGAAGAAGCACAGGTCTGCTACTGATGCTTTATGATATGTACCTTCACAGCAGAAAAGGGCCTTTGCACCCAAGTGGAGATGAAAAGGGAGGAACTGAAAACCTGACACGGAAATCAAAAAGTTTACACATCCCACAACTGCCGTGATCTTGCATGAGCCAGCAGGGATTGTTACAGAAACACTTCAGACTGGAGTCAAACAGTGGGGCCCTCCAGAGACTTGAGTCTGACACACGTTGGCCTTGAAGGCTTTAAAAAGCTATGCTAGATGTTGTAATTTCTGCAAAGGTTGGAAGGTAAATTTAGATACAATGTCATGAAATCTATCGATGGATTAGGTGGAGATCTCCTGGAGACCTGAGATTGGGTGGTTCGACAGTCAATAGGACAGTTTCTTGAATAAGGTCTATCACCTGCCTCAGTGGCCTACTGGACAGACAGGAGCAACTAAGTGCAAATTAGACTTCCTTGCAGCTTCACATGCAGTTGGATCTTACACAACATTACATATTAATGGAAGATCTCAAGAACATTGTCAAAGTCATCATATTTGCAACTGAATTGTTTCTGCTTTAATTCACTGATGTCTTTGTTGGCCACTGACCGGCGGTTAGGAACCCGCAAACTAGCAAATAGGCATGCAGATCTAATGCAATAAACTTTAGCCTGCTGAATGCAACAGCGTCCGTGCAACGATGAGATAGAGGAGCTTGAAATTTAAGGGCCAGTCTAGCCAGGGTGCAATTTGCATGATCTGTGTTTTGGCTCTTAATTGGATTGCTCTGTCATGGTCCCTTATTGATATTTTTAAGCTGTAGTTCATTATGATAAGTAATGAGAAGATTATTGACCGGCAGCATCCAACTGCAGACTCCATCTGTGATCTAAAAAGACCTGTCAGTTATGGGCCCCAGCGGTACTAGAGACGGAGAGTCCTCCATCGGCCCATAATTCCAAACACACAACGCAGAGCTGTGGCCCTGTCAGTTATTGTCAACTACAACCAAACACTAAAGAGGCCCATTTTCACATATTCCTTCTGAAAGTGTAATTAAGACGCCTGCAGCGAAGGCAGCCAGAACTGTCTAGAATTTTCAGATTTCCCCAGATCCTGTTTACACTCTTCTAACTATGATTTTTTTGTTAAACGTGATCAGCTATTCTTTATAGCCAACATGACGACGTGCTTCATAAATGTTACGAAGTGACGTTTCATCGGTTTGCATAGCAAACAAAAATAAAATCTGTTTACTATTTAATATGGCGAAAGCTGATGTTAATCTCATACTGTACTTGTTTGGCAAACATTTCATCCAAAAACCATTAAGATTTAAACCATTTGTTTGCCTCATTTCAAGAAAGAACAACTCATAATATGAATATTTAGATTTTATGTTAGCTTTATGGTAAAAACAACAACAGCAATAATAATAATAATAATAATAATAATAATAATAATAATAATGATAATACTACTACTTTATTATAGGTCTCCAAACTGACCAATTCATCATGCTTTTTGTCATACATACGACTTACAATTGGGAGGGGTGAGGCCTCTGTGCCCATGATCAGAGGGTCACATGTTCTGGCCTCAGCAAAACAATCGCATGTCTGTGGACCATTGAGCAGGAGTCTTAACCCCCGGGTGCCATGGGGTGGCTAACCTCGTGCTCTTGCCCTAGAGTATAGAGTATATAGAGTATATATATGGTGTCAGTTATATACTGTTCACTCTTCATTCATGAATTGTTAAACTTCTCAGTTTTAAGTTACGTTTCATCAACTATTTCTCATGCATCTTTTGGTACCTGTACGTCACTAATTGTAATTGTAAATAAATAAACAGCAAATGGAATTAGACAGAATTTCATTGAATTGATTTCCACTTCCTGAACCTCCAATTCCCGATTCCATTTCCTGTAGTTGTTGCTGAATTCCGTTTCTTGGTTTGAACTGCATTCCCGAACCGTCCCCATCCCCGGGCTGCAAACATGTTGATGCCCCTTTAAATGGGAAAATCAGCTCCGCTGTGGACAGAGGACACTAACTTTCATTTAATTTGTTTCTTTTGTTTTAACCCTAAGGTACGACTGCTTCAAATCTAACATAATCAAATGTTTCTTGACACTGTTTCAGGAGCGATATTGTAATGAGACTGACATTTACCAGTCTACCGACACATTGTCGTTTTAAGCTATGAATAAATGGTGAAAAAAAACAAATGCATTACCAGCAGGGGTCCTGCAGGGGAGTTTGTCCGCTGTGATATCATGCTGCTTTTCCAAAACAGAATATTTCATATCAAACGCAATGGAAAGCTAAGTAAAATATCAGAGTTTTTTTTTTTAAACCCAGACAGTGGAATTAAAGTGTAAAGTCGCAGACAGGATCTCAGAGTATTAGCATGTTGAGTAGGTAACACTTTGAAGAGGAATCCTATTCACTCACATGTGTTTGGTTAGATCTAATTGAACAGGCCTTGGGAGGATATTAGTAAAGCCTTTACTCTTTTGGGGGGTCATTATCCTTTGCTTACTAGACTTTCCAAAAAGGCCTTACAATCAAACCCAATCTTTGAACATGTAGTCCCCATATATACATAAGTTCTTATCTCAGAAGAACCAAATCAACAGTCAAAGTAAAGACATTGAACCATTCAGATATATTGGTCCCTTTCCTAAACTTGCCCCAAAAGGTTCATCAAGAATCAGAGATCAGGGCCATTTACTGATATACAATAGTTTAGTGGGACAATAGTTTAAAAGAGAAGAATAAATCTCTGGGGTTCGAAGGTCAACTGGCTGTCTAACCCTACTTGGGAATTTTGAGTTTCTGCAGTTCAGGAATGTGCCCATCGCTCAGCTCTCAGTCATCTGCAGACCAATCTTCAGCTCGCTTTTGGTCAGCTCACAGTACCACTCCTCCTGAGGTTAGCATCCCCCTGAGGTTAGCATCCCACTGAGGTTTGTTGAGGGGGGCCTGTGGGCCACTAAGAATTTCTACACTAAATATTAAATAAAGATGTTCCTTATTCAGCAGATGCTGAAGCAGCATGGTGGTGCAGAGGTTAGCACTGTTGCCTCACACCTCTGGGACCCGGGTTCGAGTCTCTGTCATTGTGGGGTTTCCTCCGGGTACTCCGGTTTCCCCCCACAGTCCAAAAACACGCTGAGGCTAATTGGAGTTGCTAAATTGCCCGTAGGAGTGCATGTGTGTGTGAATGGTATGTGAATGGTGTGCCCTGCGATGCGCTGGCCCCCCATCCTGGGTTGTTCCCTGCCTCGTGCCCATTGCTTCCGGGATAGGCTCCGGACCCCCCCGCGACCCAGTAGGATAAGCGGTTTGGAAAATGGATGGATGGATGGATGAAGCAGCATGTTCTGCTAACCGGCTAAATAGCTACGATGTTCCAACTCCACTTGATATTTGATTTGGTTTTCAAAGCTGGTGCCGGGCAGAGGTAGGCGAGAAGCGACTATTTGAGTGGGACATTGTGGGTACTGGGCATCCTGGGTACTGGGCATTCTGGGTACTGGGCATCCTGGCCTACAGAAAGGCAAGTAACACAGCAGAATTGACCAACTTATCAGTGCTATTAGGGATACAGTAAACAGGACAAACCACAGAAGCAGCAACTTTATAAACTGGCTTTATGAAACACTTTATTAAAATACTCTGTAAATGCAGAAAAACACTTGAAAAACCATGTTAACTGTCTCTCTCTCCGTGAAGCAGCACTGGGTTCATTTAACAGTTGTAGATCCCCTAGTGACTAATAGCACAAAAAGCTTGTCACCAACAGGCCCTGGCACCACCGTTAATGTCACCATTTTGCCATTTTGTTATCATCTGACAGCCAGTGCTTGACCTGTGCTATTCGATACGCAGTATTGACATAACGTCAAAATTTGTCACTTGCTATACTTTGTAAAGGTCAGTCAGGGATATTTATCTAAATTATTCTGGTCGATATATATATATTCTATATTATTTTTTTTTGTGTGTTATATTATCGTACATATTTTACATAAGGACATCTACATTTTTTTAAAATACGGAATTCTCTTTGATGAACGATTGACGATTAAGCTACAGTAGGTGGCTACAGTAAATGTGTTCAATCGTCCACAAGGGAGGCTGCGACATTCTCAAGAACAGCACAAGCTTAATGTGAGGTGGCATTTGTCGCAAAAATAAGCCCATATAGTTACACGCTGGCAAGAAATATCAATCAGAATCAGAGGGAAGTGAAGGCTTGTCCAAAGTAATACAGCGTAGTACAAAAGGCTTGTGACAAGCTGGGGTGCAGTTTCACCTGTATGAAGATGTGAGACTGTCCATAATTCCGATAAATACAAAAGCATCCTGTGAATCATTTTTATCCTGGAATTTTCCAGAATTTTCTCAGGGTGTGAGAGGTCACTGAACAGCCTGAGCGTCGAAATGATGCAAGCCACATGACATGACTGTGTCAGTCACCAGCTCGTAAGCCGGCTGAGGACCTACGGAAGATTCCGGAGCCGTGTTATGGGGAGCATGGGGAGGCATCCCTTCAGCTCAGACCTAGAACCACAGGGAATCAATGCCGAGGCACAGTGACGATGTTCCAGCAGCTGTGTTTATGGATCACAGTAGATCCATAAAATGATTTGAGTTTTTTCTTTTTGAGGGGAGAGTTTTGGGGCGGTGGCACTACAAAGGTATTTTTGCTTAGTGTTTCGGGTCAGCATCTTTGCTGAAGGTGTCTTCTTGGAACCACAAATCCTCAGTAATATTGACACATTAAGGAAATTGCAAGGCTTGATTGTTTTTGCTGGGTCTAAATTGGAAATGTAATTGGAGCTTGCAGAAGGGAAGCACTTGAATCCATCTAGTACTCGCTGTAAATAGGTTCATGGAAATCTGCAGCAGCTCTGTAGGTAATGAGGATACCATGTCCCCAGCCCCTGTGGACACTGGAAAGGGACAAGGGGCCCATCGAACCGCAGACACTGAGGCGTAGGAGACCTGGAGCTCGTCACAGGCTGCATAGGACTCAAGGCTGGGGTACATCTTGGACAGGATGCCAGATCATCGCAGGGCACACACATAACGTCACATGCTAAGGGCTATTTAAAGAGGAGTTTTACTTGCACAAAAGGGTTCTGAGGGCAGACCAAAGAAATTGTTGATTCAGAGAGACAACCAGATTGCAGAGGAGGGCGGCTCCAAGCGACTAGAGGAGGCTGGACCAACCAATCAGACGTCTTGGTCCCGCCTCCTCCAATCGCTTGATCCTACCTTCTCTACAATGTGATTGGCTATCTCTCTGATCCAACATTTTTTTTTTTTGTTCTGCTCTCAGAACATTTTTGTGTAAGTAAAACTCGCACGGGCATTTAAGGATCACCTAACTCCAGAAAACAGACTCAGCAGGGGGAACCCTCATGAAAAAGTGAAGAAAGTGTGGAGGATCCGCTCTCAGGGCAGGATTCAGGTTCGGACCAAACCATGCAGGTGTGAGTCTACAGAGTGCGCTACATATATACATGTAAACACGTCTACAAAGGGGCAACCAAACAATATATTCATGTGCATAGTTGATATTGCAACTTCAAGAAGAATAGCCTTCAGATCTTTGAGGGATGAATCCTTTGTTTTCTTTTGCAGATCTTCATTTCGTAGGTCAGGGGTCCCAGCTTTGGTCCACTTTACATCAAGATGAGGGACGTTCCCTACCAGCCCTGCCTGAATTCCAGCTTTGCCAAGCCCACAACCTGCTGTTCTTGGTGACTCCCGCTGACTGAGGTGCTAATTTAGTTCTCCGACCATTTATGAGATGATGTTTCACGCTGGATCTTCCCCCCATCGGTGAGCCTCAGCCTCGTGGAGTTGCTTCCCTTTGCTGATGCAGTTTATCTTCGGCACACAGTATGCTGACACTACACCTTAAATGCTCTCTCTCTCCTCTAGCTGTGCTTATATTCTTCATTTAGTTACTTCAAAGTTAAAGACCCCTTTTATCTGGCGATTCTGTTACGCCGTCCATTTCCTTTCTTTATTTTACATACATATGCATTTTCTTGCTTGTTCCATTAAAAAGGATAAATTGATATTCCACATGTTGACTTTGAACTAGTCAATTTAAACCATTTTTTTGATCATTTGGTGTTTATATTAAATTTAATCAACGCCTTCTTGTGTGAGCACTTCTATCTTGGCCTTAGATGAAAGAATCTACTTCCAATGTATGCAATAATATTGGAAAAGCAAACATTAATCATAAAAACTTTAAAATAAAAGATAAAACATAAAATCACTGATAACTTTTATATAACAAAAAAGAATAATTTATAAGTTAATTTTTTTTTCAGTTTAATACTTGGAAAGGAAGTTAGACTATCAGATAGTCTGTCACAAATATTAAGTGATGCTTAAATAATATTTTTTGATATTTTTTTATTAGAAAATGTGGTCCAAGGAACATATCATAATTGAACTTTAATAATTCTTTAATTTACTAGAAAAATGTACCAAAAGAGACACAGACTAATATATGTCAAACTTTTGCAAACATCTTAAGTCCTGTTTTTGCTATATATTTAGTAAACATTATCTTCAAAAAAATTAACACAACTTTAAATTGACCAATTTTTTGGATTCCTTTTTGCAATTTTTTAAAAATTGTGATATTTTTGGTTCCAGGATGTCCGTCCATCCATCCATCCATTCATCCATCTATTTCCTGTAGCCACTTGTCCTATTCAGGGTCACAGGGGGTCCAGAGCCTATTGTGGAGGCTACAGGTGAAAGGCAGTGGACAACCCAGGACTAGGCGGCAAAAAAACCCCAAGAAACTAGCAGATCAGTCTTTCCGGGTTTTGTATAAATGCAGAGACAGCAGCCATAAGAGTTTGGTGCTTAAATTCTGTTTCTGCTCCTAACAGACTCATCTTGGTTTGCAACATAAAACTGGAAATTACCCAGCGACCACTTGTACGCACCAGGCAAACACTCTGACCCGGGCATGATTACCTCTGAGAAGTTCTGTCACATGTCAAAAGAACTTGCCACTCCTTGGTAAGACAGACCCAATCGAACTTCCCCGCCCTGTGTTCGGATGAGATCGATCCCTTTCTTTCACAGGTGGCCTAAAGGTATCGCCTAAAAGCAGGCATTCCGCAGAGAGGAGATAAAATTTAACTCGCACCTGCTGTCTTGCAGACTTTATGTGGGCTGTTGTTTTTTATTGATCGTTCGCTGTCACATCTCCTTTGAAAAACAAATGAGAACAATGACAAGAAGGACGAAAAAATAGTTTTATGACTTTATTCTTTGACTTTTTTATGAAAAGCCTGTAAACAAGACCTGAAATGACCCTTGCAGGCACGCTTAGTTTCAACTGTAAGGAAGTTCCGTGTTTCACCTCACACCAGCGTGACACAGATATCCGTGTCTTGCAGAGATGTAGATGCTTTACGGTGAGCTGTGATCAGGTGTCTAGCCATTTCTGGCGACAGCTGTGATTTATATGATAATATCCAGCCCCTAGGTTTATGCATAAATGCATGCGGTTTGCGATGGAAATGGGGATGCAAGTCGCATTTTGGTTCTGTGTGGCCCCAAAGCAATTAAAAATATCTTCAAGACCATTTCAAGATTGCTTAGAATGATTTGTAACACCAGATGTAGCCTGTTGCACCTTTGTCTGTTCATATGTAAATGTTTTCTCTGAGGTCACCCAGAAATCCTACATCAGACTTAAAATTATGTATTATCGATCTTTAAATTCCGCTGCATTTACAAAAACGGTCTTCGTTGTTGGAAAAAAGGACACAATTATATAAATGATATAAAAGCAAACAACATAACTTGAAATTTACATTAAAAACAGTAAGTTGCGGTCAGGTTGGACAGTATAAGAAGAGGACACAGGCGCCGACTATGAAATGGTCACTTTTTCAGAACCAGGCTCCGTTTTCTGGACAGTTCCCATTCCCGTGTTGCACAAATGTAAAACAAATTTCCACCCTTTGATTTAAAACTATACAAGACAAAGAACAAAAATAACATATAGACACAGAGCCTGGGGCACAGGAAGAAAAAAAACACACCAGACATGCAGTTTGATGGTTTGTGGATTGATGGTTTGTTCTCTGCCCCCCCGACATCCGTGCCCCATGTCCCAGTTTATCTTTCTATTTCTTGAAGATGTCTTCACTCCAGATTTTAATTTTCTGAAGTTTCGCTGGAATTTGTCAGAAGGTCAAAATAAAGGCATTCGTCCTAAAAATAATTAAAGGCCTTTTCTCCAGCAGAAATTTGAGTTCGTCAGATAATGTTGTTCTGCATTACATTCATTCTATTATTTCCAACCAATAAGTGAGTTACAATACAGGTGTAACCAAGGGTGACAATTCCAGAAAGTAAAAATCCAGACCATGATTTATTTTCAACCCACTAGATGAGCACTCTGTGACTGTGACTCTTTATGCTCAACTGGTTGGTTGAAAGTAAATCATGGTCTGGAGTTTTACTTTCTGGACCTGAAATTGCCACCTCTGGGTGTAACAAAGATTCATGCATATTTAGGTATAAGGACAGGTTGAGAATCGCCTTAATCTATCACTACTAAATGGTGATTCTGTGTGTGCAGGTGCTCTCATTAGATGACCCATGAAATCTCACTTCTTCTCTTAATTGGGCCACAGAATCATTGCTGCTCATAATTGGCTGGTTCATCAGGACCAGTACCACACTCTGGAAGCAGGTGACAGACCACTCGTCATCAAAATCATTATTTGTTCATCTGGCTCTATTTTCAAGTTGACATTTATAAAGCTGTTTTATTAAGTTTTTATTATTTTTTTCTGCAGAATATCTTCAAAGGAAAATTGTTGCCGGACTGATTACGGAGATGGTCATCACAGGGATGGATAAAGCATCGTTAGCGTGGGCTGGGGTGGTTTGGATGCGGTACTTGGGCTTGGAAGGTTACTAGTTCAAGGCCCAATCTTGGAAGAATGATGTCATGTTGGCCTCACAAGGCCCTAAACCCCAACTGTTCCAAAGACCCCAACTTTCTCAAAAAACATATATTACTTTGTTTGCTAAAATAATGTTTAATAATGAAATTAATATTAGCCACAGTGACTTACAACATACTATAGGCAATGATTGAAAAACAAAAAGAGAATTAAAGTCTGCCCCCCCACCCCCACCCCCACCCCCAAAGTTTTCAGAGAGGCTCTTGCCTTACCTCACGAGAAGATGGACTGGGACGGGACACAGTCTAAGATCTCTGATTTTAAATCTCAATATTGCATACATCATGTCTGCCACGTACCTTTGGGCCTTAATCACACATGGCAGAGTGGGCCGTGATTGTGCCCGAACAAAAAATATCTAGTTTTTCCAGCAGCATTAAGCGCAGATTCTAATGTTGACCCCTGCTGTACTGCCCCGAAGAGATGGATTACAGATTATATTGCTACTTACCGCTGTTAGTTACCATTTTTCAAAACATAGCTATTCATAGAAACACATTTCAGCACTAAAGCAACAAAGTAAAAAAAAAATACCACAGATATATGGCATTGAAAGGCCTGGGGTGCTGTTTGAAAGATCTGATTGCCGGAACGAGTCATGCATTACACCTCCAATCACGCAGCTGTTCCAGGAATTATTTTAATCCCAAATGACATCATCAGTAGGCTCTCAAACTTCTGTTCAGCTTTATACCTGCTGTAACATTTCTAATCTTTCTTCACTGTCTTCCAATTACCAGAACTGTTTTATTACGCCAAGCTAATATTTCACAGGATTTCAGTGATTGATCACAAAATACGTTTCAATTTTGTTAGGCCTGCGTAAGTTTTATTGCTGGGAAGGTATTACATTTTTTACTGTAGATAATCATTTTCTTTGAATTAACTCATATTGTTAATAAATATTTTGGCAGCACTTTACTTGAGGCCTTTATTTTATTCATTTATAAACACATTCATAACAAATGTACGCATTCATAAAGCATTATAAACATGGCTATAAATATTTATAAATAGGCACAACACATTATAATCATGTTTATTATGCATTATGATTGCTTTATGAAGCTCTCATCTATAATGCACTACACATACCTTTATGGTTGATATAAGCATTAAGGATGCTTTGTACTGCATTATAAAGGTCTGCATTATATCTATAGTACATATACCTTTATGAGGCATTATAATGGTCCATATATACTAGTCCAGTGGTGGCTTAAAAAATAGTTAGGGAAGCACGCTTGTAATTGAAAGATTGCAGGTTTGAATTCCCGATCAGCACGACACCACTGAGGTACCCTGAGCAAGGCCCCGCCCCCAAGCACTGCTCCCCGGGCGCTGAATTAGTTGCCCCCTGCTGTGTCATGATGTCACATATGGGTTAAATGCAGAGGACGCATTTTGTTGTTGTCACGCCCAGCTCGTACGATTCTCCTGTGTGCCACGCCCCCCCGATTATCCACGTGTGCTTCCCTGATTGTACCCAGCTGTGTCTAGTTATTTTGATCTGTCCTGTCTATTTGAGTCCAAGTCTTGCCTGTGTCCGGCGGCCGTCATTGTTGTTGGTCGGTGTACGTGCTTGTGTTCCGTCCTGCCCTGCTCTTCCCGTGAATAAATCCACGTTTCCCCCGATTTCGCCTGCTCCTTGCCGGCTTACCTGTCTGTGCGCTACCCTGCGCTTTACCAGCACTCCGACAGTTGTTGTGTGCTGTGATGTGTCAACTGATCACCAAAAAAAAACAAGCATTAAGGATGCTTTGCACTGCATTATAAAGGGTTCTATAGTGCATTATACTGTAGATGAAACGCAGTCATAGTGCATAATAAACATGGCTATAATGTGTTATGACTTTTTATACATATTTATAACCATGTTTATAATGCTTTATGAATGCATTATAATGCATTATGAATGTGTGCATAAATTACTCAAAACACGGCCTTAGGTAAAGTGCTACCAATATCATTTGCTGCATGTCTTTGTAGAGGAACATGCACAATCTCTCTGTTCATCTATACTTAGACGCCTTAATCATGTAACATTTATAAGCTATTACCTCATAAATAACAATTGCTTTGACAGTTAATGCTACATACAGCCGTAGCCAAAAGTTTTGAGAATGACACAAATATTAATTTTCATACACTCTGCTGTCTCAGTATTTATGATGGAAATGTGCATATACTCCAGAAAGTTATGAACAGTGATCAGATGAATTGCCATTAATTGCAAAGTCCCTCTTTGCCACGAGAATGAACTTAATCCCAAAAAAACCATTTCCACTGTATTTCAGGCCTGCCACAAAAGGACCTGCTGACATCATTTCAGTGATTCTCTCATTAACGCAGGTTAATGTTGACGAAGACAAGGCTGGAGATCTCTCTGTCATGCTGACTGAGTTAGAATAGCAGACTGGATGCTTTAAAAGGAGAGTGGTGCTTGAAATCATTGTTCTTCTTTGTTAACCATGGTTACTGGTACAGAAACACATGCAGTCATCATTGCTTTGCACAAAAGGGCTTCACAGCCAAGGATATTGCTCCTAGTACGATTGCACCTAAATCAACCATTTATCGGATCATCAAGAACTTCAAGGAGAGGTTAAATTTTTGTGAAGAAGACTTCAGGGCATCCAGGAAAGTCCAGCAAGCGCCAGGACCGTCTCCTAAAGTCGATTCAGCTGCTGGATCGAGGCACCACCGGTGCAGAGCTTGCTCAGGAATGACAGCAGGTAGGTGTGAGTGCATCTGCGAAGACTTTTGGAGGATGGCCTGGTGTCAAGAAGGGCAGCAAAGAAGCCACTTCTCTCCATGAAAAACATCAGGGACAGACTGATATTCTGCAAAAGCTACAGGGATTGGACTTCTGAGGACTGGGGTAAAGTCATTTTCTCTGATGGATTCCCTTTCCGATTGTTTGGGGCATCCGGAAAAAAGATTGTCTGGAGAAGAAAAGGTGAGCGCTACCATCAGTCCTGTGTCATGCCAACAGTAAAGCATCCTGAGACCATTCATGTGTGGGGTTGCTTCTCAGCCAAGGGAGTGGGCTCACTCACAGTATTGCCTAAGAACACAGCCATGAATAAAGAATGGTACCAAAACATCCCCCAAGAGCAACTTCTCCCAACCATCCAGGAACAGTTTGGTGATGAACATGCCTTTTCCAGCATGATGGAGCACCGTACCATAAGGAACAATGTGATAGCTAAGTGGCTCAGGGAACAAAACATTGACATTTTGGGTCCATGGTCAGGAAACTCCTCAGACCTTCATCCCATTGCGAACTTGTGGTCAATCCTCAAGAGGCTGGTGGACAAACAAAACCCCACAAATTCTGAGAAACTCCAAGCATTGATTATGCAAGAATGGGCTGCCATCAGTCAGGATTTGGCCCAGGAGTTCATTGACAGCAGCCAGGGCGAATTGCAGAGCTCTTGACAAAGAAGGACCAGCACTGCAAATATTGACTCTTTGCACAAACTGAATGTAATTGTCAATAAAAGCCTTTGACACTTATGAAATGCTTGTAATTATTCTTCAGTATACAATAGAAACATCTGATAAAAAGATCTACAAACACTGAAGCAGAAGAGTTTCTGAAAATCAATATTTGTGTCATTCGTAAAACTTTTGACCATGACTGTACAGGGAGCAGCGTGTCACCACCAGACATAGTGACAAACTAGGAGACCTGGCTCCTATTAGGCCCGAAAGGAAGAAGATGTAGAAACATTAAAATCTAAGGAACTTTCCGATCTGCCCATCCAAGGTTACATTTTTAACTGATCCTCTATTGTTTGATTGCTTATGTGACTCAGGTGTTCTTTTTTATTTGAAATTTTCTCCTCAGATGTGACATTTTGTGTGAGATGTACCTCACTCAGAATCAACTTCGGATTGGCAGAAACCTCACACTTTGCCACCTGTGTACCTTCCATTAACGCACTACACCGAATGACTTACAGTTTGCCATTTCTGGCCAAGGATAGAAGGTCATTTTTTTTCCTGCCTGCTGTATCAAGATTTTGGGGAGCAGGAAACAGACTTGCATATTACTGCTGGAAAAATGGGCTATAGGTGGAAAGAAAATACAAAAATGAGATGTTTGCTGTCTGACATGTTGACGTTTGCTGGGAGCCAATCCTGCATAAATAATAATGTGAATGAATAATGATGACTGTGGTCTGATGTCACATCAGTCCATAATGTGAAACAAATAGTCTGCACCTTAGTGTTTGTAAATGAAAAATGTCCTAGTGACACGGTCTAGAGACCAGCAGCAGAATGACGTCAGCAGAGGCGGTGGCAGGGACCATGGGGGCCCAAAGCCAAAAACTCCAGGGGGCCCTCAAACGCACCATCCCCCGACATGGTAAATTGAATGACCATTATTTAAGTGTGAAGTAACAATATCAACAAAGAGAATTTAATAAACAATTGCTTCATTTTCACTTTACTGTGAAAAATAGAATACAGAAATACAGCAGATTAGTTGTTGCAATGTACTCTTTGATTGGGACATCAGCAGGCTTTTATAACACTTGTAGTTCTTAGGCTTGTAGCTTAAGTTCTCCATGGTGTTTAAGGTAGTACATTGAAATGCTTTCACATACTGTAAGCTGGTTCTGAAAGTTACAGTGAAGTTTTTTTCTGGTCCTAGAATGCAGCCGTTAGTCATATTTTGTCTATTCTTTCAGCATCACCCCATTCTTGGGTGTCTCAGGGAAAACAGACAAGTGACGGGCTGGTCCTGTGACAGCGGTTCTCAATACCAGCAGGATTTAAGGTTAGCTTGGAAATCTCGCATTTTATGCTGGAGTGCTGAAATACCTGCCGCACTTAAAGTGGACATGAAACACTAGACGTAGTTAGCGTACTTCACAAGATGGATTCCCACTCTAAAAATCCTTATAGGGTTAACACTGCTGGTGAAAGTTCATTTGAAATAACAACTAATCCAAGTTACATTTTCCCCTATCTGTAGCCCTATCTTGTGATGCCATTAAGTTGGCTTGGAAATCCTACATTAGTTCACGTGAACTTGCAGCCGCTTTTAATAAAACATTATAAAAACATTAACACTTTCCCACACTTTGTAATCACAAAGTTGTGTGGTTTAAACTATAATTTTCACATTACATTGTTTTATTAGTCCTGCTAAGGGACCCCAATGTCTTATTTGCTTACTGCTGCTAGCTAGCAAATTGTAAATATTACACACTTGATAATTAACTAGCAGACCTGCTACAGTAGCTGCCAAACCGATGGAACTGCTTTTATCAATCAGACGACTCGATATTAATTATTGCGGTAGAGACTTTGATAAGCAGACTGTTATATCCACATATACGTGTAGGTTATACAAACTGACGACGTTCATGTTTACCTCTAACTTAAAGCTAAGTAATGCTTACATACTGTTCATTAAGAGTGATTTATTTTATTTTAAAAATATCTTAACAAAATGAAGCCAGGGATCATAGAGACTGAAAGTATCCGTCGTGGTGTGAATTGGCAGCGTGCTGAGCGAAATACCACCCAAAGCATCACTGGAACAACACAGAAATGTCGAAAATAATCCAGATCACAAGCAATGAACAAGCCTCACAATATATCCAAAGCAAAACACATCTATTCATTTCAGGTTATTCTACAGTACAACTACTCCAGGGCTCGGTGAATCACATCAGCCTCATGGTATCAAAGCCATTCTCATCCTTAAAGATGATTATGTTCGGTTCTGTCTTTGATTTCATTGTCCCAGATAACAGTTTTGATGTTTGGGATGAGGTCTGAAATTACCTATGAACTAGTCCATTTGTATAACCACATAAAATTGTCATTATTATCAGTTTTCAGACTCACACAACTGTAATTTGTGAAACGGTACAATAGATCCATGGAGAAAACATTGTCACTGGTAATAAAACAGCATGTAACTGTTTATATTTGAACAAATGCATGTACAGCCTTTCTTGTGGGTCCAGTGTATTGACTGGGTTTTTGTGGCACTTCCACACTACATGTGTTTATTTATTTAACTTTACGGAGAATATAGTTGGATCTCTGAACTAGTTTCAGACTTAACAGACAAACAGACTTAACATAAAAAATCATCAAGAAGAAAATGCACTTCTGTGATGATGTAACTCACACTGACAAACAAGCAAACGAACAAACAAATAAACGAAACGAGCATCATCTTGAACACAAACAGTGCGGTTCAGAATTCCAAAAGGTCTGGTCTGCTTCCATTTTCTAGGGCACGGGAAGTGGTTTTGTTAAACCTCAATCCATCCATCCATCCATTTTCCAAACTGCTTATCCTACTGGGTCGCGGGGGGTCCAGAGCCTATCCTGGAAGCAATGGACACGAGGCAGGGAACAACCCAGGATGGGAGGCCAGCCCATCGCAAGGTACACTCACACACCATTCACTCTCACATGGGCAATTTAGTAACTCCAATTAGCCTCGGCATGTTTTTGGACTGTGGGGGGGAAACCGCAGTACCCAGAGGAAACCCCACGACGACATGGGGAGAACATGCAAACTCCACACACATCTGACCCAGGCGGAGACTCAAACCCAGGTCCCAGAGGTATGAGGCAACAGTGCTAACCACTGCACCACCATGCCGCCCCAATATAAATGTAACATTCATTCTTTATATGTGTAATATATGTATAATTCATGTTACTACATGTAATAACTGAGATACATTACAATACAGAGAAGTACAGCAGCAGTGGTCTGATGGGCTTCTGCTCTGCCAGGCTCCTCACTGCTCTGCTTTCCTCTTTCTTCTGTTTCATCAGTCTCTCCTGTTGCTAAATCTCATGCTCTCCCCTGTTGCTAACTCCCGCGGCCTCCCCCTCTTATTGTCTCATCTGTCGGTAACTTTAATGACCTCCTTTTCCTCCAGCTCTAATGGTCTCCCCTGTTGCTAACCACTTATCGCTAACCTTTTGTTTCAGAGTCTCGCTTTTCTAGCCAGCTGGGGTAGAGGAGTTGTAATACAGGGGGTATAATCACTGAGGAGATTCTGCTTTATGGACTGCTCTACACCGCAGTAAGTTTCTAAAAGACCGCACTGTATGAGCGCAAGAAACATTCTCCTAATGGTAGTTGGAGCACCTTCCAAATAATCGGCAATGGATGGAGATTGGCCCAGGTTCGAGTCTCCGCCTGGGTCACATGTGTGTGGAGTTTGCATGTTCTCCCCATGTCGTCGTGGGGTTTCCTCCGGGTACTCCGGTTTCCCCCCACAGTCCAAAAACATGCTGAGGCTAATTGCACTTGCTAAATTGCCTGTAGGTGTGCATGCGTGAGTGACTTGTGTGTGAGTGTGCCCTGCGATGGGCTGGCCCCCCGTCCTGGGTTGTTCCCTGCCTCATGCCCATTGCTTCCGGGATAGGCTCAGGTCCCCCCCGTGACCCAGTAGGATAAGTGGTTTGGAAAATGGATGGATGGATGGATGGAGATTGGAGGATTCATTCTTCAACGATTTATTCCGCATTCCTCATGTGTTTCCAGACCATTCAACTCACAAAAATGTCCTACTTCCTGTTTGACCCCTTGTCCATCCAATCAAATTTCACAAACAAGTATGCCTGTGCATAAAACTTAAACACCGTCCTCTTGCCATCTCTCCTGGTCATGGAAATCGATCACTGCTCCAGTTTCTCCACCGTGCCGTCGCTCCCTAACGGACAGCTGCTCCTTCACCTACGCTAACGGCCCAACGGGATCAAATTAAGGGAGCCCTGATGAGACGGAGGCCCGCATTACCGCTGCTACTTGGGTGCATTTCTGAGCTGCCCGCTCCCTCCCTGGTTTTTGGCTTCCACTCCATGCCGACTGCAGACGGCCTTTAATTCAGCTGTCAGGTTGAAGCATCAATTTACAGCTCTGATTGTCAGTTTGATGAATTTACCGTCATGGGTCTGCTGAGCCACTCAGTCTGCGGTGTTAGGGACAGCAGGAACTGACGTGAGTCGAACACATCGAATCGTCTTCGTTAAAGATGGAGGCCCATACAGTGTAGGAGACCAGAACTGAGGAGTGTAACCAAACAAAAACTATGGAGAGTCATCTATGCTGGTGAGATTATACTTCAGCTTGACTGTTTCCCTCAAACACCAGCATCCAAGTTTAATGATCACAGTTCTGCACTTTAATGATTTTAATGGAGCCTTAAATCTCAGCAATAAAAATAAACAGGCTGTAAACTTTCTGGCCCATTATTGTATAAAATGCGCACTAAAGGGTCCTTGTCGGACGAGACAAATAAGCAAACAACTATTGAGAAGTGAAGAAATAAGATGACAGAAAGGGCCAATTAAAGCATTTTTTGACAGTGTAGAGTTAAGGTTATCATCCTGAGAAGCTGTTGGTTGCCTGCTAACTCAGGCTACGTAGCTGCGGGGGATTGGTCGCTGACACAGCAGCATCATGCTGGTTGCCAGGGAGATGATTACAGTGAGCGACGCTATTTGCTCTCTGCGGGGGGCTCGACTCACTAATGGCTGGAGGGGGAGACACAGCAGAGGCGCAGCCAATCACGCCTTCATAAGATTGCACAGCTAGCAAAATATTACCCAGCTCAAACAGCTTCGTGATTACTGGGGTTTTATTGAGGAGGCTGCCTGAATAGCATTCTAAAAACCTTCATACTTAGCCTGCTGATTGGTTAATTGCTGCTCTACTGCCCATATAATTACAGCCCCTGAAAGCTACCTAAGCACAAAATCCCCTTTGTAGTTTGAAGTATCATGACAGATCATCTGTCCTGATTTTATTTCATTCAGATAACACTTGTATGTTAGGCAACTTCCCCTTGTTGAAAGCAGACGTCAGATGATATATTACAGCATCTTTCTGTTACAGAAAGTGTTGCTAATTCCTTGGTTATGGTCTCTTGGCAACTGCTTGCTATTATCTTGTATTTTTCACTTGTCTTTGTTGTAGGAAGCTAGTCCTCATAATGTTTTGATCTAACTAGCTCTTCCTTGTGAGGTTCTAATGGCGTTTTGTGTAGCTCTTGTTCCAGAACTTTCCCGCACCTGTCGCTGGTCACTCAGCGGAGGCTCAGCCTGGCAGCATTTGTGCCTGAGCTGCTCCTTGACAGCTGTATGCTTGTGATGCATTACCAGCCTCAATCTATAAAATAATAAATAATGTAAATGTGAATGAATGACTGTAATCAAAAAGGGATTTAGCGGGAGAATTCCAGGCCTGCGGTAGGAAGGTGCTCTGCAAACTCGGGATGTATTATCCGCAGTGGTGGTGGTTGCCACCGTTTAAGTGACCCATTCGCTTGGGGTCCTTGTGGTTTTGCCCCCTGGTGGCCACAAACAGTCTCTACGCAACAAATTATATAAACACGTTCCCTATTTAGCAGATGCTGAAGTAGCATGTTCTACTATACAGCTAGCTAGCTATGGTATTCTTACACTTCTTACTACTTGCTAGCAATTTAGTTTTTGAAAGATCTGGTGGTGGTGGTGGTGGTGGTGGTGGGTGGGGGGGGGGTGTGGCCATACGTCTCAAGACACTCAGCCAAACTGTGTTTGTGTCTCACAAGTGAGCTTGCTTGGTTGACCTGTGCTATCAAACCAGGCCAGCATCCCTAACTGAAAAAATAGTCTTATGATCCATTTGTGCAAGATCACTACCTAGGAACGTGGGTGCTTTCACATATCCCATCATGCTGTCATTTTTAAAGGCACACGCACACACATACAGGTGAGAACGAAGCTATCCATCCAATAGCATGACCTCATTCTTAGCCCCTTCTGACGCTGGTGCCATATGACCTCTGCCTATAGCTGTGGAGGGGCAAATATTCGAATTCTAACCTCATTCGGTGGTTAAAAGACGGAACAGAAGAGGCAGAACGGGCAGGAAGCCTCGCTGAAACGAGACAATGACACCATGCTGCCTGGGCGACGTGCGGACGTCAGCTTGTCCTCTTCATCTTTTATTAAGATACCAGAAGACGTGGAATAGTTTCGGCTTCTTAAGAGCCGCTGGTGCAGTTTGCAGTAAACATGTTGTCTTTCACCTCCTCCTAGGCACCTGCGATCTCACTTGACTCGCGTGTTCATCTCTTCACAGTCGCATCCGCCCAGGAAGGGACATGTATTTCAATCACAATGCATCCACATCTGGAGAGCAGACTTTAAGGAAAAGGCTTGGACTGTAATTGTAATTTCTGCTGCCTTATTGTGCTCAGGTACAGTATGAGTCATTTAAATTTCAGGCTTTTGTATTTCAAATATATTTCATTTTCCACGCTACACTGAAATTCTTTTATTTTCCCGAATACAAAAAATACTAAGATTTTTTATTTTTTTTGGTGCAGGGGTTAGCATGGGGTGCAGAATTAAAGTACAAAAGGTAAAAGGGTTTGGAATAGAAATCAAACTGGGCACTTTTTAGCAAAAGATAAGAGTTTCAAGGACTGAATGAGCGTAACCATGCAGGTGATGCTCGCGGCCGTAACGGCGGCTGGGGAGGGCGATCGATACGAAAGCCGCGCGGAGAGCGGCGGGCCGCGGCGGCCGTGTGACGGCGGGAAACACTGCGAGGCAGCCTCCCGCGGACGGGCTCAGTCCTCTGGGCCTCTGGCACGGAGCAGCGAGACCCGAATACCAACAGCTTCTTGGAGATCCGAATCCGAGCACGACTGGAGCAATCTGCTCTCATCTGGGAAGTCAGATATTTGAGTCGACAGACTTTCACCCCGGAGATCAATGGCTGTCATCCAGGGCCAGACTTCACCTTACTCACCCTACATGCCCGATACACACACACACATAGATAGATATCTATATCTTTGTGGGGACTCTCCATTCATTTCTTTGGACATTTCCCTAATCCTAAGTATGACAACCATGACCCCTGCCCAGCCCTAACCTTAACTATAAGTAACCAAACAAAATACAGGACTATTTTTAGTTTTTTTTTTTTTATTATATTCACAAGATTTTATAAAATTGACTTTCCCCTTGTGGCGACAGTAAAAATGTCCCCACAACATCAAAATAATAAGTGTTTATCACATTATGGGTTATATCTGGTCCCACAAACACAAACACGCACATATATGCACATTTATTAAATACGTCCAAGTTTAATATAGAAAATAGACACTTATATAAGTACGGATGCTCTTATATATGCAAACACTTTGTATGTACTAATGTAATTACACTATAAACCCACAGATGCACACACCCACACACATATACATATGCATTTCTGTCACACCACAAACACATTTCAAAGTTCACACAGAGATATACAGACTTATATAAGGAAGGACGGTTTTATACATGCAGACACATTATAGGTGCAAATATAATTACATTTTATTGTGTATAAATGCACAGGCACACAAACACACACTGGCACGCATGTTCTTGCATACACGAGCACGCATCATGCGTCCCCCCTGCCCCGACACCCACTGCATCGCTGCATGCACTCTGCTAACTCGCGTAGGCTCACACTCCTTCATTTACAGCTGCTGAGTGATGCCTCGCACGGGCGCCCAGAGGCAGATGAATCGGGAGCGGACGCGAACTCACATGGCCCAGGCTGCAGGCCCAGTCAGCCCCACTCTCCCTCCCACAATCCCCCTGCTGCTTATCTGCTGGCCCGAGGCTCTGCTGGCAGAGCGGGGAGGGGGGGGGGCGGGGGGTACGGCTAGCGCGAGTACAGCAGCCTGCCCTTCGGCTTCTACGAGGCGCCAGCACACTTAGGCTCCCTCAACATCGCCTTTCCTGCAAACTCGACAAACAGACACGGAGAACTTAAAAGAAACACGGAGGCAGACAGATATTTTTTGTATGACTGCAATCAACAGGCACCAATTCACGACACCGGGGCCTCAGCAGGACCAGCCGTCAGGACAGCAAAGCACAAAAACACCACGCGTTACCAAGGTGAAACGCCACTGCACACAAAAACACCACGCGTTACCAAGGTGAAACGCCACTGCACACAAAAACACCGCGCGTTACCAAGGTGAAACGCCACTGCACACAAAAACACCGCGCGTTACCAAGGTGAAACGCCACTGCACACAAAAACACCGCGCGTTACCAAGGTGAAACGCCACTGCACACAAAAACACCGCGCGTTACCAAGGTGAAACGCCACTGCACACAAAAACACCGCGCGTTACCAAGGAGAAACGCCACTGCACACAAAAACACTCACGCGCTGTTTCCTGGGCTCTGATGCAGTAAAATTGAAAAACACACTTTAAACA
The DNA here is from genome assembly GCF_023856365.1 of Brienomyrus brachyistius. Classification (NCBI taxonomy): domain Eukaryota; kingdom Metazoa; phylum Chordata; class Actinopteri; order Osteoglossiformes; family Mormyridae; genus Brienomyrus; species Brienomyrus brachyistius. Next base: position 15,334,616 of record NC_064550.1, read on the forward strand.
TGTTTCAAAATCCTGATAAAAAAATGCACATATTGTAAAACTGTGGAATCTGCTTATACCCATGCGAGAAGCAATATATGTGAAGTTCCATAACAAAAAAAGTTTTTTTTCGCATTAGCCACCTTTAGAAACATCTTTGTACGTCAAGTCCGCACTCTACAGTCTGCTTTTTGAGCGCATACTATGCTTGTAGGGATACAAGGTTAGGAAAATATACATAGACCCTCGAACAAATTTATGACATGGCGAAAAGATACCCATACCACCCAGAACAGATATCTCAAAAACTCAGTAAATAGTTAAGTCAGAACTTCATGTCTAGCTAGTTGTTTAGCAGAACATACTGTTTCAGCATCTGCTAAATAAGGAATGAATTTATTTAATATTTAGTGTATTAACTGTTTGTGGCCAGCAGAGGAGCCCAGGCCTTGGGGGTGCCATGCAAATGCGTGGTCTGAGTGCTGGTAAACACAACTGGTGCCCAGAGCTGAGCTCACACTCGCTGCCAACACAAGGCAGATGGCTGCCGTTGTCTTGGCTGTAGTCTGAGTCTATGTCTATGTCTGATGTCCTAGTCCAAATGTGTAGGGCCACACAATCTGGACTATGGGTGTCCAAAACTCGTCTTTAACACAAACATATGTAAGCATACATGCAACACACAAAGATATTAGATCTACCAAATTTCTTTATACAGCAACAGAGGAAATCGAGAGAGTTCCATTCCTCTCTTCAAAGTCTCTGTTTATAGGTCATTTGAAAGAAAAGCGTTATTACTTTCTATAACTGTATTTCCTACTGCAGTAAAGGCAGTTCTTGATTTTAGGTACATTGGAGTTGCTCCTCCAATACCATTTAAGACACGAAAAATATAATAGTGATACATACGAAAGAACACAAATTACATCACTGAAAAGGTAAAGTTGTATCCACAAGTGTCCACCAACGGACTCCCGGTCGGCTCAGTTTTAACTATGAGCAAAGTAATGAGGATTTTTTCCGTAGAAGCTGCCAGCAGGGGAATCCATCAGCAAACTAATTACTAATTTAAGGCAACGCAGCAGCTTTTCTGGGACACCTGGGACGAGTTTTGGTCTCCACCCTTCACGCTCGAGCCATGAGGACAGATGAACGCTACCCAGCAGGAAACACGCCACCTTCTCTGGCTAAGCAGCGAGCTCCGGAGAGGATCGGCCTGCTTGGATCTCATTACCTTGGCATTACTGCGCCGAGCCAGAGACAGGTGGGCTGGTCTGCCGATAATTACACCAGGGGCCCCAAAACGGCGGAAAATTAACAATGCAAAAATGGACAAACTGCATGTTATAATCAAATCCATATTTAACAATCTAGCATGCAGAGCAAATTGCCAGTAAAGAGAGGTCTGTACCCCCAGCATAAAGAGAGTATGGCCTGCACAATTTGGTCATTTTCTTCAATAGGCAGACGGTCCTGGTCTGGTCCTTATTCTTGCACCATGATGATGTTTGAGTTCTGGTCCACGCCAATGGTTCCAGCGTCTTCTGCTCATCAAAAACTACACCAGACTCTCCGGTTAGACCTGTTATGTATGACATCATTGACTGCTCCTTAACTTTCCTCAATAGTTATTCATTATGTTTTATTTCTTCTTCTTTAGTATGAAAAATGTTCAAAAAATGTGTAAAAACTAACTGTCACAAGGGAACTCAGATTAGAATAATGCTTTCCTTGCCATTTGTACAGGTACACTGGAATATGGTAGTTTTCACATATCCCATCATGCTCTGCTTTTTAAAGACACACACACATATATAGAGGCGAGAGTGAAGCCTGGGGTCTGACTGCAAGGTCAGCTGTCCATTCAGCACCCTGGAACACGTTTTGGAGAGTTATGGACCTTGCACAAGGGCCCAAGGGAGATGTGATTATTCTGCCGAGTACGGGATTCAAACCAGCGACCTTCTGATCAGAAGGCACAGAGGCTTAACGTCCCCTGCCCCCCATGAGTGTTTAGCACCTTCTCCAAGGACACCCCATCTGTGCTGTAGGAAATGACAGCTGGGTCTGTTGGTTAAAACACTTAAGCACCGTGCATCAGTCTGCTCCAGCTCCTGGGGCTGATATCGGGCTTTGATCCACAAAACACCAGGGTCCTACGGCTCGCCAATATGAACACGAAAGCATGTCGGCCCAGGGTCGGTGGTGCAGTGTAAGAATGCATCTGTGCACTGTAGCACATGTGCTGGTGTGGTTTGGAGACCGTTTCTGTGATCAGGATGCTAGCAGCTCAGATCCTGGGGTCAGCAGAGTGATTTTGCCATTGGGTCCTCAGGTGAGACTGTTAACCTCCAATAGCTTCAGGGACTGACTCTGCATTCTCCAGTATACATGTTGTTTTGGATAACAGCATCTGCTCCATTAAATTCAAACATGTATTGTGGTAATGTGTGCAAATATAGGGACATATATGCACAAAGTGGTATATATAAATATATGTGCTCTACTACCTCCCGCGTTTGGAACACCAGCCAAAAAATAAAAAAATAAAAAACTATGAAGATGTACCCTGCAGAGCTGAAGTGATTCTGGTCCAGAGCTCAGAGAAGCAGATCCTCCTGTCAGCTTGCTAGCCTCTCCTCACGAACCGAGCCAGGCTTCGGCAAGACTCCCGATAAATAAATAAATGAAGAAAGTCAACAGGTGTGAGTCTTACAAGCCCCCATTTCATCTGCAGATTAGAGAGATAATATTCATACGGAAAAACAGACAGAATTAAAGGTGCGGGAAGCAGAGAGTTGCTGGTCCGTCGTTATTTTTAGTGCTCTGGAGAGAGAATTTGCAGTAACTGAAATCTACCCTCCGTAGCCGTGTCAGTGAAATTCCGAGTGGGGCCGGATGAATTCCAAAAATGAGACGGGAGGAGAGCTGGGGCGCATGGCGGGGGGGCGCGGGTTAGCCAAGTCGTGTTTGTGCTCTGAATGCAACAAAACCTCTGTGGCGGCCATATCCCCCACAATCGAAGGCTGACCCGTAAAAAATGGAGGAAACAGAGCCAGACAACATGGACGTCATGGGATGGGAACAGAAAAGAAAAATACTAGTGGGGGTGTGGCTGGGGGGGGTTATTTTTTATGTATAGCAAGATCTCTGGGGAGAGCTGGCTACAACGGGTTCTGACCACAGATAGGGTCTGACCCTTTTAAGGAAACCAAACCCAGAAACCAAAGCCAGACAGAGAGTGGTGGGGGGGGGGGGCTGCTTCCGTCTCTGCCCAGAACCGGGCTTTCATTTCCCTCCATTATGAAAAGCTAGTGAGGCAGTGATCCCCGAGCAGCGGGAGGAGATGAGGGCAGGCGGAGTTCAGCATGGCAACAGCTCTGAGGTAGAAGTTGTTCCGGAACGTTCCACAGAGCTGGAAAATGAAGCGGGGTGCACTGAAGCAGGTGATCCCAGCCCCCCGACCTTGTTCTCTCTCCAGCAGGTGGGTAGCAGCAACGCTATAACGCGCTGAAGCACGGAGAGTTCGCGATGTCAGCTTTGGAACTCTGCTTGCGCCCGTGAGCCACCGACATACCAGCGACTGGAAGTCCTAAGGCCAGCAGGAGCATGAACGTGATTGGTCAAGCAGGCGCCCTATCCTCATATTTCTGTTTATTTTTATATGGTGCCTTTCGCAACACAGATGCCCCTAAGGTAATCGAAAAGAGTGTGGGGCAGTGAAGTATTGCATCATTTATACAGTATGGTGCATGAAACAGGGATGAAAGGAAGAGGGGAAGAATGCCAGGAGACAACAGAGGAGAGGAACCAAAAACTCATGAGCGGGTAGAAAAAAAAACCTTCTGGGGTCCGAAGTCGACGGGCCCTGCTAATACAAGGGAAATGAGCCAGACGTATCCTGAGGTCGTAGTCAGAGTCTATTGGTGAGTCAGGTCTGTGTCAGCGGCAGATCGCAGCGTCACAGTTCGTAACCTGCATCCCCCGAGTTCACGCTTCCAGGGGACTCAGACAGCGTACAATCTGGATATGTGGTGAGCAAGGCAGTGAGCATATGGGTGGTCAGAACATCACCTTCTGATTGATTCCAGAGAGGAGCCGAGTCTGTGAAGATGTGCCCTGCAGAGACACGCAGCAGATCTCTCTGCTGAAAAGGGGAACCTGTGGACAGGGTGGCTGGTGGGTTCGGCATAAAGAGCTGAAAATTGTCATTGCTCATCTCCGGAGTCGGTGCCGGTCCTCGGACCACCTCTGGCATGCTTTCGCTCTATTACGTTTGTTTTCAAGGGCAGTTGTCAAAATATCAGTTTTACTGACTGTGGGGCCACTTGTTCAGAGTGTCGCTCCTCAGAAAGACAATCTGCGGAGATCACTGGAGTGTTATCTCCATCCCCGTTCCCTGTGTATCCGAGCAGAGCAGCAGAAATATCAGCTTTGCTTCTTATGGGCAGATCAAAGCGGAGCATTCTTTGACGGTTGCCAGATTCAAACCATGAAATATTAAAGGTACAGATGAAATGGTGCCAAAGTGCTTCTGGGGAACAATGCGAGGATCGGGATGAGAGAGAGAAGCCTCAGCGCAGCTTTCGCCGGCCTACGGTGGCTTTGGTGGAGAGTCGCAGCAGTTTAGACGCATCAATGTATGGTAAATACCTCATAGGGTTGCCAGATCTGAGGAAGTTCTGCTTGGGGAAATGCATTTGTTATTAAGAACCTTTGATATAAACAACTTCAATGTTTGAATAATTTATGGCTAAACAAGACATTTTATCATTCTGGAAGTTTGAAAATTATCATTGTGTTCCTCTTCTAATGCGTTAAAATTAATGCTGAGAATCCTCTTGTTTGTATGGTTGCACTTATACTCACACGTGGTAGTTTTCTGTGGCTCTATGGGTTAGGATGTTATACAGTACCTGTAATCGGAAGGTTGCAGGTTCAAGTCCCAGGACTGGCGGAGAAGCTTTGCCTTTGTGTAAGGCCTTTAGCCAGGCCTGTTGCTTCAGGGGCTGACTGACCGCACTTCTCAAAATAAGAGAAAAAGTGTGATGCTCAAGATAAGAGTATCTGCTAATTAAATTATTTAACATTGTTCTTCTCCTTATTTTGTACCTGTGCGAAATGTGATTTGCAGTGAAGGCAGAGTGCACTGCAGCGACTGGCCATGCTGACCTACGTATGAATGGATATCATGGCACTCGAGACTTATGTGTTTAGATGAGCAGCTGTGTAGAACCGACGATGACATAAAGTTACGGTATATCTGCCTCGCGGGCCTGAGCTAACAATCCATTCAGTAACTGCTGAACTAGCAGCCGCTGTCCTCCAGTTCTGAAAGGACTTAATGATAAAATAACAGGCACCTTGACTTACCTGCCGCAACACGTGGTGTTTGGATGGCGTCCAAGCAATCGGACATCCAGGCGGAAGGCGAGGGAATGAATCTCGTTTGGAGGGGAACGGCTGTTTCCTGGGATGGAAAAGGTTGTAGTTCATCACAGCTCATTCTGTTCAGTAAATACATCATCTGCAGACTAGGAAGCTTCTTGCCAAACATTCAGTGTTAAGAAATCATTAAGAGGCTTAGCATATGGGGTTAAAATGGCAGGGTGTCCTGCGAGGGCTTGTGATTTGCTTCTATTACCCTATTAAAAGAGTCACTTTAGGCTCCTCCTCCCACCCCTTCAGTGTAGTGATTGTAAGTGACCAACAGGGGGCCTGCAAACCTTGGGGGATAGAATGGTCAAGTTTATAAAGGTGAAACAAAGGATTTAAGGCGCAAACACATGCTGGACCATGGATTACCGTACGTGATACAAGCTCTACACACTCCCCACCATATTCTTAAAAATCAATTTTGCTAAGAGGAGGTATTGCATCTTCAACACCACTCCAGCTGAACACCCAGGGAGAGTGGATAGATTTCCTGCCAGGTCTCCATGACGGTCACCCGTCAGCCAGAGTCAGCTGGGGGGAAATCAGAGTGTAAGAGGCTCCCGGGAATCCCCTGCTATTGAGCTACATGTGTCAAATTCCATTATGCTGTGGTCACCGCATGTACACATGGGTGCAAGAGGTGGCCTCAGTGATATCCTTCAGGTACCAATATCCAGAAAGTCACAGCCCAAAGTCCACAGCTATGCCTGATGACCTCCAGGTGCTGATATTAGCAGGACTGTATGATATTTATATTATATTTGTATGATTAGATATTGATACTAGCATGATTGTATGATCCATTTTTTTTTATGATTCATTTTCCAAACCGCTTATCCTGCTGGGTCGCGGGGGGTCCGGAGCCTATCCCGGAAGCAATGGGCACAAGGCAGGGAACAACCCAGGATGGGGGGCCAGCCCATCGCAGGGCACACTCACACACCATCCACTCACACATGCACACCTACGGGCAATTTAGCAACTCCAATTAGCCTCAGCATGTTTTTGGACTGTGGGGGGAAACCGGAGTACCCGGAGGAAACCCCACGACGACATGGGGAGAACATGCAAACTCCACACACATGTGACCCAGGCGGAGACTTGAACCCGGGTCCCAGAGGTGTGAGGCAACAGTGCTAACCACTGCACCATCATGCCACCCCTGATTGTATGATATTTGTATGATTAGATATTGATACTAGCATGATTGTATGATATTTGTATGATTAGATATTGATATTAATATGATTGTATGGCATTAGCATGAAGAGATACTGATATTAGTATGACTGAATGATATAAGTATGACTAGATGCTGACATTAGTATGATTATAGTACAGTATCATTCAATTCTGATATTAGTATAATTAGAAGCTGATATTCTTATGCTGGTATTTATTGTCATTACATTTTTAGTATGATGCCATGCTTAGACATAAGGAGGACGATATAAGTATGATATAAGTAAGACTCAATGCTGAGATTAGTATGTTTGCATGACTTCTCACAGGACGGATTCAGTTTGCTCGTTTTGGAAATAATCTGATTTCCGGTTAAGCATTTTGGCCAGTAGCAAATCAGACAGGACTGAGTGGTGAAATCCCCTATTCAGAAGGCTTGTTCTACTGCAGATGGACTGCATGATGGACCTTAGCTACATAGGGCAGGCTCACAAGTATAGCAGGCCTGGGCCTGATTGTTGAAATGAGACAGGAGGTTTTTACGAATCCCAGATGGGTCTCGTCGAGGATAACAATGACTATTGACGCTCCTCTACTTACGAATGAGATACGTTGCGAAGGGCTGTTCGTAATTTGAAATGTTCGTAAGTCGTTATTCAACATAATTTTAAAGGGTATCCGCAAGTACTAAGTACTAGGATGCTGGGAGTTCGCACGCTACGCTGCTGCGCGGCGGGAGTAGCGGTCAGAAGTCGTACTAGGCGGAATTGGCGCGCAGAAAAAAAAATTTATGCTGTGGACAGGAAACGGGCGCCCAACGAACACAACTTGGAGTTACAGTCCTCTTCGCTCGTATGTCTGAAAGTTCGTAAGTAGAGGAGCGTCTGTAATTAACAGTGCAGTTAAGGGCCCTGGATCCATCCATGAGAGTGTACATGTGGTTTCTCTAGTTAAAAGTCTGTATGCCTGACAATGCATGAGCTGAATACAGGTGGCCAGGAAGACTTGTTTGGTTCCGCAAGACAGACTCTCATGTTAAAACATAGTACCTACTGTACAGTATGTACTGTAAGTCATAATCATTTATTGAGAATCCCACATGAATTTCTCAAATATACCAACCAACATAAACTTACTACTTCCTGCTTGCCCTTTTAGATTATCCAATCAATTGTCTCCAAACTTATGCGTGAAATTAAACAGTGGATTCTAAACAATATTAATATTTTAATAAACAATTTCCATTGCGATAATCCTACACACATTTCTGTGGGAGGAAGCAGGGAAACACGACCGACCTGAAGGAATTGGGACATTTGGATTGTGGCAGAGATGACTTACAGATATCTTTTATAAAATTTTGTCTTTGAGTTACAGCAACACACACACACACACACACACACACACACACACACACATGCACGCTGCATAGTCAATCAATCATGTACCAGTAGTCTTTCAATCAACTGGTAGTCTTCAGAAACATTAAAAACTGAACACCAGCTTGCTAAACGGTACCTGTGCTAAATGGGGCCCAAACTTCACAGGGGGATCATGCACCGTCTAGACAAAAGACCCCTGAGTCTGTATAAATATGTCTGATTTATTTACATATTCATTAAAAACTTTGCTGCTGTAGAGTACACAGGACCCTCACGGGTGTTCAAATGTTAGATGCAGTAATTGCCTCTGTTGCATGCGGTACCATTTACGGTCCCAAAACCTCACCTGGGTGGAGCCCCCACCCACTTAAACAAAACGCACCAATAATAAGGAGCCTAATAAAAGTAACCAATGAGAAGAAGCAGGTCATTGTCATTTTGATACCAAGATGTTTTTAATAGGTTTATCGTGGAAGAGACTTTCTTACTGAGGATGAAAGGTGAAATTCTGTTTCAAATTTTGTGGAGAGCTTTGGCATAAGGAGGCACCTGGAGAGAAGATGTTTCCTGTTTGGAGTGTTCAGTCACTAGACGAGAAAAGTGTATTTTGTCATACTGTAGCTGTCTGTGACAAGGATTACTGAAACTGCTGAGAAGTGTAAAGTAAGCAAGCAGAGAAGGATCATGGGAGACAGGTGCAGACCACGCGAGGACCCTCCCACTGGTGGATTTAGGTATGGGCAACATGGGCAGCTGCCCAGGGCAGCATCTCGCTAAAGGGCACTCGGACAAGAAACAAATGGGAATGGTGACATTCGTGCGATCGGTTTTCCATCGGCCGTTTGCACATCACGTCAGATGTTGTTTGCACATCGCCCCAAATATCATTTGCACATCATATCAAATGTCATTTGCACATCACGTGATATCATGTCACCGGTTGGGTCAATTAACTATGCTAGATTCTAGTTTGTGATATAGTACGGCCACCGCTCAGAAGTACGAGACAAGGAGGGGACCAGGGGCAGGTTGATCTCAGGTTGGCTGATCTCAGGTTGGCTGATCTCAGGTTGGCCGGCATGGAAGCCTGCAGTAGGGAGAGCAGGGGAATCTATGAAATCATGCACCTCTAACTTTGCACAGTCCCAATGCAGTTAGTAAAACCAGTCACACTAAGGAATGCTATCAAATTAACCATAATTCACTTATAATAGTGTGATTACATAGATTCACAGGTTGGATTTCTTTCTGGTTTGTGTGAAATCATTGTGAATAATACAAAGTCAGACTGCACACCAACAAGGTGAATCAGTTTAGTCTTGGCTGTTGGTTGACAGTGTTGGTGGATGAATATTGTATCTATGCTTAAGTGCAAAATTAACAAATGCATGGAGAAGAAAAGGTCAAAACCATTAAGTGCCCAGTTTAGGCAAGAGAGGAATGAAGAAAAGAAATGTTTCTCTTTGTTAATTCTTCTTGATATTTATCCCATTTAGTAAATATTTGTGCATTTATTTATTATCATTATAAATGTCTAAATAAAAACAACAGCTGGTAACAATGGATTGCTGCTTTTCCTGAATGACCCCACTGATATATCCATCTGTAAACTGTGTATGGCGTGTGGAGTGTGGCTCAGTGGGTTTGGATCTTCTCCTTGTTACCGTAAGGTCACTGGTTCGATTCCTGGGGCCAGCTGCATTGCCTCACCACTGGGTCCCTGATAACTTAAGTTTGATGTAACGTCTTGGAGCTTCAAAAGTTGCTTCAAGTGAAACCTTCTAATAAATAACTGGCTCAGCAGAGCTTCGGCAAAAAACTGAGTAAATCCTCTCTGTTAAAAAAACGCTTTAATTAACCCCCGACACAAAAACAGACAGAAGACACGCAATGACGAGGGAAAGCATGAAATGGCAGCCACTCCTTCCATAAATAAGTTATTCCATTTGTTTGCTCCCATATTACACACACAGACAGGGCACGGGGTCACATGAGGCTGACACGGTGGTGCCTTTGGGGTACGCAAACCCCATTGCATGCTGGGAACCCCAGCCCACCTTACAGTACAGGTCTGAGGGAGACGACAGCTGCACCCAGGCGAGTCTGCGACAAAACAAATACGCTCGGATAATTAGCGACCGAGAGGCAATTAGGCTGCCATGGTGACAGCACAACAGCGACACTCTCTTTTTCATGATATCCTCTCCAAAGAAAACAAATAATAATAATTCAGAGCCCAAAGTCCCAGGGCTGTGTTTTCAGCCTCCAAAATCAGTGATAAAATATTGACCTTCTGCCAGAAGCGCTTCCGTGTTTGATCTCAGGACTTTAGTATGGGGGAGAGGAAGTTAATGTTAAAAATCCACTTTACAGCCTTCTGAAATGGTTTGGCGGAATAAGCATCTTTGCTTGGTCCTCTCTGACTACCCTCTAAAATGGGCAGTCGCGGTTCCTACCGGCCACTCTAGGCCTTGAACTAGTTGGCTGCCACTTGAGGAAGGTGTTGGGGGAGAAAGCAGATCCGAACAATGGCGGAGGGAGAGGAAGGGATATAACAGGAGAAGATGAGGAACAAGGCATAAAGGTGAGGAAAGAGGATATAAATGAAGGCAGACACAACAATGTAATGGAGAGCCCTGAAGCCAACACACCACAGCAACTCTCCACCAATGAAAAACAGGTTGTTGGAAGTGGGAAATGATATTTTCTTATTTCTCCATATTAAAATGTGGAAAAAGCAGACTGCGTGCCCGTATATGGTATGTGGCTTAGTGAGTTAGGCTTCTCTATCTGAGATGGGAAGGTTGTAGGTTTGAATCCCGGGCTTGGCAGTGTAGCCACATCTCCATCGGGCCCATAACCAAGACCCTTAACCTCCCCCCTGAAAAACGCTCCAGGGTCACTGAATGGATAGCTAACGCTGTGTTTCACTCTCACCTGTATATCTCAAAAGGAGAGCATGATGGGACACGTGCAAACTAAAGAATTCCAATGTACTTGTTGAAATGGCAAATAAAGTGCCCCTTTAGAACTGAGAGAGAGACCTCATCTTAGTGTTTGACTGTGTGACAGCATGAAGAATAAAGCTGCTATATTGTGCTGATAAGTGCCTCAAGGTTTCAAAAGCAACACGGCAAGAGTAGGTGTAAGCGAACCCTATTCATGGCAGTATTCTTGCGAATAACACAGCATACCACAAGGAACCATTCCTGGGCCTCTATTTTTTAACCGCTATAAGCTTCAATTAGGTAAAATTTTACAAAACATAAGTTCACTTTCTCTTATATTTTGGGCGTATTACCTGTCTTAAGTCCTTTTTTTACTATGTATTACTCGATTAGGCTCGGGGCGTGCTCCGGCATCCCTCAGTGGTAGGCAGCGGGCTCGGGGCGTGCACTGCCAACCAGGGTGTGCACCATGATCCGTCAACGGTAGGCGGCGGGATCGGGCGTACACCAACATGCATCTTCTGACCCGGCTTTGGGCTCTGTGCCTGGCATGAGCCAAGACACCCAGTGGTGATTAGAGTTGCTCAGAACCTGTCCCGTTCATCTGATGTTCAAGGAGAAGCAGCTGCTTCTCAGATGTGTGTTGAGGGTCTCCTTGCATATCTGTACAGTGTATTGCACTTCTGTTGCTGACTGCATAACTCTATCAACAACACATCGAAAACCTACTACTACTAATAATAATAATCCATCTATCCATTTTCCAAACCGCTTATCCTACTGGGTCACGGGGGGTCCGGAGCCTATCCCGGAAGCAATGGGCACAAGGCAGGGAACAACCCAGAATGGGGGGCCAGCCCATCGCAGGGCACACTCACACACCATTCACGCAGACGTGGGGGGAAACCGGAGTACCCGGAGGAAACCCCACGACGACATGGGGAGAACATGCAAACTCCACACACATGTGACCCAGGCGGAGACTCGAACCCGGATCCCAGAGGTGTGAGGTAACCACTGCACCACCATGCCACCCAATAATAATAATAATAATAATAATAATAATAATAATGTGAGCCTTAATAAACCAGATCTCTTCAGAAAAACAAAAAAAGGAAAAATACAAACAGATTACTTGGATGCAAGATTACAGCTTTTCAAATATTACCGACAGAATGAGCTGAATATCACTGGTAACGCCTCCCATCTTAATTATCAGAGGCTCAAAGGAAAACACAGAGACAAGCAAAGACGCAGATGTCACTAGTTAGCAGCTAAAGACCATTTGTCATCAATTTAAGAGCCATTGATATATTAGATTCAATCACACAGGGTCATAGTCTGTATTGTATATTTGAGAAAACAGGGTCAGACAGTCCCTGGAGCCAGTGGGGGGGTTAAGGGCCTCGCTCAAAGGCCCAATGGTGACAGCACACTGCCGAGGCTGGACTTTGAACCAACGACCTTCTGATTACAGGTGTTACATTGTAGCCCAATGAGTGACACACCTCCCACTAGCATTATAGTAGAGAGATTTCTATTCCTCGCCTTGACTAAACATCTCTCACTCTTTTAATTATAAAAACAATCGAGTGACTGAGACACATATTTCAGGCATGCCTGTCAATAGGCCCACGCCAGCACCCCCATCCACTCAGCCCGCTGAGCACCTATCGATCCCCGGGGCAGCACGCGAGGACGGCCTATCGATTCAGGCCCGGTTTATTTTGACTCTCAGTGTGAGCAATGACACGTCACATGCCTTGTCAAGTTTCGGCCACTTAGAAATGGTGCGGAATTAATTTGAGCCAAAGGTCAGCCTGTAAGTTCATATATCGCACACATGGGAAAAGGACTGACAGTGATGAGGCTGGAATCAAAAAACTAAGTGAAAGTTCACTTTTGAAAATCAGGCACTCACGTGTGAAGCTCCCCAAATGGGCCCAATACAGTTCTGTATGGTTTCATTTTATATATTGTTTTGTGTATTTGTATATTTTTTGTCTCGACGGCATGTTTCAGTTGCACAGTATACCCAGGTCACCACGAAAATTTATTCCGTGTGTTTTGTATATAGCGATTACCAGGATTCTGATTCTGAATGTCGTTGGCTGATCCTCATGACTCGATAACCGAACTCTTTGAAAGCGTCTCGCCCAGATCTACATTTCAGAGGGGCAGAAATATCTAGACAGCACCTGACTACTAAAACAAACTTTCCATTTCATTAAGATGCAATAGATTCTGATGTTCTGACACCTTAGAGTGTTTTTAAGTATTCTTCTCGGATGTGTTAAAAATTACTTTGTGACAAACGTATTTGAAAAGTTCAAAGATCTTCAAATGGTCTTTGTGATGTTGTATAAACAAATTATGTTATTGCAAAATATCATAATTTGATTTTTGGCTTATCCAACTCAAAATTAATTGCAATCTTATCTCTTGTAATATCAGACTGAAATGACCTTCTTATAAATTTCATTTGATCATTTTAGAGTTTTACATACGTTTTCTATTTTTATTTTATCTTATAGTTTGAATCAGTGTTTTCAGTATTTACAAAGTATGTACTATTTTGTTTTACATTTCTAATATTTTACATTTGTAATCAGATTTAGTTGCGAGATGAAGGTTATATCCCATTTTAGGTTAAAGTTTCACAGAAACACGGTTTATTTATTCTCTTGGGTTTGCAAATGCTGTATTTTGGCCTCAGACCTGAAAGCTACACGTCTCCTAATGAACAGAATTGCAAATTCAGATGTAAAAACACATTTCATGTAAATGTGTATGGTTTATCAAAAAATACCTTTGAGGTGTTGCCTGCAGATGTTACGAGAGAAGATTTTGCCGCATATTGACACGAAGAGCAAAAAGGGAAATAAGATAAGGACTTGTTTTGACTAACTATACACATTTATAGGATCTCCCAGCACGGCCCTTTGGGGATACTGGGCCTGGCTGAGGGGCTGCATTCTATCAGCCACTGTATTAATAATTAAACCCAGGGATCCTGACAGGAAATTGAACCAAAGGCCAGGGTTGTTTTCCAAACCATTAAGCCAACTTCCAATAGCAAAGGACTTAATCATTTTGACCAAGTTGTGAAGAGGGAGGGGCAGTGTTTCCATATTCACTTACGAATAGCACCCCCAGTCCTTTGGTTGGGGGGGGTAAGCAAGACTATTAATCCTTCAGTTGCTACAGGGTGACATGAAATGTTGACAAATAACTAACATGTGACCTCTTTGCCTGTTAATCAATGCTGAGGAAGGAAAAAAACAATGCCCCCCCCCCCCCCCCCCCAGTATGTATCTGCCTCGGACGTAAACAATCCTGCTTGCGTCCAGTTTCGGTCACTATCGATTTTCCTGCCTCCCGTTCGGCCTAAACAGTGCCCCGATAACGTTTCTATGCAGTCAGTTATGTGCGACACCCCACGGATGGGCACCCCCTGCTGTTCCACAGTGTGTACGCATGCCTTACATACACATCAGTGTGCCTTTAAGCGAAATAAAGCCGAGATAGACTGAAGTGGTGTAAGAGGGATGGGAGCCAAAGATAATTACTCGCCATCATTCAGTCCTCGGGCAGCCGATTTCAGAGGCAGTGGAGAGCAGTGTGCCACTCCTCATTTGATGCTAATGATATGGTCCATCTTCATACTGTAAGTCCACGGCCGGCGTCCCAGGGCGGCCCCCACAAAGCCGACAGTATTACTCTGTTACCGGTTGCTCTGCAGGCAGAGGAGAACATAACAGAGCAGTATCTTTTCGAACACTGTGCGAGCCTTAGTGCATGATGAGTTAAACCGAGCAAGGCCTCCGCAGGGTTCTCTGTACTCACTGTGCACACACACATGCCAGTATGTAAACGCTGGAAAATTGATATTTTTGCACACAGTGAAAAACTGTTTGGCTCCCCGCTAATAGCAGCATCAGTAAACAACATGAAAGACAAAAAGGACAGGTAAGGCAGCAATAAATAATAAACAACAAAAAGCAGGGATTTATAGTAATACATAAGGTGACAGTGACATACTGTGTATTATGTATTTAAACAAAGTCGTCTGTTTTTAAAGTAAACAAATCCATTTTAGAAAGGTTCAAAAGGGTTTGCCACAGGAGTTTCCGAAGGGATTTTCGTTCATTATTTTTCTCCTGTCCATCTTGACAGCTTTATCTGATGAATTGATTTCGTTTTGCCCTTAAGATAACCCTAACTGTATGCGTTAATTAAAACGTCTTTGAAAATTACAGGCCACCCCTGAACAGTGACCCCCGATGGATCCCAAAGCTGGCCATCCTCCATTCCTCCTTTGAAGTCTGCCTCTTGTCCTCTTCTTCTGCTCGATATGTTGATTGCATGCGTCTCCCGTTCTGCATCTCCGCGATAAAAGTCACCGTGTCCTTTATAAAAAAAATGCACAGCGAGTTTTGAGTTTGGGAACTAGAAAACGAAATGCGGCGTCCCCTGCTTCGCATCTGGGACCACCGGCTTCGTGGCCTTGCCGTGTTTGTCGCTGTTTTGAAGACGCGGTGATGTGAAAATCGTTCATCCATCTGTCTGATTTTCAGAGACATTTGCACGTCGTTTATGGTGAGTGTGAACAGTCCGTTCTCTAAACGTGCTGAAGTCTAGACAGAACCTGAAAAAAAGCAAGGAACACAAACGTTCCTTTTCATTTCATTCTTTTTCAGTCGTAATTAAATTAGGTTGTTTTCCACTCCAGTAAAGACAAATGAAAGGATAACTAGGGCCGGCTGTTTCCTTGCATCAATAAAAACTCAGCCAGCCCTATATGCCACGTTATTCTGACCAATGTTTACACACTCAGAATGTCACATGACTGGCCAAACAGGATCGTCATTCCCACCTCAAAAGAAAAAGTCAAAAATCTTCTCTTGCCTTGGGAATACTTTCCAGGTAGAGACGGTGTGGTGGAAGATTCAAAGATTTCAGAATGTATTGTGCTATCCACAGTGCGCAGTGAGTTACACTACGCAGTGAAAATCACACTCTGCGCCTCCCAGATGTCACACCTCCCAGTGGACTTTTTGGAGTCTCCCACGAATAGACAGCAGCTCCCTAACACCTGTGAATGATGCACAGTGTCCCGGAAATCTGCCCTTCCGTGCTTCAGCAGTAAAATTAGCCAGCAAGACATTTCACCGCCAAAACTTCACTCTGCCCATTCTGCAAATTCTACTGGTGGCACCTCAACACCCCCCCCCCCCCCCCCCAGGCAACACTAGGCGAGGTATCTAATTTCTAATACTGTTTTAGTACCTGTAGATCATACTTTGGGTTACAATATTTGGGCAGTATTTTTAAACGCAGTGCTCTTTGCCAGGGAGGGGGGTTTAACCGTAATTCCACTCAAGCTTAGCCAGCACCCCTCCCCCCCGGGTGTCCCTCACCCGCCTCCCTGAAGTCATAATGCCTAAAGTGGGATGTCTGACGGGCTTCCGGCCTCTGATACAGATTAAAGTGCTTACAGTAATACAGTAAATATCAGTACAGTTATGGCAGTAAATGCGTAAACACAGTGTGGGAAAGCCAAGGTTCGGAGAGCAGAACCACGCGATGCTGGGGGCTCTGAAGGTCCGTTACGGGGCAGACTGAGAGGCAGGACAGCTCAAGATAGGAAACTATAGCAAAACACGGCCTTATAAACGTAAAGCGGGAACAAGTGATAGGGAGGTGAAATCAATGCAAAAAACATGTACTGGGAAGAAGGGACAGGTGGAACCAATCAATACAAACAATGACAGTCACCTGACCCCTGCCATAGACAGACAGCAGACCCTCATTCATTTGATCCTCTAGGTTTCTGGAACAATGTTCGATGAACGGAGAGAAATTGAATCAAATAAAAGGCTAAGCCTGTCGAACACCGGGATGCTTCATTTCGTTATGATACCGGTAGCTTTCCATCGTGAATGCTGTGAATTTAACATGCGAATTGCAGACCTGGTATGTTTATGACATTGAAGCATAACTGTATCAAGGAGCAAAGACCTGTTCTAAAAATTGTCGAAGAACAGCAAGACATTCTGATCAAATCCCATTACATACCAGTGGCTTAAAAAAGAACCATCTTGTGCATGTAACCCCACAGATGCATGGAGGAGACAGTTTGAACTTCTCCCTGGTGATTTAACACTGACCAATTACTGATCTGTTTCTGTCCAATCATTGCTTTTAAAGTGTGACGTAACCAGTCACTGAGTGCCAAGGAATGATTACTGATTCACATTTAGGCATTGCGTAAATTTTTACATTTTTATCAGATTTTTGTTATATTTGTAATACAAACTTAATTGATCTCAGGAGGGAATTCTCGGTCAGAATAGCCATATTGGCCAGGAAGTGAACCAGCAGCAGTTGGTTAGAAGGCAGGTATACTAGCCACTAACCAACCAGTACTGAGTCATAATTAGTGTTTTATAAGCCACGCCCCCAAAACCAGAACCAATGCCCATAATGGGAGGAGCAAAAAGACTGTCAACTTGACATGTGTCACAGTCTTGAGCTAAGGGTTTCCTCAAGCAGCCAAACATATTTGGGTGAGAACCCTACCCTGCCAGTTCCACCTACAGTGCCATAAATGATAAATCACCTGTAGGTGGCGCTGTAGGGCCCTAGAGGAAGCTAGTAGTCTAACACAACCAGATGGAATGCTGGGTAATTCCCTAGGTCTCTCTACCTCAGCTGGCTCACTTGGTACAGCAGGATTTGAACCCCACGTAGGCTGGTTCTCCGCTAGGGGGTCTCTCACATAACTTTTATTTAGAAAAAAAAGGCAAAATTTTGAGCTCTCTTTGCACGCACATTCCCCGCTTTTTATCTAATATTCACTTTTAGCTAGAGATCTGATAACGCCCAATATCAGAAATGTGTAGACGTACACATTTCTGTGACGGGGGAGGGGGGAATATTTTCACACAGTGCCATGGAAAAAGTCACACATTAAAAATGTTCCTTTTGTTCTTCAGTTCATGTCTGCCGGAGGGTTTGGGAGCGACTCGGCGGAAACATGCGGATATGTAAATACAATATTCAGCAATTTATCCCTGCATGCCACCCCAGCCTCTGTGAAGAGCTCAGAGATCAGCGCATCTTAAGATGCCGAACAAACATCAGGCATAATACTCCAAATCCATACTGAATATCATTTATTTATGTACTAATGAAGGCATGAGGTTGACTGCCTTAGGAGGGTTCAGCGCATTTAGACACTGCTTTTGTAATCAGTAGGTTGCTGGTTCAAATCCCAGATGTTGCCAAGAGATTTCACTGTTCCCCTATGAGCTAGATTCTTCACACCCAATGTGATCAGGGTTGGACTGGTCCTATGACCTGTACTCCGACAAGTTACCCCGATAACCCATTAACCCCGCTTCGTAGTACAGGCCACTGATTCAGCAAGAAATGTGCAAAACTGCTAAATGACAATCAAACCCCTCCTTATTTTGGCCCTTGTTGTATAATTCTGGTTTGTCCAACTAGGATCGCAGACAGTCACTGCGTTCTTCGTCTTACCCGTTGATGCCCCCTGTAATCCCTGAACGCCGGCCATTTATTGCGTGCCCACATGCATGTGCGCTGAAAGTCGCGCCCACCTCCCTTCACGCTGTCCTGTTGTGCAAATAGGCGACACGATGTCCCGCTAGAGGATAACGGAGCTGGAGATTACCCATCGAGCTGAGCACCTGCAGATGAGGACGGCCCCTATCGCTGTCATGTGTCAGGCACTTAACAGCCCCCACCTTCCCATCCTACCCCCACCTGCTCATAATCACATTGGGGGTCACTGCATCATACCCTGGCTGTGACATGCCAATAAAATATTATGTTGATGGACTCTTAGTGACGAATCCAAGACCGGGCCCACCCGATTGGCTGAAATGGAGCATGATGTAATACAGAAACTGAGAAGGATTCTGGGAAACAAACAAAGCAAAACAAAACAAATACAGCTGGCACCATGGTTTTTATGGTGCACTTTGTCAGCTCCTGCTAGGTGACTTATATAATTATACAAAGGATAGGGGAAGATCTAATCAGTGTAGATGAACTCCTGACTGGAAAGCACCATTATCTAAAGGTTGATATCTACCAGTGTCCTCACAGAATGGAAAAACCTGTTTTCGCAAGTACAGTTCCTGTAATTTAAAAAAATATGTGCATGAGTCTGGACCCTGCGACGTCTGGGAACCTGGCCAGGGCATCCCCAGCCTAGTGCCTAGTGCATTCTGGGATAACCTCCAGGCTCCCTGCCACCCTGTACTGGGTTAGTGGTTATAGAAGATGGATGGATGTTTTTTAGTTTTTGACCACTGAAGCATCGGCAGCATCAGGCTCCCTTAACGGCTTGATTCCGACGGCCCTCCTGATGGATGGATGTTTATATACAGCTTGCTGTGGGCTTTCTAAATTTTATTCTGATATAGTGTCGCGTTATGGGACAAACAGACTCGCGCCAGATTAAGTCCGAGGCCGTCCTTTTCCATTACGCTCAGCGGCCACTTGAACAACATCCTGGTTCACGGCCTCCAGATGTCCTGGATAATGAACTGCAGTGATCTGTTGCAGAAATACAAGATGACGACATCATATTCAGACCAGTAGTGACATCACTCAGTACTGGCGGAAATGAAACCTTAGTTGCCATTCGTACAGGTACACTGGAAGATGTTAGCTTTCACATATCCCATCATGCTCTCCTTTTGAAGGCAACACCCCATCACACATAGAGGTGAGAGTGAACCCTGGGGCTCTGAGGACTAGCCAATTAACAGCTGAAGCATTTTTGGGGTGTGGCTTCTTTGCCAAGCACAGAATTCAAACCACTGACCTTCCAATCATAGGCCAAAAACTGCCCCCCCCCCCCCCCCAAAAAAAAAAAAATCTAGAGATGATTCCTACTGAACCCTCTAAGGATTTCACTTGCAAAGCTACTGGCATTTCCCTGTCCACTGGAACAGGTTAAGGGCCCCTTAAGTTGCCAGCTTAATCCCAGCCACACATGAAATCAGTAACTACAATTTCATGAATCACATGATTCTAAATCGGTGTGCCACGATATTTATTTGCAATTAAAATATTGATGTATTTCAAATTTTATTTTTGTTTGACGTGCCTCATGTACGGCAGCTAGCTTTGTTTCTAAAATTTGGTCTCCAGCAAATTGAAATCTTACTGTAGGTCACATTGCACTTTTAATTTACAGGTTTTATTTTTCTTTCTTTTTTTTCTTGGCCCGGTAGTATGAAAATGTATTAAAAAGTGCACTCAGCAGTGACTGCCAGGCAGGGGGGGGCGCTGTCCGGAGATGAGGCACTTGGCCATCCAAATTCATTAGCCTGGCCTGGCTCATAAACAGCACGCTTCGGCTCAGCCGGATAATCCGATAGCACCGGCGTGGCAGCCGCTGGAGGGTGCCGGCAAATAGGAACGGAAATGGATGCAAAATTAAAAAAAAAATAACGAAAAGAAAGCTGGCTGTCAGTCACTCAGTAATCCGCCATAAAAATAAAAAATTCAAAAATGAGGAATGTAGGCAGACTCAGGAAAAGCCCCCGACCGCGGATGAAGGGCCTCTCTCGACCAGGAAATCGGAAGAACAAAAAAAGTAGGGCCTAGCCGCCATATTAGCGTATTTAATCCTATTTTCTCTTTCGAGTGTCTGGTAAAGGCCCAAGTAATTACGCGTCAGACCCGCTGCCAAGCAGTTAGAATTACAAAGCAGGGCCCTGCGCTCCGTAAAGAACTAAATATGCTGCTTGACGCGTCAATAAGCCGATGGCTCATCTTTTAGCCTCGGTTTTCTCCCAGCTTCATGCTATCGATCGCTATAATAATTATTTCACTTAATCTCTCGGCTTTGGGTGCGCATCCTCGTAACCCCCTTATGCTAAGGTCTCCTCTGTGACCCCCCTCCCCCCGGGTGTGACTGCTAGGGGCCCATATTCTGAGAGCTGTAATAGAACCGTCAGCTTCTCGCCTGCTCTGGGCCTGCACCTCAACTGAGACAGATCGATCGCTAAAGTAGTATCAGGGTCTCCTGGACCAGCACGCCTGCGGTGTTGAAAGCCTGCTAGGATAGCGATCTCATGTTTCTGTCTGTGCACGTGTCTCGACGCTGTTGTGTCACCTCCAGGTGTGGCTGGAACACACTTTGGGTGTGAGATGGTTCCTCTAGAACTCTCCTGTCTCTTCCATTTCGCCCTGGTCACTCGCAAGCTGAAAGCCCCGCCCCACTTTGTGCATTTAAACCAAATTTAGGCTAATTATTATGGAATCTGTTGAAGTATGACAAAAAAAATCTAATTAAAGAGGAGAGTGTGTGGCATTTCAGATTATAACCCTGTGCCCATCACCTGAAGGTCGTTGATTCAAATCCCAGGGACGGCAGAGTGATGTCGTGTTGGGCCCTTGAGCAAGGGCCCCAATTGTTTCAGGGACTGTCTGACCCTGCTTTCTCAAAAATGTTTGTCTCTTTGGATTAAAACATCTGCTAAATAAATTCTAAGTGAAAACCACAGCGCCACCTAGCTATGAGAAGAGCAACAACCTGGGAAAGGTGTTAAAGCCATTAACATTGTTACTGTGGTGAAAGCTGAGGCATGTGATCCAGGTCCCAGAAGAGCTGCAGATAAATGCTTTACTCTCCTCTGAGGATTTCCGCTGCTCTGAGATGGATGGGGCTCATGGGGACTGATGTAAAGTCCTCTGTAGGAAGAGCTGTTTGCCCGTAATGTATTATGGAAACTGCCCTCCGTGGATTTGATGGTGAGAACTGGGGGTACCAAGGTATTCCCCACGGAAAGGCGCTCTTATCCAAGACAGATCGAGGAACTGAACCTTCATTACAAAACCCATATTCATATAGTTGGTTCAAGCAACATGGGGGTTAGCATGGTGGTGCAGTGTTTAGCACTGTTGCCTCACACCTCTGGGACCCGGGTTTGAGTCTCCGCCTGGGTCACATGTGTGCGGAGTTTGCATGTTCTCCCCATGTCGTCGTGGGGTTTCCTCCGGGTACTCCGGTTTCCCCCCACAGTCCAAAAACATGCTGAGGCTAATCGGAGTCGCTAAATTCCCCATAGGTGTGCATGTGTGACTGAATGATGTGTGAGTGTGCCCTGCGATGGGCTGGTCCCCCATCCTGTGTTGTTCCCTGCCTCGTGCCCATTGCTTCTGGGATAAGCTCCGGTCCCCCCGCGTTGCAGTAGGATAAGCGGTTTGGAAAATGGATGGATGGATGGGTTGTAGCAACACTCAAGACCTTAGTGGGACTGTTCTATATTGAAGGCCTCCCTGCCCAGAAGGTTGCAGGTTTGAATCCATTGGTTGACAGAACCATCATATCACCGCTTGGCCTTTGAACAAGCTCTTTAAGCTCAGCGGCTCCCTGGGCTCTGTTTCAGGTAGTGTGTGGTGTAGCAGGTTAGGAGTCTGTGCCTGGGATCTGTTGATTGCTGGTTCAAATTCCTACCGTCACCTTGCTGATTTTGCAGGTGGGCTTGTGATCAAGGCCCTTAACATCAAACTGCTCCAGGGACTGTGTGACCTTACTTTCTCAACCAAAAACGTAGGCCAGTGTTGTTTTGGATCAAATGTAAATACACGCATTGGGTGGTAAAATGTATGTTATGTTATTTTCTACGTGGAAAGTCATAGATTGTCGATAATTAATTGGTTTCAAAGAGGAAGAATCTAATTAAACACTCGCCACTTCGTTGGTACACTACTCAAAACAGATTATGTTGAGAAATTAAACTATTACTGTATGTTTTCTCTTCTGTCCAGGCTCCATTGATTGATTGGATAAATTGATTTTTTTTTTCTTTTTTGCCGAAGTCATTGTAGAGGAATGTAAAAAGCAATTAGGTTTTCGTGTCACACAAACAGCTCTCATTTGCTGTGAGGACCAAGATTCCATAAGTTTATTCCTTTAACGTAATTTGCTTCCTCAAAAGAAAAACAAATCAAACAAAAAAAATCTGTGTAATCCATTGCCATACATCACATACATCAGTGTCCCCCCCCCGGTCGATGCTGCATTCCAGGTCACTCTGTCTGAAAAAAAACTTCAGCTTCTAAAACCCACAAACACCCGGAACCAGAAGCTCCGTCACCTCATATTTTTATTCAGTAGATGATATGTTCATGTGCTACATAATGTTCAATCCAAAATATTCAGAGACTGTTAAGAAACCAGCAGACCTGGGAATGGTATAATACTGTAAGACATTCATTATATGAAATAAATAAATATTAAGAAAGTTTAAGATATCAAAATGGCATTTTATTACCCTTTATTATATCTTGAAAGAATTATTCAGAGTGGATCTTCAGGCTTAAGTTTAGCATATGTTCCTCCTTGCTAATCAATGTGCAGCACCGTTCATATTAAGATGAAAAAGAAGGTATTTGGGATGCTGTCAGCTCCATCCATCCTCGGAGGGCCTTCGGAAGTCATGTGGCCCGGCATTCGGCAGCTGACAAAAGATCATTTGTTTATTTGATTCCCCTTTCAGGGATAACCCAGGGTGATGTCATCAACACGATACAAAACTCATAAAGCACAAGAACTAAAGAAATATCTGTTAAACTTGCATCAGGCAAGGTAAGGGGAGGGGGGAACTGTCGCGTAAACGGGAATTGTGGGAAACGGAAAATAACAACAAAACAAGAACAAATTATATCATCTGGAGACACGTGATGTAGGTGAAATGTGTTACCCCCCCCCCCCCCCCCCCATTACTCACCGTCAGTTGACTCTCTCCAGTGCATCAACCTTAACCACCCCCCCCACACACACACACCTATACTCATATCTCCATTTCAATGGGCAAAACCCTAATCCCAATGATGACACCCTTAGCTCCTACCTAGTCCTGACCTTAACCATACTGTAAGCAACCAAACAAAATACAAATCTTTTGTCATTTTTAGTTTTTCAAATACAGTCACAGATTTGTATAAAATTGAATTTTCCCTTGTGGGGACCCCATGATGTCAAAATAACAGAATTTTATAACATTGTAGGGGACACTTGGCCATGGCATGCTCCAAAGCACTGTGCCCGGTGTTTGCATTGGTGTTTAAGGTATACTGTATAGTATAGTACAGTAAAGTACAGTACAGTACAATACGGTGTAGTACTGTAAGTAGTATGGACCAACAGTAGGCCAGAATCAAACCCCATCAATTAAGAACCGTATGAACTCTAGGAGAGGTACAATGGGCATGTACTGTAAATGTACTGTAAATGTAAATGTACTGTAAATGTACTGTAAATGTAAATGTACTGTAAATGTTTCTGTGCTTCTCTACGCACTGTACTGCAGACACATGCAAACACCCTCTGAATACACACAGCACGGTGTCAGGGTCAGACTGTTTCGCTAAGTATTAAATGGCTGAGATGAATCATCCGCATGGTTTTCATCATACTTAAACAGCTAAGATGAATCACATAATTGATTCTGATCGTGTTTTGATTGTCGGTGCCAGACACGGTGGCTCCAGCGTCCCAGAAGCACCTGCCCCCCTGCGACTGTCACTCGTTACGGTGTGTGGAGTTTACAGGTGATGCTGCGATAAACAGAAACATGCAGCGAGCCACAGAGCTGAAGGCACCTCGTTATTGAGAGTGATTAGGGGAGAATGGCCAGACTCGTTAGAATTAACAGGACGACCACAAATGCAAAAATAACAGAAAGAAAGACATCTCTCAATACATCTCATCTACACCAGGAATGGTTCTGGAGGCAAAAGTGGGTCCTACCTGCTACTACCTAGGTGTCCCTAATAAAGTGAGTCTTGCTCAATATTAACTATGTGTCCTTAATAAAGTGGCCACTGAGTGTATTCAAGCCTTTAATGCTTTTTTTTGGGGGTGGGGGGTGTAACTCCAATCCTCCATAGGGAAGTTCATCATTGTGTGATTGCAGCAAGGTTAACTGTCATTACAGAAGGTTCCAAACCCGAATGATGTAGATATGGTTCACCATACGATGAATATGATCAGGCTTGCAATTTTATACACTGACAGAAGCTTAAACCAAGGAAGATCATTAACTCTCAGTAGTGCTTAATGTTTTTTTTTTTCCTGTTATTTACCATTTTAGGTTCAGATTTTTACAGAGCCTGTTTTTCATTGCAGTCCTGTTTATAAAGGACCCGGTTTATGTTGATATTACCGTGATACATAAGGTGGGAAAAGCATAAACTGATTTCCTCTCTGAAGGACCGTTCATGTTTATGCATGCCATTAGGTCGACACTTCAGGACAGCAGTTTATGGGAAACGCGAGTCTTCTCTTGTGCAGGGAACATAATTCCATAAAAGGATATTAGACGCACACCTGCAGAGCTGAATGAGCTGCCTTATCACCCGCAGAAGCTGCTTCAGGAACCCATAAGACCTGGATTTCATCTCACTTCCATTTTTCACCATCATCCCAAACCGACGAATGTGCTTCTGCCCAGGATGTGTGTTTTGGTGACCCAGAAGGCACCAAAAAAAGGAAGGAAAATGCTTATCACCAGATGGTTGTGAGTTTGAATCCCATGGCTGACAGAGAAAGTATAAAAAGTACAAAGAATTTCTTTTGGTATAGCTGGTGGTCTGACATATACAATTAAACATACAATAAAAGATACAATCAAGACAAAAAAACAGTAAGACTCTAGAGCCTGTCTGTCCGTGTCACATTTATGGTGGATCAATAATAACAGAACGAAAGTAAAAGCCATCTGAGTTTGGATCTTATTATTGTTTACATTAAGCATTTATTAGCCCAAACCCAAAGGCCATAGCTTTTTCAGTGGTGTCCCGCATGTCCAGATGAGTGAAATTTGCAACATCAAAAAAAGTACGACATCACTACCTTATCTCAATCAGTGGTCTCAATCAGGCTCTCTTGTTAAGACACAATAGGTTGGGTGCAAGGTGTGTTGGGTTGAGCCAAATGCAATGGCCTTAAGGTCATGCTCTCTGGTTTTCATATTCTTATATTATATTCTCTGGTCCATAGATTAAGGTATATGGAGTTCATACTCTTCAGATGTTAGAAACTACTGTATAAAGCATCATTTATTTGAACTCAACATGTAATTAATATTATAGTCATTATTCATTCTAAATTATTAATTGTACACACGCGATGTCCTTGTCGTCTTCCATATCCTGCTCTCATTCTTACAAGTCAGATTCTGCAATTAATCCTGGTGCAGAAATGCTTGTGATGTGTATTTTCATACCTCTCCTGACATTTTCCACCGCTCTCTGAGAGGAAAGCCTGCATCGTTCTAACGCCGTTTACCATCTGGATAACGATTGATTTGTAATTCCAGCAAAGAGTCATCAAGCTGGCTAAGGATTTGGGGTTGAGCCTCACACCGAAAGCCTCAGGTTTCATCCTGACACAGGCGGACGGCAGAGGGATCATGGCCCTAGACTGGAGGTGGGTGAGCGCATTCCGAATGCATGAACCGCTCATTGATATGTTTGTGTGAGTGTGTGAGAGTCTCAAGCAGCCAGCCCTGCTCATTAGACAGAATAGATGCTCTTCCCTTAAGAAGTATGACTGCCAGAAACCCCCCAGGACGGCGCCAGGCTTCCCGTGGGCCCTGCATCTCAGCCCTTTGAAAAATAGACTGTGAGCTGCATTCACACCCACACAGTCACACAAGCTCACTGAACACACAGCACCTTTCACACAACCGATCCGAACAATAATAATCCATCACTAGGAATAAGAAGTATCCCATCTCCCTCTCCGTTCTGCTTCCATATGGATACGAAGCAGTGGCGCTTCCTCCCACTCGAACCCCAACGTCTGGTCCTTCACGGCAATCACCATTCCCACTTATCGTAACTCCTCGTAATCCTACCACCCACCGCACATTCTACATCTTTCATGATCTTCTTTTCCAGACCTTAAGTTCATTCCACTTACCTCCACCTCTAAGAAGCTACCAGGCGTTTGCGTGGGGCCGTGGTGTTAGTGTTCATTATACTAAATATTAAATAAACACATTCTTTATTTAGTAGATGCTGAAGCAGCTAGCGAGCTAGTTACCATCTTCTGACTCTACTCATTAGTTATTTATTTAGTTTCTGGAACTTCCTGGGGGGAGGGGGGGGGGCACAGTGACTTTCTGAGTTGGGCCAGAGAAACAACAGAGCCGTCTTGTCACTAAGACGGGTCAAAAGTACTGCTGCGGAAACAGGATGGTGTTTTGATACGAGGTTCGCGGATTTCCTGAACATTTTTGTTTTCAATGTTAAGGCTTATGTTGGGGTTAAGGAAGGGCGGCAGCGGCAGTCAGTCCCTGGCAGCGAAAAGCTGCAGGATTCCTACCAAATTAAAAGGAAAATGATAAAGCAAGGATTCTATCCCGTGCCTTTTCAGACACCAGAGCTCCCTCCTTTCCTCTGATATTTAATTCCAGCCCAGGTTGTCACCCTCTTCCTTGCTGCAATGAAGACATTTAAATGATTGGTTTCCATGTGGGTTTGTAGTCTAATACACAGGAGGCTTTCGAAGAGATAGCCAGAAATCAAATTACACATGACCTTTCACAGCTGCCAAATTACCCCCACACTCGACTACGGAGCTGAAAATAGGCCTTTCGGGACGGGCTCCGCACTAACTAAGGCGCCATCTCTCGCTGTTAAACGCCAGAACAACATCGACAAAGACAAGGCAAAATGATCATAAATGGTGTTCTCCAAATTAACAGGAGCCTGGCAGCTCGAATGGGTGCTTTACGAGAAAGCAATAACCACAATGGCTATCGATAAGTGACACAGGGTGATAGAGACAGAGAGACAAGGAGGGTCAAAGCAGGAAGAGGAAGACGACAGGTCAAATAAGGAAGCAATGTTTTATCTGCACAGGAACACTGGAATGTTTATTTTTTGCTACATATTCCCTCTCGCTCTCCATTTTAACACACACACACATTTGATATATACTTACGAACGAGATACGCTACGAATAGCCGTTTGTAAGTTGAAAAGTTGTGCAGCGGGAGTAGCAGCCAGAAGTCGTATTAGGCGGAATTACCACGCGGGAAAAAAAATTGATGTTGCGGACAGGAAACGGGAGCCCAACAAACGCAATTTGCACTTACAGTCCTCTTCGTTCATAGTAGCAGAGCATCTGTATACACACATTAGATAGACAGATGTGCAGGGTCAGCTGTTCATTATGCATCAAGAAAGGGATGTGAACCAACAACCTTCTGTCCACAAGCACGGACACCTAACCCACTGAGCCACAAAGCACTCCACTAGGCTCCTTTAGTATTTTTTTTTATAACTAATCACTAAATTAAGTCATAATATTTGCATTCAAATATTTTTGCTTTTATATTGGTCAGTTAGGACCAAGAAATGAATTACAGATTGCAAAAATTTCATTCAGTGCGACGCTGTTCAGAAAGTTAAAGGAATCATGAAACGTTTGAATACACTTGCTGGAAATAGGTTTTTTCTTAATGTTTAACATCATGTATTTTTTTCTTGGTAAATACTTCAAACTTTTTCCAGATTCTTTCAAAATTTTGGATTCCTCAGAATATGATTTTCTGCCATAAACCTGATGCATTTTGTTACTGTACTGAGTTGTCAGATTGCAGGGTGGTAGAAATTGTAGTAAACTAAAGTAGAACTGAAGTAAACATCAACTTTGAGGGTTTAAAAAAAACGTTGCAGGTCGAAGCCATGGACCGTCGGGGTATTTCTCAAAAGGATGTTGCCCTGTAAAACTTCACACGGTGTCACAGATTTTGAATATAAGGATTATCTTTATGTTTACATAGTACGTAGTAATATAATACTGCGGGCGAGGACATACGACCAATCAGGATTAAAAATAAACAGGCTTTTTGAAAAGGTCACCTTTTCACCTTGGCTTCTTTGTTAATTGATCTGGAGAAGATTTGTATCCATGATGTGAATTTGTGACATAACATTATTGTGAGGTAACATTCCCTCTTTCATGTACAGGGAGAGTAAATGATCTTTGATATTGCTCCCTACTTGTGAGCAAGTGTGATAACTGTATTTGAAACTGGTTTCACAATGTCTGTTCACTGTGTCATTTATTGCCATTTCTGATGTATTAATGACATACAAACGGTTGCTTAAATGACTCTCATGGGAGTTTTACATACAGAAAAATGTTCTGAGGGCAAAACAAAGAATGATTGGTTGAGAGAGATAATCACATTGTTAAGGGTCCCAGTCAGATGTCTTGGTCCCACCTTCTCTACAGTCCAATTGGTTATTTCTCTCAGCCAATCATTTTTCACTCTACGCTCTGTAGGCAAAACTTCCACAAGTTCAAATGACCCAGGTAGTTAAATCTTAGCTAGCAAAGTTAGCAGTACTAAAATATAAGGCTGTAGAATAGAATTACTTTATTGTCATTGTACAATGAAACTGTGCACTCTCTCCATTTATGCTACGCATTATATAAAATAATAATTAAAATAATAATTATTATTAATAATAATTATATTCTCATGGCAAGGAAAACTAACATATTGTTCTATACAGTTTACCTTATTTAATAACTTTTTGCTATTGAATATCTACTAATGGTATGAGGATGGTATGGTTGATTAAGGAAATGACGGTGTGACCTCATCGATGTGAGTCAGCTGTTTCTGGGTCTGTGTCGGGACTCTGCATCACGTAGGGCTCCTTATCAATCTGCTCACGCTATAAATCTTATGACATATAACAATCCCGTAATAAGCGAGTTATGATGCTTTAATAATTCAGTTTCTAAGAGCTTCAAATAAAATAGCTAAGATCCCACATCCAAAGAAGAGTATTTTATTAAACTTTCCTGTTGCTTTTTCCATTCCTTGCCGCTTCAGGCTGGATGGGGCTTTCATTACAGTAAATATTCATTAGAATGTTTTAGACATTTAATATTAAATCTTTTAACACAGAATTTTGTTAGGAAACAGTATTGGCTCCATGAAGCTTATTAACAAGCAAGAATGAGATGTATAAATGAGGAGTACATCCTTATCCTTATAATGACTCAGCCAAGGAAAATTGTTAATGACTCATTTAATTAGTAATTTTATGATCAGACTAAATGAATATGGACGAGGCCACAATGTCCTGTTGAGACAGAGTAAGGTTGTAATATATATTTTTTGCCCACATCTATGCTTGCAACCACTTATCTAGTACAAAGCACAGAGATATTAACATTTCTTAACCATAAACAAGACTCATAATGTAATAATGTTAATATTAAATTAGCAAAAACACCTACAGCTTCTCGGATGGAGGGCAAATGACTGGAAAGATGATAACTGTAGGAACATCTGGCGCAGTTATATGATGTCATCGAGGAACCTCAAGTGGATGTGATGTGTGCGCTTGAGAGAGGGTGCTGTTGGAATTATGTGGTATAAATGTCTTCTTTAGAGAGTGACGCCCATAAATTACTTTCCATTGTGCACTGAAGATACAGGCATTTGAAAAGGCTGCTAAACCCTGCATGTGGAGAAGCGAAGGAAATTCAGCACGTCAGACACAGGAGCAGCTTATGGTAATGAAAATAAAAAGACCGTTATGGGAGAGAGAGAGAGAGAGAGAGAGAGAGAGAGGGAGGGAGGAAGAGTGGACAAAAGGAAAGAAGGTAAGGAAGGAAATGAATAGAGGGAAGGAATGAAGAAAGAAAGAAGGAAGGAAGGAAGGAAGGAAGGAAGGAAGGAAGGAAGGAAGGAAGGAAGGACAAACGGAAAGAAGATAAGGAAGGAAATGAATAGAGGGAATGAATGAAAAAGGAATGAAAGAAAGAAAGAAAGAAAGAAAAGGAATGATGGACGGAATAGTCACCCATAGCTGGAATCTCTGCCTGCTTTTCCCCCCACAAGTCCTGTCTAATTACAGGCCTGCAATGGGCATCCACCTCCTGGATCGCCCACCAAGGTGAGAGTGGGGGCTTCAGCGAGGCACAGGCCCCTGCATCTGGGCCGCCGCGCGGGCTAAAGTTCACCCTCCCGCTGCCCCCGTAATCAATCAGCCGGGGGAGGCGCTGTCAGCCGCTGGCGGGCTCTCCGTAATTAAATGTGCAAAGATCAGCAGGTGTCCTGCCAGCGGAGCCGCGAGTTAGGTCTTCTGTGGCTTTCATGGGAGCCGCGACTGCACATCACCCGGGTTCCGGCGCTGTGCCAGCGGCGCGTCAGGCCTGTCGGTCACCAAGTGACTTATCTCTCTACCTCCAGGGAGGAAGACCCCCTTTCAGTGCATGCTGGCAGGATAAAAAGCTCCTCTTAAAGCGTAATTCACTCACAGGAGAATCTCCCCCCCCCAGCCCGCCTGATTCACAGTAGCTAATAGCAGTGAAACAATGTCACAAGTATTCCCCCCCAGAATGACCTTGGAACTCAAGCCCGAAATGACATTATTTCACCCAGCTTGCATTTTCTATAAAGTCATGAAAATGGGCAGAAATCAAATGGCCCACAGAGTCGTTGCTCCTGTGGCCAGGGAGGATGTGTCGCCGTGACGACTGGCGGCGTGACAACCTCCGCTTCCCTCACCATCAGTGTCCATCTTTCAGAGACCTCAGAGGGCAATGGATGATGATAGGAGATGGGGTGGGCCATGTGTTTCAGTGTGTGTGTGTGTGTGTGTGTGTGTGTGTGTGACTCACAGTATATATGCATTACAGAGTGTGTGTGTGTGTGTGGTACACTGTCTGACTCACAGTTTGTGTGTGTGTTTTTGTGTGTGTGTCACATTCAAACTGGTACAGTACATGCAGGCTCAAGTGGTATTTAACAAAATCTGAAAAGAAGAAGTAGCATTTTAAAAATGGTAATATTTTTTCTTCAGATATAAATATAAAAATACCTTTATATATAATTCTTTTTACTAAAGTATTTATTTATTTCCTTAATAACCCATAATATTCTGTTTTCCAGGTCTGTGCACTGCATACTTCTTAATTTTTTCACGTTTACATGTCTGTACAATGTTCTTACACTTTGTCTTTCTGTTGCACAGTATGTTCATTTGTCTGCAGTTTACGTACTTCGCTGCTGAATGCACCAAAATTTCCCCTAGGATCAATAAAGTTTATTTAATCAAATCAAATATAAAAGAGTGAAACCCTGTACACATAAGACAGGGAGCGAACCAATGTATTGTGTTACATTTCTATTTTTATTTCTCTTGAGGGACGACTGGAATTTGCTTAATAAACATGCGCACTGGCTGTAAAAGGAGGAAGCCAGTATGGCAGCGAGATACAGGATTGTCAAGTCATTGAGATTTACGCATCTGTGTCACCCGTATTCCGGACGTCACTCACCAGCCTGCAATCTGCCTGACTTTAACTGCAGAGTTTATCGGTGCTAAAATAAAATGCCCCCCCCCCCCCCCAAAAAAAAATAAGACTTCAAAAAGAACAACACAGATGTCGGCACATGGCAACAAGGATTTATGTGAGGATGAAAACATCTAAATGTAATTTATTCCGGAGTATATTTCACCAGTTATGTTGGAAAGCTTGTTGAGATAAGGGAAGAGGTTGGATTTCAAAGAGCTGTACTTACATATAAGACTTATTTCTGTAAATTGACCCAGAGTTTCATCTCTACATTTCTCTTTTAACCAAACAACTGGCAGATACCACCAAGGGGGGATTGGTTGTTTTTGTGAACCCACTCAAAAAGTCAGTTTGGGTCATGTAATGACTGTTTGTGGCCAACAGGGGGCTCCCAAAATCCAGGGGCCCCATGCAAATCCACAGTTTCAGTGGTGGTACACACTGTACTGGATACTGCCTTATCATGCAGGGCAGATGTTACATCACTTAGGGCAATGGCAGTAATGCATGCAGGCGTGCTAAGGTACTGTTCCCTGATGTACTGGGCAGTGACGGACATCTTTTGTCCATGAGTCACATTGCTAAATGTGGAGTCAGATTAAATTCTGCTTGTAAAATCTTGCCTGACAATGCAAATTCTGCAAAACGTGATTGGACGTTTATTGACAAAAGAACGGGCCTGTAGCCAATCATCTGAGTGCAGCTCAACACTGCAGGTAGGGTTAGCCAGGGATTGTGGGAAGGGTCACCTTATTGCAGTTTTCAATAACCTTGCCGCTAAAAGGCGAAAAAGAAAATGCGACTGCCTGGGTTTTTATTTCCTTGTTTCTATATGCAGACAATATGCTGGGCTGCCCTGAATATTCATTTGTTGTTGTCTGTGATACCAGCATTGCTTCGAGGTGTCAGCAAAAGCAGCCTTTGCCAAGGACAAAACGCTGTGGGCCCCACACTGCATCCTGATCCCCTCCATCCATGTTCATTCACATCACTGACAGTGCGAAACTTAAACAGCTACATTCTCCGCTACATTTCTGAAGTAGGCCGGCTTTCTGTAAGAAGAGATAGATAAGAGTCTCACATCCAGCCCCGCCCTACTCGTCCGATCTCTGCATTTTCCTTGGGGTGCGGCTTCTAATCAGCTGCTCCTGAAGCTCGTCAGTCTTACCTCTTGTTCCTGCCCTCTTGTTAACCAGCCACATCTGCCTTGTGTTCCCTCCTTTGTTAGTCATGTACAATAGCGTCTCCTAGTCCTGTGCTCCATGTTCAGTCATTTTTCTCTTTTCACGTGTGCGATCCTGCCCGTTCCGCATAACACACGCCCCTGCGAGGGGCTTGCTCACCCGCAGCCTGCATTTTGGTCATCCTTCTTTACCCATAGCCGTGACATAAGACCTACCTAAGAATATCAGGAAGTAGAAGACTAACATTTTCTCCTGTCTAAAACCGAGCACTATTTCCTGAGAATCTTCCAAGGAAATGAAAGAACTCTTTTTTTATTAATATTTCCCATCTACCCTCTTGGCTTTTTATTTTAAATATCTATCCGCCCTCGGTACACTGGCATCTCAAGGCCATATTGCACTGTTTCCTTTATTTTACTGTTTAGTTTTTTTTGGAGACGGGGGTTGAATTGGATTGGAGAGGATTGAGGCACTATAAAGCCCCCCCCCCCCCCCCCCCCCCATATATCGCTGGCTATTTTTACTTTACGGTGCACTGCAGACGCTGCTGGGAGGTACTGTCAGACCGAAAGCCAATGGAAATCTCACTCCGAAACAGCCACACCAATCACCACGCTATCTGTCTGCTTCCTGCACTGTGAATTGTCCTATAAACCCGGTTGTTAGACCAATCAGGCTTTGGTACGGCGTCAGTCAGATGTATACAGTGAGCAAGGGTAAGCTTGGCTCAATCTCACTATTACAGTTGTTTCTGAATTGCTAAAACACATTTCCCAAAATCTCCTCTCCTTTTCTCAAAACACTAAGTACAAACTCCAAGATTCAAGCTGCACGAACAAAATCAAAATCAAATTATCTTCTCAAGCCTATATTATCAAGCCTTTTGCATGTTGAGAGGCATATTACAATAAAATGTTGTGTAACTGCCAAGCCAGAGTCAAAGAAGAATATTCATTCTGCCTCATCATCTTGTCTTAGGGCTGGATCAGGACGAAGAACTTCGTCTACATCACAGGAAATGCTCTCCCTTGTTGGGTGATGCGGGAAGAATCCTCTGTGTGACCCATTTGTACCACGATGCCGAAATTCAACCCGCCTATAGTACTTTCACTCTCATCCAGCATGTCTAGTCATCCTTGTGGCTTCTTCTCATATTCAGAAATATGTGTGAACAGTTTGAGTCATTGTGTTTAAATGATGATTACTGTCTGCTGGCCTCGCTTCACTTTCGTAGCCTGTTCACCATGCAAGTTCACCGTGGTGCAGAATGTATTTTAATGAGTGAGAATGTGTTTAGAGTTTTGCAAAAAGGGGTACTTACTGTAGGTCTGCAAATTACGTCTAACTGGGTGAACACTGTGTAACTTTTGCCAAACTCAATAAATGAGTTTTGGCAATTGCCAGTTTTGTTCCAAGAATTAGTGTTTTATTAATTTGGTTCTCCAAGAGAATGGCCCAAGCTACTAACCATAACTAGGTGAAGAGTCAGAGTCAGAGAGTTTTATTGTCAATTCCTTTACATGTACTACCCATATAAGGATATCGAGATTATGTTTCCCACTGTCCCTTGCGTACATTAGACAAACAATACAGGACGGGACGAACTATAAAGTGCACAGAACAACAACATAACAACAACGTAACCTGTGTTATACCAAATTCTAAACGCTATTTCTAAACACTAAAAAATACAGTGGACAGACAAGACAGGACAGACAAACAAGTGTACAAGTACAGCACAACAGTATAAGTACAGCACAACAGTATAAGTACAGCACAACAGTATAAGTACAGCACAACAGAAAACATGTATCAGTAATCAGTAATCAGTAATATCAGTAATAGTATAATAGAGTCAGTAATATCGAAACCAGCAGATGTAGGGACAGTGCCTGTCCCACACCGATGTCCCTCAGTGACACTAACTGATCTGCTAACAACAGACATTTGTAACTCAGCTAGGGTCCTATGCTTTCCAGCATCACCCCTATTTACTTATATCCGCACTTTTTTCCGTCTCAAGCAGCTTCCGACTGGCAGCACAGGCCGGAAAGTTCAGCTTCAGAACATGCAAATCCAGACCAAGATTTCGTTTCACCCAACCAGTTGATCATAAAGAGCCACAGTGACAGTTGATGTGTATATACTTGCACAATGTCTTACATGTTATATGTTATATTGGGACACATCCGCCAAGACAAATTTCTTTTATGTGTAACATAGTTGGCCATTAAAGATCTTTCTGATCCTGATGTTGCGCATGGATACTAAATACCTTCGGAACCTTACTGTTTCTGAGCAGGACAGGCCAGTGCTGGGAATCGGATTTGCGGGGGGTTATCTTCCATTAAAAGAGCCATGAAGGAGCGATGTTTCACGGTGATGCACAGAGCAGACCCGCCATAATGGAAAATCGCAGATTTGGACTGTCAATTATACAAATGAGTGGCCTGCTGAAATGGCTAATCTAGGATTATCCCGAAATAAGACGGGCCAATTGATCTGCTTTAATGGGCTTAATCTTTCATGATAGAGTGTTTTTCTAACTGGGGGGGGGGGGGAAGGGGCGCACTCTCTTCTCCAATCTGCGATGCCCCCCTCCCTGGCTCTTCTGTGCTATGATTTTACGCTTTCTGTCTGGTCAGATTGGGGGAACAGTCTGACCCATTAAGAAAAAGTCCTGTCAAAAGTCTGCACTTATGTGCTGATGGGTCAGGCTCACGTTGCTATTTAATCTGGGGAGCGGAGGGCTGGCCCAGCCCTGCCCCCCCACCCATTAGGTGGTGCAGTGGTTATCACTGTTGCCTCACACATCTGGGACCTGGGTTGAAGTCCCCACCCATGGGATTTCCTCCAGGTACCCCAGTCCCCCCCCCGCAGTCCAACATGTACTTGTGTGAGTAAATGGTGTGTGACTGTGCCCTGCAATGGGTTGGGGCCCCATCCTGGGTTGTTCCCTGCCTTGCACCCTGAATAGGACCAAGTGATTTCAGAAAATGGATGGTGAATGAGGCAACAACGTTTACAAACTATACTGGTGAACTCTGGAAATAATCACATACTCTTCCTAATCTTATTTTTATTATTTTTTACCTGCCGAGGGTCAAAGTGAATGCGAAACTGGGGAATCTGGGAAATAATAGCTGGGCGGATTTTTCAAAAATATTCCCGCAGAAGCTGAAAAGCACAGTTTACTCTGAGCAGGGAGAGAGCAGGTCACCGAGGCCCGAGGCCACGCTTAGTCTCCGGGGTGGATTCCGAGCTGCTCCCTGGCTGTGCGCTGCGGCCCACGGCGCTGCAGTGCGATGCGGGTCAGGCCAGCGGA
This sequence comes from Brienomyrus brachyistius, assembly GCF_023856365.1. Classification (NCBI taxonomy): domain Eukaryota; kingdom Metazoa; phylum Chordata; class Actinopteri; order Osteoglossiformes; family Mormyridae; genus Brienomyrus; species Brienomyrus brachyistius. The sequence goes on from NC_064550.1 coordinate 15,371,440, forward strand.
GCTGTCATTCTGATGGATTCCTATTTCCCAGAGCCAATTATGCGAGGCTGAGATTCCCGGACGCGGTGCGTTGGGCTGAAACGGGACCCCGCTGCTCCAGCAGTTCTCAAAATCCAGCAAGTCTGTTTAAAAGTATGCATTTTAAGAGAACAAAAGAGAGGGTGAGTAAAGATCCCTCACAAACTTATTGTGGAGAAATGTTTACTGAAGTGTATTAAGTGCCAGAACTGTACATTTGGGCTTCTTTATGGCAAGGCAATAAATAATAAACAGTAACTACGAATAAATCAAAAACTCAACCCCCAATGTAGTGACTGTTTGTGGCCAACAGGGGGTCCCCAAACCTTGGGGGCCTTACGCAATTGAGTGGTTTGAGTGCTGGTAAACACCTTCACTGAGTTTTAAGTCAAAACATACAAAAGTTAAGTGAAAACATACTGATGTCAATTATAACATTTACTTTTATTTATATTTATACGTGTAATTTGCTTTTGTCTAAAGTGACGTACAAGTGAGGCTGGTACTGTAATGCATCACAAGCATACCGCTGTCAAGGAGCAGCTCAGGCACAAACGCTGCCAGGCTGAGTGACCAGCGACAGGTGCGGGAAAGTTCTGGAACAAGAGTCTAACACCATAAAAGCTATTTGATAAGAAGTAGAGTAGTGGGAATTAATCACTACAATCGAGGTTCCAGAAGTGTCAAGTGAAACCCTTTCAGTGGAACGGGCAACAAGGACAGGGAGCTGGGAGAATTAGGGTTCGGATGACATTAATGTCCAGCAAGGGTTGGGTCTAATGACATTTTATGGAGGTTGTGAGGGGTTCTGCAGACGATATGCAGTTGGGTAGTTCATTCCACCAGTCCAGAGTTGGCCCACTTCACTTGATGTGATGGAGTCGCACATGAAAAAAGTATGAGGTCTGTTTATACATGGTCGAGGAGTCACCAGGCGGACTATAAAGGGCGAGGCGGGATGCAGGTCATGATGGGCAACCTAGTGGCGGCAGGTGCTCTTCCATTAGCGGCTCTGAGAGCAGCTCCAGGTACCTGAGCTTGATGTGAATGCCTACAGGGTCAGGATGGAGAGAGACAAGGGGGGTGTGAGATGAGAGCATTTCGGTTGACTGAGTCCCTGGCGCGCTGCTGAATTTCCAATCATCTGTAGGGAATCCACAGCACAAGCTGGCAGCCTTGTCAGTGAAGCGGTACCGTCAATAATCCTGGACATGACGAGTGCCAGGACTGAGCTGGGTATTCTGACAGATAAAAGCTGTTTTTCCCCACAGTGTAACAAACCAATACTTTGCAATTTGTTTAGTGTTTTAATCAGATCTAAGTTAGACAACACCTTGCTAGGAACGCTGTATGGCTTAGGATACCATACCTCCGATCAGAAGGTTGTTGGTTCAAATTCCATAGGCAGAAGAATAGGTTCACCAATAGACCCTACCCCCCCCCCAATTGCAAATCACATTGTCAGTCAGTCCTTAAACCTTTGGGGGTTAATGGTCTTGCTCAAGGTTCCAACAATGAAATCAGTCTGTCCAAACTGACATTAAAACCTACAACCTTCCGATCACAGGCACTAGTCACCACACACATCCCTCCCATTTACGAAATATGGAGTATGAGGAAAACACCTTTGAACTCAGAAGAGGTAGCAGTAGTGGCTTTCTGTGTGCCTCCGTCCTGAGGGCAGAGGTGTGACCCCATGTTGGGGGTGTGTGGGGTCTTCGATGATGGAGGCAGCTCTCCTCTGGACTCTGTGGTGGTAGCTGCTCTGCAAAGAGGGCAGTGGAGTCCAGATGATCTTCTCCGCAGTCTTCACCACTCTCTGCAGGTGTTTGTAGTCCATAGCTGTAGAGCTGCAGTACCACGCAGTGATGCAGCTGGTCAGTATGCTCTCCTCGATGCAGCTGTAGAAGTTGCTGAGGATCTTGGTTGACATACCGAAATTCCTCAGCCTCCTCAGGAAGTACAGTCGCTGTTGTGCCTTCTTGACCAGCTGTGTGGTGTTCAGAGACCAGGTGAGGTCCTCACTGATGTGGACGCCCAGGTACTTAAAGCTGCTCACCCTCTCCACTTCAAGCTCCCGGATGAACAGTGGCTGATGAGGCCTCCTCCTCTTCCTCATGTCCACTATCATCTCCTTTGTCTTGTCCGTGTTGAGGGTGAGGTTGATGTCCTCACACCAAGACACCAGACCAGCCACCTCTCTCTTATAGGCCGCTTCGTCCCCTCCAGTGATGCGACCGATCACTGCGGTGTCATCTGTGAACTAGAACTGTGGAACAGTGTTTCTCAATCCAGTCCTAGGGGACCCACAGACAGTCCATGTTTTTGTTCCCTTTGGAAGCTGGGAGGGAGCAAAAATGTGGACTGTCTGGGTTGGGAAACTCTCCCTTAGAATGTATTTTTCTTCCACGTGTCTACATTTCCCATCGGTTTTTAAGACACAAACATTGCAGGGAGGCTTGGGCTTTGAGTGCAGGGTCAGCTGTCCAACCAGCGCCCCTGGAGCATTTTTTGAGAAGACTAAGGGTGATGATGTCGCTACTCTGCAGAAACAGGATTCCTTCTGATGACAATAGGGACAGAGGCCTAACCTGCTGAGTCACACCCCCTGTGTTATATAGTGTTTAGCCGTTGAGTCCTACAGGATGTATTGTTAAATATCCGCTACATTTTCACTTCGCAGATCACTAGAGGCCATCCATTGTTGCCGTCGACATTGAGAAGCGGAAGAAATCAGAGGCAGGATGAGGATCTTCACAGGCTTTTTCATTTTTTCCCCCATTCCCTAATGGGATGCGATAACCTTCAAGTTGGCCACAGAATATGACAGTGAGTACCTCGAATCTATCTGGAGGAGAAATCTCCACTCGCTTATCTCAGTAATGAGAAACGTAGATGTTTATCTCCGGTCATCAAGCATCGCAAGGATCGTCTTTAGCTGTGTCTTCGCTTGGTTGTCTCTGATTGGGTGTCAGCTGCCAAGGGGTGTGGCCTCCAAATTAATCATATGACACCCTAAACCCTAAGCTTGTTCCCCACTAGATTCTGCCTGTTTTTTTGTTTGTTTTCTTCTTCTCTGCAGGTTTTTATTGCCACTATAGGTCACTAACCTGATCTACCGTAACCTCAGAAACAGTGCATCTTAGAATAGATTTAGTTTCTGAATAAATTCACAAGGATTTATGAAGAACTTACACATGGCGACGTTGTTAAAATCAAGCATTTCCATCAGCGCGGCACTCAGGTTTAATCGGACCTTTATTTTTGGACATAAGTTAAAAGTTAATTAGGGGTGTGCAAAGGGTTAATTTGCTGCTCAGCCTGCAGCTAATTTTGAACCGGAGCAGCAAAAACATGACATTTGCTGGGCGCCGGCTGTTTCCTGTGACATTTTCACACGTCTGTTCCCAGCTAATGCCACAACATCTCTGCCATCCGTAATTTGTCACCTGTAGTCTTACAAGCCAATTAAAGTCTATCCCCGTACCCGCTGGGGCAGGACGCGGCTGGCCTACAGGTGTTTGCCGGCCATACATTTGCTGCCCCCCTCTGCCCCATGGCATCCAAAACAGTTAGGGAGTGATAAGTGATTAGGTTCCTTAATATGCTGTCTTTGATGCAGTGTTAATTTTGTTGATGAACGGCGAAAATGATTCTTCAACGGAGATTTGTAATATATGTAAACAAGGTGTGAACATAATAAAAAATTATTTATGATGTCGAAAACTGACAAAATGTACTGACACTTTCGTGGACTCATAAAAACAAGAGAAAAATGGCCAGAAGAGACAAATTTGAAACTGATCCAATTAGGAGCAGCACTTTCAGCATGTCTTGACTGTAGATGCGCACAATTGTGTGGATTGTTGGTGTAACCAGTTTCAAGTGTGTAAACCTTGCAGTGTCTGTGTTAGGCTTAGGCAACATCACGCAGGCAATATCACGGGGGACTGTACAATATCTGGATGGTATGACGCAATGAAATATTACATACTACCCAAGTCTGCTTTCTGCCACAGTCAGCTTTAGGTAGGGAAAACACGTACCAACATACCGATGCAGTTCACATTTAACGTGGAAAAATAGCGAGACTAAAAATAGCTGTATGGAACAGTAATAATGGAGATAAACATCACAAACGTGAAGCACAATGAAATGGATAGAAACAAATACAGACGCTCCCTGCATTACAGTGATCCGCGTCACGATTTTTTTGACTTTACGATGGGTGATTGTCACTTTCAGTACATTATTCAATAAATTACATGAGACATTTAACATTTTTTTTAAAAATTAGGCTTTGTGTTAATGGTTTTGCCCAACTGTAGGCTAATGTAAGTGTTCTAAGCAGGTTTAAGGTAGGCTGGGCTAGGCTATGTTTGTTAGACTCAGTGTGCTGTATTAAAATGCATGTTTGCCTTACAATATTTACACCTTACAACTGATTTATCAGAACATAACCCCATTGTAACCCAGTGGAGAGGCTCTACTTGATTTTTCTTTTATTGTGTTTGAAAAGTTCACTGTCATGAATCGAACTAGGTGAAATAAGCACGACCCAGTTGGATTTCACTAGTGTGATACTTAAGTGAAATTTTTTACGAAATGTAAAACTGATGTATTAGACTACGGCTGAACCTGTTAGCTTCTCTGACTACATTTACTGTGGATTCAGTCAACAATCTAAAGCTTTAATCAGTTTAATCGACTTACTACCCTGTAATTTTCGTCAACTAAAACTAGAGAAGAATGGAAAAAAAAATCAGATGACTAAAACTAAATCACATTTCCGTCAAAAAACAGATTAAACTGAATCAAAATACACTGTCAAAATGAAGCCTGCTTTAATGGGGGGGGGGGGGGGGGGGCACTGTGTGGCTTAATGGGTTAGAATGGTGTCCATAATGAGAAGGTTATTGGTTTAAGGCCTGGGGGTAGCTCGGATGTTGTCAGTGAGCCCTTAAGCAAGAGCCTTAAAACCCTAATCACTCCAGGGACAGTCTGCCCCAGCTTACTCAAAAAATGTTCATCGCCTTGGATAAAAGTACGAGGTAAATGTATCCTTAAAGTTTTGGATCGCTGCACGTGTTGGCTAATAAATGGCTAATAAATTAATCTGAAGTGTTTTTTTTTTCAGACCACAGTCAGCTTTCAGTTTATGGATGAAGGTCTACATGCTGCGGAGAGCAAACCTGCAGCCAGGCAGAGGACCCAAGACCGAAGAGAAGATGAAGTGTGAACCTCCAGCAGTTGCGATCACTGATTTATTTTCATGGAGCGTCTCACCCACCGAAGTCTCCCACACATTAAAAATATCTGTCCCGAAATCAGATGACCACAATAGTCACCGCGGCATGCAGCACGACACAACAGACAAATTGCTTCGATGCTTTATGTAAAAAAGAAAAAAATCAAATGGTGAAAACACTTTTCAAGAGCGACGCAGCGTAAGTTCCATGGAACATACGGCATTTTTTCGCCGTGATGCGATTACAAAGCCTGCGTCTCGTCGCGAAGCCTTTAGCGGCTTCATTTAACTGCTGTATGGAATATAACCTGAATTAAATTGGAAATGTGTTTAATAAAAAAGAAATGAACCAAAGAAACAGACCCCAATGCGACAATTCAATGGACCGGAGAAGAATTAAACAAAGTAAAACAACTGCCTGCCAAACGAAAAACAGGGAGACTAAAATGTCTATAATGTTAAGTATGGGATGATGATTCAACACGGAATGATAATTAAATCCCAAAGAGAACATTTCGGCTCCTTTCCTTATGTTACAGGCTCACGTTTGAAAAGGAAACTGCCCCAGCACGGCTTCTGTGCCTGTGATCAGAAGGTTTCTGGTTCAAATCCCATACTTGGCAGAGTAACTGCCTCTCCTCTGTTCCATTGGGCATGACCTTTAACCTCCCCCCCTCCCCCCAAAATGTTCTAGTGGTGCTGGATGGATGGTCGACCCTCTATTCAGATTCCAAACTTCATTCTCACCTCTATATGTGTGCGTGCGCGTCTTTAAAAAGGAGAGCATCATGGGATATGTGAAAACCAGCAATTTCCAATGTTCTAATTCTTGTACAAATGACAGCTTCTATTCATCCTTTGACGGACCAGTGACGGTCCAAAGCCACTTCGCTGGCAGGGGACTAGCCAATCAGTCATCTCTACCCAAAACCCCAGGCCCAGGTAAACCAATCCCACCCGGATTCGATTCAGGGTGCACATCACATAACAGTAATTACCTTTGAATTCAAAAAGGGTCTCTGCTTCTCGGCCCCAAATCATATTACTCACACAAAGCCTAATTTGAGTGTTGCATTATGTTGAAACATCATGCATTAACCGAGGAGCCAGAACTGACACAATGCAGCTGGAATCGAACAGCTTGCCAAACGGAAGACAATGAAGGTCCCCACTGGAGACGTAAGCCACCAGAATATGTATAAATGTGCTATTCATCCGTGTTCTGGATCACAATCCGGCCGGCATCCACTTACAAGTAGGATTGATAGGGTGGTGAGTACACTCACATTGCACATTTATTGCCACTAAAGTGCATAGTGCTTTAAATATTTTTTACATATGCTTTAAAACCTAAAGTATACTCCCCCTTAGTAAAGGTAACTCATACTACAGTGTCAGTAAAAAGAGTAGTAATTTGTACCTCTGAGGTTACAGTCACTTGGACGCTGTCTGCCAAGTTCATAGATGTAGGTAAATGTACCTTCTAAGGTACAGAAAAGGATTCTGAGGAACATTTTGTACCATTTGGGGTACATTCACGTTGTTTGTACCTTGGGGAGCAAACCTGAAGCAGGGGCTGTATCCTTTTTCTGCCAGTGTACCAGCCTCTTGGAAAGTAGAGAAGAAGGAAAGTAGGAGTGAGGATTCCCACAGGACAAAAACATTGTCATATTCAGCATTCTAGATTTAAATTCTAGATTCAGATTCAGCAGTCAATGTTCTCTGATGAACAGTAATTTGATGGTATTCTTTCACAACCAACGCCCCCCCCACACACACACACACACACACTACACAGCAACCCTCCACCCTCCCGGAATGTCTTGGTGAAAGGAACCGAGAAACACACTTTAAGCACCTGCTGCGAATGACGAGGTCACTAAAAGTCTGACCTAGAATCAAACAAAGACGTTCTGAAAGAACATGCAGGACTGAGACGCCCAGAATGGCAAACAACATGTACTCTGCCAGTCTAAAGTTCTTGCTGAGATTTTCTACATTCGCCTGTTACTCACTTAACATTTACTGGAAATGCAGTCAATTCTCATTGCTAACAAATAAATTTACATTATTTTCACCATTTGCATACCTTTATTAGCAAGAAAATGTGACATCTTTGATTTGTCAACGAAACCTCCTCTAGCAGTTATAAAAGCAAAGATTCGAGGCATCCTTTGTACAAGGGACATTAAATACCGTTCTGTTTCATGGGATGAATTTGACTCTGCCATCAGCAGACAGCAGTTAATAGGATGTCAGACATGCGCTGCTACATACTCTTTCCATGTTATAAAGGAAACATTCTACGTAACTTACATTTTTATCTATAGTTTTTCACTCAACTTTCCAATGCTTAACAAGAAAAATAAATCTGCAGTTTACAGTATGAAATAAATGGTAATGTGGTAAAAACCTGTGGTGGGCAGAAACCTTTGACTGGTAGAGCACAATAACATGTAAAAATCAAGCGTTGGTACGGCAGAGCAGTTTAAAGGGCTGAGTTAAGGCTCCAGTCTTGTCAGTGATGCGGGTCTGAATCCCACTGCTGGCAAATGTTCTATGAATTCCCCCTTGGACCAAACAAACATTATCGTATCATTAACGAATACTCTAGGCCACTCACTAAGTGCAGCGCCGTCAAACTGCCGCCATTGTCTTCCCTGTGGTACTCAGGTCCAGTTAGCTTCTGACTCCATCTGTGTCCTCACTGGGTGCTAACAAGTCAATTCTAATAACAAAAAGCCAGCTGAAATTTAGTTTGGGAACTAGGTCTTCCAAACACTCACCTCCCACATTTACTAGAAAAGAAAGAGCCATTTTATTAAGTGACTGACTCCCCGAAGACAGTTAGCGCAAAACCCAGCATGCACTACAGACCCTAGGAATGGTTAAGTAGCTATATTTTTGGGGATATTTAACTTACTGTATTTTCACCAAGAGTTTAGCTAATTATTCAGCTAATACGGCTTAGCCGAGAGCCCCAGCGTGGATCACCAGCAGACTTCCTGTTCCAAACCCTTTGTCTCCACCCCCATTCCTGCTATTACCAGCACATACTATCTACACATTTCTCAGCCACGTCTGTGTTCCTGCTTTCCGCCGGATGTCTCATGGTCCCTTTATGTGCCTGACATTTCAAATGACTGTGAGAAGAGAGGAAAAAAAGGCAGTAGGTGGTTGAGCAGGTTAGGAAGAGGAGTTTGCACGTTGTAAAATAAGCAGAAAAATGGGCCGACAAAAAGGTTTGGATTGCAAAATAACAGTTATGTCTTTCAGAAAGACATTGACCTAAATTGCCTGGATGGATACTGAATAAAATGCACCACACACAGCACTAAACGGAGGCATTAACTCCCCACTAGTTCCCACCTATTAAATCATCACGTGGGCTGTCTCCGCCCCCAGACCCATCTGCTGTGACTTCCTCCTACTGAACCTGCTTCCCAACCATCTGACATAGCGCATAGTTAACTGGTTTATTAATGTCATTCCTGCCTCCACCACTTCCTCCCCCGAACGGAGAACTCAAAAATAACACTAAGATTAATTAGCGAAAATCCCCGTCCTTTTTAAAGAAATCAATACTCCGTAAAAGGCCAAACAGGATACGACACGGAAAGATGCGGAAGAACATCTTCATCTGTGTATCACACCTGCACCTTGTCCTAACCCAGGTGTAAAGGCTAATTAAGATCCTCACAAGCTGTAAAGAAATTATGCAATTAGATAACGATTTCTTTCACAGAACTATACAGCTGTTGTATTTGAGTAATTAGCAGTAGAGTTCTTTACACAAACACCCCATTTGCATGATGTGAAAAAAATGTTGAATTAAAACAACTGGTAATAATTATCTATTTGTCCATGCAGAGAGTCCTCAACCATGAAACCATTTTTTTTTCTTTTGCTGAATTTACTGAATTTTTTTTTTACCAAAAGGGCTTCGCAAATTAATTTCCCAAGCATTTGTCATCCCCTGTAAGAACGTCATTCTCTTTGCTTTTCACTTGTGTCATTCCGTGTTTCATGATTGATTAATCAGTAATCTCTATAATAGTTCACAAAGTACTTTAGTAATCATGAAAATAATTACAGTATTTTAACACATTTTACCTTTCGAAGTTTCCAATAATATCGCGGGGTTTTATTTATATGCTGTGATAATCCTGTCATTCTCTTTTTTGCTTTCTTTCTCCCATATGTTTATGTGCCTGCGCAGACCCACGCAGCCCCAGCACACAATGCAGCTCTGCATGCGCATAATGAGAACAGCCTCTGCATGCTCTCCCTCTATAACTCTCACTGCCCTTAGGGACTTCATGGCTTTAAATGTAATAAGACTGAGGACACATATTATGTAATCGGTGTAGAAATGTAAAAGTTAGTATTTCTGCACGTTATGCAAGCGAGAAGAAAAGCCAAACATGATTTGAGAAACTAATATCTTGCCCTCAGCTCAATCACAAGCGATTCATCCATCCATTTATCTTCATACTGTTTCTTCCGGACACGAGCACTAGGGGCCTGAAGCCTATAACCTGCAGTATAGGGCACAGAGCAGCCCTCCACCCTGGATGGCATGCCAGTCTTTCGCAGGGGATTTACATGTACAAACTGTCACGCGCAAGTACAAACTATGTCCATTTTAGAAGTAGCAGCTCGTCTCAGTTGAGACAACTATGCAATTCACTCGCCCTTGGGTCATGTCGAATGGTACCTGATGTGATTCCTTTACAAAAGACCCGCTTGAGGTCAGACTCAAATCCCCATCCTTGAGACATGGTGGTCTGGACAGTTCAGTCCAGTCATGGAAATTTCCGGAACAGGTGCCCAAAATGTGCTATCAGGGTCTCTGCACGAGCCAGTTGATTAAAGAAGAACATTCAAGAGTCCATAAATCCATTTTCTATAACCGCTTCTCCTATTCAGGGTCGCGGGGGGGTCCGGAGTCTATCCCCGAAGCTACAGGAGTAAGGCAGGGAACAATGTAGGATGGGGCGCCAACCCACTGGAGTGCACACTCACACATTATTCCATAGAAATGAGAGGAGAGAGACTGGATTGTAGTTTTCAGCTTATTAAGGGACTCTTAAATGTGGTAGGTAACATACCAGCTGTTCTGCAGCAGTTCCCAGAGATGTTAAACTGCTTTGCTTTGGCTCTCTGCTGCATCCTCTCCATTGGATGGACCGACAGTCCATTTCAGTCACTGTCTGCATTATGTTGCAGTGCCACAAACAGGCAGGCAGGCGCTCTCGGAATCCAACAGGCAGTCTATGTATTCCAAGGTGCTCACTTTACCTTCAAGTTACAACAAAACAAAGGCGCAGAGCAGCTGTGGGATGCGCATAGTAACCAAAAAACGTAAAGGGAAGAAATAGCACAACGTGGCAGGAAGAGACCAAAGACATCTGATAAGTGGGACTGTTGTACACTGAAGGGCAGATCAGGTCCTATGGGGCCAGAGTCCAGCACGTTTTTCATTAACTGGGAGTGAAGCGGCTTCCAATCCAGACCACGAACCGCAAGTTGAATAATGCAGTGCTGACACAAGGCTAAAATCTGAATGGGCTCACGTCCTTGTAGACTGTGATTCCGGTCTATGGACCGTTCTCTCTTTAAATCCTACTTTAAGCAAAAACTCCATTATTGATGCTGTGTGTGGAAATGAATAGCTGTCAGACATCGGCAAACCTTCTTAAAGGCCACAAGGAATCAGACCTCATAGTAAATGCTTCAGGCCCTGTCCTCTTTGTCAACAGATCCTTGCCACCTTAATGAAGGTTTTTAAAACTGGCTTGGAATTTCATTTTATTCCTGTCTCCAGGAATAATTTTGGTAATTAGATTCTAAAACCAGTGTTTCTTGTTTTGCTAAATAATTGGTTGCAAAATGCATAGTTTGGAGGTTTGCTTTTTGTTTTTTTTCCCTATGTTTTCATGATTCAGTCCAAGTGAAATGATTTTATCCAGAAGTGAGTATAACGTCGGCCAACCTCAAAAAGCACCACCCTCTGCTACAGATGCCGGCTTTCTGGGAGATTCGTGGTGTCCAAGGAAGACATTCTTTCTATTAATAGACAAAGATGTCCAGCTCCGGGATGCATGCCAGACTCATCTCCATTGAGCTATGAAACGCTAGTCAGAAGGATCTAGATGACAAAAACAAAACTGAACCATTTATCTGCTTATCTAGAGACTGAAGTTATTAACATCATGCCAGCACTGCAGTCACTGTTCCTCAAAAGACAATCTTACTCCAAAACAGCAAGATAATTCAATAAAGGGAATCATAATCCAAAATTAAAAAAAAAAAATCAATATCCCTTTGCCACAGGGCATAAAGAAATTTTACTAAACAAGTAAACAAAGCAGAAATGAAGTTAATAACTGAAATAATATATGTAAAACAAAACAAAAAAAAATAATTCAAATAAGGCTAAAAGATTATACATCATTATCCATGTATTATCCAAGCCAGGATCAAAGAGACTTATTATGGCTATAATTTTTTGATGTTTTTTTTTATATATATTTCCTGTTAAAATATTAGGTAAACTAAGGGTCTGTAATGATACTGATGATTAAACGAAAATGCGTCAGTTTGCAGGCATCCAATAGGAATGGTAAGGCATGTAATCAGTACATGTTCCTTACCTCTCCCTCAGTAGGAATGGCGAAACACTGAGTCATTTCCTGGGTTTTGATAAGGCTGAGATATTGGGGGCAGGAGATTGGGAATAAAAATCGTACTTTAATGCCTTTCGGTATAAAGATACTCTGACATTCAGACTGGGGAAGCTGCTGACATTTTCTTAAATCTTGGATTGAAATTTAAGATTAATCCTACTCCAATCTCCAGTCTACCCACGAATATTAAAAATCCTGTTGATGAGACACAAGCAAAGGAACAATGAAATGTATAACAGTTGGGAAAACTGTGTTACGGGCAGTGGATCTGCAGAGCAGGTAATGGAAGGTTAATTGGCTGCGTACCTGTCACTGACTGATGAGTTAACACACTTTACCGTTAGGTTATAATCTCCTTAAAGCCTGTTAATCATCTTTATCTTATGCAACAGCATGTGTATGAAAGACAGCACATATATATATATATACATATCTAAATAGACATATCCATGCATACATATATTTACACGTATAGATATACATAAACATTTAGCATGAGCAAATGCCACTGAGATGTGCTACTATGCGACGTGCTTAATTCACAGACTCCTGAAGGAAAATGAAGGTTGCCAAGGTAACGGGTATCCATACAGTCATTGCAGTTTTACCTGATTGTGTAGCTTGGTTGGAATTTCTGATAAAAAAAAAAAAAAAAAAAACAAATCTGAAGAAGGTCTAGAAAAAAAAAACACTTTCACAGCAACTCATAGTAAAATTTGAACTGAACTGGGAGTGTTAACAGCTTTTTCCTGTTATTTTGTGTTCCTTCCAGCTCATTAATAGATTACACTTTAAAGTGCTTTTTTTGGACCCTGCATTTGCTTTCTGCTAAGGTGAATTATTTCTTCTGCGTAATATGTGAATTTTTGTGTTGCAGAAACACCAGCCCATAACATTTCATTGACTTAGCAGATGCTTTTTTTGGATAAAAGCCGGAACTAGTCAGCAGGATGAGATAAGCCCCTGCAGTAATTGGGGAGCATGGGCACAATGGCGAAATCAGTCTACCAACCATGGGATTTGAACTAGTGACCTTCTGATTACAGGATTCGTGTCCTGACCTGCCAAACCGTACCCCATCCCCAACAGAATAGCTGCAAAACAAAAAGCACAAACTGTTTGTTTTTAGCAATCACATGATATCCAGTACGAACAGGAATCTTACATGAATCTCTTAACAGTCGAAGCAAAAGGAGCTGAAGAACAGATCTATGTGACTTCAGCCATGCTGCTGTGATCTGTCTCCCTCCCGGTGCTGCTCCGCATGGACGTGGCGTCTCAGATCACCGCAATACACCTGCGAAGGTCCCTCCATCGCAACATCCTGAATCCGGTGCAGCGTCAGCAGAAAGGGCTACCAATGCCTAACACTGATCATTCCTTAAAACATTCCTTTTTCTTTCTTTCTTTCCCCCGGTTTGCTGGACAGTCACAGAGGCGTTTTACTCCAGGGGAAGACTGGCATAGAATCTGAGCCTTTTTTTTTTCATAGCAAGAGTTGCCTTGCAGCTATCGATGGCCCACATCCCAAGCGAAGATGACGTGTGCATTCAAAGACAGCTATAGGTATTCTGCAGGCAGGAAAACTGCATTCGACTGGTGGTCAGCGGAATAAATGCAATCAATGGTGTCCAAAGGATACCTCCATAGCTAATTACCCGGCACACTCATGCAGACGCACGCACACTCATCTTATTGGGCCACCCCTACTTTGTTTAGTGTGTAGCTCAGACCCTGCTTGTTCATGCTGAAAGCATCACGTCCCAGGAAACCCACGGACCGTGTCCCATAACTCCATAACTTTCCACCAAAGCACATTCATATTGCTGTTATGGTTGTCGTTATTAAAGGAGATGTTTTTCTCCAGAAGCACAGAAACATTGATATTTTCAGGAACTGGTATCTAACAAATTGACCTTTTTCAAGCGGCCTTAAATCATCTGAGTTACATCAATACAGAACTTTCTGCACTCCCCCCCCCCCCCCCCCCCATCATTCTCTTCCTGAAGCCACATGCATCATAATTTAAGTCAAATTAAAACTGACAAGTGATGCGTTCTGTTTTTCAATTAAAGTCTCCCAGAATTTGCTGCAGAAATCTTCAAAAACATTCCAGCTCGAGATTGTTGACCCGTGGCAAATAAGTTCGACAGTCACATGTGAAGGTGCTGGTTCTGCCCGTTAATTAGCATCACAGCCCACAAACAGATTGCCTGTCTGGTTTTTAGCTGGGCGGCAGCAGCGAGATGTTACAGAGCTATCTGAGATCTTTCATCAGGTGCCAGCTGGTATATTGCTATAAATCGAAAAGTTAGATAAACCAGTAAATGCCTGTTCACTGTGACCAATCCTCAAATATGGTGTGAGTAGGAGGGCTTTGCCAGGTAGTGTGGAACTTTTCTAGCTGTGTGTGATGCAGGGGTACACAATACACAATGACAAAGCCATGCTGTCAGCCTCTGTGGGGTAGGACACCTGGTATCGGAAGGTTGTTGGTTCAAATCCCGGGTCACTGGAGTGGCTTTACCATAGACCCCTTGTAGAAACCGTTAACTCCTACGTTGTTACAGGCACTGTCTGACCCGACTTCTTCCCAAATGCGTATTGCTTTGGATAAAATTGTTTGGTAAATGTCATTGCCAGCTAGTCTGAAACCTTGAGATGGGATTAAAACCAAAATCCATCTCCTCCCATATCCAGCCAGGAGTGGGGTTAAACTGCTGTAAAGCTGAATAAATAGATGTGGAATAAGATTATAAAACTATATTTAATTACCATATTTAAGTAGACTAAGTCTAAAATAGAGCCAAAGGAGTATCGCTATATAGGTCACTTAGGAATTAAAAAATCGCTGCTAAGCAACAGATTAATAATTTTAGTTGCACATTAAATGAAAGAGAAATTCAGGTGTCCTGTAAACAGCATCTGAAGCCACGTGTGACCTAAGAAGCTGAACAAACAAAACCACACTGAGTGTGTGTGCATGTGTGTGTGCGTGTGTCAGATATACATTACATTGTGGTCCCCAGTGTCCCCACAATGTGATAGAAACCTGTTTTTTTGACATTGTGGGCTTTTTTTCAGTCCCCACAAGGGGAAATTCATCCATCCATCCATTTTCCAAACCGCTTATCCCACCGGGTAGCGGGGGGCCGGAGCCTATCCCGGAAGCAATGGGCACGAGGCAGGGAACAACCCAGGATGGGGGGCCAGCCCATCGCAGGGCACACTCACACACCATCCACTCACACATGCACACCTACAGGCAATTTAGCAACTCCAATTAGCCTCAGCATGTTTTTGGACTGTGGGGGAAAACCGGAATACCCGGAGGAAACCCCACGACGACATGGGGAGAGCATGCAAACTCCACACACATGTAACCCAGGCGGAGACTCGAACCCAGGTCCACTGCACCACCATGCCGCCCAAGGGGGAAATTAAATTTTATACAAATCTGTAACTGCAATTAAAGAACTAAAAATATTTTGCTTGGTTATTTATGGTTAAGGTAAGGGCTGGGTAGAGCCTCACTGACCCCCCCATGCTGTTTATTCCTGCTCCTAAATAAGGAATGCATTTATTTAATAGTTAGTGTAGTGACTGTGCGTGGCCAACAGGGGGGCGCCCAAACCTCAGGGGCCCCACTCAAATGTGTAATCTGAGTGTATGATGATGTATGTGTGCTTCACCCCCCCAGTAGTCATATGGTTAGATCTGCGGGATGTTAAGTGTACAGCGTGTCCTCGTTTTTGTCTAATCCACTTGACAGACGGAGCAATCATCTTTGGACGCCTTTTGAAGGAATGTGGAAAGTGGGTCGCAGGCGTCACGCGTCAGAGGTGCGTCACAGGTGCGTCACAGGTGTGTCACAGGTGTGTCACAGCAGCTTACTGATGGGTGTAATCTGAAGTCTTTTGGCGCTTTTCTGCGTGATTCAAGCCTGTGATTAATTATTCAAAGGCCTGCGGCCCTTTTATGTTTATTTTTTTTCATGGAAATATATTCCACTCCTCTCTCTCCCCCCCCCCCTCAAAAAAAAGCCCTAAAAAATTAGGTGGTGATCTTTGCCGTAACCTATGGCAACAGCGACCCCGGTTTCCTGCAGCAGTGGTAATTTGCATTCATTCAAAGTGTGCTTTTGGGTGGAATTTCGAACCTGAATGGGTTTTAAAAGAGAGCCCCAGATCTGAAATCTTGTTTTAAATGGAAGCCAGGAATAGCAAAACAGATCTTTGGAGATTTACTAAGTAATATTGATAAATATAGCCTATTTTGAACAGTAATTGTTTAAATGAATAACAACTTACTTGTGTTGCCTCACACCTCCAGGCTTTGGGTCCAAACTCCACCTCTGCTCCGCATGTGTGCATGTTCTCCCCATGCTCTTCAGATTCCCTCTGGGGACTCTGCTTTCTTCAAAAATTCTCAATTTAGCAAATTGGTGACTCTAAATTGCCCCGATACATTTGCTATAGCTACAGTCGCTGTAGCTGAAATGAAAAAGAAAAATTCATCCTTTATTTGACATTCGCACAAACACATCGGAATGCTTCTCATCACCTACCCCATCTTGTTCTCACCGAGACACACAGACAGGTGAGAGCAATGCTTCAGGGTCACAGCACAGGGTCAGCACCCCTGGAGCTGAGGGTTAAGGGCCTTGCCCAAGAGCTGAAGGACAAGCGATTATTCTGCAGAGGCTCAAACCAGCGACCTTCTGATTACGGCCACAGAAGCTTAGCCAGCTGAGCTCCACTAAACACATTACAAATAAATAAGCAGGTCTTAGTGTTACACCTGCCTCCAGGCCCCACCCACCTGAATACTAAACACACCTCACTTATTTAACAGAAGCTTTCATGTAAAGTGTTGTACATCTTTTGATAAGGCAGGGTCAGTCAGTCCCTAGAGTCAGGGCTGCCATGTGTCTTTGCTTGTGCCCGGAGGGAGACAAGATGACTTGTAAGCCCCCCCCCCCCCCCCTCACTCCACCATTTTATTGCAATAGCGACACACCTCTACTTCATGGTGATCTTCCTTTATCTAGTCTTTTGGGTGAGTTATGAATCTCAGACTCTCAAGCAATACTAGACATCGACAGAAACTCAGGACGGCTGGGGAACGCGACCCAAACTCATTAATGAGTCACCGTATCTTATGGCTGCAGCGTTACAGCAGGGGCGACGTCCCCAACCTGAAGATTTATGACATAATCAGTTCTCTGTTTCACACCACGTCTCAATACAGGTCTGAGCAGTTTAAAGTGATAATACACCAACCTCACAAATTCAAAGTACACATTACTAAAAAGAGTAATAATACCCCGATCTCATAAATGCACAGTACACTTTACTGAACAGAGTGATAATACTCCAACCTCACAAGTTCAAAGTACACTTTACTAAAAAATGTGACAATACTCCAACTTCATAAATACACAGTGCACTTTACTGAACAGAGTGATAATACTCCAACATCATAAATGCACATTACACTTTACTGGACAGAGTGATAATACTCCAACATCATAAATGTGCAGTGCACTTTACTGAACAGAGTGATAATACTCCAACTTCATAAATGTGCAGTGCACTTTACTGAACAGAGTGATAATACTCCAACATCATAAATGCACAGTACACTTTACTGGACAGAGTGATAATACTCCAACATCATAAATGTGCAGTGCACTTTACTGAACAGAGTGATAATACTCCAACATCATAAATGCACAGTGCACTTTACTGAACAGAGTGATAATACTCCAACATCATAAATGCACAGTGCACTTTACTGAACAGAGTGATAATACTCCAGCCGCATAAATTCAAAGTTTATTTCATATTTATTCCATAAATACGTACCTCTGCAGTTCCTAGTTGAATGTCTGCTATGATGTTTTGTGAGTGTCTTTGTTGTGCTTTGTGCTGTCTAATCCTGTCACATATTACTGCTTGGATGGCATGAGTAAGGATTCCTGGGTACAGATGTACAAAAGGCAAACAAAGAATTTGGAATCTCTGACCCAGGAACCAGAGGACCCATGGTGACACTTTATTATGCAGCTTCATCTGGCACGTTGTGGTCTTCCGGGGATTTTTATGGCCTCGGTTTGTCATCACACACCCTGCATGGGGGGCGGGGGGGGGGGGGGGGCTTGGGCCAGATCGTCCAACGGGGAGCTGTTTGCTGAGCCAGCACTTTAGCAAGTTTCAACTTCCCGAAAGGCCGCGCAAGAGGTCCAATCACAGAGCTGGGCCGAGCCTCCAGCCCAATCACAGAGAAGGGCTGCGAGGAGGAGACCAATCACAAAGCGGTGCTCGGAATGAGAGTCAAGCAGAGTTGAGGTTCTCATTCTTTCCTCGCATGCTTTTCACACTTAATGAATAATAAGCGATTTGAGCACAGCTTGTGACCTGTTGGTGGCATTATGTTCCAGGCCACGTCTGCATGGGGTACGGAGAGCGAGACGCCGAGGCCCTTGGCAGGGAGGCGAGGCCTCGCATGGCTGACAAATGTCTCCTGAACATCTGCACACCCCAGATTATGATTTGTATTGCGGGCCAATTTGTTCCACCTGCCTACAGAGGAATAGGTCTACATCCAAGAATTTGGATCCGAACATAAGGGGGTGTCGGGGGGCTGGATTGATATCGGTTCCGGAAACTGCTCCGAGCTCCCAAGCTGGAGATGCGGGGATTGGTGCCGCCCAGCCGAGTGCGGGCGAATCTGGCAGCTTCTGTGGATAACAGAGAAGTCACAAAGCCGACTCCTGCTAATGCAACAAGCAATAAATTAAGACTTTCTCGCTCCTTTTATCTCTCTCTACCATTCATCCATTCTCACTTAGAGGGGAAAAGATTCCTTCTGTTACGCTGCGCAAAACGTGATTTTCACACATGAAAGCTTAAAAACATACAGGCACCATATCCTGTGCGGATATCTCAATCTCTCTCTCTCTCTCTCTCTCTCTCTCTCTCTCTCTCAGATGCTGTTCCCGAAAAATAAGAAAACAGGAAGTGACATCGGTTGTATTCCAGAAACTTTAAGTAGTTCCATCTTCTCCCCCCTGAGCAAATTGCCGTGGCGTCCATAAAGGCCAGGCTCGTAGTGAGGATTAATCTGCCCCCCCCCCCTTTCCAGCCGGGAATGAGCCGGACCCCGACCCTTCCTGGGACCGATGGAGACGCCCCCTCAGATAACGACACCGGCCTTGGAAGAGTTTATAAATAACAAGAGGCACCAATATCATTAGGATGATGGATGAGTGACCTTGCTTAAAGAGTTCATCGTCTCTCTCCCCCTCCCCACCTCTCCTCTCGGCCACATCACAATCCGCACTCGGAAAGCCCCACGGCGGACAGACAGTCCCAGCACATGGCTGCACATTAGCCGCTGATGGCCACATTGGTCCGCAGACTAAATTAACAAGCTGTGCTCTTGGCAGTCATTGGTCGGTTGTGAATGACTACATTTACATTTATTTAACGGACACTTTTGTCCAAAGCCAACATGCAATTGAGAAAGCAGGGTCCAGGGGGGGCTAACAATGACATCACTCTTGAACTGGTAGCCTTCTGATCAAAGGCACGGAACCCTAGCACCCTGGGCCACACATCATCCAACAAAACAATGTTTATGCCCCATTTCATACTTGGGGGAGACATTCATATGAGGCTAACATGACAACCACCACACGACCGAAATGCGCATTGGTGGTGTGGTGCAGTTGGTGGAGTGTGCAGTTACATGGCCTTATTCCATCCATCCATCCACTCACCTTTCAAAGCCTTATCCAGAATCTTAAGACATTCCCACAATGCAGGAGACACAGCGTACACACGCCCCTCCCATCCGACTGAGATGGCTCTTGAAACACGGGGGGGGCCACATGCGGCGTTTAGGGAGATGTCCTCAATGCCCAGGGGCTTCCAGGAGATAGGACTGACGTACAGTAGATGGTGCAGCATTGAGAGAGCAGAAGGCTTTATGCAGCCATGCAGTCCCACGCAGGACGTCTGCTGCAGTCACGCCGAGCAGCTTCCCCCACTAACCTGCTTCTTACCCTCACCTGGGGTATTTGTGGTTCAAAGCCCGTACAGCTAAGCGGCTGCACTTCTGGCATGCAGCCAAGGTGAAAAAGCAGGTTGGCGTATGTGCTAAAAGAGGGTGCTGATGATTACTGCACCAGCTTGCATGTGTGATCTGGCCGTGAGAATCAGCTCTGCTTATCTTATTGATACCAAATGAGCTCACCCATTTGCAAACGGATAATTATATAATAATTTGCTATAAAAGTCAGAGCCCGGAACTGCGGACATGCAGGAGTCACAGGAGAGTCTGGGGTCTGTGTTAACTAAGGATTCCAAGGTGGAGTTAGGGCCTGTGCTTTAGACCTGTGTGAGGGGTGATGTAAGTGATTTTATAGCTTGCTGTTCTGTGAGGTCCCAGCTTTGGATCGAAGCTATCAGCCCCAAATAGGTACTGATTTTCATTACTATTCCAATGTAATGCTTAATTTATTCCATTTTATTTGATTAATGGTGGCATCATTAGAATAATAATAATAATTTCAATAACAACAATAACAGTAATAACAATACTGGTAATTTTTCACATACAAGGCAATAAAAGTACGATGCAACACGTAGATAAATTAGATCCTTGTGAGACTTGTGAGAAAATTCTTGCATATATTCAGCCTCTTGCGATATTATTTAAGTACTATTAGTAATAAGAGTAAAACTACTGATCATCAGACCTTTCCACAAAACCAGTAACAGATCAAGTGCTGTATCTGTCCCTTTCTCTGACGGACAGGCTACTTGTCATCTTTGCTGGTGTTTGGAGATTCCTGGCATTCAGCTCAGGTTGTTCAGGTTGAGGCTACTTGTCATCTTTGCTGGTGTTTGGAGATTCCTGGCATTCAGCTCAGGTTGTTCAGGAAGAGTTCAGGTTGCTTAGTTGGTAAAGCGTCTAGTTTTTAATCTGAGCATCCAGAGTTTCCCCTCTCCACTGTGCCCTTGAATAAAGTCCTTAACAGCCCCACTCCCCCCCCCAAATAAAAAATGCCCCAGGGATAAATGGCTGACCCTGTGCTCAGACATCAACTTTCACTTTCACCTGTATATGTGTATGCATGCCTGATGAAAGGAGGGCATGATGGGATATGCGGTCTCGTGCACGTTCCTATGCATGTGCACTGTAGTTCTAATCAAATCCTAGGCCCCCTGTAATGGACTCCCATACTGCAGCTGTTTCTACCTAAACGCTGTTACTGTTTGTGGTAAGCGTGAAAAGGACCGAACACGAGCCACGCTGAGCCGCACAATTAATTAAATTCCCCTCCCCCCCCCCCCCCCCCCCCACCACTTGCTGGGAAGATGTTCTCTCCATTTGCAGCATTCTTATACATTATTAATGCTCTTATTATGCTCTGCTGTCGTAATCAGAATTCAATTTATTCTCGCGGTCTCGACTCGGGTCCTTCCTGCTTTCCTGCCTCCTCGCCGTTTTCTTGCCGTGTCAGGAATCGTCAGCATAGTGCTGGACCGGTGTCCCAAAGCACAGGAATCGTCGGTAGGCCTGACATCCACTGAAGAGTGATTCCTCGTACAGAGTGCGATAATGAAAAATTGGCTTTTTTGGACTGGTGGAGAGTTAACCTAACACATTAACGGTGCCCGCGCAAGCATGACGACCCTAAGCTCCCGGAAATTAACGTGCGCTTAATGACCACGTGTTGCCCAGCCCATTATCTATCAGCTGGGCCTGGTAATGACATTACTGACAGGCTTATTTTTATAGGTGTCTTAATGCTCTGTCCCCGAGGTTCTGGGGACTGATATCGGAATGGATGGGTGGACACTATGACTTATTCTGGCTGGGGGGGTCACGTTCTCCTACTGTAGTTCTTGGCCCAAGCTTCTCAAAGCCCATCTACTTGAAAAACAAACATGGAGCCGTACGCTACACGGAATCTTCTCCAGAGGCTGAGAACAACATCAGTCACTGTACCTATTTTGCCATCTACGGTTTTCTCTGGCCCTGCACTTTAGATGTTGTGAAAATCCTCCCCCATCATTTGTGGGCCTGGGGGGAAATGCTATTTCATGCCACTGTATACCTGCGTACCAATGGTAAAAGCAAAAATGGCCACTTGGCTTGACTCGAGTAACCAACAAAGTGATAAGGGCTGACCGCATACCCAGCTCAGAAAATTAGGGTGCTCCTTCTGCGCTCGGCGGTCTGGAACATTCCATCCAGTCAAATATGAAGAGTCATTGAGGCTTAATGTTATCCTTTGGAATGCATGAGTGTATATAAGCAGGAATAAATCACTAAGCATTCACTTTCCCTGTGGCTTCGCAATGAAGTACAATTGAAGTGCATCTCTCCCATCTTTGGGTTTGACGCGACAGAGTCGTCAATGAAGCTAACTTAGAAACTGGCCTTTTTGCAGCGCGCTCATTGCGTCAGAACCACGACCCCAGCGTGGGGAATGCGTGGTGAGGCTGCAGACAGACTCGGGGGGGGGGGGCGAGCACTTGCTAACCCCGCTTTTTGATGCCTCCGTGTCCTCCAAGAGACCTGCAAGAAAAGGGGGTACTCTCCGAAACAATGGTGGAGAGGGATAAGCGAATCTAATACCCTGGCTCTTCAAAGACGGCGCCGGCATGAGTCAAAGGTCGCGGAGAGGCTGCCCGAGCGCGGAGGATGATGAAGACGCCTCAGACATATGAAAGCACGGATTAGCAGGCTTCCCATATCAAAGGCTTCACTCTACCATCCAGGCCTTGTCCCAGCTTTTCCGACTGCCAGCGCTGGGAAACAGTTGATCCCTACAGTTCTTGAAGACAGTCATCTTTTATGTGGACTCAGAGTGACTCTCAGAGTCGCCCCCTTGCTCGAGTTCAGGGAACATTCTAGAACGTCGTAGAAACTCCTGATTTGCTTCACACACAGTTAGGTGACCAAGACCTGCTCTTACAAACAGGATGAAATAGTTATATTCTCCTGGTAGAGTTAATCTCAGGACTCAAAGCTCAGTGTATAATCATTGGTTTACTTCATGCAGGCCTGCATTCCTCATCTAAATATTATTGTAAAATAAAAATTAAAACTATCAGGCGGCAGGATATTCTAAACCTTTCATGATTCATTGTTTTCAACCCAAAACTATTTTCAGTTTTATACAACTAAGAAGACAGAAATGAGAATATGAAGTGCTTCTTCTGTCTTGGACGGGCACTGCAGGGTTTCTGTTGGGCCTTTCTTGATGAGGCCGGGCACGTTGCTGCCATGATGTCAAGAAAGGGGGACGAAAAAACAGGAGCCTTAAAGAAGATGGCGGTGAGCAAGCAGCACGACCCGTCGTCCTTGAGGCCGAGCACTGAGGCATCAGACAGAAAACACAGAACCTTCTGAACGTCAGTGGAAATCACACAGCGAGTCTGGTGGCCATTGCAGAGATGAGGCAAACCACCAATCATGAAGAGAGATGAGATTGAGCGTGACCCCCCCCCCCCCACACACACACACACACACACACACACCCTCACTGCGTTTCTGGCACCAGCCCTCCCTTTCCGAACAGATCGTCACGAAGAATCAGCCGTGGTTTACGAGTAGGATTTCTGAAGGCCCAGGATATTATAATGGCACAGATTGGAGGGGGGTTTGAAAATTAAGTTACAACTGAGCCCCTCGTGACCCACCTCTCCACACCCACCCCCGCATGTCCTGTGACTCCTGTGATTCCAAGCGAATTTGTGGATGATGAAATACAAACATTCACAGGGATACAACCAGGTACACTTTGCAAGGCACTGAAAAATGGATCAGAGCCAGTATATTTACTGCCACCCAAACTACGTATTTGCGTGGAGCCCCCCCCCCCCCCCCCCGCTGTGCACGGGTGCACCAAATCAGCACCATTCATCGAAGACGCTTACACCTTTGGTGGATGATGAACGGGAGCATGAGTCTTGTTCACTCTGGCAAGCGTGAAACGTCGGCCGCACACCAGAAACAGCAATAATGTGAAAATAAGTAACTTTCATATTGTGATATGAAATACGGTGTATTATGATGTCTCAAACCTGAGACACTGATTACCCAATGGTCTTGATTTTCTTGTGCGTTCCTTGTCTTGATCCGTGTTGATGTGCTCCAATGCACTGGTGCTGACACCGATGACTTGTATATATACATAAAGACTCTTTGTATATATGTATATAGACTCTTTATGTACTTTCAAATCGGAGGTGAGGCTGGTGTCAGTTTAATTGCTGATGAAGAAGTTCTTGAACGTGAACTAGTTCATTTTAATCTGTGTGAACGGAGCTAGTTCTTGCTAAGTGTGAACATGCATAACACTGTCCAGGAAGTTTGACAAATAGTCACTATGTTAGTTTTAAATAAAACTCCTTCCTTATTTAGGAGATGCTGAGGCAGCATGTTCTGCTAACCAGCTTTCCGTGATCTTCTGACTCTACTCACTAGCTGTTTATTTAGATTCTGAAACATATAGGGGGGTGTTTTTCAAGTGGGGAGCCAGGAGCAAAAATCTAGCCCTGGCTAGGAATGCATGGTGCGCACTTTGTAAGGTAACTATGCCCTCCACAGACAGTCACTTCATTCAAATCCACAGGGACAGGCTTGTCGAATGGGGGGGGGATAAAAGACTATCATGTTTTCAAGATAGTTCAGACAGACAGGCAGGCAAACAGACAGACAAAGAGACAGGCAGGCAGATATACAGACAGGCAGACAGACAAAGACGCAGGCAGATAGACGGACAAGCAGACAAAGAGACAGACAAGCAGACAGACAAAGTGACAGGCAGGCAGACAAAGAGGCAGGCAGACAGACAGGTAGGCAGACAAAGACATAGACAGGCAGGCAGACAGACAAGCAGACAAGCAGGCAGACAGACATGTAGGCAGGCAGACAGACAAAGAGGCAGACAGACAGACAGGTAGGCAGACAAAGACACTGGCAGGCAGGCAGACAGACAAGCAGACAAAGAGACAGACAGGCTGACAAAAAGACAGACAAGCAGGCAGACAGACATGTAGGCAGGCAGACAGACAGGTAGGCAGACAAAGACACTGGCAGGCAGATATATAGACAGGCAGGCAGACAAACAGACAAAGAGACAGGCAGACAGACAAAGATGCAGGCAGATAGACAGACAAGCAGACAAAAAGACAGACAAGCAGACAGACAAAGTGACAGACAGACAGACAGGTAGGCAGACAAAGACACTGGCATGCAGACAGACAGGCGAGCAGACAAAGAGACAGACAGGCAAACAAACAAAGAGACAAGCAGGCAGACACACAGGTAGATAGATAGATAGATAGATAGATAGATAGATAGATAGATAGATAGATAGATAGATAGATAGATAGATAGATAGATAGATAGATAGATAGAGAAGTGTGTTGAACAGCTGGATCCTTGGAGGCCCAGTTTCTGCCCTTAAGACATGAGGACACCGACACACATCGAGCTGCGATATTCTTAATTAACTCCAAGGTTGAGCGTGTGAAATTTAATAAAGGAAATGAAAAGATGTTAATTTCCTGTTTGGGAGACAACGCGCTGCCATGAATAAATTAAATTAAATCAGCAGAATTGGTCTCGCAGATTAACAGGTGCGGTGCTGTGAACTTCAGCACTTCAGGGACCAATCGGGCGTAGGGGGCGGGTCTCAAAGTACACTGTAAGTCTGATGTGTTTTTTTCAGAAACTGCAAATCTTATCTTTTCTATCCCAGGGGAGATCAAACTCAACCTTAATGGCCACCATTTGAAAGGATGACAGAAAGCAATGACCATGCTGTAAATGTGCTGAGGTAACATTACCATTACATCATTTCTGTCTCTCTTTTTAATCTCATATAACAGCTTTTCATAAATTCTTTGACTATAAGAAAGTACATTTTGTTTTGCTGTAGGATTGATTCCGATTTAAAAATGATTTAATTTCCACCTACAGTATATGAAGCCAGAGTGACGCACTTTATAAAAAACAGAAACAGAATTTCTCCAATTTAAATTGAATGAAGGTGAAATTGAGGTAAATTCTATATATGAATATATTGAGCATTGCATAATAGTTATTAAATGCACTGTTGTCCCTTGCTTGATAACTATGATTATAGTTATTTACTAGATGCTTTGTTCTGAAGTGATGTACAGTTACATAGATAGGGCCATCTAGCCTCTGCAGCAATTAGGGGTTATATGCCTTGTTCTGGGGCCCTGGGGTGAAATCAGTGTGATGATCCTGGAGTTTGAACTGACATCCTTCTGAGCATATGCACAGTGTTCCAACCCACTGGGCCACACACAGTCCCCTAGCATTAATGACTGAGCACTTAGTTAATACCACTGTGGTCTCACACCTCTTGGCCTTGGAGTTTGCATGCTGCCTCTGCTTTGTATGTGTGGAGATTTAATGTTGTCTCTACTCTGTAAATGTAGAGCTTGCGTGCTGCCTCTGCTTCGTATGTGTGGAGATTTTATGTTGTCTCTACTCTCATTTCTTAATGCTTAATGTGTAAAAATGCCTTTTCCTTTTGAATATATTCAGGAAAGTCCTTACAGTTTCCCATAATGCACCTCGGTGTGTCACGTGATCTACAGTCTCAGCAGGCCTTCCCCACACATCAGCTGATGGCAGCTTCAAAATACAAAATTTGCATTTTCAGTCCTGCATATTTCTTTTATCAGTCCTACGTTCATATTGTGAGGAAATTACCCAAAAAGGTCCGCAAAGGTCTCCACATCTTTCCTTACCCTCCATTCTTCTATTAGGTTTCTTTGGGAGCAGCAGAAGAAAAAAACGCATTACCTTTGGGCATTGTACGGCAAGCATGTTAAATTTAGTAATCCTCCAGTATTTGAGTCCAATAAATGAAACACTACACTCAGATTGAAATCTGTTTTTATGGGCTTTACAGAAGCAATCAAAACTGTGTTCTTGTAAATGGAACATCTCAGTCCTTCAAGTACCAGAGACTGGAGAAATGAAATTACAGGATGTGTGTGAGATTTGGGGAAAAGTTATTATTATTATTATTTTTCTAATATAATGGCTTTTCTGTTCCTTAAGACCGTTATCTGAATTTCTCACCATGGTTCCAGTGGACTGGTCAGGTTAAGCCGGCGGGTTCAGATTCCTCGTAGAGATCACTGGCTGATCCTGATCTTCCAGGGTTCCGGCCCCTGATCAGCGATGCAGTGCAGGCTTTATGTCGTGCGGTAAAGTGTCTGTGCTCTGCCAGTGTCGAGGGCCCCTGCACATGCTGACTGCGACACTGTTGCATCATGCTGGGCTGGGCTTGTTGCTTCTGCGTTCCTCCCCGTAAGTCCTTTCGCCTCAGATTTTTCAAAAACCAAATAAATAGCTAGTGAGTACAGACAGAAGATGGTAGCTAGCCAGCTGGTCAGCAGAACTTACTGCTTCAGCATCCCCTAAATAAGGAACGGGTTAATTTAATGTTTAGTGTAGTGACTGTTTGTGGCCAACAGGGGGCCCTTGGGGACCTCAGGTGAATGAGTGATGTGAATGGTGGTATCACCACTGCTGGTCCCCTGGCTTATACCCCATGGGCTCCTGTGGGGAGGTGACATTCACCATGTTGGTACATTTATGGATCTAAACGCAATTAATACAGGTTGAAAGTACCGTGTCCTGCGTCGTATGGTACCTCATCAAAGTGGGCCATCAGAACAGAAGGGTGCTATTTATGCAATCAATATTGCTGGTAAAACTCGACCACATTATCCCAGATTCTCCGGGAAGACAGCGGATTGCCGGCGGGGTTTATGCCACATTAAATGCTACGTGCAACCAGACTTGGCTGCCCGTCCATCGCCTGGCATCCCTGGAAATGTCACCAGTGATCAATTAGGAATGAGTTCTAATCGCCTGCATCTGGAATGGGCCATGCTGCTGGCCGCTGGTAGGTGAAAACGTTCCCCTGCAGGTTTAGTACCCAAGTCAAACATCCGACACCAATTCATTCGTCGCCCTGCCATTCACTGGCATCCCGCCCAGGATGTACCCTGCCGTGAGACCCTGCTGTCCTGGGAAATACTCCAGGCTCACCATAACCCTGCACTGGAGGACTAGCATGTAAGATGGATGGATGGGTGGATGGATGGATAGATGGATGGATGGTTGAATGGGTGGATGTATCCTATCAATATACATTATGTTTATTTAATATATATAGCCTTGTGTCTGTAGCTTCTGAAATAGGCTCCAGCCCCCTGTGCCCCTGCACAGGACAAATAGGAGCAGAAAATGATGGATGGATGGATGGATGGATGGATGGATGGATGGATGGATGGATAGTATACCATCCATCCATTCTCTGAAACCGCTAAATCCCACCTGGAGTCGCGGGGGACTGAAACCTATTCTGGGAACCAACCCTGGGCAGACGCCAACCCAGTGCACACACACTCAAACACACACTCACACACACACAACTACAGGGCCAATTCAGACTTACCCATCAACCCATCCTGCATGCTATTGGACCATGGGAGCCAGACCCCCTGACGAAAATCCAGACGAGGATAATATATATATATATATATATATATATATATGGATTTATTTAATATTTAGTCTAGTGAATGTATGTGGCCAACAGAGGCCCCGACACATGGACACCATGCGAGCTGCATCTCACACAGCACATCAAATGGAGCACAACCGCCGGGGTCTGTGTCCGCGATGCTGCTCCTCCGCTGCTGATACTAATTATTGCCCATTATTATATTGCTTTTTTTTTTTTTTTTTTTTTTTTTTTTTTAAAAAAAAACTGCAGGCCCAGTACAGGATAAGCGGACTGAAGATGGACAGATGGATAATTTTAATAAAGTTTGTGAAAGGGTCCTTCATCAAGGTCGTATCGAACAGATATCAGACTGTCTGTGGAGAAGTTAGAGGTTACAGAAGTGGGTGAGAATAGAGTTGGGAGCAGAAATGGCTAAATCAGGTTATGAATGCAGGGGAAGATCAGTACGCAGTATGGTGGGGGCATATCCCTTACCCGTCAACTGATTTTAAGGCTTCTTTTACATATTTAGCAGGTGCTTCTGTCCAAAGTGACATTTTATAAAAAAGCAGGGTCAGCCAGTCCTTGGAGCAACTGAGGTTAAGGGCCTTACTCAGGGGCCCATTAGTGACACTGTTCTGCTTGGGATTGGAACCAGCAACCTTCTGGACACAGCTGTAGCTCCCTAACCCACTGAGCCACACACACACACACATACATCAGCCACACACACACACACAGTCGTGTAATCATATCCTTATGGGGCCCGCTCATTCATTTCTATGGGAAAAATGCTAATGCTAACTATGACAACCTTAACCCCTACCCAGCCCTATCTATAACCATAAGTAACAAAAGAAGAGTACAAGATAAGAGTACAAAACGATACAAGTTTTTGCATTTTTAGTTTTTTATTGCAGTCACGGATTTTTATAAAATAGATTTTTCCTATTGGGACGAGGAAAAAAAACAGGTATTCATGACGTTGTGGGGACATTTGGTCCCCACAAGGTAAGGTATACCTGAACCAGACACACACACATCAGCCCCGCCTCCACTGTTAGTCCACGCCGAAGCTCATGTCCTGTTTCCTTTTCCTGATTGAGTCCTTCCCTTCCCCCCACCCACTGCTGGCAGCTGCTTTTCTGACCTGCCCTTTGCTCCTGTTCCCATTACTACCCGTCACCTTTTACAAACCGGATTGCTTTCTCTTTTGGGCAGGCAGGGGCATCTTTACATCACATACTCCTGGGGGGTGGTCCTCCTCCCCGCTGCGCCTCATGTGACATCAGACAGACCCCACTGCATCATTTACAAACCATCATCATTAATTAATCAGCGCAGGCTATTTATTATCCCCGTACTTATGTAGTCCATCCACGTCCGTTGTGTGTTTGCTCTTAATGCACGGTATGACCTGCAGTCGTCTAAAATGCTCATTATCCCAATTAGGTGACTGCGTTCCTGCACTCCTGTTGGTAATTTTAAATATGCTCGAGCACGCTGATGGAGTAGGATAGCCTAGCGCATGCTAACTAGCTGCTTGATGGGAGCCGGGTTGGTTTTTGCCGAATCGTTAGCCGCGGGGCCCATGATTCCCTTACTGGTAATTCAGCATCACTTTTGCTCCTTGTTCCCCCTTCACCACGAACACGGGTGCGATGCTTCTGTGGCACGAACCTTTCTGCCTCCATCTTTGCCACAGAGCCCTAATTTTTGCATGCAGCCAGCTGGCGAATTCACTATGCATCGGTCGTGTGTGGGGTTTCGTCAGGTGACACTCTGCCACCCCCACCCCCCGCCCCCCCGCCCTGGAAGGCCCGCCCCCTGCTGGAAACGGCAGCCGTCTCTTCATAGAGGGATTAGGGGAGAGGAGTCTGGAGCTGGAGATACCGGCATTAAGCCCCGGCAGCTGGCTTGGTGTGGCAGACGCAGGCGGGGTCCTTGCGCCCCCCTGCTCTTTACCGCCGGCCTTACTGTTTGCCCGCCGTGGGCAGCCTGGCCAGCAGGCACAGCGCGCCCTTTCACTTTCCCCTGAGAATGTTTTTCCCCTTCGGTTTGTCATTTTTGTGTTTCACGCCCTGATTCCCCAGTAACCAGCTGCTAAAATCAGCTGACTAACATAATCTCCACTGACAGGGGTAGAGGTAGCAGACGCGGCCAGCGAACATCACTAGGGTCACTAATCTGATAGTTGGTTAGTATCACGATTAAAGGCATTTTTTTGTGATTCAGATTTTGATCTGGATCTTCTGGTGAATAACCCCCCTCCCCTCACTTGAGGACAGCGTGAGGTCAGGCCTCTCTACCTGTGATTGGAAGGTTGTTGGTTTCAGTCCCATGGCCAGCAGAGTTGCCACAGTTCCAACAGGTCCTGGAGCAAGGCCCTTAATCTCCCCAAAATCTCTTTGGTTGGTTCCACCTCCTCTAAATGCTTGGATCCAACTTTTCACCAATCTGATTGGTTATCTCCCTGAACCAATCACTTTTCCTTTTGCCCTCAGAACATTTTTTACGTAAGTACAATTCCCATGAGCGTGGATGGCTGACCCTGCACTCAGACCACAACTTCTCTCTCACCTCTATATGTGCGTGTGTCTTAAAAAGAGCAAGATGGGATGGCAAAAACTAGCACATTCCTATGTGCAAATCCAGCCAGGTAGGTGGCTGTGACCTCACTGAGTAAAGCTCAGGTCATGCCAGCCTTGGGGAGGACCCACACTGCTCTGTGCTCATTTCCCACAGCGATGACCGGTCCTCAAAGCGTGACTGTGTAAATTCCGCTTCAGATGAAGTAGAGGAACAGGGGGAGATGAGATGCCATTTCCATGGCAACAGTAAAATGAAGGCGGGAAGGTTCCATGCCCCATGGTGACCTCGGCATCCTCAGTCATTAACCCGCGTGCCACAGGAAAGGCAAACTCAGCCTTATCGCTAAATCCCGCCCACTGCAGAGCCCCAGCCAATGGCGCGCCACGTCTCATCGCCAGACCGACCCTTAGAATAACAATCGATTCACCAACTGCCTCTTTATAGAACTAATCACTTTATTGCCAGCATTAATGTAGTTTAGTATGTACTTATTACAGCTTCCGGAATCTTCCGGTTCCTCAGCAATTAAAAGATCCCACCAGAGCCTTCAGCCACACTGGGGAGCTTCACAGTGCTACAGACACTTTATTGAAGTGTCATACTAAGATAATTCCTTTAGCTGTTCGATCGCCTCGTTCTGAGACTGAACGGAGATTAATAGGTAATAGTGCAGAGTGTGAATGCTTATTTTCCAGAGAAGATCTAAGGAGCGTGAGCATGACTTGTGAGGCCTGGTGTTCTTCATGAGGCTCAGGCAAGCTAGTTTACATCATGACAAAAAAGGTGAGAGTGATTCATTACCTCCCCACATCCTGTCTGTCACTTAATTGCTTGGGAATAATTAAAGGTCAGCTGTTCCCTGCGCAGGCTTGATAAAAGCAAAAAAAATATAAAAGTCACTTCAGACCGGAGAAGATTGTTGGAGACACACTGAGATTTATCGAATATTACCATAAAAACTCGCGAAAATATTACAAGCAGTTAATGCATATGAAGGATCAAATATATTTTACTGCAATAAAAAAAACAACATTTTCCATTCATCTTCCAAGTACTTATCCTGGACAGGATTGCTGGGCGTCCGGAGCCTATCTCAGGCAAAACAGGGCACAAGGCAAGGGTACCACCCTGTATAGAATGCCAGTCCATCACAGGCTATAAAGATACGCAGAAACACACATAATTATGCACTATGGGCAATTTATAGAGTTCAAGCAGAATGCCAAGAGGAACGAGCAGGAAACAGAGACCATGCAAACTGCGCTAAGAGCGGAGGCAGGATTCTGACCTCATTGTGACATCACAATGCCACTGGAACTTTGAGTCTGGACACCATGCTTGACCACAGATCAAGGGTCAGAGATATGGCCAGCAATTGGCTAGCTGCAGTATGTAACATTCCCACTCAAAATTTTGCGGCTTCCTGCAAGTAGCCAATCAGCACCATGGACAACAGCTCTATGACTGCCAGCAGTCGGATATTTCTAAATCATGTTATGATGCCTAAACTTGATGTATAATCCTAGGATGGTGACAGGGTCATAAATAGCAAAGAGTGATGGGCATAACATGTCAAAGCAACTCGGGAAACCATGACAGTACTTCACGTTTTACACAGTAATTTTTTAAACAAATGTTTACGACATGGTGGTGCAATGGTTAGCACTGTTGCCTCACACCTCTGGGACCCGGGTTTGAGTCTCCACCTGGGTCACATGTGTGTGGAGTTTGCATGTTCTCCCCATGTCGTCGTGGGGTTTCCTCCGGGTACTCCGGTTTCCCCCCACAGTCCAAAAACACGCTGAGGCTAATTGGAGTTGCTAAATTGCCCGTAGGTGTGCATGTGTGAGTGAATGGTGTGTGAGTGTGCCCTGCGATGGGCTGGCCCCCCATCCTGGGTTGCTCCCTGCCTCGTGCCCAGTGCTTGCAGGATAGGCTCCGGACCCCCCGCGACCCAGTAGGATAAGCGGTTTGGAAAATGGATGGATGTTTAGGACATTTGGTACGCCAGGGTGCAGCAAGTTAAAAGACAATCTCTTCTTTGTGTCAGTTTCAAAGCATCTCGTTGCTGATTTTAATTAAAATGTTGTAAAAAGAAAAGCTAAACAAGTAAAAAGCATGTCAAGATAATATGGATAGGTTCTTATAAGATGCTATAACATATGGCACAACTTAAAGGAAAAAATAAAGATGCGTTGCTAAAAAAATTAGCGAGAAATGCAAACATTTTGGTAACGTTTAGCATCGAGCAGCGTGTCTTTAGCCCTGAATCCCTCCGGCAGCCCTCGCACAGCCTCTGGCCATACCCATGATTTTTCATAATCGGAACTTTTCCGGACCTTTCCATGTGTGGGCAAATACACCAGTGGACACAGCCAGACATGGGCAAAATAAGGTACCAAATACCCTAATTACAAGTGCATTTAAATAAACTATGAAATACAGCAGCTGCAGGATGTATTAAAATAAAGTACTTTATGTTTGTATTTTTAAAATAAACTATTTGAACTGTCCCTTCAGCAGTACACTGATCCCGTTTATTAAGTGGATAATGTTTGAAAGCAACAGCTTCTCTCTACCTAACGAAGCATTCCATAAATCAAAAGATCAAATGTTCTGACCTGTCTGTTACATCCAGGATCCCCACAAATCTCTGTGATCATCCAGACGAGGGTTAGCCTAATGCAGCCAACAGTCTAATGTATACCTAACAGTTTGGGGTGGGCGGATTGGTAGCTCTGAGGCTAGGGATCTGTCCCAATCATTGGAAGGTTGCTGGTTCGAATCCCAGAAACGTCAGGAGTCATCCTACACCATTGGACCCTTGAGCAAGGCCCTTAACCTGCAATTGCTTTGTCCTGGGTATGACGTTAACCTACATCTAGCCCTGTAAGGAGGTCCTCCAACTCGCAGGGAAACTTGGGGGTTGGTGGCAGGATTGACAGCCATTTGGAATATTGCGGTGCTGAGGTGTCACCCACTGCATGGCTGCAGTCAGGTTCTCATCCCTGAGGTGGTTTATAGTGTGGCAGGTGCAGCCACATGCTGTAGTCAGTGCATCTCCTTACCCCCCCCCCTCTCTCTCTCTAACAGCTTGTTAATGGTTCATAATTGTATAATTATTTAGTTACTTGCTATTGGGTAATTAAGAGCCTTCTTTGCATAAGCAGACATCTGATAACAACCTTCAGCCATAGCAACCAGTTTCTAAGTAATTAATTAATCATTCGAGGGATAATCGTAAATATAATAAATTATGTGTCAGATAATCTTTCGTGCAATGAGATGCAAACGTCTGATCCTGCTAACCAGCTACCTCAATTAGGGTGCAATCATTTAGTAATCAATTATTTCATTACCAACCAATGGACACCTATTTGAAAGGTGAAAATAAACATTTTAGCACTTAGTCAATTCTTAAATGATCAATATGATTTGATTTTATACATCCCACAAATGTAATTTGAAAGCAGTAACTAAATTTGTAAAGGAGTGCACACCCAGTTCCAACCACACAACCTATGCAGGGGCTACATACACATTCACACCCTAGTAAAAACATTTATTTAAACTCCAATAAGGCTGAACAGAGAATTCTGTATACAGATCAGGTATTCCAAAACAGTTCAAAAGTTCACCCAAAAACAGGCAAACCTATATGTTAGTGTGAGTGAAAGACGTAGAAGACTCACAGAAAGAATTTTTAAACCACAAAAATACAAAACACAAAAGTATTTTAATACAAAATGTGACGCTATTTTCATAAACCCGATCAAATACGAATTGCAAATCCTGCTTTGTATTTGAAATAGGCATTTTAAATAAATGTATCCTGAATACTGTCCATCCCTGGACACATCCATCCTGGAAGAGGCATCGTGAAGTTCCTTAACTCAACGTGGCACCATCCAACATCTCCAGGGTGATAGAGAGTATGTGAGATCTTGCTGGTCGAGGACTGGGTGACAATCATCAGGCAGGAGCACACACTCACAAACAGGCTGGATAAAACCAGACACCATTAAAACCAAGGCTTCCAGAATGATCCAGCATGGGACAGAGACTCGGTGTTAGCAGATGCAGATTTGTCGTTTCTGGGACCCCAATGAAAAAGTCAACCCCCCCCCCCCCCCCCAAACCAGTACTTCAAAAACGAAATAAACAGCTGCCAAGCAATCAGAAGGTCATAGTTAGCGAGCTGATTAGCAGAACTTCTTCAGAATTCCCTGAACAAGAAATGCATTTATTTCATATTCAATGCGGTGACCGTTTATGGCCCAACCTATGGGGGCCCCAAACCACGGGGCAGTAAACCACAGGGGCCCCAAACCACGGGGCAGCAAACCACAGGGGCCCCAAACCACGGGGCAGCAAACCACAGGGGCCCCAAACCACAGATCAACGATTGGATGACGGTAAACATCATGGGGGGTTGTAAGCTACTACGCATCTCATTAGAACATGTTTTTTTTTTTTATTGTAAGCTTCATGCAACATCGGTCCAGTACCAGTCGTCCAGTTCATTGCAATTCATCTGAATTACATGCAGAAACAGCGATATTAATGCATCAGAAATGGATTACGATTTTATTACATTTTCCACCAAAGATCACTTTGATAAGTCTGCACTTTCTGACATGAGCACAGTTGGTTATTGTAAGTGACATTTTTGTCTATACAAATATAATTTAGCCAGACAGTCGCGTCTATTGCTATTTTGGAACGAATCGCGAACATATATCACAGTTTAAAAGTTTAATTGTGAGATCTAAGCAAAATTATGTCAATGGATGTCCGAACTTTTAGAGGGCTTTATTTTTTAATTCTGGTTTCATCAAACACTCTGGGTAGGAGATTTTTGACTGAAACTCCTTCAGACAGCTAGTGGAATTGATGTAGCCATCATGTTCTGCTGTATAGTTTTACCTAAAAGTGGATCTTTAGGCTATTTTTGGGTACGAGTTTTCTAATTACTGACATCTGAGCTCATTGCTGTTATATCACCTGAGGACAAAATAACAAGGCTGTCATCCTTCATGCAGAACAGCGCAACCCTAACCCAGAGCTTCTACTGCTAAATCGTATATTTCATTGCACAATATATCTCAAGCTGGAACAGTCTGGGGGGGAAAGCCACGTTTTTTTTTTAATGCCACGGAGCGTTCCGGAATCACCGGAGGACACGGTTGTGATGTGCAAGTGACATACACGTCTGGTACCGCGAGAGTCAATCATCTGTCATCTCCCCAGCTGTGCCATTGTTGAGCTACCACAAGAGGATGGAGATTAAAGGTGTGTTTGAGTGTTGCCCACAAGTCCCTGCTGCGTCTACTACAGACAGAGGGAAGGAAGCCCAACCACTCAGTGCCATCTACACTCCAGGGCCAGAGTACCTACCAGGCTTTCAATTCGCTTTTACGCTGCATATTCATATTTAGATGGCATTAAATCATCGGTAGATTACAAACTGATTATGTGCCTTCATTTGACATTTTATTAGGGACACTCAGCTAATACTAAGTAGGACCCACTTTTGCCTCCAGAACTACTCCAGGGGTTGGTCAGTTGTGTGTTCAGCGATGTCTTTCTGCACATCACTGCTGGTCATTCTCCTCTGACTGCCCTCATTAATGAGGTGTTTTCAGACACAGAACTAACACTGACTGGATGGATTTTTTTTATTGCATCGTTTTCTCTAAACTCTGCACACTGATCATATTTGTCAGCCCCCAGAACATGCACTGAGATGCTGACGCTCAACCCTACAATCCACTGTCGTTCCTTTCCTAGACTCGATATGCGTTGCATTATCTTGCCTCTTTCGGTTTCTGCTAACCCATGCTGAGTCACATGGTAACGTCACGTGACACTTTTAGCTAACCCAGCCCGGGCAAATGTTACCGAAACTCTGAAAAGTACACAAATTAATTTTTTTTTGGACAGGGAGGGGACTGTTTTTTTTACCCGTGAGTGCTGGCATGCGAAGATCGTTCCAGAAGCACAGAGAAACAAGCAACAACGACACCCCTGTCAGCTGTTTCCCACGATGCACCTGTGAATGCGGAACGAATGTGGCCATAATGAGCTTCCCAAGCAGATCCGGAAGCAATTTGAGATTCCTCACGATCCCAGCACTTAGTCAGCGTAGCATCTCGGTGAGATCCAGTCGCCGTTTGGTCTCCCGGGGTCGCCAATGATGAACTCGACAGCTACCTCCAGAGCAGCATCGCCGGGGCCGCGTATGACGGCAAGCTCGGCACCCAGCCATGCCACGGCACGTGGGCCGGCCGGGTAATTACCAAGGTTAATTACCGCGCAGGCCGGGTGGTTAATTACTGAGATGAGCACTTCTTGTTAATATTTATTACCATCCACCATGCTCTGTATCCATGAATCGTGACCGTAATAAATTCCGCTACATTAATTACGTTGATTAGTTATTAATATTTCTAAAAACACTTAAGCTTTCTACTAGTAGGGACTTTATTTATGGGCGCTGTGCATATGCATGGACAGGTATGTGTGTTAATGCTTGTTGTGAATGCGGCCATTTTTTTCCCTCTTCATCAGAGTCACTAAGTTCCCTCAGCAAGCTGATAATTAGTGTACGGGGTGACTTATTTAACATGCTAATTAAAATGACTGCTCTCCATACCTCTCCCCCCTCTCCCCAAATTTGTCACAGATCATCTTAGATTTCGAGTCCCGCTCATTCCAGAAGCCATCGTCCCCCCCGGCAAAGCCCCCCACCCCCCAATGGGATTTGCACATCTGGGCAGGCGCCAGGGTCATGATGAAAGCAACATGAGCTGTTTTTCACAACTCGGGACAACCTCCGGAGACCTGGGATCGAGAGGTGGGTTGGGGTGGGGTGGGGGGGGTCCTTTCCTGGGCCTTAGTGGTTGTCCTGTGGGGGCGGGCCCTGCAAACAAGAAAAAGACCCCCACCCTGATAGCAGAAATGGCCACAGGCTGGTGGGGGTTTGAGACTCAGTGTGAGACTGTGGGCAGGGAGAAAGCGAGGAAGTTTACGTGTGAAAGTAAGGAGCAGTCATGCTGAGGGTGAATGTAGTGGCTCTGTGACCCCCCCACCAGTAAAATTATCTGGCCCACACAAGGGAAATCTTACTCAAAGGAGGGATAAAGCTCATTTGGGAGTAATCTTAATTCCGCTTAAAATTGCCTTCCCCCCTTCAGCGAATGTTGATTCTCGCTGCCATTTATGGGGGGGGGGGGACAGGCTGTCCCAAGGTAACGGCTCTCCAGCAGGCAGCCGGCAAGCATTTCCTGGCTTTATCATGATTGATTCAACCTGGCACATTTTCCTCCACAGAAATTAATTTCGTTTCTCGGTTTTCCTGCATCCCACAGCTTCGACAATGGACACCATAACTCCAAGGGCAAAAAAAAATAAAAATCACGGCCGAGACAGCGTCCTCTGCAGGGCAGCTGGGGGCAGGCAGGGCAAATGGAGCGAAACGATAGGAAAGGGGGCCTGTTCATCGCGTGCTGTGTGTTAAAAAAAATGCTTTAACTATTTCTACCTGAATGGGGGGCATCGAGGCATTTAATGGCTAATCAAACCAAGTCTCTGGGCCGTGGAAGGCTTCAGGTTCAAAATTAAGAAATCTAATTAAGCACTTAACATAAACGAACACGAAACGAATTAATATCGATTAAACTCACTGAGAAATTTTCGTCGCAAAAAAAATATTATGGGCAGGGTTTTCTTGGTGAATGTCAGAAAGCAGATCAATAATAAAGAGTACTGTTATTTTATTGGAATTGTTATCATGAAATATTACGGGGGAAACGTCATTTTTAAGCTGTTTATCCGGGAGGTAACAGAGCATTGCAGGACTACAGTGTTTACAAAGAAAAAATAGAAAAACAAATATTTTACACAATAATCATTTACCCATATCCGATTTAATTTTAGTGATGGTTGGAAACAGGAACTCAGTAGTGATTGCAATAGTGGGATTTGCCACATAACGTTGGTGCATCCTGATTAGCGATCATTAAGATCTGCCACATTGCCTGTAAATGAACTTCTAAGCAGATATATCCGGGGGGGGGGGTTTATGTTTCATTTTTAGCGCTAATAACAGTGATGTCGAGCTTATTGACATAGGTCATTTCGCCTGCAGCTGCCCTCCCCATAACGATGTCCCGTCACGTACCGACTCCTTTTACTCTCCTTCTCGTATTCATTTCAGTCCAACAAGCTCGGGCATTTATCGAGCAGCGCTGGAGATCAATGGTGGACAAGGAAATGAGTGCGACGATGGTGAGGGGGGGGTCATCTTCGCTGGATAGTGAGCGTGCATTACTTACACAGGTGCGGCAAAGCGGATTTGGAAAAATAGCGACCAGAATAAGGTGTTTCAATTAAGCCGGTTCGGGTGTTCGGGAGCCGGAGAAGCCCCCCTAGGGGGTGGTGGAAGGAGTGAGCGTCTAATTAAAAAGTCATCAAAATGCTGCGGTTTTCAGAAACTAATGAGAGTGGCGCCGTGGAGCCGTTTCGGCTGGATGAGCGGAGTTAACCGGGCGAGTAGCTCCGAGAGACGCAACGAAACACCACTATGATCAAAGCCTTTTATAAAAATGCGTGAAAACGCAGCTCACGCCTTTATTATTATTTTTTTTTCAAAAGCTCGCATATTATAAATATTTGTTCGCAGCTTCGCTCTCCTGAATTGAGGACACTAATGACTAAATAATGACTGCGAATAATGTCTCCTTTGCCCCTGTTTCTGCTGAGCTTGAGCTTTGGGAATCAATGAAAGCGTCGCGTCAGGACTTCCTAACGATGTGGTCAGCTTTACGGTGCATGTCTGTTGCACGTGGTCTGGCAGCCTGAACACTGCCTTTAAAGAATACGGTTTTATTTGATGTTTTCATTCAGTGTGACTTGCACATCTGATAAGTGGCCGAGAACCCAAGGATGTGATCTTTGAAATCCCCTCCGTAGAATTTGATCTCTTTTGGTCTTTTGAGGCAGGTGTCTCGGCTCTCTCTAAGCCCGCTATCACTGCACCAAAGTCCCACTTTAAGTATTCCTGTAAAATCATAATGTGTAGGACAGGGAACAGGCCCATGTGAGTGCAGTACAGAGGTTAGGCATTTAGGGAGATTAATAGAGGAGGTCTGTCTTGAAGGGGGCGTAGGGAAGATCAGTGTAGCATTGATGAGGGACAACAGGTGAATTGTTAGCTGATTTTGGGCTCCATGAATGAATCGTTGCTTCTGAAATTGACACGCTAAGCCCAACTTCCTGCTTCTCAACTCATCATGAGTTTTTCCAAAAATGTGTAAAGTCTTGGGTTTTTTTTTTTTAAGCAATATACCAGATCTCTCCCAAAATGTGGACTGGCAGGGAGCTTGGAGGAAACAAAAACAAGGACTGGCTGTGAATCCCCGAGGACCGGATTGGGAGACACTGAACTAGGGTATTTGTTTAAAAAGAAAGATGTCTTGGGAGATTAGACTTTCCGTTTCTGCGCACAAACTGCCTCATTTAAAGAGTCACAATGTCAGACTGCATCATGGTCACCTCAAGGCTGGAGTGGATATATTCATTATCCCTCTGTGGCAGCTTCTGTTAATTACATGAGGATAGCGAGAGGCGGGTAGATCAAGGACCCTACTGAGCTCTGAAAACACACAGGGCCTCACGGCTCCCATTTGAATCTCCCGCGACAGAGGCCTTCAGCGAGGGAGGAGCCGAAGAGGCTTTTCATCATGGCTCCAGCATTCACATCCGCTCTTCTGAGCCGGGGACCAGACTGTCCACCCTCTGCCGCATCACAGATGTTAAATCTCCGGGTGCTTCAGGTGTCCACGCTCACCCACCACCGCTGATCCAGCAGATTCCGCACCTGCAGTGGGGTGATGGTCAGGGGTGGGTTTGTTGTTTCTGGGACACCACTCAAAAAGTCACCCCCACCCCACCCCCAGAATGTTTCAAAAGCTAAATAAATAGCTAGCGAGTAGAGTCAGGAGATAGTAGCTAGCTAGCTGGTTAGCAGAACATGCTGCCTCAGCATCTCCTAAATGAGGAATGTGCTTGTTTATTATTTAGTGTAGTGACTGCATGATGGCCAGCAAGGCGGGGGGGCAGAAACCTCGGGGGGCTCACATAAATGTGTGGTTTGAATGCTGTTAAACAGTATAGTAGGTGACATCACCGTTGTTTAGGGAGAATGGAGCAACAATGGCAATACCACTGTGTAACGCAAGACGGGGGACAGACCACCTGGGCTGAACTATTTCAGAGAGTGTGGCGGGGGTTGGTGTACCTATTTTATTTTGAAAATGATCATTTTGAAGTCAAAGTTTCTTCACCCTTGCTTGCATATGTTATGTTTTCACAATAGATATGAATTTGACTGTTATAAAATGCTAATTTTAAGGAGATTTATGCAAACTCTGCTAACTGTATCATGGAGGTACCTTAAGAGATTTAGCCTCCTTCATCATATTTGTTAATTTCATCACTTCCATTTTCTCATCAGCTACCTCACGCATCTCAGTAGCTGCAATACTGCGCAGTGCCTGGGAGGTCATAGGTCGCATGTAGTGACGGTACTCGGCACGCATCCTCCAGTAGCTCGTAAACGGTGTGCCGCTGGACTCCGGGTGACACCTGTCAAGTAGCTCAGGGCGGCCATAACAGCAAAAGTGAACGTTGAGAAGAAAGCTGTGGCACCGCGATGCTTATAAAAATAATAAATTATCCCTGGATCCGTAATGCGGAAATGACAGGTTTACCGCCGACGCTTCTCCTCACTTATCTATAATTTAGAAAGGTGCCAAGACTCAGCGCGCTGTAAAAGCCACGCTTATTAAAGGGCGTATTTCAAAACCATGAATGATGCACGGGACACTCCTGTGGTTGGTCGAGGGCGACGCAGGGGGGGTTAAAGACGGCTGGCATCACTCATGCAGCCATCGCTTCTGGATGAGGGCTGCAAACAATCACGTGTTCGGGCACACCCCCCTCAGTGCTCCCCCAGCTTTTTAAATGGATTTTTAAGCATGATTGAACATTAGTTTTTTTTTTTTCGTGAGATGCTTGCATGACATGATTGTGTGTGTGAGGGTGTGTTTGTGTGTGTATTTATCTCTGTGTCTGTATCTACCGCAATATCTGCTGTAAGATGTCAAATTGCAGGGTTTTTTTATTGACGAATCCCCTTTTTACGTTGGTATGATAAAACAGATTTTTACTATGCAACAAAGCACTTCTTATTTGTAAAAACAACTTTACTCTGACAGTTAAACATCAGTATGATTAATAAGTCAGCCGGGCCCGGTACTGAACTGCGTTTTTAGATAAATGAAAAGCCAGGAAAAAAGCTAAACAGTGAACACACCGCTATCGCAAGCTTTCAAACGAAACAAAAAAAATTATTGATGTGTCCAACAGATTGTGGGGGTGGGTGGGTACAGAATGTGACATGCTAATTTAAACATTTATTTAACATTCTGACAACCATGTAAATAAACAATGAAGACGCCGTGAGTTCAGATGAATCTGCGGCACGAGGAAAATTCCCGTAGTCTTTATCATAAATCTGTCTGCGGCAAATTGCTGGAGGCGAATATGACACATTAAATCTGTTTTGCCAGCTGTCTGTGAATTTACAGGCGTTCGTTTTAAAAATGGTTCATTTCACGCTGCCCATAGATCACTGCGAGTTCTCCCTAAATTTCAAAAGAAATAAAGACTTGAGCGACCGCATATAAACTCTCCCTGAAACCGTTAAAGCGAAATGAAGTCTCAGACAACCGTGAAGGGTCCCGCTCTCTCTCTGTTTCATTTCCGCTTTGGTGGCTAGTGGCCATGATATCATTTCAGGTGTCTCTGGTATCCAAAAATCATTTGGCACACGTTTAACCTTCCTGGTGCCCAGGCAATGTCTAAACTATGTGTTTTGAATAAATGTAAATGTGAATGTGTTAAATATATGCTCCAGGAACTGCTCTGCTAGTCTGATACAGCTCCAGGCTCGATTAATGCTCTTAATGTCGCACTTTATGCTGATCTGAGTAGCTTAGTCTTATTGGGCTCTTGCTTAGTTTGGTAGATGCTGTGTAGCTCCTGGTCCAATGCTGCTAACACACATATCCAGGCACTCAGTGGAATAATTCTGGAGTCTGTATTAGTCGCAAGGGCGTAGATTTGAGTATGGATGGTGGAGACATGTCCCTACCATTTTTGTAGGAGTACTGTGAGTGTTTAGCTGGGCAGCCAGATTGGGGCTGATTTGACCCCGACCAAACCGAGTCCTTCGCCTAGTTGACTTCTGGACAGCCATGCTTGTAATGTGCTATTTGCCTCTATTGCATGTTGCATTAAATCAAATGTACAATAAATGAATAAATATCAAAGTGAAAGTATCTTTATATATGTGCGCATGCAGTATTGCCTGCTGTATGCGTTGAAAACCATTGGTTTGTTTACCATGATCATTATACAGGAAAATGTCCACCACAGTCATTACCCAGAATCCACCCTGATGGTTTTATACACCTGGCCGGTCATGTGGTTCAGTTACCCCTCCCCCCACCCGAGCCCAGCTGCTGCGTTTGTGCTGAAAGGGCTTTTCCTTATTCCTGATGTCGCATATGTGTCTGTGTACATGTGAGAGTGTGTCATATATAAGAGGCTTAGGGTTGAGGGGTTTTCAGGTCATGCGAGACTTTTATCTTCCATCAGTTCTGGATTCCCTGCTAGAGTGGCATTTCTAGGGTTTGGCTGAGAGGGTTCCGATGTTGTGTCTGTGATGGGAAGGTTGCAGGTTTGATTCCCCTGGTTGGCTGTCCGCTGAGTGATGGCACCATTGGGACCCTTAACCCCGAAAGGGACTGGCTGATGCAGCGTTCTTACAAATATATGTTGCTATGTATAAAAGCATCTGCCAAATATATTAAAAAATGTGAATTTAGATGATCCCCTTCTTGCTGTCTAATCCACACCTCCCTTCCTCTCGTCCAGGTTCTGCTTTTCCGTACCCCTACATCTCACGGGTCGATCTTCATGCCGAGACGCCCCCACACTCGCATTACTGGCCCAAAGATGGACGGGCCTCTCCTCCTACAGTCAAGCCTACAGTCAGTCCTCAGTATTACCTGGTACCTTTTTTAAGAAAAATTGCTTCACCCAGGTGCATTTTAAAAAGGACACACTCTGGTGTAGATCTGCGGGAGGATATCTTGCGGGATTTAAGGAAAGGGTGGCTGGCTGAAAATCAAGCAAGATTCCAACGCCCTTACCAAGAGTAAGAAGGACATCCAGGGAAGATATGAGGGATATAGCAGGGTACACCCCCAATTGGTAAAAAAATGGGGTGGGCATTTAATAAACACGCTTCCTAAGGAAATATCTGCAGAATGAGCGATTTTTGTCTTTCTTCCCGATTTCTCACTTATCAACATTCTGTTGATTCATTCTCTCATGTGCCACAATATATTCTCATTAATGTCCAGACAGTAGACTGCTTATCGTCAGTTTCCCAATCTGCTAAATGCTAATTTTTATTTGCCTTTGTCACATTCAGGACAGGCACCAGAAAAAAAAGGATGCAAATGTCGCTGTAGTGCTAAAATCGCTTCCTTCTCACAAAGGCTGTTGTTTGGCTAATTTATGTCAGGGCAGACACGCCTCCTGGTTGCTCCATCGCACATTTTGATTAAACGCTCAAAACAAGCGAT
Source organism: Brienomyrus brachyistius (assembly GCF_023856365.1). Taxonomy (NCBI): domain Eukaryota; kingdom Metazoa; phylum Chordata; class Actinopteri; order Osteoglossiformes; family Mormyridae; genus Brienomyrus; species Brienomyrus brachyistius. The sequence continues at coordinate 15,416,290 of NC_064550.1, forward strand.
GAGTATTCAGCTCAGAGACACTTCCTTCACATGTGCAGGTGGTGGCAATGACAGAACGCATGATTCTTCATTAATTCTGACATTTATCAATATTCTGGATTTTGAGGCCCTGCCTAATACGCTCTAGCTCTGCTGTTAAATGACTTCACTCTAACAAAAATGACGGAGTGGCCCGTCGGTGCTAACAGGACTGATCATCTTCTCTGAACCGTCATTTACTAGCTGAATCCCCTGTTTTGTCTCAGCTTGTCCAATCGGTGTCTGTGGGAGTGATTTTTTTGTTTATTGTGACTGATGTCTTATTGCTCTTTTTAACCATTTGAACTGAACACATGCTACAATTCATTTGTTTGATTAAAACATTACACCACAGTTCTTATAACATAGTGTGGCGTCTTTGTTACTTTGGGACCCCCCCCGCCCCCACATCTCCCAAATAAGCAAGACATTTATTTAATATTTAGTGCAGTGACTGTTTGTGGCTCCATGGCCTGTTTGGAGGCAAATGGAGCAATTCTGGATATTGAACGGTTAAGCAAAATGCATCCTTGTTTATTTGAATGTGAGTTCTTTGGGAACATCTGTACAATGAATTTGAAAACGCACATTTATGTCAGTGTGAACCATACTGAGAAAGGCAAAAATATGGCAGGGGGTATTTGTATAAATAAAACGGAAAGTCAAAAGACTGTAGCATGAAAAACGCAACGCCATCTGTCCGTCGTTTACATCTGTTATGTCAAACGGCGTACAGTCGTCTCTCGCCAATTCGCGCTTCGACTTTCGCGGCTTCACTCTATCGTGGTTTTTTGTATATTCATTAAAACGTTGATCGACACAGTGAAAATGATACATCGCTACGCATCGGAAGCATCTTTGCCCTTCGTAATTAAATTTACAATAATAATAATATGATATTTGTAACGTCTGTTATGTCTTATTTTGTCTAATACAGTATATTGTGTAATACAAGTGAAATTGCCATGACCTGCCTGTAGGAACCTCATGTATGCCACACCCCCTTATTAACCACGCCCCCTTATTAACCATGTGTGCAGCTCCAATCGTTACCAGCTGTTTCCTGTCAGTCTTATTCCTCCGGTGTATTTTAGTCCACGTCAGAGTCCGTAACCCCAGGTCTGTCATTGACGTTTTGATGTTACATGGTCCTGTGTCCTGCATTTGGAGTGATTCCAAATAAACCCTTCGATCCTGATTCCTCGTCTCCCCGCTCCTCCTTCCATGTCCAGCAATCATAACAGTAACGGTGACTAAAGGGTGTTATTTCATGTCTAGAGGGCTCTAATAATGTTTAAAAACGTATTTAGAAGGTCATAAACAGGTTTTCTGTGCTCTAACTAAAAATGTATTCGGTTTATAAAGAATCCTATTTCGCGGAAATTCACTTATCGCGGTAGAGTATGGAACTGATTAACCGCGATAAACGAGGGCCGACTGTACTGACAAATTCACTCAACAATCTTTCACATGAGAACAGGGGCCTGTAGCACAAAGTAAGATTTTTTGGTTAGCTAGATAACGTTTGGGATTTAATGTAGCACAGTTTAAATAGCCTTCAGTTACTCTTTGTTCACTTACGTTTATCTCAGACTACCTTAAATCCGACATGTTAGCTTGCGAACCTAAAAATCCCGCTCTGTGATCCAGGCACCAGCACATGCATAGCCGGTTTTCACCCACGTAAATAAATATGAATAATAATAGTTTCTCATCATTTGTATCTCATCTGGCCTGTTGGCTTCAGTCTCATAAGCCAGTGAGCAGCTGAAAAACTATACAAGAGACCAAAGTTTGCAGGGTCAAATACGAAAAGGGAAACTTCAGTTGTACCCTTGAGTTTGGTAGTTAACCTGATTGCTTCCGGTAAACCCCCATCAGTAAGATTTAAGAAAACGCATAATATTGCAAAATATTGATAAATCATCATTGTGGCAGAATTAAAGAAAATGAGAAAATCCTGTTGCCTGCAGAAATGCCTGATGCAATATTAAAAATTAAATTCCAGGGTGAAAATATTCGCAGGGATTTTGTACGATATTAAAATATACTCCCAGACAGTCTTCATTCAGAAGAGGAACCCGAAAGACAGGAGGTATAAACTATGCACATGCAGGTTCCCCGTGACGGAACAGTAAATGCTGAATACCACAGTCCTGGCTCACATTCCCAGACTGAGATTAAATCAAGGAATATCGGGGTTCTGGATCCAGCAGAACCAGCCACCCCAAACCCCCATCATCTTTGAATCCACCTCGTCTATGCACTTGGTTAAATAGGAACACCGTCTGATACGGCTCCATGCTCCCTGAAAGTCCTGAATGTGGCACTTCATGCTGATCTGAGTAGCTTAGTCTCATTGGGCTCTTGCTTTGTTTGGTAGATGCTGTGTAGCTCCTGCTCCACTGTTGCTTGCACACATATCCCGGCACTCGCTGGAAGCTCAGCCTAGCTGCACTTACGCCTGGTCGACTCCGTCACAGCTGCCCGTTTGTATTGTGCTATTTACCTCACTTCTACATCGCTCTGGAGGAAAGCGTTTGCTAAATAAAATAAAGATAGAGATGAATGTGAAGACAGTTTGTTTGTGTCTGTTCATGTTTGAGGTATCATGAGCTGCACTGAGTGTTTCTCTGTAGTGGTTCATCACCATCGGTGTTTCTGACCTTCTCCCTGATTTGTTGACTCTGCAATCCGTTCGGATTCTGATTGTGGTATTGTTCTGTCCAGTTCTATTTTTTTTTTGATGGATTGCTCATTTACGGTGTCAGGATTTGGATCCTGTGTTGAGTTGGCTGATAAACCGCCGGCACGTTCTCCGCATAGCCCTGAAAACGGTCCCGGCTCCGAAGCTGAGGCTGCAGTGCGGGATGGCTGGTGTGTCCCCTTGCTGGTGAGGAACCACCCTCTACGATGCCACATACTGGAAACCCGGCTTGGGGGCGGGCAGGACACACACACCTGGGAGAAGGGGGGGGGCAGATGGCAGAGGGGGGGTCATCACTATGATGATTTCTTACCATTCTGTCAGACTGGTTTTAGAGGGTAAATTAATTTGTCATCGTATTTGCTTAGCAGACGCTTTTATACAAGGTGACATATATTTTTCAGAAAACAGGGTCAGACAGTCCCTGGGGCAACTGGGGGTTAAGGGCCTCGCTCAGGGGCCCGACGCTGACATCACCAAGGGATTTGAACTGGCAACCCTCTTAACAAAAGCACTGTCCTAACCCACTGAGACACACATTACCCCCCCAACTCTTTTACAAAAGCCTTAACAATCCTGCAAAACGGACAAAGGAAAAGCAGGCGTGAGTCACCAATGTCTCACATCTGTGTCCGCTTGAAGACATCATGCTGATCGCCACCGAACAATCGGTGCAGCTTCTCGGGACAGTGACTCTGTCACACCTTCCGGCATCAGCTGGGTGACATTAAAGCCCGTTTAGTCAACCGGCACTCGATGTGTCACTGCGAAACATCAACAGCACATCACAGCGTCACCGTCTGGATGAAACAACTGCATCGGCATTCGCCTAGAATGAAATATGAAAATTAAATTTGTTTTAAAAAAGAAGTAGTGATTTTTCTCCATAGAAATGGAGAGAAAATTGGTTGTAACTACCCGATAATGTGTGAAAGTCTCCAAAAGGTTGTCACTTTCCCTCAAAATCTATAATTTTATAAAACTATTTATCCTAATATGATATTAAGCATCTAAGGCACTTTGATAACATTGTTTCATCTCTTTCAATTACTCTGTGTTTATGTATTGCTTAGGAGAGCAGACTAATTTGTGTCATATTTCACATTAGCGTACTTAAAGCTTTATTTCCGGTGAAATCAGGGGTGATCTGATGAGCAGCACTGAAGTCTCATACAGTGCAGCTTTCAGACAAACCCCGGAGCGGTCGACCCGCCTAGTGATCTCACAGCAGGCCTGGCCCCCGGTCCAGTTCGGTCTTGTCTGGTCCTGTCCCCTCCTCACGTACTTATTCGGGCATTCACAGGTTTTATAGGTCACCATCTGATTGGTCTGATTGGTCGGCAGGAACACACACTAATACTCTCAGGACGGAGTATTAGTCAGATTGTAGCTCTGACTCATTGATCCTCCCTCTGCTTCTGTTTAATTGTTCACATGTTCATTCATTCATTCATTCATTCATTCATTCATTCACTATACAGCCCCCCTGTGCCATGATGTTTATTTTTGAACCTTTGCCACAGAACGCCGTGCGACACATTCCCTGACATTCTCTGCACTTTGTTTATTTGTCTGTTATTTATTGCTACTGTCTATTAATGTCTAAATGTCTTTTTCCTACCTGAATGTGTGTCTTGGCACTGTAAACCTGCAATTTACTTCAGTTGCCCTAATTCAGGCAATGCCTTTCTTGACCTCAATGACAATTTTGTAACTGTTTCATTGTATAATTTTTGTTTGGGGGGGGGGCAACAAAATGTTACAATTTGGGTAGTATCATGTTTTCTTTGCTTTGTGTCCTCAGGCTGTAGGAGAATCACGCAGCCAATGGAGGATAGCTAAACAGCTGCCTGTTTAATAGCTCCTCTGATTGTTGTCTTACTACATCATTCTCTTCGCAGCCGATTCCCAGGAAAATCTCGATCCATAATGGAACATTAAAAAAAAACAAGGCCCCTGTAAGTATTTCTTGACTGTTTCCTGTTGTCTGCATATTTCACTTCCTCTCCAATTTCCCCGCAGAAAGAAGCAGCATCGGTAATGTTTTTATCCATTTCCTCCAGTCAGGACGTTCAATGGACTCCAGTGTTTACTGGCTTGATTCCTCTCTCTGATCTTTGCTCCTCATTACAGAGTCATAAGCTGCCAGCTCACCCTGGGACCCGGTCACTCTTCCAGACCTCATCCTCTGATCCCATGTTCTTCGTTCCGCCCTTATTTCCACATCCTTTATTTTAGCTTATTTCCCCATCTGCTGATAAATTGGACCATCCTTCTTCTTCCCCAGAAACCTAATCTACTTTTGTGCAACCTCAGAAATTGATCTCCATCCCTTGGCTTCTCTCTCTCTCCCTCTCTCTCTCCGCAGCACATGGACAGGCTGTCCATCAGTGCTCCGGCGTCCTCCTCTCTGCCGTCTCGACGTCACTGTCTACCAAGTTGGCTTCGACCCGTCCGTCCAAAAGGGGCACTTTCTGACGGAAAATAATCTCTTTCTGTTTGCCGGGGAATCTTTAATCAGTGGTAGTCCTCTGCGACCTGTCAGCCACTGCTGATAATGTCAATCCCGCCCCTCCACACACTCCTGCTGTCCCGACAGCGTTCGCTAGCTTGCCGCTCCCCCGCAGACGGATGCGATACAGCAACCACGAAGGGTTTTACGACGGCACTACACGGTCAAATCGGCTGGGCACACCTAGCTGAAAACATAGTGCTTTGGCCAGGCACGTAGTCATCTTGTAAAATTACGTGTTTTTACGCCCCTTGAAATTTTCTTCTGACCCTTCAGCCTGAGAAATCTATCAAGGGAGACCCTCCGGTTAGCAAACGAAGCTGGGTTGTGGCTCTGGTCTGGCTCTGGCACCTAGTTATACACAGACCATTGTTACACGCCCTCAGCACAAACTTGTGGCTGAGTAACATGATATCCTTCCTCTTAAGATCACATTAACTTCATTGATCCCGGCAGGAAATTCTTCTGTATACAACAGCCAAGTACGTTTAAGTCCAGCCAAAACAAACATATATACTGCAAAACAAGACAAAATGGAAGACAGTACTCGTGGTGCCAGCAAGTATAGATGGCACAGACGAATTTAAAAGTACACAGTACACAACCATCTTTGGATAAAGGATATTAAGGAAATAAGTTAATTAAAAAAATTATTAGAATTCTAAAATTAATGGAAGGTTTATGTGCAGTAAGAAGAGACAGATAGCGCTGGCCTTTATCACAGCAAAGATGGGATGTGTTTGGGTTGTTACCCATTTCTGAACACACCGAATCCCAGTTCTTCTCTCACCTAACCTATTTTTTAACACACTTTGTTGGGTAGATTTTGCCTGAGAGGACATGCCTATTTTTAGACACACCACAACCTGTCGATCCTCCTAGGCATTCGCTAGTCAGTGTGACACTGTCTGCTCATACAGCAACAGATTTTTGTCTAAAGCACTAGCGAGTAACAAATCCTTTCAATAAAGAATGATGGACGGGGTGACGTGTTTGTGACGTCTTTGGAATGTACGTGTTCTCCTTGTGTTCTGCCTGGTCTCCTCCAGGTCCACCGGGTTCGTTTGGTTATGTTTGCATTGGTGTCTCCAGTTTTTGCTGTTTCCCTGTGTGAAGCCTGGGAATCCTACCCAGCGTGATCCCGGCCGGAGTCATGCCCTTCACCGTCCGAGATGCTATAGGTGTGCAGCCCACCACTGGATATGTGGACACGGAAATGACTGGCAGAAATTACACATTTGGGGGGCGGCATGGTGGTGCAGTGGTTAGCACTGTTGCCTCGCACCTCTGGGTCCCGGGTTCGAGTCTCTGCCTGGGTCACAAGTGTGTGGAGTTTGCATGTTCTCCCCATGTCGTCGAGGGGTTTCCTCCAGGTACTGTGGTTTCCCCCTACAGTCCAAAAACATGCTGAGGCTAATTGGAGTTGCTAAATTGCCCGTAGGTGTGCATGTGTGAGTGAATGGTGTGTGAGTGTGCCCTGCGATGGGCTGGCCCCCATCCTGGGTTGTTCCCTGCCTCGTGCCCATTGCTTCCGGGATAGGCTCCGGACCCCCCGCGACCCAGTAGGATAAGCAGTTTGGAAAATGAATGGATGGATGGACCCATTTTTTACTACATAATGACAGTCAGCCATTATTCCATTAGCTATTATTCAGCCACAGTATGTCTTACTTTCATGGTCTTAATCACAGTATATTATAGAAGAAAACCCAATGGACATATTGCACGAATCAGCCCGTTGAAAACACACAAACTAAGCTGGAATACGGTCTTTGTTTTCTTTTTGGTTCCTTGACATTACAAATGGCTGGGAAGTCAGTGCCATAGATGTTAAACTCCAGGAAAAGGTCACAGAAAACAAACTTGCAGAAAAGAGAGGAAAACCTGGATTTGTGAGATGCCAGCTTCCTGGGGGTGAGTCTTGTCCTGCTCAAAGACAGCGGCCGTTTTGGGAATGATAGTCTGACACAGGGACCACACACAAACTCACATTCACATACTCATACTATTGGTAATTTGGTTAATAAAGTCAACATAGGGGGTGATGTGTAACTCAGTCAGTCAGGCCTCTGTGCCTGGGATCAGAAGGTTGTTGGTTTGAATCCCGTGCTCAGCTAATTAGCCCAAAAATGTTCTAGAGCCGTGCTTTACCACTACATTCGTGTGGGCATCTCTTAAAAAGAAAAGCGAGATGGGATATGCAAAAACGAAATAATTCCCATGTACTTCTACAAATGGGAAATTTCATTTCATTAATTAAAAAAATTCAGTTCCCTTAACTACATGTCTTTGGACTGTAGGAGGCAGCCAGAGTAGAACATGCAAACTCACCATATTAGCACATTAATATTAATTACACATTATTAATACAATGCTGTTCTCATAATTCTGTTGATTAGCATACTAGCTGGCTACATCTTTTGTTATTATAATTACTGTTACTGCAGATTAATTTCAGAGGCGCCTCCCGTACCTCTGACGTTACCCAAGGGCATCAGCTTTGCCTAGTGCCCCAGACAACGGTCTGGATCCTGAAAGACTGCAGGTCCAATCAGCAGAATCCCTCCCCTCTTTTAATTAATTCCTGTTCCCAATGTGCTTTCATAAAATAATCCCTGTTAACGACACGCGCTAAAATCCTGCCCTTATTTCTGGTAGCCGGAGAAATGCAGCTTCGAAAACTATTGTGGGTGGGATTATTCCAGCATGCTGGTCGTCGAATGGTTTATAAACCCTTTCCAGTGTAATATGATTTGAATGGCACTGGTTAAGCCGGATGGTGATTGGCAGGACACAGTAATCCCACCGACTGTGAAGGTTTGATGGCTTCCACCTCCCATTGCCACTTAATAGTAATAATAAGCAGCAGATTGCAGGCTCTCACTGGCGATGCTGTGTCTGACATTTGTTAAGCCCGGCTCTTATTAACAGGAAACACCGGCGCTCAGTTTCCTGGCTGATTTAACTGCTTATTGATTGGCAGAAAATAATATGGAACAGCTTTGTTTCGTGGTAAAAAAGGTGCACAAAGGCATTCAGACAGCAGTAACCATACCATGTTTCTAGAACATTCCACCGGTGTTCCTCTACAATCTGTGATAGTTGGACTAGGTGTCGGTGCAGCATAAATAGATCATTTGTAGACTTTCTATATTTTTTCTGTCTCTGAAGCTGAGAAGAGTCAGATTAAAGGGGTCTTCGTGTTCCTTAAACATTCAGTCAATCAATCAATCAATCAGACTTTATTTATGCAGTACTTCTCCTTGGAACATAACGCGACACAAAGTGTTTTACACAGTAAAAACAATATCAACCCACCTGTACTGCCACCGTCACGCAGACTATATGTAAAATAAAGGGACGAAGGACATGGAAGACAGTTATAAATAAACAAATATATAGATAAATAAGTAAATAATAAATGAATAGACAGGACAATAAAAACAAGAACTGGCAATAAAAACAGGAACCGAGGAAATGCGATCATGGATCTCATAAATCTGCATGGGAATGACTGGCATTTGGGCGATTATTTGATAGCTGCGATACGCTTTGGAAGGGGTCCTGGTGCGGCTGTCACTGACGGGAGGCTGTATTGTATGTCGGGAGACCGCCCAGTCCGTTCCTCCGCAGCATTAGACAGGTAGTGGGAGAAGAGGCAGATATCAGTCGCCTTGCGTGGTTCATTTCAGGCTGCTGCCGGCGATGTTCTCCAGGTAGTTGGTTATGTGGGAGGGACAGGGGCGACGGGCGTCTGTTCCTCAGAGCTGCTGGAAGGATTACAAATTAGCGTGAGAAAAAATACCTTTGGTCTTAAAAAAAGGCCGGCAGTCGTAGGTGGCGGGAGAGTCTTTGGCAGTGAGGAGTTGGGAAGGAGTCAGACGGAGCCAAAGAGAGGATGAGAGCATAAAAATGAGAGACAAAGAGGTGTGGCCAAGCAGGTTAAGATGTTGTGTCTGAGCTCGGAAGGTAGTGGGTTCATAGCCTATGGTCGGCACCGTTAGGTCGTGGTGCATTTTGCGGGTGCATTTTTTACTACGGACGTGTTGTCATGTTATTTAAAAGCATAGCCCACTTTTCTCAACCAAATCATTTTTCCAAGAAAACATGCAAGTCTCACTATGGACGTGTTTGTCCGTATACAGACAGGCTGACAATCGCTGGTCCTGAGCAAAGACCCTAACCCACAACTGGTCCAGGAACTGGCTGACGCTTCTGAACAAGAAAAGCAAGATGCACATTGCTTTGGACCGAAGTGTCTGCTAATTAAATAAAATGTAAAAATGACTACAAACAGGACAGTGGGGGTCTAAAGTAAGGTGAAAGACAAACACTCTGGCTGAGGAGGAGAGTGGGGTTTCCCTGTGAAGAATGCAGGAGCGTATGTGGCTCTCAGCTACCGAGCTTCACATTTACATTAATATCTACTTAGCAGAAATACACGGGCATTTAGCTGTCAGCCAGCCAGGTCAGGTATGCTAGAGGTCAGCATAGGACCAAAAGCAATACAGTGCATAACAAAAGATCGCAAGAACCCAACATCAAAAGAGTGATTCAGATCCAGGAGGGCAAGAAGACAAGCATAAGTGTGCAGGAGCAGCGAGTATTGACAGGGGCGTATAACCGAGGGAGAGTAGATGAAGACAGAGGAGGTCAGTCTGGCTAAGTCAGGTCAGGTATTTACGTGTGTTCCTGCAGATTCAAAGCGACCCGAAAGAGTGCGATTCTCCTCCCTTCAGCGGTTCCTTACCTCCATCCTTATGCTGCTCCAGGTTTTGTACTTTCCTTTCATTAGTATGCATGGCTTAATTAATGGAATTTAACTTTAATTAGTTAATAGAAAATAGTGATATTTCCGAATGATTAATTTCAAGGGTAAAAAAAGTCCCCATTAACAATTTCATAATTATAGGTGATCAAAAATAAGTCCCAAAATAGCATGTTTTCGGTTAAACGCTATTTAAATTGTGTGATTTATTCATATCAATGGATCAGTCAAGGCTAATGAGCCGTTCGTCCAGGGCAAAAAAAAAACACAAAAGACCAAGACAGCGAGACCTGAGCTGAGAACGACATCAGGAAGTTAATGGATCATGGTGAGATGGATAGTGCAGAGAAGGACTCCGCAAACTTTCCAAGCAAAGGGCCAGTTCAGTGCCATTCAAACTCTCATGACTGAATGCGGGAGGGGCTGAATGCGGGAGGGGCTGAATGTGGGAGGGACTGAATGCGGGAGGGGCTGAATGCGGGAGGGGCTGAATGCGGGAGGGACTGAATGCGGGAGGGGCTGAATGCGGCAGGTGCTGAATGCGGGAGGGACTGAATGCGGGAGGGGCTGAATATGGGAGGGACTGAATGCGGGAGGGGCTGAATGCGGGAGGGACTGAATGCGGGAGGGGCTGAATGCGGGAGGGACTGAATGCGGGAGGGGCTGAATGCGGGAGGGACTGAATGCGGGAGGGGCTGAATGCGGGAGGGACTGAATGCGGGAGGGGCTGAATGCGGGAGGGACTGAATGCGGGAGGGACTGAATGCGGGAGGGGCTGAATATGGGAGGGACTGAATGCGGGAGGGACTGAATGCGGGAGGGGCTGAATGCGGGAGGGACTGAATGCGGGAGGGGCTGAATGCGGGAGGGACTGAATGCGGGAGGGGCTGAATGCGGGAGGGACTGAATGCGGGAGGGACTGAATGCGGGAGGGGCTGAATGCGGGAGGGACTGAATGCAGGAGGGGCTGAATACGGGAGGGGCTGAATGCGGGAGGGACTGAATGCAGGAGGGACTGAATGCGGGAGGGACTGAATGCGGGAGGGGCTGAATGCGGGAGGGACTGAATGCGGGAGGGGCTGAATGCGGCAGGGGCTGAATGCGGGAGGGACTGAATGCGGGAGGGACTGAATGCGGGAGGGGCTGAATGCAGGAGGGGCTGAATACGGGAGGGGCTGAATGCGGGAGGGGCTGAATGCGGGAGGGGCTGAATGCGATATCAGAAAAGAATAATGCTGCTTTTAAAATACCGTATACTGTACCGCGGTATAATGTCGGAACAGTGTGGTGATATTAAAAATGAGACACCACCCAGGCCAAGTGCTACGTGGGGGGTGATTGGGACCCAGCAATAAAATTTGCTGAGTTTGGCAGGGGGTAGGTGGCGGCAAGATTTGTTGATGGGGGGGGGGGGGGGGGGGGGGGCATTGCTGGTGGTAATATTTGCCAAACGGTTGCGGTGTTGCAGGTGTCAGGGCACTTGCTCTTAATTTGCCAGCGGAGGTAGGATGTCTGCGTAACACATACGCATTTAGCTGGATATGTAGTAGCTAAAGTTTTTCTTCTTATCATTTTATTTTGATTTTTTCATTTGATACTAACCACATTTGGTTTGCTACATATTTCATTACGCACCCATGCATGTTATTCTGAAGGATGTGGAGAGGGCCAGACCATATGCACTGCTGGTGCTGGTAGAGTGACTAGTCAAATGAAGGGACTGGGCTCGCGGACTGTAGTTGGAGGAACCATGGTGTAGATCATCCAAATATTTAACCTCAGGGTGATCAGAGGGTGTCTCTGCTTATTCCGTGGATGGAAACAGAATTCAAATCGAACGTAAAAAAAACAGCAGAAGGATTCCCTGAATCTATCTGAAATAGCATATTATTAAACTGAATATTTATATATGCAGATAGACTGGCATATTGAAATAAAAGGAATTAATAGCTGGCGGTGGTATGTTCTGTTTTGTTACTGTCTCTAAGCCCTATGGAGACAGAGTTAACTGCTTCCGTTTAGCTGTTTATTCAGTTTTAACTGGATTTTTTTAAACTGAAACCGTAAGTCTGCGTGTCATAATATATAAACAGAAATAATAGTTTAAATAAATGAATCAGAAATGAGAGGAGGGAGACAGAAACTAAACAAACAAGGAAAGAATTACAAAATAAACACATTCAACAATTTAGGAAAGTTTGAAAAAGAACCTGTACGTTGTTTTTTATGAAGTTCGGGGTAAAATGTGCAGTGGCGGCCGCTTTAACATAGAGCTGCGGGTTATTATACATTATTAATTAGTGCGGTGCCGCGCTGGTCTAGTCAGCCGTGAGTTACAGCATCATGATCTGCAATCACACACAGTTCCTCCGTTTCAGGTCTTTAAAGCCTGTGTGCTGTGGTTTGCATTCATCTCCCAGGACAAACATTTACACGCAGTAATTTGAATGTAGCTGAAGCGGAAGATGCTTATTACTCCGTGAGAGTGAGTATACAGTTAATATACTGCAGAGCTAATCTCACCTGGCCTGGGGGTTTGCTCATGTCAGCGGCTGTCAGTTAAATGGGGGGGGCAAAGGATTGTGGGCGAAACATGCAGCACCTCAGAGCAAAACCAGCCAATAAATATTTTATCAGAGTGGTATCCTCTCATTAGCGGAATAAAATGAGGCACTCTTTCTGATCTCTTATTTGACTTAGATCTTCGTGTCTTTCTAAGAGGATAGTGATGAGAATCAAAATGTTTTTGTAAGACTTTTCAGATATATTCAGCTGCTGTTAAAAAACGCCGATCTTTGGTGTTTCCCCCCTTGTTTAGATTTGTGACTTAAATCCAAGTTATTTAAAACTGCAAACTGTAGGTGTCATGACCTGCGCGTCCAGTCCTCATGTGTGCCACGCCCCCTGATCGTCCACGTGTGCTTCCCCGATTGTGATCACCTGTTTCCTCTGATTTCGGCTTGTCTTGTGTATTTAGTCTGCGTCCGAGTTAGTTTCCTTAGATTCGTTATTGATGTTCGTCGCCGTCTGCCCTGTCTTCCCTACTAAACCCTCGTATCCTGTCTACCTGCTCGCCTGACACGAGTCACAACAGTAGGGGTGAGTCAAAAAAGTCGAATAATATTGTACTTTAAACAATGAATCACATGAGGGGCGGGGATCGATCACATTCATTGGGATAAAGGCAAACAAACAAGAAAAAACTCTACAGGCTTATTTAATAATGAAGAAAACGTAAAGATCGAGGACAGTCTTCACAATGAGCATGTAGATTTTTATTCCCCCACCTTGCTATAAAGTTCCGTATTGGGTAGGCGATAAACACCACCCTCTGACTTGTATAATCAGATGAATTATTACCCGAAATAAGCAGCGCGCGTATTAAAGCAGTGAGTCGAGGCTTGGGATCTCCGTCGCTGCTTATGAGGCAGCCATCAGCTGGGTCCCGCCGGGGATGACAGCGCGGTGTTCGCAGTGTGAAGGCGCTAAACGCGCTCTGTCCCCGTATCGCTAATAAAGCGCTCCACTCACAGAGCCCAGACACATATACGTATAATTAAAAGTTAAATGGAATAAAAACAAGCGTCATAACAAACAATAAAAGCCGCCTGCTTGCTTCGTGAAGGCTGACCGCGTTCCTTTTTGCATGTGTCGCGGTTTTTCCCCCCGCAAGTGTGAAATTGAATTTAAATAATTTATTAGGTTTAATGTAAATTACTTATCCAGAGAGGTGTAAATATAGACCGGAAAAAGGCTTCATTACAAACATCGGCTTCTACTTGCTGCAGAGTCATTTAAGCACCGCCCAACCCCCGTAGGCTGAAGCGCACTCCACGGTGATTGATGAGGCCAGATCTGTGATGCATTTACCCGATCTTTTACATCATTAGGCATCGGAGTACTGATGAAGGTGGCTCTTCACGGGGTAGGAATCTGGATCCGATTGTGTTTCTTGTTTGAGAACGGAGCTCCCAGTAGGAAATCTATCATGGATGTCATGCACACCGTTTGCGAATGGAGATCGACTGTCCCCATGGTGGTACATGTGAGAGCTGATGCGATACAGGGTTACAAAACAGCCGCAATGAAGATGCAATTGAGATAACAATTAGCCAGCGTCAGTCTATTTTAGATTAATGGATCTGCATGCAATTACAGCAAACCTCCGCATACATGCATTATTAAAACATTATTAGATTCACTGGAAATTACATGCATTTTTTTCCCTCCTCCTTCTAATCACAGCTGTAATTAGTCTTGCCGAAAAATAATTTAAATTATACTGGCACTTCCTTAACAAATTACAATTGCAATAAGGGTGCAATCCTCAGCTCAGCAGCATCGTCAGTAATATTATACACATATTCGCTTCTGAGAGGCAGAATGGATGGGGAGGAGATGCTCCGGTTTGATGGGAACCATCTTAGGTTGATAAGTCGAGCAATGTCTGACTGTTTCAGGATTGAGACGATATTATTATTAAATGTAATTACCGTCATCATAACCATTATCATAAGATGGTAATTAGATCATCCAGAGGAGCACGGGATCCTGAATGCGAGAGAGAGCCTTCTGGGACTGCATCAGAAAGAAGAGGCAGAATGCAGACTAAGAACTTCATGGAGCTGTTGTCCTGCTGGGGAGGGGGTGGCATTCATCCAGACCTTTTTAAATTAAAGTTTAATATTTAGAGTGAGAAGTAAGAGGAGATTCAGACTCAAATAAAACTTAAGAAAAAAATAGGAAAAAGAGCATAACAGCTAGAAGCAAAGCAGTGCTTTATTCACCATTTGATCGGATACTTACGTTTCCACACACCCAGTCTTGTTGTCTGTGATACAATTTTTGAACATTTTGTATTTAGCAAACACTTTAATGCAAAGTGAAAAATATGTTTTGGAGAATGCAGAGTCAGACAGTCCCTGGAGCAATCAGAGGTTACGCGCCTTGCTCAAGGGCCCAACAGTGAAATTACTCTGCTGACCCTGGGGTTTGAACCAGCAACTTTCTGATCAAAGACGCAGTCTGCCACACAGCACCCCCGCCATACATACAGAGGTGAGAGCAAAGCTTGTGGTTTAAGTGTAACGTCTAGAATTTATCCAGCACCCCTGGCACATTTTTCAGTAGGTTAAGAGCCTTACTTCTGGGATTCAAACCAGCAACCTTCTGAACACAGGAACAGAGGTCTAACCTGCTGAGACACACACACACCTTCCAAGGAAATGTCAAAAGTGGTGTGGCAGGGGTTGGACAGGATTAAATGAGGCGATCCTCCAACGTAGAGCATTAAATCACCGCGTCGCTCCTCAGTGCAGAAACGGCAAGCAGCCAGCATCGGGATGATGTCAACAGCCGGCCACGCTGTGTCTTCCTGGGACTCCGTGTTATTTGTAAGATGTTTCCGCCAGATGCACTGTTACTCGATGATTGCTCCTGATCAGCACGGCACACTTCCCCACAGTGGCGGTGGCAAGCTGTGTGTGCGGTTTGAGGGTTGGGGGAACAGGGGTTCAGTCTCTGGGGAGACCAGCTCTCATGTTCCCACCTTACAGCTGAGCTGGAAGAAAATATTTTGGCAGCCCTTTCTGAGAAGCTGGTGCATACTTGAGTACTCCCAGGTATAACAGTGAAATAACAGTGAGATCCCAGCCACTGTCTCTATTTATAATATTGATGATAAGGAGAATAATCTTCCCTGATTCCAGCCAGCTGAGATAGCTCTGCGAAGATCCAGGATTTCATCATCCTTCCAACCCAAGTATTTAACTTCGGAAAACATTTTTTAACGTGTCATTAAACCAGACATTCGGTTGCACCACTACCGTGTACTGTAACCTATCAGCAGGTAAAGAGAACTTTTCACCTCTTTCAATTTTAGGTCTGATCGAGCATTTGGGCCAGTGTCTGAATTGAGAATTCGCAGGCCTTAACAGAATGCTCGTGGGAGTTTCACTTGCACAAAAATATTCTGAGGGTATAATGGAAAATGATTGGCTCAGAGATATGATAACCCATCAGATTACAGAGGAGGTGGGTCCAAGCAAGTTGGGGAGGTAGGACCAAGACATGTGATTGGTGGATCCTCCTCTAGTTGCTTGGACCCACCTTCTCTACAATGTGATTTGGTTATCTCTCAGAACCAATCACTTTTCTTTTGGCCCTCAGAACAAAACTCCCATAAGCTAAAAGAATAAACGATGGATTAGCTCACTGCTATGTTTACTATATTACAGCTGAATGACCTATGTTGTTGTAATTGGTGCTAAACTTCGTGCAAGCTGAAATGTCATTGGTACCATAGGAAAAAGGGAATCGTCCATTGCTCACCTAGGCGATGAGACATGCTAACATCACATAATGTCTTCAGTGAGCTAATTCAACTTTTCGATGTCTTACTTCCAAGCCAATGAGTCAATACACAGATACATGTCCTTATTACCACGACAGATTTGTCATTGTAGTGATTCTGTTGATATATATTTTTCAAAGGTACAACAGCACAGCCTCTCCTGTGCCAGGGTACAAATTCACATCCATAAAAACTACAATACCAGGGTCACCCCACTGCCAGCCCCCAACAATATACCTTCAGTCGCCTAAGGACAGTGGCGGTAACTGTTTAATTTCGCATTGACTGCTGTCAAAGACACGACCCCTCCACTAGTCCTCGAGGTCGACCAGAAATAGCAAAATTTCCAGTCTATTGTCATGGAAGCGGAGTCTGAATCCTCGGCGCTCAGATGGCGATATGGATCTGAGACTCAACACCGGGATAAGAGACGGCACGCCCCCCCTCGGGAGTTAACTGAAGTCAAACCCAGTCACAAAGACCCAGGCAACCTATCATTTACTTTCCCCTCCATCCGTTACATTTTCTGATTTTCCATTTAAAAGAAAACCCATTCAGCCTCCTACTTACATCCTATAATCCATACTAATTTGATCTAAATGTCACATGAAACCACACATTACATTTAATTTCTTAATTGGGTTTCTTTTACATGAAGCGACTCTGAAATTCCCCTTCACAGCTCTACAGTTGGATGTTCTACCAAAGCAATTCACCAATTAAGCCCTTTCCACACAGGTACAAACCGCTGAAGTCCTGGCACTTTTGTGTGAATCCCATTCAGCCAGTTGTCCTACAAGAACGGTTGGTCACATGATTCTGTGGGAGGTCACATGATTCAGAGCCAATCAAATCCCTGAGTACGTCAACATCTGGATGATATCACTTCGTAACACAGAAGTAACTTAGTCTCAGAAATATAAATCGCTTTTTTTAATAAAACATTTGTTGTAATGGTAAAGTTCCAGGATTTATTAGTCACATACATAAACATATTCAGTACATATGCGTAATAAATTTCTGTTTGCCACTTTCTTTCTAGATGCTGCTCCCAGGAAATATACTGTACAAGGAAAATAGTACACGCAGTCTCCAAGGTCAGAAAGTCCAACTCGCGGACAACTCATACTTGTGAACGAACATAAAGTCTTAAATTGAAAATTGTGGTTCATATCAAGAAACGCATGCACTACTTCGCGACGCTCATGAAAACATTGTGCAAATTCGGCAGTTTGTTGGCTCGAGGTATATAACAGTACTGTATATAGTTACTCTCATTATTGCCATATTATTATTATTATTTATCAACTATAAATTTAACTGAAAGATAGACTTAGGGAACGGATCTTGTTTGTAACCTGTGGACTGCCTGTACGACAAGGAAAAGATGTAAGATTGAATCAATAAAAAAAAAAAAAACAATAGAAATCAAATTAAAACAATGAAAATAAGGCAAGAAATTTCATCAGTTAACAGTAATTGTATTTTCTGTATGTAAGAGTTTACATCAGGAAGATGTAAAATACGTCAGGAGCAGCGTGCATATAGGGACTGGGCAGCTAGAGGTTGAGAATATTTATTATAAAAAAACGAAGAATATGCTAGATGATCTGGATGATCTGTTTGCTGAATGCAGTCATTTACTTAACCTTGACAGTGGCAGACACACGATACGGCCGCGTGACACGTGCTGAACAGGAAATACACAGACATCCAATAGACTCGCTGATGGACAGGCTTGAAGTTGATTTGTTTGAAGAGCGCGTCTCCGGAGATGCAGCCCGATCTACTGTATGCAGAGACATGACCTTGTTCTGCACCTGCTCCCTGCGTCCGCCACTAGGGTGTGTGATTGAATTCCCAAGCCTCTCCTCTTAAAAGCGTTGCCCTTTTCTTCACGACAAACACGTTTGATTTTGGATGCAGTGATCAAAGGCTCCTTGGGATCCCAATCTACCCAATGCTTTTTGAAAAATGCCAACAAAAGTACTGCAGAGGGAAGTACTATTCACCACCGCGATATGAGATTCCGGCTCATCCAATGCGGGGTCACCCTACTTATTTGCCTGCTGTTCCCACAAACCATAAAAGCTGTGCTTACTCGAACCTGCAGCTTAGCCATGTGAATAATAGGTTGGTCATGGTATATCTATTCATAATTGCAAGCCAAAGCCAGCTTAACCGCCCCAAGAAAATTAAAATTCTCCATCAGCGTGGCTGCTTGCAGAAGCTTGGCATCTCAGTGGAGGACGCCGGTGATGGATTCATCTCATGGAGTGTGTGGTGGTTCTATTGCCTCTTCACGCATCGGTAATGACGCATGATTGAAACCCCTGTCTAGGTGTAACGTATTGAAATGAAGATGGATCACTTCCTGGATGGCAACTGATTTAGTTCAGCTGTAAGTTCCTTAAGATAATTTTCGTCATAATAGCTTCATACAGTTACTGCCTCCGGCCAAAAAGGTGGGATGGGGGGGGGGGGTGGTTAAGCTTCTGCCACATTTCTTGCATGGATCAAAAATTATACTAAGTTCTTGTTTTACACGCCGTTCGACATTTTTAGGAGTGTTTCCATTTTTGGGTTAGTTTGCAGTTTAGACCCGATCCCTTGGTTGCCTCATTAGATACAGGCAGTCGGAATGGTAGACAGGAGCAAAGGACGTGAGCCCGGTCTGAGAATGGCTTCTTTATTTAGGGAATGGAAAAGGATGAGTCAGACAGAGCAGAGCAAGCAAACAAGAAAAGAAAAACAAATGGGGGAAGAGCTTTGGGATCGCCCAGCTCCGAAGAGGGTTCTAAGGGCTCAGGTGAAAAAACAGACCAGTTTATATACATCATAAGGAAGTGAAGATGGGTGGAGTCTACCTGACTCTCCCTCTTGGCAAGGCCATTCCCCCTCCAGACATCTAGGGTGCTGTGTGCAGCTCAGTGGGTTAAGAGGCTGTGTCAGTGGTCAGAAGGTTGTTGGTTCGAATCCCAGGCTCCGCAGGGTAATGTCAGCATTAAGCATTATATTAATTTCAAGAGACTGACTGACCTTGCTTTCTCAAAAACATGTCGCCTTGGATAAAAGCATCTGCTAAACAAATGTAAATAGTCGAAAACGTGGAGTATTCAACATTAGAACAACAACAGGCAGCTCTGCTAATCCTGCTTCATATATGAAATTCACATTTTCCCTGAAATGTTCTAGATGCTGCCTGGGAGTGGTACTTATTAATTATTCAGCATAACAACCTCCCCTGTCAACGACGCCCTGCTGGTGGCGCTGTGGCTCAGCAGGTACCTTGATCGCCTCACACCTCACGTCGGTTTCCTCCCACGTCCGGCGCAGGTGAATTTCATTTGTACGGCCCCTCTGATGTATCCTAGTGCGCCCTGTCATTGCTGGGATAGGCTCCAGGCGCTCCACCGCTCTGTGCTGGGTAAGCACTTGCAGAATAGGGATGACTGCCAGCTATATCCTCCCAGCTCTGTGCGACAGACCATTCCAACTGCCAAAGGTAGCTACGGCCACAATGAAAGCGAAGCGGACGACCTCTGAAATTTATCATAAGCCCTTCAATGTGACAGAACCCTGTTCTCTCTTTCTCAGCGGCTGTATTACTCCATTAGAGGCGCCGGTAAATAAAATAAAGTGCTACCAGGACAAGATGGCCTCTCTTTGCAGCTACTGTAGGAACTTAATTACTTCAGCAGGTTAGAACCACAGGTAGGCCTACTGTCAGTTTTGTGTCGACCCAGGATAAGCAAAGCGTTCGATACTCCCCCGCTACTTAGAGCTTAACCTCAGTAATTACCGCCGCCTGTGCGCATAGCGGTTAGCTTTTGAAGAGGATTGTCTGTTCCCTTCGATTGGCTTTTTTTTTTCCTCGTTAAGGGATGCCACCTAATTTCCTCAGCAGAAAAGCTCTTTTTCAGAAGCTTTCACGTGCACGTTTTTCCAGAAAGCGACTTAATTTGAGAACGGTGCCGTTTTTAATAATTATTATGGTCAGGTGGACGGGCCGGGCGTCCGCCGTGCCGGATTTTCTTGCCGCCAGACGCTCCGAGGTTTGGACGCGGCTTCATCGGGCTGCCGTGGATCAGTTTCCTAATTGGCTCCGTTTTACTTTGATTAATGCGGGGAGCAATGCGCGGGCGCAGCGATGAAGCGGTTAGCCATACTGTGGCGTGTAGCTTCACCCCCGGGGATTAGCATCAGCAACACTGAGCCGGATCACATGGTAACACCATCGAAAATAACGCAGTACCTTTATCTGTCTCCGGATGCCGGTGCCAGGTGCTGTCTCCTGAGGTAGATTCACACACAGGCTCTCCGCCATTTTAAAATCACGCCTGTATTTTGGGGAGGCGCTGTTTCAGAGTTCTGCCTTTATCTTTGGTTTTCTCGTATCCCATCATGCTCTCCTTTTGAAAGACACACGCATGTAGAGGTGGGCGTGAAGCTTGGGGCCTGAGTGAAGGGTCACTGTCTGTGCTGTACTTCTGAGGCATGTTTAAGAGGGGCTCAAGGACGTAGCGGAGATGCGGATGTTTGGCAAAACACAGGATTCAAAGAGGCCACCATCCAATCACCAGCACAGATGCCTGACCTACTGAACAATGCATCACCTGAATATCTGCAGACTCCCAACAGGGGTCACTGGTTGGGTTCGTTTCTACAACCTCTCTGTACCTTTTTGGACTTGCAGAGGATCTGGAAATGCAATCCTCGGTGTCCTTTATCTTCTCCCATCTGGGATGTCCTGCTGGTACTCGTGGCCAGACTGGGGCAGGTGACACTGCCATCCGAGCTCCGTAACCATCATCACTTAACCCAGTTCCGAGGAAAATCCTCCATGACTACCGATGTGTGTTACTTCTACTCCATGACCTGAAGGTGGCTGGCTTGAACCTTGCTTTGGTGTTTTTAGATGGCCTGTCATGGGCAGCCTCAACTAGTAATCAAAAGGGTGCCGCTTTATTCCGGAAGGTGTTGCACGCTTAATAGCCTATCTAAATTTCTTCAATAAAGAAGCCGCACTGCACCAAAGCAGAGGAAACTAAGAATGACAGCAATGGAAGACCAACTAACTTATAAACTTAATATATCACGTATGGTGTTCATCTAGAAGTTTCCTACGGAAATGTAGCCCTCCGTGCACCATACGACTCCTAATGATGCTGTCTCAGTGTCCTGGGCTCTGCTCCGCTCCAGGTTTGCAGGTCTATTTGTGTCTTATCAGTCTCAGAAACGCTGCAGTCATTTTTTCCAATTCCTCCTAAAATACATGTTACTCTCGGCGGCCAATTCGCGGGTCAAGACAAGCTATTTCCATTCTGTCACTCGCTGCGTTCTTGCCCCCACCCCCCACACCTTGTCCCGACGTACTTCCTCTCCACCTGCCAAGGCACAAGCATCCAGCTTCAAACAGGTGTCGATGCATAAAGATACGACTCGAAATACCCCCATTCTCTGGTTGCTATGCCCGTTGCTAGGTGTTGGAATTTTGGGCCCACCGCACTGCTGGAAAACAGAATTAAAGTTAAAGAATTAGAGAGGGATATTAAAGCTGTGTGTGTGAGTGGGGGGGGGGGTGGGTGGTACTGAAATTAAACCTCTGGCTCTATCTGGTTTTCAAGGGGCCAGGTGATTTATCCTTAAGTAAACTTGCCCGGGACCTGATAAAATGCTCCTGCAGATGTATTATGTGCTTGAGTGGTGTCCGGGTGAGCGAATAGCCTCAATGAATGGCAGCCTATTAGAGGTTTATTACCAGGTTTTGCCGGGTGAGCGGAGCGAGGCAAACGGGCGGTCTTGAGGCGCCCTGGCGAATGGGAGTGGCTCTCCCTCATCGGAGCGACTCCGTATGCCCCGCCTCCTAGCCCCACCCCCTTCTACCAAAGCGCTACCTCCTTACTGGCGATTTTAATTTGTCAAAACTGTTTACCAACATAATTCCAAGGCTATTACCGCCTTACAGGAGCCGAAAGGTAATGAAAAGTGTGCGGCAGGGGTGGAGGCGGAGCATTGGGGGGGGGGGTGGGGGTGATGTTCTGGGGGGTGCCTACAATGCTCCATTACTCCACCTTTTCCTTGCAAATCAATTACCCTCAAATGCAAATAGGGGGCATTATTTATTTGTCCATTAGCTATAAATAATTCAAATATTCGTTTGGTAGGAAAAACTGCACGCGGGAGTGTGTCAGCGGATAGAACAATGCACGGTTTAAATCTTTCATCAGGGATGTCTGTACCTCATTAGTTAGCACTCTGAAATCAATACCCCCCGACCCCCGCCCTACCCAAACCTCCACCCCCTTCATTCTGGACTGCCCGTTATTGTTTAGCGGAGTACACTGGGGGGCGGTGTTGAGGCTATAAGGCTATTTTACTCCGCCCTAATTCGGAGTTAATCAGATATGAAGTGGGAAGCGAGCCAGGGATTGGGGGAGAGGGGGGGGGCTTCAGATGACAGCCTCATTAGAACCGAGGGCTGGGATAACCCACCTCCCCCCAAAGGATGTGGCATCTGCTCACTGTCAGAGGGAGGGGAACTGGACAACTTTCTACTGTGTGAAGGTTGAAAAGGACCAGGGAGAGAGCAGTAGGGTGGCTGGTACAGTGGCGGATATGGACATGAGCTGCTGACCCAAAGGTTGATGGTGCAGGTCTCAGATCTGACCAAATAGGTGCTTGTTCTGATCCAATGAAGCACCCAGCCGTGAAAACCATCGGTCATGCTGGAGGAACCCGTCAACTGAGATCTGAGGAGGACTGTTGGCACGTTTAATATGCAGTGTAATAATAAAGCATAAAACACAAATAATCTATCTGCAATGCATTTGTTTTCTGAGACCATCTTGAACTCTTAAGAATAAATTTGTATGTAAATGAAAGAAAAGGGTCTAATCATAGAGCTGATTTATTGTGGGTGTGTGGAGCAAAACAAACATGCATGCAGCACTATATTCAACAGATTAACAAAAGTCAAAACAGTAAATAAAAATACACATATTTATACAAGTGCTAATAATAGCCTATCTCTGTTGTAGTAGCCCAGCTACAATCCAGCATGCTGACAGGCTAAACCTGACATGTAGCCCAGCTACAGTACAATCCAACATGCTAACGGTCTGTGCCTGATGTTTTAGAGCTACCACAATCCAACATGCTAACAGGCAATCAATGACATGTAGCCGAGCTACAATCCAACATGCTGACAGGCTAAACCTGACATGTAGCCCAGCTACAATTCAACGTGCTAATAGTTTGTGCCTTATGTTTCAGAGCTACCACAATCCAGCGTTGCTGAAACAAATGGCCAGTCTTTCTTAATTTGTTACATGAAAACCACAATGACAAACACAGAAACAGCAAGAAATAGATTACAATCAAAAAGTTCACATGATCAAATTTTATTTACAATAATGCATTTTTAGAAGTAGTTTTATTATACTTTTCACAGAGGGAATCAAAAAATAGAAAATCAATAAAGAGAAAAATTAATATTACAGTGAAAACGTTCAAAGGAAGGCAACCAGGCAGAAATAAACTGTGCAAAAAGTAAAAATAACAAATGAAGTTTCATATAATATTTGAAAATGTTCAGATGATGGAAGTCAGCGGCTACGGTGGGAGATTCTGGTCCGGTGATCCAGCGGTCCAAGCGTGGGCCGGCGCAGACAGTCAGGTCGGTATCCTGACCCATGCCAATGCGTGGACCCGTCCTCCAGACCCCGCTGAAGGCCGGCTGATGTTCTGTTAGCTCAGAGGCAGATGGTGCCGCGTGGGAGGTGGAGGGGAAAGCCGAGATAGCGGCTAACTAGCATGCTGATAAATAGCTAGCTTATGTTGGACTAATGCCAATTAACTCAGCTATGATGGCATAGTTAGAGGATTTAGGCAACCGCGACCTAAGAGAGCTAATGCTAAAATGAAACATGGAGTTGCTAATAAGGCTAATCAAGCGCTATGTTAGCACAACGACATCAATTGCTTAGTGCACAAAGAGCTCTGTGTTGATGGTGCATCCTGTACCCAGCACTATTAACTATTTAAAAGACTTAAATATGCCTCAGTGTGTGAAAGGGAGTGAGAGAGAATTCTGAGCAGGAGCAGGTGCTGAATAACAGCAGAGCTCTGTGTAAAAACTTTTGCAGCCTTAATTTTTGCTGCAGCGTAGTGACCAGTTTCGAGTTCATGGAACTCGATCTCTGTGATATTCCAGAGCTTCGGATAGACACATATAAAGGCATACTTGACTGGCAGCAAGTCTGTTGTGGTTGGTACAAAATATGCTTGCACATTATAGTAAAAGCGTCGGCAGCTGACATGAGTACTAGTTGACCTGTCGAAGTACCGGTGGGGGACTGATAACAGACTAAATGCAGGTTGTCCTAAGAGAGGCGAGACTAACAGGAACTACACCCCCTTTCTAAGTGTTTTTTGGTATGTTCTGTTCTTCCCCTGTTTTCAATAGAACACTGGTTCTAGCTGCCGCTATTCTTAAATGGAGAACTAACCAGCATTCTTTAAACTAGCAGTAAACTATACTCAAACTTTACAGTCTCAACTGGATCTACATTTTTGTATCATGAGGTTTTAATGCCGCTAAATACATTTGAATATACACTATATGGACAAAAGTATTGGAATACACCCCTTAATCAGTGAAATTGTGTGTTTCATTCAGACCTATTGCCACAGGTGTATAAAATCAAGCTCCTAGCCATACAGTCAGTAATAAGTCAGTTTGTGATATTTCCTCCCTGCTAGACATTCCACAGTCAACTGTATGTGGAACTAATGCAAAGTAAAAGTGTTTAGAAGCAACAGAAGCTCAACTACGAAGTGATAGACCATGTAAAGTAACAGAGCAGAGTCGATTGTTGAGGCGCATGGTGTGTAAAAGATGCCAACGCTCTGATGACTCAATAACTGCAGAGTTCCAAACTTCCTCTGGCGTTAACCCCAGTTCAAAAATTTGCGCCATGAGCTTCATGGAATGGGCTTCCATGGCTGGGCAGCTGCACGCAAGCCTCACATCAACCAAGCGCAATGTCGAGTGTTGGACTGAGTGGTGTAAACGAGGCTCTGGAGCAGTGGAAACGTGTTCTGTAGATTGACGAATCATGCTTCTGACTGGCCCGTACAGAGCCCTGACCTCAACCCCATCGAACACCTTTGGGATGAACTGGAACAGAGATTGGCCAGGTCTTCACGTCCGACATCAGTGCCTGACCTCACAAATGTTCTTCTGAATGAATGGGCAAAAATTCCCACAAAACACTCCAAAATCCTGTGGAAAGCCTTTCCAGAAGAGTGGCAGCTGTTACAGCTGCAAGGGGGGGGGACCAGCTACGCACTGATACCTATGGATTTAGAATGAATGCCTTTTATTGTCACTATTCACATGTACAATGAGATTAAAAGCAGCTCCTATAGTGCAAACGTGTATGTCAAACACACAATAAACAACAAACAAATAGTGCAAAAAGCTCTGTGGAGCTGTATACTTATGGAAGGAATAAATAACTGTGTAGATTGTGGCACATTATTTAAATATTACACAGTAGTGATGATCATGTGCAGTGAGTAATGGATGTTGGACACAGAGCGATGATATTGTACAGTGTACGGATATCGCACAGTTATTACCAATACCATTTAGATATTGGATATTGCACAGTTGATTGATAGAAGGTAGTCCATGGGGTTGGGGGGGGGGGGTTGGATTGTGTAGTCAGTGCATGTGTGAGTTTATTGTGGTTATGGCTTTTGGGAAAAAACTGTTCTTGAGTCTGTTTGTCTCACAACATTCTCAGGTTGGGAGGATGTGATGTCATCACAGTTCCTGTAGATGTAATGGTCAGGTGTCCCAATACTTTTGTCCATAAAGTTTATATTGAGCAATTTCTTTTCATCAGTTTTACTTAAGTCGTATTTTGTCTTATAATGGGGAGCTTTAACAGTTTTCGTCAGTGCTGGGCCTGATTCATCTTGTGACATTAACTGACTAGTCCGCTTTGAATTCCCCATTCAGCACCATGTAGCTTAAGAAACAGCAGCAATGGCTTCAAAGCCCGGTAAAATCTCCATGCAAGCCCACGTGAAGTACACCACGATGTTGCTCATACTCGGGAGTTCAAAGACGATCATGAAGGACACGTACAGCAGCACACGGTACAGGTCCTGCTTCTCAGCCACACATTTGCATGGGGCCCCTGAGGTATGGGGGCCCCTGGTAGATAACATACAGTCATTATTATTTAATATTAAATACATGAGTTGTTTATTTAGGAAATTTGGAATAGAATAGAATAGAATAGAATAGAATAGAATAGAATAGAACAGCTTTATTGTCATTGTACAACATACAATGAAAATTTAAAAACTTAGCTGAACGTAGCACCATCAAATAAACACAAACAATCATCAATCATCATAGTCTTGATCTGCTGCATCTGTGTGCATCACAGGCAGCATGTTATGCTAACCAGCTAGGTGGCTACGGATCCCCTGACTCTACAGATTAGCTATTTACTGTAGCTTACGGAACGTGTGAGTGGAGGGTGGGGGCCCCAAAAGTGACTTCTTGAGTGGGGGCCCCAGACACAACAAACACGCCCCTGTTCTCAGCTACCGGGTTTCCCAGAAAAAGGTTAGTACCCCAACTCGAGTGCCTGAATACCAGTATAGCCACTGGTCGGGCTTGGGTGTGAGTTTCCACTGGTACAAACGCCGCTTGGTATCCCTTATCAAGGTTGTAGTGTCTCTGTCATTTTTATCCCTTGCATTGCTAAACAGTGCTATTTATTCAGTCCTATTACCCATGTGACACTGCTCATGAGGTCCTTCTGGCACCTAACTGGCCACCCGTGTGCTGAAAAGAAGTCATAATGGCGGACAAGCCCAGGATGACCTCCGCCTCAGTTCGTGAGCTGTACTCCCACCGTGGGCCCGTCCTTTATATTTTCAGTTGTTTCTCTCGTTCCAAGGTTAAAATGTTTATGAATATAAAGTTGTTTACAAGTCGACACAGCTGGGGTGACCTAGTTTCACGATCGGCCCGACTGCGCAGCCAAATAACGCAGCAGGTTGTGACATCACGGGGGTGTGGGGGGAGGGGAGCTTCTGCTGATTTAGGATGAAATAGGGGAGTGATGAATGGCAGTGTTGATGGACAGCTAACAGCTTCCCGTTAAACTGAGACACTCGATACAAGACCTACGCTGGGCCTAGCTGGAGGAAATCTGAGAGGGCCCCGACGGATATTGACACAATCATGCAATCCCAAAGTACCACAGGGGCAGAATAGTCATGTGACACCAAGGAAGGGCCCTGTGATTGGCTGTGCCATTGTAAAGCACCCTATGACTTGTCATGTGATGCAAACAAGGCGCCCTGTGATTGGCTGTGCCATCGCAAAATTCCCTTTAGAGCAGAATCATTATGTTACACTGAAGTGGGGCCCTGTGATTGGTTGTGCCGTGCTGAAACACCCTGCAGGGCGGAATTGTCATGTGACATCTAAGAGGAGCCTTGTGATTGGCTGTATATTTCTGTTCTAGACCCATTCCTTACTGTTTCATGATGGACAGGAATGTCATATGTACAGGGAAAAGCTGGACTGAGGTATCTGTAAACCTTTCTGTGATGGACATGTACAAAGGAGGGGCCACAGGGGCAGTGGCGTCAAATCAAAGGAGATTGGCCCCCAAAGTGGCCCATCTCCTGTCACTCGCTGTGTCAAAGCATATCATTGGCTAACGATAAGGGTGACTGCTCTATATGAATTATGGCCCGTATTATGCCCCCCACTTTAAAAACATACTAAAATGAAGAATAAATGAACATTTAAAAACCACCATGAACCCTAAGGCTAATCTCTTGCTGTTCAGCAAACCTCAGTCATATAATACACACCTGTGAAATAAATGAGAAAATTTGTATGCTTTTATGATAATTTTGTTGCCTTTCATTTAAACATTAAATAATATATGATAAGCAGGTTAGGTCCGCTGGCGTATGTTATTATAAGTGCTTTAGAAGTTTAAATTATAAATTATAAGGATGGAAGTTTTTTTTCAATCAATAGCTGGAGAACAGCAGGGTTACATTTTATTTTGCTGAGTGCGGTTCTTTAAAGCAGCGTTTCCCAATCTGCTCCTCGCGGTTTCATTCCAGCTCCTACCCCGGGAGCTGGGAGGGAGCAAAAATGTCGACTCTCTGGTAGGGGAGCTTGGGGGGAGCAAAAACATGGACCGGCTGTGTGTCCCTGAGGACCGGATTTGGGAAACGCTGCTTTAAAGAAATGCGCGGTCGTTTGGGGAAAATTTGGCTTTTTCTGCAGGCCACGGGCAGCTGGCCCCTTAGGTCACATCTGGACTCTCATCTAATCAGTGCACCATTCAGCAGGAGTGTGAGGAAGCTGCCTGTTACCCCCAGACTGCCTATCTGAAGCAGTAATGCCCATTATCTCAACCGCAGGTGCATGATGAATCGAATGGGCAAGCAGCTTAAACAGTAAAGGACTTTGGGAGGCTGCACTTCAGTGGATCAGCTGTCTGGAAACACAGCCTCTGCTCAAAGCTGCTTCTCCTTCCCTTTATTACAGTCTGTGGTTCTCAACCTAAACATCGACACCTGGAACAGACAGTGTGACTTTCGGTCCAAACAGATACAAGGATTGTTCGGTAAATGGTGGTCAAACTGCAAATATGCAATCTGGACCTGTGGTTTGTGACTCAGAAAGTTGCCGGTTTGAATCCCACGCAAAGCAGAACAACCTCCTTTGGGCCCTAGAGTAAGACCCTTATCCAGGGTTTTATAGTGGGGCTGGAACAGCATTCCGGCACCTTTGTTAAATAAATACATCTGATTGGCAGTTTTATACATAATAATAACATGCGAGTTTATTTTTAGTGTCTTGCAGCTTGGCGTTCTTTCCAGCGGGTGCCATCAAGAAACTGAACAAATCAGAAAGTAATGTCACCCCACAGCCCCGCCCCCACACTCAACACACACCCCTTTTCCGTTCTCAGCCCTCCCCTTCAGTGGGCTAACAAGACAATGTGTGCAAATAAAATAGTGACTGTGGAACTAGCTAGCTACAGGGAAGTGAATGCAAAATTAGCTCTTTTTTTTTGATGTGGTGGGGATTTCAAATGAGCTCACAAATAATACCAAACAGACTAGCTTGGCTATCTGTCTTGCTAGCTATAGTTGGTGGTGGGCAGATATCCGAGAAGCTTTGATAACCACTTATCCGCTATCTCCAAAGTTTAATTTCATAACACTAAACAGCACTAAAAAATTTTACAGAAGCTAAAAATAACCACTAACTTTTATGATATGAATTTAGCTTAGGTTTGATTCTTAAAAACATACTTAATGAGCTGAAATTCTAAACTTAACAATTTAGTTCCGTAGGGCTGGAGTGATTAACCTGGGTATATTTAGGACTTACCCAACTGGGGATCGTTGGATTCTGTAGAGCAGGGGCAGCCAATCTTATCCGCAAAGGGCTGGTGTGTATGCGGGTTTTTGGGATAACCTTTAGGTCAGCTGTTCAAACCCAGGTATGAGCACTCTTCAGCCAATCAGTCCTCTAATTAGTCACCTAATTAGGGAGTTGCAATGAAGAGCCGTATACACAATGGCCCTTTGCGGATAAGATTGGCCACCCCTGCTGAAGAGTGTCCTGAATAAATTTTCTTTAAAAGATATTCTGTTTGCGAGATGTAAGCTGTTTTACTGGAGTCCCATTCCATGACTGCCTCATGCTGACAGTTCGCCCTCAGTGAAGCCATTTTGTGGACTACAAACATGGCACCGTTTGCCCAGAACTAGGAAGGAGGATCACAGTTCTCTACTTGTCTATAGCTGTGGGTGAATCTCAGTGCAAAGATCATACTTGTGGTCTTGGCAAGACTGGTCTTGCAAACTTGCCTTACAAGAATGAACTTGGGGTGCAATGAATCATGGGATTGGTTTTGTTTGGTGAGGATGCATCCGAAGTATCCATGATATCTGAGGTGGAGCAAGATGGGTCCATGGTATTGGTGAATGGCTTTCCAACTTGTCGTACTGGAACGCTGTTAACTTGTGTGCGACGTCATTCCCAGTTCCATGTCCCAACTTCCGAGGTAAATGGAACATAGCATAAATGTAACTGGATGAAGATAAAGTCCGTTAAAACTGGGGTACCCTGAACTAAGTGGAGAAATGTGGTCTGTATCACGAAGCAGGATTTCTTTTTTAGTTACATAATTTACCGGATATTTATCATCCTCTGTACTTGTGTTCTTAGTATCGGAACTGGAAATCCAACAAATTATGCAATTGGGAATGATGTCACACGCAAGTTAACAACATTCCAGTACAGCTAGTTGGAAATCCATTTACCAATACCATGGACCCATTTCGAAAAGTAAGATTTCTCTCTTAGCCGGATAACTTGTTGGATTTCAGGTACCCCGGTTTAAATGCCCTTTATCTTCCTTCACTTGCATTTAGACCAGACTACCTTAAATCCAACAAACTGTGAGCTTAGGCAAGAAATCCTGTTTTCTGAAACAGACTCCAGTATTAGCATGGCTAATTGTTAGGTACTGTTAGAAACTAACATACTCTAATGTACGTGGGTCGATGGCTTCTTGTCATTAATTGATTATTAAACTGATCTGCTGCCTGGACCTATGGGAGATGTTCAGGTTTTGAGCAGTTAGACCACCAAGAGCTAATGGAAAGATGGTAGTGGTGGATGCTAGCATGGTTCAGTTAGGAAAAAAAAAAGTTGTTTTCTGTGGGTCTTAAATTTCCAGCTTAAAGTATCTTCAGACTATCTGAAACATGACAATTAAGGGAATAAATCAGACGTTCCTCCCCCAGCCTTCTTTGATCCCGCACACCAGTCTGAAATCTTAGCTCATTTTCACATGACTCATGGATATCTCTCTTTAAGATATGGTCTGGTGTTTACAAGCTTTACTAGAAATTTTTATGAGACTTAATTAACAGAGAGTATTGCAGAAGTTTGAAGGACTGCAGGGAAAGAAACTTCGTTTAGGGAAAAGTGGCAGGAAAATTCTCAGAGCCACGTGAGTAAAAAAAAATATTATAAACTCGCCAAGTTGATTGCACAGGTGTCGCTGTTCTTTAACACCACAAAATTGCTGTGAAGAGGTTTTTTTTTCTCATATGCTTTGTAAGTATCCAAAAAATCCACAGAGCTGCTGAAATTGGCTAGACTGAGTAAATCTATCTTCTCGCGACAATTTCCTATGACAATCAGTCACGAGATGGAGGCCAGGTCCAGTTAAATGGCAAACACAGGACTGAATGAAGCGCAGAAAGAAGCCAAACCCAGAAATGTCAGGCTGTGATGAGAATCACACATGGTGAAACCTTACAGACAACCCGGCTCCTCATCTACATGCACCGAGGTCCCTTATACACTGCACTGTTCCTGTTATACCCTCACTGAGCACCCATACACACCATCCAGTTTCTGTTCCACACAGAGGACACACACATACTGAGAACCCTTACACACCATCCTGTTCCTGTGACACATACACTGACCAAACTTACACACCATCCTGTTCCTGTTAAATACACTGAGGACCCTTACACACCATCCTCTTCCTGTTATACACATAGTGAGCACCTTTAGAAACCATCCTGTTCCTGTTAAATACACTGAGGGCCCTTACACACCATCCTGTTCCTGTTATACACATACTGAGCACCCTTAGAAACCATCCTGTTCCTGTTAAATACACTGAGGGCCCTTACACACCATCCTGTTCCTGTTATTCTTGCACATGCTGATCAATTGGGTTTTTTGCTTTTCAAAATGTTTGTACGTAAAAAGACTGCTGTACAGTAAACAGAGCATGACTGCACACAGGATGTTATGAGAGCCTTGTGGCACTTGTTTTCATACTGAAAAAAAACATACATATTTATTTACTATTCACAGATATT
This sequence comes from Brienomyrus brachyistius, assembly GCF_023856365.1. Classification (NCBI taxonomy): domain Eukaryota; kingdom Metazoa; phylum Chordata; class Actinopteri; order Osteoglossiformes; family Mormyridae; genus Brienomyrus; species Brienomyrus brachyistius. Next base: position 15,448,625 of record NC_064550.1, read on the forward strand.
CAGTTGAATACAAATTTCCATAGCAGATCGCATGTTCTGTTCTGAAATGGAGGATGCATTTCTTGCATGCTTCTAGTCACCAAGTTTTGGGATTAAGGCCTGAATAAATTTACAAGTATTAAGTCATGGTTCAGGTCTTGGGGGAACTGGGTGTAGCCTCCCCCCACTCTAAACTCCAGGAGATTTTCCTGGAGGATGGTACCTCTGACTGAACCATCTCTCTATCACACATTGCATCTTGGGTCAAGGTGGAGAGCAAAAGTCCATTTGGATTACCCTTCTCTAGGATTAAGAGGATTAGGTTAGACCAGTTTTTCCCAACCCGGTCTGCGGGGACCCACAGACAGTCCGGGTTTTTGCTCTCTCCCAGCTTTTGCTCCCGGCAGCAAAAATGTGGACTGTCTGGCAGGGAACTGGGAGAGAGCTAAAACATGGAACCTCTGTGGGTCCTCAAGGACTAGATTGGGAAACACTGGGTTAGACCAATGAATTAGTGGAAATGAGGAAAAATCAATCATGGAAGATGAAAAACACCAACAGGGTGTATGTTCACCTAGGCTAAAATGTAATAACACGCCAGTTTGCCATTGAACTGTTGTTGGGGCAGCTGTATTGAATGGTAATGATCACATGACTATCCTCCATAGACTAATGGCATCCCTGCATGCCCAGTAAAGAGACTCTATCAGTACCATAACATTTATGTTTTTAAATGTATTTTGTAAAAGCACAGGCAAACAGTTCCTGGAGCAACTGAAGATCAAGGTTTTGTCCAAAATCTAAATGCTGACATTCCTCCACCAAGCCAGGGATTCAAACCAGTGACCTTCCGCTCACAAGCAGAGCACCGGAACCCACTGAGCCTCACACCAGAAAACAGCAAACCCAACTGTAATTTCACTCAAAGGTTTATTTAACTGCATGCAAATCAGATTTTGTTTTATTACTCATAATACAAGTCAGATACTTTCTAGATACTCAGATGGAAATTCATATGAGACGGGGGGGTGGGGGGGTTGGGATATGGTTTGCCACATAAATATTAGGTGTCATTTTCCCCAAATATGGCTTTCTTTTAAAGTTCTCTGAAGTGTATTTTTTCCACATTATTTATATTTGATGGATATGAAAGTCTAGTTTCCTAAAAGGCAGTGACAATATAAATATTTGAAATGTAAAACCTTTCAAAACCTTTTTTGCAATTTGCCTTTGAATTATGCATTAATAAAAAAAAAATCTAAAAATTAAGAGGGGAATACATGGATACTGCTGATCCAAAAGAGTGTAGAGAGGAATGCATGTTTAACACACACATGTACCTACATGCACACATACACACATACATACATACTTACATGTGTGAATTAGCCTCATTCTGACCATGAAACAGCATTTCAATTCCCTTGTATATTATGGACATATAGCGAATTGATAATAAAGGCCTATTTGATTTGATGAAGTCTTGAAGTAACGTGAGGATAAAATCCCGTGCTGGAGTAATCAGTCCTGTCTCTGCAGCCCTGGGGGTGCAACAAGTCATCCTTCCCCTGCGAATACCAACAGGGTTATTGGCTGGGGAGAAACTCAAAGACACTGGGTCCGAACGGGAAGACCGAATGCCGAGAAGGAGGCCCCCCCCCCCCCCATGGGGCGAGACTAGTAGGAGCAGTGGCAGCGTTTACTGCCCCCTGTTGGCTACAAGTACTACAATGGTTGGCCCCCAAAGTGACTCGGTGTGGGGCCCCTTAAATAACAATCACGGCTCTGGGTGGAGGCCTCAGCCGAAACTCTTCTCTACAGTAGCCATGAACGTTTTGATGGTTTGATATTTTTATTATTGTTATTTTTGCTGGGGGAGGAAGTCACACCTTCAGGAAATTACAACATAGCTCCTTAGGACAGGAAAGACTTACACCTACAGCCCATAGATACACCCCCCACACACAAAAAAATCCCATTCATGTTTAGACAGAGTGCTGTTCCCCCCTCCCCCCAGGCAAAGTACTCTGGAACAATCAATGACCGGCGAGGCTGTTATTGTGGGCTAATGACCCCCTCACTTTATACCGACAAAGCTGAAATAGATCCCTAGGAGAGAGCAGGCCTGAACAGCCCAGTGGTATAACCCTAACATTACAGGTGTGTCTCTATTGCGGGCTTGATTAGCTTTCTGTCATGGAAAATAAACTGATTAGCAGCGGAAGAAATAATGAGGGCATTATCAAACACAGCTGTAAAATAATAAAAAAAACCGATAAGCTATAGCCTCAGGGTTCGATTCAGGCCTTAAAACTAACCACAGAACCGTCCAATATTATATTTTCTATGTGAAAATTGACTTTTATTCCGTAAAACACTAATGGCTATCAAACAAATGCCTTCAAATGCACTTTGCAGCTTAGTTTAGAGTGAATCTGACGGCTGAAATGTTTGTAGAAGATGTTTCATAGACAAACACAAAGGACGAGGTGAAGAGCGGAGCTGGTTCACTGGCTGCGGTTCGATCCGCTTTCCACCTGCATATTCCCAGTAGGGTATCTGTCTGAGGTTAGTAAGCGAGATTGTCTCCCTTTTCAGGCACGGTTCTCTCACTTGGGTAGGAGGCCCTGTCTTGTGCTCTACTAACTAACAGAAGATTGCATGAATGCACAGAGACTCAGCAGGCAAGACCATGAGTCCAAATAGGGAACGTCTGCCCTGGAAGTCAAGCAGCGTTATTTGTACAGGAAAAAGAGCACAAAGTCATAATACATCCTTTGAATTTATCCTCTCCATCCATCCATCCAGCCATTTTCCAGCTGCTTATCCTGGTCAAGGTGGCAGAGGGGCCTAGAGCCCATCCCAGGCAGAACAGGGTGGCAGAGGGGCCTAGAGCCCATCCCAGGCAGAACAGGGTGGCAGAGGGGCCTAGAGCCCATCCCAGGCAGAACAGGGTGGCAGAGGGGCCTAGAGCCCATCCCAGGCAGAACAGGGTGGCAGAGGGGCCTAGAGCCCATCCCAGGCAGAACAGGGTGGCAGAGGGGCCTAGAGCCCATCCCAGGCAGAACAGGGTGGCAGAGGGGCCTAAAGCCCATCCCAGGCAGAACAGGGTGGCAGAGGGGCCTAGAGCCCATCCCAGGCAGAACAGGGTGGCAGAGGGGCCTAGAGCCCATCCCAGGCAGAACAGGGTGGCAGAGGGGCCTAGAGCCCATCCCAGGCAGAACAGGGAGCACAAGGTTGGGGTACATGCTGCATAGGACGGCAAATACATTGAACAAAGACACTAAAACAAGACTCTCACTGGATCAGCATAGAAAAGGGTCTTTGCAGTTCACGAACAATAAACAATCACTGTTCAAGCATAGTGAAGTGGATTTGTACAGCCAATATACCAAAATTAGCACTAGAAATGATTACGTTTCCACCCATCATAGAAGGGTTAATGCTGACTCTCTGTCCCATTTCCCTTTGCTCTGTGTTATATTTTGAAGAGGATATTTTATAAATCCAAGAGCTGGACATTCTGCTCTGTCTGTCATCCTTGTCAAAAGGTCATTGAGATGCCTACTGTCCCCAAAACCATACAAAGAAACCAAACCTCAGGTACCAGAAGTCATTAAGTGGAGATCCATACTCTACACAGCCACCTTTCGGCATTTTCGAGGTTCTACAATCGCTGGTTAGCCGTTCGATTGATTTATAAGGGTCTGAACTGTGGCTGAATTGAGTTTGTAAAGTTTTGTGTTTTATTCTGTCAATACTAGTTAGTTACAACAGAACAGGTAGAGGAATAGTGCAGAGCCCGGCAAGGGAGCAAGGTGTTGATTGGCTTAAACAGGGCAGCCATTGTTATTCTTAGCCTTGCGCCAAATCCCTGTGTGTTAACAGAACTTCAATGCTCTCCATTTGTCTGGTACTCCAAGCTTTGAACTCAAGAGAAACCGCTCATTTTATAACAGAATAATTCAGGGGCGGTTTTAGGATTTTTTGTGTCTTCATGTGGAGGCAAATATGGGCTTAATTCCATACGGAAAGTCTAGCCTTATCACTAGCCAATGGTATGTTTTGAATCGGTGAGTGACAGGAGAGAGGGCACTCCGGGGGCCAATCAGATTTTAGCTGGGGCCAGTCTTCCTGTGGCACCACCCCTGTATGAGCTCTTGGCATCATCAATGGATAATAAAGATTCAAAGTAATATACAGTACAGTGCAAAGGTCTTAGGCAGCTAAAGAAAATGATGTTTAAATGATCTTCATGTTGGTGTAAAACTCTGATATTATGCCTGACAAAAGTGTGTCAGCTTCGCCACTTCAAACCCTCTGCCAAAGTCACCCCAGTGTTTGCAGCATTCATCCAATATACATGTGTATTTTTTTTTTACTTGACCACTAGAACACCTTGTATAATCGGTATCTCCATCCATCCATTTTCCAAACCGCTTATCCTATTGGGTCGCGGGGGGTCCGGAGCCTATCCCGGAATCAATGGGCACGAGGCAGGGAACAACCCAGGATGGGGGGCCAGCCCATCGCAGGGCACACTCACACACCATTCACTCACACATGCACACCTATGGGCAATTCAGCAACTCCAATTAGCCTCAGCATGTTTTTGGACTGTGGGGGGAAACCGGAGTACCCGGAGGAAACCCCACGACGACACGGGGAGAACATGCAAACTCCGCACACATGTGACCCAGGCGGAGACTCGAACCCGGGTCCCAGAGGTGTGAGGCGACAGTGCTAACCACTGCACCACCATGCCGCCCCTAATCGGTATCTCATTGACTTTTTTTTTTAAACTAATTAAATTAATTAATTTATTAATTAAGTGAACTGGTGGTGAAATTTAACAAATACACGGAATGGCTGGGGTGCCCCTGAGGAGAGGTTTGGGAACTGAAGCGATGTTCATCTAGCCAACCAGTAAGATATCAGTAACTTTTTGGAGAACCGAAGAGGTTCTTGCTAGTTTTTGTTATGTTACTCTGAATGTGCATATATTCTAATACTAGATTGTGGTTTTGTTCTGAGCGATTGTGCAGTCACTACCCAGGTAATTAGCTACAATCCTTTCTTTTGACTGCCTAAGACTTTTGCACAGTACTGTAGTCCATACAGCGATGATTATTCCAAATTCTGTCCACCTATCTTTGTTTCCATTCCACGTTTGGGGGTAAAAACAGAACAGAGAGCTCCGTTTTATGACCGGTGTAAAAACGGATCGCAGTATCTTCCCGGGGTGATGGTGGGCAGCTGAGATGGCCCACGTCAAGGTTTATTGGGCAGAGGAAAGCAGAGGCAGACGGAAGCTTTAATAGATTTCAGTTGGGCTGGGTTTGGCCGGCGCCGGACTGGTAATCAGCTCACACAGATTGATATGATGATCCCGTGAGCAGCGTGTAAAAGGGGGATATTACTGGCGGGGAGACAGATAGAGAGAGAGGAATGAGGGGCAAGCGAAAGGGAATGTGGGTGAGAGTTTCTGCTCCATTTCATTTTGGTTTTAGGAAGTTCTCTGTAGTGGGTGTTAAGTGGAGGCTCCAATGGCAGTGGGGAAGATGGGAGTTTTGCAGGGTTGAAATGACCCGCATTGCCACGTTTGCCCACTAGGGGGAGCAGGGGCTGCCAGAATAAGAAGCACGTCTATCAGTCACACCACGGTCCATTTTTACATTTTTTTTTTTTTTTATTTGGCAGATGCTTTTAGCCAAAGCGATGTACAGTTTTTGAGAAATCAGGTCAAACAGTCCTTGCAGGAACTGGGGGGGTTAAAGGTCTTTCTCTAGGATCTCACGGTAAAATCACTCTGCCAGTACTGGGAGTTGAACCGGTGACCTTCCGCTTACATACTTAATGAAAGCATGCCGCCCGTTTCGCCATATGTTGCACGTGCAGATTGCCCGCAAACCTGCAGAATCATGCAAATATGGAGGCCAGAACAACACAGACCGGAAGTTGATTTTATGTCATCGAACATTGAACATTAGCTGTGTGGGCACATTAAGTGAAGTATGAACAGCACAGTTAGTGATCACATAGACTGAAAACGGCTGAAGCTCAATGGGAAGAATATCATATAGTTTACGGTAAACTTTATGTAACTTTGTAATATTTTTTGCACGGTTGGTTTTTGTTAGTTATGCAATTCAGCAGCCAGCCCTCAACATCGAATACAATCAGCCTTGGGGGCTTTCTGGCAATCTACTGAAATAATGAAGCAGCGCGTAATTAATTTCAGGGTTTAAAATTCAGATTCTGAGCCACTCGGATACACAACATCTACTGTTTGTGGCAACACCCCTCCACTTAATTATATTAAAGATTCCCACGAGGGATGGCAGAGAGGCGGTGGGGGCTGTAAATCATGCCACGGTCCTCCGAACGCTGCAAATGGGCGCAGGAGTGGAACGGAGATGCGGGGGAGGCACCCTGTCTTGGCCAGCATGCCAGCCGGGGGGGGGGCGATTCGTTTGGCTCTGTCCCCACAGCAACAGCAATGACACAGAGCATAAGAGGGGCCTCAGAGAGGGACTGGCGTGAAGTCGCTGGTGCATGAACATGAAGGGAGGTAAGCGACAGACAGGAGACTCCAGGAGACTCGAACACTGCGACCTTTTTGTCTTCACGACAATGCAAACGAAACAAGAGCCGCAGAACGAACAACAGTAAGCAGGTAGAATGTACAGAAGAAAAGCACCTTCATATAATTACCAGGTATACCACCACTCGAATCACACATTTGTGTGTGGCTCCCACAGTTTAGGGGCCCCCTATTGGGCACAAACAGTTACTACACCAAGTATTTACAAAATGCATTTCTTATTTAGAATCATCTCGGTGGGGGGGGGGGGGGGGGGTTGACTTCAGTGGGACTGCAGAAACAACAAATTGACCCCTGATACCGATACTGTAACAAAGGTATAGTGTGGACAAACCACTAAAACAATAGGGGGTGTAATTCAAAGGAAATCGACAATCAACCCTTCTAGTTCCCATGCTCATCTTATCCTGCGATCTGGAACCTTGGTGAAAACAGCAAACACAGAGATCAGGATTCACTTCCTTCCTAGGTAATTTTAAAACATCCCCAAGAAAGCAGACATTTGGAGAAGAGCATCTTTCCCATGTGAAAATGCGGATGGGTGCTTCAAGGAGTGAAAACAAAAGAGGCGCAAGGTTTATTCAAGAAGACTCCATCTATCGAAACATGAAGTTCGGTGTCTTATTGCAGAGAAAGGCTAACTATCCTGAGTGAGATTATCTGGCTACAGTCATAATCTGGATTTTTCTGGTTCTTTCCTCCTTCCTCCTTTGTGTCAGGTGAGAGTTAATGTAATAATATGCTGGATAAAGTCCAATTATTAGTGTTTGATTTCTGAAAATAATGCATAACGACTTCAGAATTTTCCAGTAGCGTATGCATTAGGTTCTTTTCTCTGCTGTACTGTGTATGCACCTGCAGGGCCATTTAAAAAGTGTGAAGAAACATTAAATCAATTGAGCGGAAATTAAGGCCTTCAACCAGCATTAGCAAGCCTGAAATGCTATTCCCAGATGACTTTGATATTTTCCTTATCATCAAAAATGAACCTATATAAATGCTCTGGAGACATAACGTATGTGGAACCTTATCATGCTGACGGATCGGTTCCGAGGGGGACAAAATTCAGCGTGACGCTGCTGCTTGCCTTTGGCTCCTTGTGAACTTTCAAGTGAGACAATCGATATACGATAAAGTCAGCGTGACGCACGCTGTATTTTGTCTGTGCATGAATAGATCTATGGATGTTAAAGAGAACGTTACATAATTAGCTGCAATTAATATTATACAGATTAGCAGTACAATGCAAATTTGAAAGAAAAAAAAAATATGGAATTCTGAAGGAATAGGGCAACTATCTGCCCTAAACTTGCGACAAGGGCCTCAAACGTAGTAAGTAGCCCTGCCTCCCAAGCTTCCATGGAGTGTATTTTCCAGACATCCCACCTCTCACAGAAGTTCCAGGAGTCTCCGGTAGATTGACAGCAGCTGCCTGACATCCGCAAATGATGCGCAATGTGCCGGAAATCTGTCGTTCCGCTATTGCAGCAGTAGTAAAATTATCCGGCAAGAACCTGCAACCTCACTGCAACCTCGCCCGAAATTTTACCACCACCCTCTAGCCCTCCCATCCAACTGCACTTCAGATGGCAATATATATATACAGTATTACTGTAATACCAGCCAAGCACTGACATGCATGTATGTATGTATATATGTGTGTGTGTGTGTGTGTGTGTGTGTGTGTGTGTGTCATTCGTACCCTGACCACCTGACCTGCGAAGCCTCCACTCACATAAGGCAACTATTCCATAATGTTCCAAAATATGCTCGAGGAAGGACGGAGTCCGTGGAACACATAACTGGGAGATGCGAGTGTAGCAAAGCCAGCAGAATCGCTAAGGCGCCGCTATGAGTGTCATAAAAGGAATTTCAATGAGACCAGTGGGTCAGTCCCTTTTCCATAATCACTTATACAGTGCGAGGTCACAGTGGGCAGGGGACCCACCACATGTACAACGGGTGAATCTAAGTGTTTTTGGGATCGCAGCAGAAAACCACAGTACCTGGAGGTACAGGCATGCAGACTCCACCCACGCACTCAGAGGGTGGGAATCGAACCCGCAGCCCTGCAGGTGTGCGGCTACCGTGCTACCCGCCGAGTGTTAGCATCGCTGCAAGACCAGCGTGCATCTAATCAGAAGAATGAGAATTCAGAAGCGGCTTTGGCAGCATGTCTGGAAAAATACCGGGGTCGTGTTATACACCTCATCCTGCAGCTCCACCCGCCCGTTCTGGGACTACACCCAAAGTTCACATGTGTGAAAGACAAAAGAAGGGTTTGTGCGATTCACATTGCTCTCTGTTACCGCGACACCCCCGCATATGCCGTTTAGGGGGCCCGTAGAAGCCTCTGCTCGCCCCCCTCTCCGCACAAGGACATGGGAATGAGTCACCGGCAGCAGCAGAGGTCGGGGGTGTTTGCGGCGGGCCGCTGTGCCTGTCCTCCTGCTCGGGGGAGGCTCGCAGGACTCCAGGGCCAGGACTTGTCTCCAAAACGATACCCCTGACATTTGTAGCACCCCGCCATGGCTAGAAAACCACCCCCCACCTGTGCTGGACTGACATTTAGCCCTGAATTGAAATACTGTACAATCACAGCAGACTCTGTGCCATGAGACCACAACACATATCCTTTTACGATGTGCAAACCACATATCGAGGGAAAAGGGCTATCTATCTATCTATCTATCTATCTATCTATCTATCTATCTATCTATCTATCTATCTATCTATCTATCTATCTATCTATCTATCTATCTATCTATCTATCTATCTATCTATCTATCTATCTATCTATCTATCTATCTATCTATCTATCTATCTATCTATCTATCTATCTATCTATCTATCTATCTATCTATCTATCTATCTATCAAGGAAATGTTGTGAAAATATGGGTGAACCCTATAAAAATGTGGACCATGTCATTCCTGTATTTTACTGCTACTTACTTACTACTAATGTCCAGTAGCTATTAAAGGCAGTTTCAGCCAGATGCGGAGCTCTGTGTAGGATAGCAGGGCTGCATGTGTGTGGATGCGACATGGGGGGGGGGGGCAGTCAGGTGGCCAGTCAGCTGTACTGCTGTTTCCTTCCACCCGTTTCTTAGAGATGGCAAATGCTTGTGTTTCAAATGCCCAAATTCTGTTTTTTTTTTTCTTTATCTTTCTTTGAGAAAAAGCTTTTTGAGTTTCATGTTTCCTCCCTGCACTATGTCTCTTCCAATACTCCTCCGTCCCTGTAGACCATCCCCAAAAAAGTCTCCAGTTCAGTGCCCCATCACCATCACATGGTTCAGCTCTCCATCTTGAATGGAGAGACAGTCACCCCCTAGCTTTTCCATCGAAAACATCGATTGAAAAAGTACTTCAGGCTTTTCCTCAAACCAAATACTGCATAACAGTTTTTTTCTTTCTTTTAATTTTGTGCGAAGCATCTACAATCTCTCAGTAATTGTGCTCTACCCTCGGTGTAGAATTGGGCAAATTGTAAGGTTGGCTGATTGCTCCACGTAGGAGAGTGAAATTCTCTGTGAGTAAATGACCTCAGGAAGGGAGGTGGGATTAAATGGCATGAATCTGGCTTGGCGTGATTAGTAAGAAAGGCATGCGGCCACAAAAAAGGGTGTACGGAATGCAAAACAGCAGTCGGGAAAACGACAGAACGGTTATTACTGTGGCATGTAGCCGGACGGTAGTGAGACATGTGTATGTACACAAGGATGGTAATGAGGGGAAACTCAACAGGCCACAGAAAGGGCTCGAAAATAGAGAACAGCAGAGCCTGAACATACAGCTCTTTCTTTCTTTACTACATAGTCGTTAATGTGTTTCTGTTTATCCAAATAGAGGTGCTATATGGCTATGCCTGTGATCAGAAGGTCGCCAGTTTGAATCCTGTGCTCAGTAGAGTACCCCCCCCCCCCCCCTGTCATCTTCTATACAAGCTTCTTCTGACTTCTATATATGTGAGTCTGCCTTAAAAAGGAGAGCATGATGGGATATATGACAAAAAAGCAAATTCCACAGTATTGGAACACAAATGGCAAATAAAGCTGTACCTCATAATGACATATCACTCAGATTCTGGGTGGGCCTGAGATTCCTTTCTCCTTATAGTCTGAGGAACCTTTCGTGGTGAGGAAAGTATGGATACTGAATACGCTTCTCACCTCCTGTTTACCGATAAAGCCAAGAGCGGTCAGCAGAGAGACGGTTGACCTTTTCTCGGATTCCTACCCAAATCGCAACTCCGTCGCACATGTGCATCGCGGACATCTAGGAAAAAGGGATCAGCCAGGGTCAGCAAGACTGTCAGCATGCAAAGGTCACAGGAGTGCCATCGTAACGCCATCATGACCTCATCCGAGAATGCAAAGGCCACGGGAGTGCTGCAATAACTCCATTATGACCTCATCAGAGAATACAAAGGTCATTGGAGCATTGTTCTAATGACATTATGACATCATCCGAGAATGAGCGAATTGGTCTGCGAGACATAGCTGATATGCTATTATAGGTACAGTGCTCCTGTTGGCTCATATCAGTTAATGGTGATTTGCATGAAGCAGAATGATCTAGAAATGAGCTGAAATCACCGATGGCACTTGGGCCACAAAAAGGCAGTTTAGCACGCAGACTTTTAATTATGAAATGACCTGGGTATTTACTGACTAGCACGCAGACTTTTAATTATGAAATGACCCGGGTATTTACTGACTAGCACGCAGACTTTTAATTATGAAATGACCCGGGTATTTACTGACTAGCACGCAGACTTTTAATTATGAAATGACCCGGGTATTTACTGACTAGCACGCAGACTTTTAATTATGAAATGACCCGGGTATTTACTGACTAGCACGCAGACTTTTAATTATGAAATGACCCGGGTATTTACTGACTAGCACGCAGACTTTTAATTATGAAATGACCCGGGTATTTACTGACTAGCACGCAGACTTTTAATTATGAAATGACCCGGGTATTTACTGACTAGCACGCAGACTTTTAATTATGAAATGACCTGGGTATTTACTGAACAGTTCCAGGAAACCTAGATGAATCGGGCTGTCGGCCGTCGAGATGAACGGGGATTTGGGAACTTCAGAAGAGCCAATTAACGCTTGTGATGAGTCAGCATTCGGGGCCAAATTAATGAGGGGAACGTGAGCCTCTCCGAAGAACAGGGAACAAACCAGCCGACAGTGACCGTACAGATGTTAGCCTACAACATCGTCCGACGGGACATGTGGTGTCGAAGGTTGCTGCTGTTTTGGGGATTCTCTGCACAGTTTACCACATGCCTGCTCGATAACTTACCTTGTGAGCATGTGACCAGGTACAGATTCGATGTTTCTAGCTCCCCCCGCCTCAAAAAGTAACCCCCTTCCCTATAGTTACAGTACAGTATATATCATAGCTAGCTAGCTGGTTAGAAGAACATACTGCTTCAACATCTCCTAAATAAGGAACTGGTTTAATTGATATGTAATGACTGTTTGTGGCCAACAGGGGGGCAAATGCGTGGTTGGAAGTGGCGGTAAACACTGGCCACTGTACATGCCCTGGGTTCTGTGTGAGGGGATTTGAACTGACTGGGGTTATTTATTAAAACCCACCTGCAGCAAAAAAGAAAAATCAATGGATTTCAAAGCAAGAGTCAATGGCTTCATGCCTACAGAGCCAGACAAAGGGCGGTGAGGTTGGTGCGTGACGAGTGCCCCGCCTCAGGGCAGGTCATGCTGTGACATGGAGAACCAGGAGGGGGGGCCGGGCTTCGGGGGCTGATTTGGCGGGGGAAAGGGGGGGGGGGGGGGTACCAGCCCATAACTCCATTGATCTCTGGTGCTTCTATTAGGGCTCTGAGGTGCCGTCATTACCGAAACGTCTCAGAACACCACAGACACGAGCTGACGACGGCACAATATTGGCAGAGAAAGCCGTGCAGGTAGTTCTGTTCCACCTGCCCGGCATATCGATGCTCTCAAGCGCTGCAGATAATTAGAATTTTATAGTGAGAGGTCTATGTGACTCATTTTGGACGGCGGTGCTATTACAGACCTCAAATGCTGCTGGATTCTTTACTCTCAGCTGAGGGGAGCTGGGCGCAGAGTGTGACATATAAAATGGAACTATATTACCTAGTCATATTATAGCTCCGGTGTCAGGCAGGATCTACTGAAAAAATCATCAAAGTGCTTTCGCTCACTGCACCTTTCAGAATCGCAGAGCAGGAGAGACACGCTGCAGCATTACAGCCCTCCCGTCCGATATCTGTCCATCCATCTCTCTACGCACGTTTCTCTTTTATCTTCTCAACAACGCCGGGTTAATTTCATTACCGCCTTCCATGCATTCCTAAACGGCAAACGACACGAAAGATACGGCAGAGATGCAACAACATTCCAAGAGCGGGTGGAGAGGATAGACAGACAGACACAGTAGAAATATATTTTTATTAAATATATTAAACAAAGAGGCAAAAAAACTGTGACATTGACCCAGCATGTATATATAGTGAATTCTGATGGGTGTGACTCATCAACCATGATGTCACTATGATGTGCCTTTTGTTAAGTCCTTTTCATATAATATGATAAATGTCCACTATTTCATAGTTTTTATTGAACATAAATCTTTTTTTCTTGACAGGTCTTGGCTCTGCATCATCTCTGAATTCATGGAGCGAGATTCTGCGTGTGGCTGGAATCAGTTAATTAAGGGATGCGGGAGAGGTGGGATTTTTTTGAACCACTCTGCTCAGTCAGACTCGGCAGTGTACGTCCCACAGCCGTGCTATCCAAAGATGGAGCTCAGGGGTGGTGGGATGTCACATGTCACATGTGCACCAATCACGTGAGTCCTTGTGAGGGGTACGTGCCCCCCCGCCCCACCCCCATGCTACAGATGCTCTCCTATAGTCCACATCAGATTTCGAAGTCAGAGGTCCAGATGAACGTCAATAACAAAACAGCATTTCATGGACTTTAATGAATTAACAGTAACGTTCGATACAGACATTGATATGAACCAATAATGAGAGCTTAACATAAAGATTTAATGCTCCCTGATCGTTTAGACACTCTGTAATTGGCGGAGTGTTTAAGATGAGTTATATGTGTGTGAAGTTTGGTGGTTCTACATTGCATTTTTGTACTTCATACCACAGTAAGCCTTTCTACATGAACCACGCTGACTCATGAGGTGCATTATCGGCTGGGTCATCCAAGAGGATAAACATGGGAATTGAAACAAAGGAGACTCTTCAATGATCTTGCTTCAGTTCCATCTGAATCTGAAGGACAATCGATTGTGCTCTCAACTGGTTTGACTGGGATCCTTGGTTTCGCAGCTTTGTGAAGCTCTCCTGGTCCTTATCACTTTTTTGAACAAAGGAATCGTCACCTTTGTTGGTCACGGCTACAGTGTAAAAGTCCCTAGTGCCTGCAGTGTAGTGACTGCTTGTGGTCAACAGGGGGCCCCAAACCTCGGAGGGCCCATACAAATGCCTGGTTTGTGTGGCAGTAAACAATGCCACTGCTTCCATATGGTAATTTCATTCCATAATCAAATATTCAAAGGTCATTAAGTATTTTTTTCCAAAACAAAGACCATTGATTATAATTTATAATTTATACTGCTACCTTGATGTCACGAAAAAGGATATAAATATAATGTTGCACAATTCAATGGATTAACGTCTCTATTTTCACATAATGGGTCACCAAAAAGGCAAGTTTTCATGTAAATACATGTACGACAGGTTGTGCTTTGTGTGATGGAGTGTTTTCCCGTCTAAGGCGTACCCCGACCTCGTGCCCTGTGATGGACTGGCATCCCGCCTAAGGCGTACCCCGACCTCGTGCCCTGTGATGGACTGGCATCCCGCCTAAGGCGTACCCCGACCTCGTGCCCTGTGATGGACTGGCATCCCGCCTAAGACGTACCCCGACCTCGTGCCCTGTGATGGACTGGCATCCCGTCTAAGGCGTACCCCAACCTCGTGCCCTGTGATGGACTGGCATCCCGCCTAAGGCGTACCCCAACCTCGTGCCCTGTGATGGACTGGCATCCCGCCTAAGGCGTACCCCAGCCTCGTACCCTGTGAAGGACTGGCATCCCATCTAAGGCATACCCCAGCCTCGTACCCTGTGAAGGACTGGCATCCCATCTAAGGCGTACCCCAGCCTCGTACCCTGTGAAGGACTGGCATCCCATCTAAGGCGTACCCCAGCCTCGTGCCCTGTGATGGACTGGCATCCCATCTAAGGCGTACCCCAGCCTCGTGCCCTGTGATGGACTGGCATCCCGCCTAAGACGTACCCCGACCTCGTGCCCTGTGATGGACTGGCATCCCGTCTAAGGCGTACCCCAACCTCGTGCCCTGTGATGGACTGGCATCCCGCCTAAGGCGTACCCCAACCCCATGCCCTGTGATGGACTGCCATCCCATCTAAGGCGTACCCCAGCCCCGTGCCCTGTGATGGACTGCCATCCCATCTAAGGCATACCCCAGCCCCGTGCCCTGTGATGGACTGCCATCCCATCTAAGGCGTACCCCAGCCCCATGCCCTGTAATGGCCTGGCATCCTGGAGCACATGGCTGGGATGCCATTCTGATATAATTATAAATCACATCATTTATATATTGACAATGTTTTGTGGCTGTTAATTATTTGAATACATGTATAAAATTTTTCATGTTACAATCAATCCAATATGCACAGAATTTGAAAAGTCCAGCAATGAAATCCTGGCCATGAGTTTAATTAACTTGCTACTGTTATTTACGTGACATGGAATATTTTTATCTAAAAGGACAAAAGTAAAAACACAAACACTGAGGTTGGCTGCACTCGATGTTCCAGTTGATACCTGTACACAGATATTCACTCTAACCAAATGAAAAGGAAATGAGCATTTAAATACTTTGGTAAACAGTCCCGATTTAGTCTGAGATGATTTGAATATATTTCAAGCTTGCAACTCAACTACTAAAAGATGAGAGGAGCTAATGGAGGTGGTGGGAACAGGGTGCAGATTAATGAACAGGTTTGCCTAGGGGCCCAGAGTGATCTAGTTTTTAAATTATTATTTGAAATGATCCTTTATTGGTCACTTATTTGCGAGTTGGTGATTGGTTAAAACTGAATGGGGATACATCCACCCATTTTCCAAAATGCTTATCCTACTGGGTCACGGGGGGGTCCGGAGCCTATCCCGGAAGCAATGGGTACGAGGCAGGGAACAACCCAGGATGGGGGGCCAGCCCATCGCAGGGCACACTCACACACCATTCACTCACACATGCACACCTACGGGCAATTTAGCGACTCCAATTAGCCTCAACATGTTTTTGGACTGTGGGGGGGAAACCGGAGTACCCGGAGGAAACCCCACGACGACATGGGGAGAACATGCAAACTCCACACACATGTGACCCAAGCGGAGACTCAAACCCGGGTCTCAGAGGTGTGAGGCGACAGTGCTAACCAATGCACCACCATGCCCCCCCGAATGGGGATACTAATTCAAAATGTATCTTTCATTGGCACCTTTTTTGCATGCCGACCGTTGTGTATTTTCTGGTATGTGTATGCATAGTCTGTTTCCTACTTAAAATGGATTTTACAAGTATGATCAATAAGTTTTCCGTAAGGGAAGCACAAAGAAAAACATTCCAATAGTAAGAACTTATTTTATATTCTTTTGGATTTTGCCCCTCTCGGTAAAGTTGGTCCCTACTAGGTGTAGTAAATGCATCTTGAGCACGCATTATTGATGCAGTCGGCATGCATTGGATCAAATGCAATGTTTAAGGTCTGTTGCACCTTTCCTGGCTGGTGCCAGGCATGATCAGTTTTGAAAGTGTGACATTGCTGTTTGTTGTCCCCCTGATGTGACTGCTTTCACTTGATACAGCGCCATATTCTCTTTGACTTTGTAGAAATTATTTTACAGTCATTAATATTAAATAGTTTTATAGTGAATTATATTATCGTTTTTGGAAGTTTTGGGCAGAAGAGGGGCCTAGAAAAGTGTATGCTCGTTAATCTGCCACTGTGTGCAACAGTGTTTAACCTGTTAGATGTAGAGTTTGAGAGTCACTGTACAGTGTATAATGAAGGTTAACCTGTAATTGATTGTGGTAATTCACAATCAGGTCTTTCTTCACCACTAGCATGGGATATCAAGTGAATATGTCTGAGTTTAACCCTCTTGAGCTGTTCAATTTCTCTCAGCCATAGTCTGATGTGGAATTCACCTGCTTTTGTCTGTCGCTGAAACCTAATAAGGAAGGAGCAGAGGTACGAGTTAATTCACTGCTGCATGTCATGGGAGAGGATGCAGAGTCTATTTTCGATGCCTCCCGAGCTAAAAGCTACGAAACGACAGCGGAAAAGTCTAACGAGCATTTTGTGCCGCGGAGAAACATAATTAATGAGCGTACGTCTCTTAACCAGCGCTCAGAGGGCGGGAGAGACCACGGAGGTGTTCGTTCGTAGCTCGAACAAACTGCCTGAGTAGCGGTGAGACTGGCACAACAAAGAAGGAGCGGATTCACAAGCGGGTAGGTATTACCATAGTGGAGATGGAAGTTACAGCCGCAGATGGCATCAGAGCTAACACTCAGCAAAGTGCTGCAAATTGTGCGCCAGTCAAAACTAATGAAGAAATTCGGCAGCGAGAACTAAGTGAGATCCACAGGAAGGAAACTGAAGTTACATGGGCAAAGAACATGGAGAATTGGGGAAAAGTGAAAGTTCAAACAACATATCCGGCAGTAAGATTCCCCAGCTCAGAGCAAACTGTGCTGGGAGTGTAACAGATTGGGGTATTTTGTAGAAGACGGGAGAACCAAAAGATATTAAAACAACTGGTAACACTTTACTCTGAAGGGGTACAAAAAACTTAGTCACTTTGTTAGGATTCAAGAACAAATCATGAACTAATAGTTTCTGCATGAAATACTTGTCATGATTGATTAACGATGAATGATCATGACATCAGTATAACTAACACTTAGTTACTGGTTAATTAACGCATTGAGTAAGTGTGGACTACTACATTATTTATGTCCCTCAAGTGTCACCAAAGAATTTGTCATGTATGCTGAAATGAACCATGGTTATGGCCGTACTCTTCATATTAAGTGTAGATGGGACTGATTTAGACCAAAACTGGAATATGACTTCAACAGCAATGTCAACATGACATTATTTTACAGTTACTAATATTAAATAGTTTTATAGTGAATTATATTAT
Organism: Brienomyrus brachyistius; assembly: GCF_023856365.1. NCBI lineage: Eukaryota > Metazoa > Chordata > Actinopteri > Osteoglossiformes > Mormyridae > Brienomyrus > Brienomyrus brachyistius. The sequence continues at coordinate 15,466,478 of NC_064550.1, forward strand.
CGTTTTTGGAAGTTTTGGGCAGAAGAGGGGCCTAGAAAAGTGTATGCTCGTTAATCTGCCACTGTGTGCAACAGTGTTTAACCTGTGAGATGTAGAGTTTGAGAGTCACTGTACAGTCACTGCCGCCGCCAATGACCCTGCGTCCTAATATGATGATGAGGGATGGTCAAAAAAAGGCACCGTCCTTAGGGGCTGCAGTGAACTGCACTGGAATATTCATGGAATCGGTGGGAAAGAGAATTAAAAGATACGAAATTTGGATCTTTTTTGCGCAGATGTGCAGTAATCCATGACGAATGGGCCTGCCGCTGACACCACACGAGATCACAGATGATGTTTGTGGAGGTCTATTCAATTATGAGCCAGAATGATTGAGCTTAGGCCAGATGCTAAGTCATTCGACCCTAAAACACCTCGTAGGGCAGCATTTCCACTAATGTCGAAAGTGTAAAACGAATGTGCAGTGCATAAGTTTCATCCGTGATGTGACGGAGGCCACTGAGTCATACCCCCCTGATGGCACCAGTCATCAAAAACTGGTTCAGATCTGTGTAGATTTGAAAGGTCTTAGGCAGACGGTCAAGTGTGAAAGATTCATGCTCCCCACCCATGAAGACGTTGTTCCAAAGACAGCGAGCCGTCCGCTCAGCTCACTACCTTAGGTATTTTGGCAGATCCCTCTATACCCCAATCATGTGAACCTTACCACCTTCATCATAACCACCAGTGAGATAACTTCAGCGCCTGATAATATCTAAAGGGAGAAGAGTGGCCAACTGCAACAGCAGAAAGGTACCATCATGGACAATATTCGAGTATATGGGGAACACCAGGCTGATTGTGATCAGAAACTAGAGGCAGGAGTTTAGGCTCAAGCTGCAAGAGATAAATGCATTTGGGTGAGGATCAGCGGCAGTGACATAATCTTTAAAGATTGGATCAAGCCAGACGGACTGAACCAATGGCTATCAGGGATGCACCATGCCTATCAAGTGCCATAGAGCTGAGCCAGATTTTGGGTACGATAAATTACCTGGGCAGGGTCCTGCCTAGACTGTCCTCAAAATTCCAACCAATCAGTGAGCTGTTGAAAAAGAGTTTCGCGTACAGGCAGACCACAAGCCCCTGGTTCCCCTCATCGACTCCTATGACCTTGCCAAAGCACCAGCGAGATCCCAGGGGCTACTCATGCGTATCATGCGCTTTTACCCCAGAGCTGTACACGTCCAGGGCAAACAGCTTATGGTGGCTGACACCTTGTTTCGGAATCCAATAAGAAACGGCATCAACCACAACATAGAAGGCGACATACAAGCCTCGATCAATACTGTGATTTCACCCGTAGTCATGTCACGGTCCCAACCTGGCCTCATCAGAAAGGCTACAAGCAGTAATGTAACTATCAAAAGGGTGTTTCGGTACGTCAAAGAGGGAAGGCCAAAATACATTCCCCCGAACCTCCACGGTCTCCTCACAGCACGAACATCACTGTCAGATGCCGACAGATTGAATTTTCACGAGGGCAGAATCATTATCCATCCTCATTCAAAGAAGAATTATTCTAGCACATACATGAAGGACACCGAGGTTTAAAGTGACCTTGATGGGGATGGGGATGTGGAGATAACCAGCCTCTCAGTGCACATTCCGACAAATGAACAAGCCAGCTCAATACAGGGAACTCACATCCCGATTCCTCTACAACCAGGCCCATGGTAAGAGGTCTTTGTTGACTTCTGCGACCACAGCAGTACGACCTATTTGCTGGTGGTTGGCTATAACCCAAAAGACTTGGAAATAACTCTCACCATCACCCACAAGTCAGCAGGTCTTTTCAACGCTAATGAATATGTCTGAGCGGCCATTCCATGTGACATTTTAGTTCTGCTGGAATCAAGAGCTTTTACCTTTTCAGGTTACCAAATGTGGTCGCCTACGTGTCAATGCTGGAGAACAAGTTAAAGTTGCTAGTTATTAAGTAATTACTAATTATCATGTCCTATGTATCTAGTAATTCACAAATTCTGTTTCCATTGCCATTTTGCGAACTACTTCTTTTTCAGCTCACCTGAAAAAAACAGCTTAAGGGAAGGTTTTCTACACTGTTTGAAGGTCTGTTTTTTGCAGAAATTTGAGTGTTTCCATTGACAGTTTTTTAATTCACATCTTCAAGATGCACATAATCTAGGTCAGTATGAATGGCAGCGTGGATCAAAAGCTGTTCCTGGTGACCTTCGTAAAAACCAGCCCTCCGCAATTTTTCTTTGACTTTTGACATCTTTGCTACTTTTTGTTAACTAAAGCCAAATAACGAATTAAACAGACATGTGTTGGAGTGATTTAGAGCCTTTGAATGTGAACTTGTCCTGCCCACATTAATCCGAACCGTCTCCATCTGCATAAAGCTATCGGCTCACAGGTACTTGTCGTCCGTTATGCCTCAACAAGAGAGAGCAACTCAAGGCGCCAGGAAAATGACTATTGATGCAGATACACAAGCAGGATTCCACTGAACCTTAGTCAGAACCAAATTATTCAAGCAGAGAAAATTTGGGCAACTAATTTACTGCCCTATAGGAGTGGCTATCCTGCAAAGATCCCTGCAAAGAGCAGGACAAAGGAGATCAGGAGATCACAGAGGACCTTGGAATGGCATGTGGGGAGCTGCTTCCTAGCCTGTACTCCAGGCAATGTTAATCTCTTGCTACAAATAAATGCAAAACCCGTATTAAGTGTTTGGAGGTGATTATTCTTTCAAACATTCAAGCGTCAAGTGGTGCATAACTCTACAATAATTAAAAGATATAAAGTCTTTATGTTATTTATTCTCCATATCGACTGAATGTCTGGTTATATTCAGTGTCTAAAACGCTGATTCAGAGTTGACTGTAGTCAATGAGATTTGGTCTATTTATAATGGCTAAAATGTGTACATGTTACTGTCTCAATGTCCTTTTGGATCTATCTATCCATCCATCCATCCATTCATCCACAGCCTGTTGCTATATTATTACAAAGCATAATATAGGTGCACTATAGTGTATGTAGTTTGAACATGATTGGATTGGATTGGGTTGGGCAACAAATATGACATGCATTCATGGGGCCCAAATCTCCACCAGCACCCCTGCTGGTGGCGTCCTTTTGTTGTCAAAGTAATGTGACATCGAAGAAATAAAAACTAACTGCAGGTGGCCTCCTTAATATAAACGTACAAATGAACGTGCATTTCGGAAACACACAGCTTATTGTTAGAGACTTCAACTTCACATCAAGCAAAAAGAAAAATAAATGATTAATTTACAAGAAAAAAAGACATTTTTATACAAAATTTTTTTATTAAAAACCTTAGCAAATCCTTTAGTCTATAATTTAGAGTAAAATGTAGCTCAGTGTTCATCTCGCTCATTTTACGCTACATTTGTGAGTCTTCTTCAAGCTGGTGAATTTATATTTTAGGGGTGCAGCGTAAACACATACACAGCGATCACTGGTACAAAATATATGTGTATACAAAGCCACAGTGTATTTCTGTGGAGGCCAAAATAACTTATTGCCTTGAAACACAATGCAGGAACTCCCCCTGGGCTGCATTTATTCTCTTGGCATTTGCTAAGAGTTAAGTTTGACCCACATTGAATGGCAAAGGCTCCTGGGACATCACACTGGGTGCTGAGCAGGTACTCGCTCTGTGGAGTATCGGTTGCCGGGGCGGGAACACCTGCTGCCGCGGTTACGGCGGCCGTCCCCTGGCGACGGCATGATTACACCCTGGGGATTTACAGCTCCATTCTGACTGCTCCCAGAGCTGCATGCCCTGCAATTAAAGAACGATGGATGGAGGGATTAGTGTTCTGTTCCTGTGTACAGAAGGCCGTGGGTTTGAATCCCCACCTGAGAAATCATACCACTACTAGGATCCTTGTCTTCTACCAGCCCTGGAAGTGCTCCTAAATGTGAAATATGAAACATGGGACTGGATCTCAAGTCTACTCAGGTACTATATGGGGTATGGGAACTCCTCCAAGAGAATGGAACCCTTCAGGCATGGGTCACTGATGCCAGTATCACCCTTCCAGGCAATCAAGCCTGTGCTGTGGCTCTCTGGGTTTGGACACTGTATTAGTGATCAGAAGGTTGTCGGGTCAAATCCCAAAGAGGACAGTGTGATTTCACAGTTGACCCTGCTTCCAATTATATGGTGATGTGGATAAACCCATCTGCTAAAGAAATTAATTCTTTATTTATTAACCATGAGAGATGTGTTACTCTTACAAAACCCTGCTCATTATGGAGCAGAGGGAGACGGGATCAAGTTGTTTTTGCCCAGAAGCTGGTGGTAGCTTTAAGCCACAAAGCTTCAGGTTTCCTTATTGCTTTCTCACACCTACAGACTCGACCATTCCAGCTTCACAGAGGTCCAGCTCCAAATGCACGAATGCTTGTGTGATGGAAAGTTCTAGAAGATCCCCCCCAGATGGGAATGCTTTTAAGTCAGGTTTAGCTCCTGTATATATAATCCTTAAATGTGGTCCAAGGACAGCTACCGCTGCGGGCACATTGTGTGACACCCGCTCCGTCCGCTCCTCGTGTGTGCCACGCCCCCTAATTACCCACGTGTGATTTCCTGATCGTGCCCAGTCGTGTCTTGTTTCCTGCTGCCTTGTTCCATGTATTTAAGTTCCTGTTTTGTACTAACCCGTTGTCTGTCATTGATGTTAGTTGGCGTCTTCTGTTCCCTGCCCCGTTATTCTTAATAAACCCCTTGTTTGCCCTGATTACGGCTTGTCTGCCCGTTTCTGCCTGCTCGCCCGCACGATCGCCGCTCTGCCCGCGATCGAGTGTGACACATTGCTGAATTACATCAGAAGTAGTCGATTAAACAGCTAATATTTCCCATATAGCTATATCACCTTTTCTCCTACTTCAGTAATTGTAAATCTTGCAATAATCTTGCTTTTTTTTCCTTTATACAGGCAGTGTATTATTACATGAACACTAACAAAAAAAACAGGCATAAAATTCCTCCTCTCCGGGGGGACAGAAGCCAGTTTTCAGCAGCAGTCCCCCACCAAAGCGCTAATTCCGCGGGCCGGCATATGGGCTGAAGCACCGCGTCACGGATACCGATCCGGCTGCTTTCTGTGCCTTTGCCTCTGGATAAGAGAGACTGCTGAGTGGATAAGGGTGAACAGGATACAGAACGCAGACTCAGGGACCTTAAAACGAAGGCCGACTGGGTATTTTTCAGGCTGAATTTTTTACATGAGGCTTCTTCTTGGCTCCCAAGAATGTCTGCGGAAGTTGGGTCCCAGGATGGGGTCTGACACTCCCCCCCCCCCCCCCCCGCGCTTCGCGTGGGGACGGCTGATTTCCCACTCGCATCACAGGCAAAATCGAATCAGCTGGAGGAGCTAGAAGAACATTCTGGACTGGAGGGGTCTCTGTGCCCCTCGACGGGGAGCTCGCTGCCTTCAGATGCAGGGGGCCATTTTTGGCCGCCGGTTGGCCCTTCTTGGATCTTTAATCACCCAATCCATCTTGCTGTTAATAAATTCCCCTCAGTGCCACCCATACATCCAGCACAAGCTGCCAAAACATCTTCACTAGCATCTCCCTAGCATCTCATCTTCCGGAATGATACTCCTGGGGTAGGCAGGCGTGGTCCTGCTCGTGGGCAGCGTTCAGTCCGAGCTAAGTGGTACCGCCGTTCCTCTCTGTCAGAAGGACAAATGGCACATGGTACAGAAAACATGGAGCTGAGCTGCAGTGTCCTCAACATAGTCTATTCCCACCGCTTCTCTCCCAGAAAGTCGCTGAACACCATGGAGATCCCATAAAATGAGGGATCCAGGGAATTCCACCTGACGCAGCAGGCCAGTGGCTTTGCATGAAGTTTAATCCCCTAGTGGCTAGCATCCCCCAACCCCCAATCACCCCCATTTTTTCTTTTTTGACTACTGTTTTCCTATAGTTAACAGTACAACAATAGGCTTATAGAGTTATAGTGTAATTACGTACCAATATATTGCTAACTTTTTTTTTTCCTTGCGTGTACAAAAATAAAGAAGATTATGCAATAAAGGCATTAGTATAAACTGCTTTTATTAATGTCTGCGAACTTTATTATTATTATCATTGTTATTATTATTGTCCGTTATTATTATTGTCGGGAGCCTCGTTGTTTTCTCACGCCACTTAGTTATTAATTGTGGTAAATCAGTAAAGACTCCGCAGTAACTTAATGCGGTCTCTGCTTCCTTCTCTCCCGAAAAGACGCGGCCGCGATCGGCGGAGCGGCAGCTCTCCGAGGACCGTCCCCCGGCCGCCGGGCGCCTCCGCTCCGTGCTACCAGATGAGTATCTGCACATTCAGCGCGACACGCATGAGGAACAGCGGAGGATGTGCCGGCTGGAAATCTCTCCGCTTACAGACGTGCCCGCAGCAAAGCTGGCGCCGTTAATCACTTCGTTACGGGCTGCTTTCCCGCGTAACTAATCGGCGCCGTGCATGAGTGCAGAGGATGAAGATTCAAATCTCATTTCAATTTAAGTCCTCATTCAGTCGGTATTAGGTCTTCGGTGTGATGCTAAATTCTGGGAAATGGAGAATGTTGAACCTATTTTTGTCTGTTCGTCGTTGTTGTTCAACTCCCTAAGCACGCAATTTGCCACAACTATGTAGAGCTAATCATTATTTTATTGAGTTGTCAACATGAATATGGTCCAGACACCAAATCTAAATACTGTCGCTGAATGCAGCTGTGTACATGTTTTTCCTGGATTGTCTAAAATTATAAATGACAAAATAATGCAATGGCATTTTTAGTGGGTGGAGATGAGCTATATTTGAATAGAATATGAGGATCACACTCAGCACTCTGATAACGTGTGTGATGGGCTTGTGTGGTGTATAGCATTGAGAACCACTGAGAACATCGATCCATTCATCTTCTGATCTATAATCCTGGTCAGGGTCGACCCCGGGCCCTGAAGTTTACACTGGATGAGCATACAGGCACATACTCACACACACAATCATACTCTGCCGGCAAGGGCATTACTTTGGGTTGAGCACTGGGAAGGGGGGGCTGAGCTCTCCACCTATTTGAGAGGGTCCGGGGGGGTGTATTGACTTTATTGGGTGGGGTTACACCCCCCTTGTAATTTATGCCCATGTCTGTGGGCAGTTTTGAGATGCTGTGTCTTTGTATTTTGGCAGGAACATGAATAAAACCTACTGAACATGGGGAGAACACGCAAACTCCACACACACGGAGCGGGGCGGGGGGATTCCGGAGCTGTGAGGAAAGAGGCTACTCTCTGACCCAACCGAGAATATAGTAAACAAATAATTCAGCTGGCCAGCTAGCATATATGGTGAATCAATTCTGAAACCCAGAGGCTAGAGAGAAAAAGCCAGTGAGCAAAACTTCTGTTAGAGGAATATGAGAGGATAAATAAACTTCTGGCCGTGTCCCCCTCCCCTTGGGGACACGCTAACTATGATTTAAAGATGGAGGGCTTGGCGTGAAGCTAATTCCAGCGTGGCGGTCACATCTGGCAGCCCCTCTGTCCAGGTGTCCAGTCTACGCCTCCTGTTTGTTGCCTACACCTGTCACTGATCAGCTAAGCGGTGGATGCGGACGGACATTATAGAGGAAAGGAGGAGGAGCTCATCAGCACCATGGTCACGGGGCCAACATTCGGCAGGAGGCAAGGATTTCCAAATGGAAAGTCAGAATCAGGATTCAGTCACGCAATGTCATCTGCCAGCATGACCCATCGGATGCTTCTCAATACCAAGAACTCAAAGATCATAATGGGATGCAACCAAAGCATCCTTGATATTCGGGGCGGAGCGAGAGCAACATCCGGGGATTTTTACCATCCTCTGTACTTCAGTTCTTAGCATTGAAACCGTTCTTCAGCAAAGGAAGATGATGCAAAATTGGTGGGTGAGAAACATAGAGCAGATTGAGAAACACTCAAGGACTAGCTAGGCTGAAAGGCGGGTTGAAAGGATAGGGCAGGACGTGACGTCATCAAGCGGCGACACAGCAGGGAAGCAGAGTGTTAAAAGTGCCAATTGTGAAATTGTTGGGTTTCTGAGCAGGTGGACTTCGGATGACCAGGATCTGAGTAAGAGTTAATGTTGCTGCCGCATGAAGGGAAAATGCACTCAGTGTTGGTGTCAACTGGGCCAGCAGTGTGTTCTGATTCTGCGGCTGCGGCTGCGCTTGTGTTCACCCGCCTGGTCAATAAATGACCACGGACAGGACTGCAGAATTACAAGGGACGATGTCTGCACCCATGGTGGGCTTCTTCCAGTGAAGTCCAGAAGGGTATCCAGGTACACGGCAGCATGAAGTAGCGATCTTCCAGAAGCACGGTGCGAAATACAGACAGCAAGTGACGGGGGGGGGGTGGTTTCCAGAGGACTTACAGTGCAAAACTGGGGGGCTGGGCACAGGAGTACAGTGGAATGTGTATGTAAACAATAAACAGTACAGCGCATAAATGGGTGGAATAAATACAGTGGGACTGAATCAGCAGCTGTCCCTCGCTGAAAGGCATGTCATGTGACCATGCCCAGAGGCCGCCCTCTCCTGATTGGTCAACAGAAACAGATGTTAACGTCTGTTGTCAATATGTGGCGAAAATGAGTGACAGGCGGGAGAAGGACATTCTGGCTCGTAGCCCGGCCAGTTGATGGCGTTCTCTGCGTCCCCACTTTCCCTGTCCTCTGTCATTAGCAGGACGACATGGCGGGGGCCGTGACGCCGGGGGCCGGAGTGTAAAAGGTGGATTTGGGGCATGGGGCGGTCAGGAAAGGGGCCTCATTCCTGCCTATTCCCTGTCAGTAAAGCCCCGGTACTGTTTGCTAACACCCATCCCCTTCATTAAATCCTCAGCCATGTGTGTGTTTATTTACTGGATGGAATTGGCTTCATAAAGGTTAAGGCTTCTCCCAGTAGGAATAGGGAGCCACCCCCCCCCCCCCCCCCAATCAGGCGACATTCATCACGAATCAGACTATGTATTTGCATGGCACCCCCAAAGATTGAACGTATTCCTTAGGAGATGCTGGAGCAGCATGTTCTGCTAACCAGCTAGTTAACTACCATACAGTCTTATGGCTCACTAGTTATTTATTTAGTTTTTGAAACAACTGGGGCTTGTTGTGGGGGGGGCAGAGTGACTTTTGAGGTTGGGCCCAGAAAGAGCAAATCGCCCCACCAACAAGCTTGGGAAATGAGGTGGTGCAAAGTGAACAGCGCTGACAGGGATCACTGTGTCGCTCATTTGTATCTATACAAAGCACAATGTATTTGGAAATATAAACTATATCTGACAAGCTCAGGAGTGCCCTACTGCATGCACTAGAAAAGTGTAATACTTCATGAAGAGAATCACAATGTAACTTGTATTTAAGGCAGCTGGACAAATGCATGGATTACTTCCAGATGAATGCAATGTAATGGAATCAAAAATATCCCTAATAGAATTAATGGGAGATGTGAAACAAATTTAAAATAAATCGGACATTCCGACAGTAACTGACTGCGCTGTGTAGTGTAAGTAGGACGAAGGTCAGTAACAGTTTCTTGATGCAGTTCAGTGGTTTAATGTGTTGTAAGCAAACACTTGACATTTCTGTACCGTTCATGCCAACCAGGTTAAACTCAACTGAAGTTAATTTTATCAGTGCCTAAGGGCAAGCGTGATTGTTCGGGCGTACGACCGGTGGCAAAAGAAAAGGTGTGAATTCACCTTGTGGCAACAGAGAACATTCATCCATCTTCTTTAACAATGGATCAAGTACAGCATCACAGTGTGTCTGGACCTTGTCCCTGGAAGCTCAGGGACACCCTGGATGAGGGACACCCTGGATGAGGGACACCCTGGACAAGGGACACCTTGCACGGGGGACACCCTGGACGGGGGACACCCTGGATGAGGGACACCCTGGACGGGGGACACCCTAGATGAGGGACACCCTGGATGAGGGACACCCTGGACAAGGGACACCCTGGACAAGGCACACCTTGGACGGGGGACACCCTGTACGGGTGACACCCTGGATGAGGGACACCCTGGACGGGGGACACCCTGGATGAGGGACACCCTGGACGGGGGACACCCTGGATGAGGGACACCCTGGACGGGGGACACCCTAGATGAGGGACACCATGGATGAGGGACACCCTGGATGAGGGACACCCTGGACAAGGCACACCTTGGACGGGGGACACCCTGTACGGGTGACACCCTGGACGGGATGTCTGTCCATCACATAGATGAAAATGAACATTCACCACTACAAATCTGTTACCAAATGTGGAATTGCATTTTGTCCATCCCACAGAGATGACTGTATGATTTTTAAAGTGGAGGGCATAAGAAGGACTATAATTTATACAAAGGGGCCAACCTTAACATTAGCCAATGATATGTTTTGAATCACTGAATAATGGGGGAGGTGGTACTCTGTGTGCCAATCAGCTTTCAGCTCTGTATACATGCCATCTAAAATTTACTTGAAGTGTTACTTAATGAAGGCCCAGGAGAACACAGCATTTATTAAATGATCCAGTCCCATTTGTAGAATTCTCACTCTGCTGACACAGTCAGTAATTATAACATACAGTTGTAATTTTATATTAACTCTGGCTTTTTGTTCTGTAGTACTTTACCAAGCAATGACAGATAACCAGATTCACTGAGCGGAACAGGGAATACGTCTGCAGTTATGGGGTTCTCCTAGGGTTTAGACAATAATTAACAGATATTAGTCTTGCTAATTAAATGAGGCTTCTTAAGTGTGGACTCCCTCAAGGCCTAGAATGGGACCTGCTGCTCTTTTCCTGGCCCGGTTCTGCGACATCGACAGCACCGTGAGCAGTGCACCAGGAACTGACTGCTGACATAATTCACTCTTCATGCACCAAGGGCACCTGTGACAGCTAACGTTTCAAGGCTTGGCACCTGTGGATATCAAAGTGTGGAGGACGGATAAACTTTAACTTTCCATGTAAGCCTAGATTCAGAGGCTCTGTGGGATCCTCCACAAATGTTTATTTACTCATTTACAGTGTTCACACTCTCAGTTTGCAATGTCTACAGGGGTTGTTAACAACCTTCGCATAAACCCAAATATTTGCTTCGACACTCAAAAAAGTAGCATATGAAATACTCTGCAGTTTCAGAATACAACTTGCGAAAAGATCACACATTCCTGCATGGTCCCGCAATGTGCTACCGTTTGTAATGGCTACTTCAAATCCTACTTCTAGCCCTTGCGATACTTGTATGTGAAAATGCTTAATATTAAACAGAATGTTGGGCGTGGTTAGGTCCGATCACTCGGGGCTGTAACCCCGAGTGTTTTAGCCCCAATGCCAGTCTTCCTTCAAAAAAAAAAATCGAAGCTCAGGTAAACTTGACTTGGGCCCCTGATTTTTTCAGTAACTAGAAACACCTCTGAACGGAATGACATTCACACACAGAACCAGTGGCTGAAGCCGATAAACATTCGCATGTTTAATCAGCACCTATCAATTCAAGCATCGCTATAAGTAGATAAAGACGTTTTCTTGTATTAAAATGTGATTAAGTATCACGTTACGTGAGGTACGTGAAGACGATGCTTTAATGGCCCTAACTGCCGCATCTCTTCCGTTTTCGGCTTCCTTGATGATTCCCAATGTGCCTTCTGGGAAAGACGCAGCATCATCAGCAGAACCAGTTAGTGTCCAGACGGCAGGGAATGGCTCAGGAAGCAGGTGGCTGCGTCCGAGGATCCCGGGGGGGACGTTCGGCGTGTGCAGAGAGGGCTGGCTTTCCGGCTGGTGGGACCAGGGCTGTCTGTCACATACCTGCGTTTGTGCGTCGAGCTTCACATTACATAGGGGGATATGGGACTGGGGGGGGCAGGGAATCTAAATGTGACACAAGTACGTCACACACATGAGCTGCACCTCCCCCCTCCAAAAGAAAATTAAACAAAAGCCTCATTTGCCATTCGCACAAGTACAGTGTAAGTACAGGTACATTGGAATGTGTTAGTTTTCTCGTATCCCATCATGCTCTGCTTTTTAACACACAAACATGCATTTAGAGGTGAGAGTGAAACCTGGGGTCTGAGTGCAATTTGACCCACCCACCCATCCAGTGCTCCTAGGGCATTATTTATTTTTTTTTTTTGGGTGGGGGTGGAGGAAGAGTTAATGCCCTGGCTTATTGTCAGAAGCACAGTATGACTAGAGACGTGACTATTCTGCCAAGGACAGAGTTCGAAGAACCAGCAACCATCGGGGCCTAACCCACTGAGCCACCCCCCTGGATGTGTCTGGACGGAGCCTAAAACACAGTGCTACTGACAGACAGAGCAACTGACCCTCCAGCATCCGCTTAATGGGGACTCTTCAGCCTGCCTGGAGGTGATGAGATGCAAGGTGTTTCCTCAGACCTGATCGCAGCCCCTCATGAAACCAGACACGGGGCAGATCCTCCTTGCTCTCCCAGGATCTCTTTAGCTCTCTGTCTGCTTTATGCTCCATCCATCCATATTAACAAATTCAAATATATGAATATATATATAATGCACAGAGTCACAGGAAGGTGCCAGGTGAATTCTTGCTGCCTCATTTTCCCACTTGGCAGGTACAGGCTTCCACAGGTCCTGTTCTGCTGGGTAACCTTAAAGCCTTCGCAGCCATTCAGCTGTGTCACCATCGTCGAGATGTTATTTTCGGAAGGCACACTCCTGTCAGCGTCACTGTCCGTGATCCGTGACACTTTGGTGAAAACTCTGGATCCTACACCGAGAGCAGTTCTCTGGAAATGAGAGAGAGAGTTACGGAGAGTAGTATGATGCTGCCAACGAGGGCCGGGAGAAAATAGCAACAAACACAAACGCATGTTTAGCTTCTACAGCTGGATATTTCAGCGCATCGACTCAGGGTTCAGCACCTTGCTTAAGGCTACTCCGACCACACTTTCCCCGCCCAGGGACTAGAACTGGCAACCTTCAGGTGCTGGAAAACTGGCAAAGTCACAAGCGTGTAAGTCATAGCTAATAATTATCGTTGTATTAGAAGTGCGCAGCTGGACGCAGGGAGGAATCACGTAAGGCTTGGTGGGAAGCCAAAGTATGAAGTCATTTTGCTTCTGTTCCGGGGCTTCGAATCACCTTAAAAGCCCCTGCGTCCCCCACTAATGGGACTAACAACAGACACCTCCTTCTGCGCTTCTGTTTTTTTGCTTCTCTGGCCCGGGGGCCTGAACCTCTTCTCCTCCTCCGCATCTCACACTCCTCCCTCTCCCGATTTTCCGGCTCTCTGCACCAGCACGGGAACTGCACACCTAATGGTTATTGCTTAAGCAAACTCACCCCTCGGGATTCGAAGAGGAGTCGCCGGAGGAGAAAACAAAGACTCAATCCGCGCCATCTGGGATCGCTGGCTTGCTGGATTTTTCATCTATGTTTTAATCTTTAAAGCTAATTAAAAGCTTTGAGCCCAAAGGTGAGCACAGTATATACAGCAGCGTGTCTTTCACGGCGATGCCCACGGCTTCTCTGTGAGAGATTCCTGACACAAGGCCGCAGTATAATTCTGCACATATTTTCTCCCTAGACAAGATATTTTTGGTTTTATTCTTTCTCTGGCTGAACTCTACGGATGTCAGCCTGGCTATTAATAAAACGGCGTGGAGAGACACTCGATCCGCGATCATTTAGCTACAATCCTGTCCCTCCACATCTACCTGAGTGACTGATATTCGTTTTCGCTTATTTTCTTTGCCTGATATGTCCCAGTTTACTCCAAAAGACAAATGTCTCCCAAAAACGTCGCCATAGACGGATGGTTATATTTGCACAGGAAAAGCAATCTTCTTCCGTTACAGCGATGTGGTTTGACGCGCTGTGACTTTTACATATTCATTGCAACCTGAAAAAGGTGACGATTTTTTTTTTTTTTTAAATACTGGTGGTAACCAGCAGAATTTCCACCTACCCACTTCAGGGTATCTTAAGTTCCTTTTCTAAACCAGCTGGCCTGTCGACAGATGCATGCTTGATAAGTCACAGTCTGAATGACCTGGATCGGGCCCAGAAGGTCACTCCTCTGTGTCAGCATCCTATTCCAGAAGCAGTCATAAATAAAACAGTGATACTGAATTATGTGCACTGGGAACGTAATTCGTTTGCCTGGAGTGTCGAGTCGTGCTGCTTTTTTGAGATGTTCTACAGATGAGTAGTACATAACCATGGTGTGCTGGCTCAAATATCTAGCAATTACTTCAAATGAGCTAATTAAGGAGTGCATCGCTCGCAGAGACAGCTGCAGTGCTCGGCCCTCCATTCACCACGCTGTGACTCCATGAGGATGCTTCACACGGACGTCGTCCGAGTCGTTACCTTACAGTCGTGTGCAGTTCTCTGCTGAATGGAATCTCAACCATTGATTTGTTTCTTTGACACTGAAGAGGCTCCAATGCCGCTGGTAGTTGTCATGACAGTTTGAGGTGGGTGATGGGGGTGGGGATTGGAAGGTTGGCTTGCCCCCCCCCCCTCCCCCCAGGAAACAGTAGGTGGATCGGTGGGTGAAGTGGATGGTCTGGTCATCCAGACACTTCGAAAAATCCTCCTTCTGGTGAAGAACACCACACGTGTATCCAGGAAATGCCTGGTCCACCGCCTCCTGGAGCCAGCTGTAGATTGTTCAGGCGCAGCCGGGGGCGGCTCTGACAGTGTAGTAAACTAATTCCAGGGGGGGGGGGGGGGGATTTGCGACAACAATGAGATTATCTCCCCACCAGCATCCTTCCATGCAGCCCGGCTCAGAAAAATCTATCCCAGCGCCTTTAAATATTTATGCTCAGCCCTAAAATATTGATACAGTGTTTGTAACATAAGAGGGTATTAAAGGGGAAAACTCGAGACTTTCTTTCCCGACAGCGTGACATGCAATAATATTAGACAGGAGAATTACCTCCTCTCCCTTTTCTGTTCCTTGTTCTGAGGTCGTTTTTTCCCTCCATCTTGGGAGAAGAAGTCTTGCGGAAAGCAGGACATGCGATCACTTTGCTGATCTCGCAGAGAAAGTCGTGGTGTAAAAATGCCTGACATGCTTCTCTTGGCATCTCTGAAGATGCGGGGAGACGAAGCCGAGGATAATCTGCAACTGTGTGCAATTTACAGTGTTTCCTAATTACGCAGCCACTCACTGCACAGATTTTATTCTCATATTGACTTTATAAGCTTATTAGCACACATCCCAAAGCATTCTGTTCCCTGCATATGGTTGCCTTAGCTTTATTTATATATTTACATGTTTATTTATACTTTGCACGTTTTGTCCATATTTCCGTCTATGTTTTATTCTTTTTCTATTTGTTGATTTTTGTATATTTGCCTTGACTGTATGTTTAATCGTACACTTCATGCCACTACCTGTGCCAAAACAAACTCCTTGTATTCTTTAGCGCTTGGCAGAAATAAAAGGGATTTTGATCGTAATTCTAATTCAGATTCCAGTTCTGAATCTGATTAGCCTTGATCTGGTTTTCGGAGGGCTACATTTTGGAATGCAGTGATGTGCAGTGCAGCGTCTGTGCAATCTCAATCACGTGGCTCCACGCAAGGCAGGTATACGTGAGAGTGTCATGGAGTGCTATTCGTGCCATGGGATGCGTTACCTGGCCTCGCATCGATTTTTCCAGTGCGGTGCGGTGGGGGAAGAAGGTCACTGAGCTTTAACGTATTCGGTATTAACGGAGCAGCTTGACCCGCATCACTCTGCGTCGGTTCAGCAGATGCAGGGATGGGGAACAAAGGAAAATAAGCGAATGCTCCTATCGATCCCTTACCTCTGCTGCGCTGCAGATAATGCCGGCTCAAGCTTCTTTCAGATTTCTCTGTTTAATTGGTGTCCCTGTTCCGGCACCTTCATTCCCCATAAAAAGCGTCTCACATTGATTTTTCCCTCACCCATGCCCTCCTGCCACTTCCATGGATCCTCTTATATGAAATCTAAACGCATACGTGTATTCCGAGCTGGGGGACGGGGTGAGATGGATGTTGCACAGAAGGGTGACGTCATGTCATGAGTCCATTCAGTCACCTGTGTGGTTTTAAAGTTGATATAAAATGGGGGTTTGTTTTGTCTCTCAGCCTCAAGAAGATCCAGCACCAATGCTGGACCCCACACCCACCTGTAGGCTTCCCAGTGTCCTGACACCAAAAGCCTTTTGTTTCTTCCTCTGATCCCCTGGTCACATGGTTCTGTTCAGGTCATGTGGTACTGTCTATAACAAGTATTACAAAAGAAATTCAGCGGATGTCTTTATGCAAAACTACATGCATGGCAAAATGATGGACGAACCACATAGCAGCTTAAAAAAAAAACAAGGCACTTTATCAAAAACTGAACAAAAAAAACAAACAAGAAACAAAAAGAACTATGAAGGGTCTGAACATGACAGGGAGAAAACAAGAACTAAAGAAGGATCAACACGGGAACAGACACAATGACCAAATAAGGAACAGAATAAAGGCAGGCACTTAAATACACATGAGGTGAGGGATAGACAAGGGACAGGTGCAGGCCATAAAGGACAGGTGCAGGTCATAAAGGACAGGTGCAGGTCATAAGGGACAGGTGCAGGTCATAAGGGACAGGTGCAGGTCATAAAGGACAGGTGCAGGTCATAAGGGACAGGTGCAGGTCATAAGGGACAGGTGCAGGTCATAACCAGTTAACCAAACAATGACAACTAGAGAAACAACACTACAGATTCAAGCACTAGAAGATACTGGGAACCTAGGTAAACAGAACATAATCATTAAATTAGATGCAGGCAGGGTAAACTAGAACCAAAGGCACAAAAACAAGAACTAAACTGAAATACAAGAACAATTAAGCAGGGGAGCACACTCCGACCTGTGAACCGTGTCAAACTAGGGGAGCACAAAATGGCATGCCTAGAGACACCAGCTGGACAAACAGGGAAACAGACGCTGCAGGGATGGATCCTGACACAGTTATCATGTCCCGGTGGATTCTGGGAAGGACAGGCACTAACAGACTAAGGGTAAAGACCAGGGAGGCTCTCTCTGATCTCAAAGGGTGAACATCTACAAGGGAGAGTGTAAAAATGTGGGGCACAGATGTCTCATGGGAGCCACAGGCAGGGCCCCTAGACTGACATCAGCAGGGACACTCAGGAGCTGCAGATATAACTAACCGTTCCAGTTCTCCTAAGGTGAGGCATTAATCTGGCCTCACGCATCCCCCTCACCGTTAGGTAAAGAACAATCTGACAAGCATGGTGATCAATCACGGATGAACTTCTTCATCACATAAAACAGACGTCTGACCTACAGGAAACTCTCAGTCAGAGGCTAATCCCAAATTAGCGCTCCCTGCTGACTGATCGGGCACAGAAGCCCCAGTACCCGAGGACAGAAGCGCTCTCCCTCCCCATGACACTCCGAGAAGCACGCTCTACATTCAGAACATGCAAAAGCAGCCTGTCTCTTCCAGAATTCCTGTTCTGCTCCCATAAATGTGCGAGAAAAAAAAAACTTCTATTTATTCATCAATGTCACACAATTCCTTAATTACAGAGCTGAGCAGAACAGAGTGTGAAAGGACAATATAATCATATCCAGGCACCCAGCACGTTACATAATGGAAGGAAATACCAAGACAAAGTAATTCCACTTAACTGGCTACGCCAGGCACGCTTCCCCTTTAAGACGGTGCTTTATATTTATGGCGCAATTCAGGTAAGACGGACTAGTCTCATAAAGGAAGACGATCAAACATAAATTTCTCAAAAACTTCCCAGAAATGATGGTTTTCCTCTGCGCCCCTCCAGGTCCACGTTCTGCCGATCTGCTGAGTTTGGGCATTCTTGATAGTTATGTGCTAGATTTATATTCTACCTTCTGCGTTCCTGCATAATTCATATCTGTGTTTTGATGTTTTTCGCGAGTCACTCCGAATGCAGGTGATGGCTAAACGACAGGCACATTTACATATAAATCCACAGATAATCCGTGTCTTCCTTCATCTCAGAGGTTTTAATCGGACCGGTACTCGCATCTCAACGGAGCTGTGCCGCGATTCCGTGGAACTCGCCCCGGAAACCTTGAGCGCGGTGGTGGGATGACGGATCACCCTGCTCCTTAAAAATCACAAAGCCATCCTGAGATACATTTTCTTCATTTTCACCATAAAGTAACCCCTAAGAAGAGTGTGCCTCTTCCACACAAGGCTATATTAACAATCTGGCTGCTAGCTGACATGAAACAAAAATAATATTTTAGTGTTTTTGAATGTCCCACTTTCTGCTCTATTTTCTCACTCAACGGGAAGTTTAACAAAGAGCCTTTGTTTGGGAATGAATGGGTATCGTTTATGTTATAACTTAGCTATCTATACCACTCATAATGGCGGTTGATGACCATAATTGGCTCAGTGGGATAGGATGCTGTGCCTTTGATCAGAAGGTCATCGGTTCACATCTCAGGGTCAGCAGAATGATGTCATCCTCAGGCCCTTATGCAAGGCCCTTTAACCCCAGTTGCTCCAGGGACATGGTGACCCTTGTTTTCTCAAACAAAGTATGTTGCTTCGGGTAGAGGTATCGAAATGCAAAAGGTATTTATATATTGGCTTAAAAATGGAAACGATCAATCCAGCTACAAGAGATGGACTGTGATACAGAATCCTATCCTACGTAAAGACTGAAGTGATCACCCCCCCACCCCCACCCCAACATGACTGAGTTAAATCAAATCTCAACCCTGTCACGCCATCCTCCAATCAACACCAGCAGCCACACCCAGCCACCTACTTTCCACCTCTTCAAAAACTGAGCACAACACATCTGTCTATCACCCCAAAGCAGGACCTTCTCCGATTGGGATTTTTTGCTGGTCTTGAACTTGCTCACTGCTGAATTTCGAACTCAGTGCGCTTCTGATTCACTTCTTCTGGTTTCTAAACTCTCGCCGGTTTCCTTACCCCTTTTCTCAGAAGGTGGCTGGAACTCAGTATACGTATTGCTCTGCACCGGTTTGGGGCTCACCTCGTGCTTTGACCCCGATTCCTGGCTTACATTCTGGGTCGTGGATCATTAAGCCTGCTTACTCTGCACTTGGGTCTTGGACCTAATTCTTTACAGACTCACTGAATGGACAGGGATCGCATAAGACTCGTTAGAAGTACAAATAAACCTCTTTTGCTAAGATCTCTGGGTAGAAGACTGGCAGAAAATGGCAAACCTTGGTGGGCAGATGCAGTTTCTGGAGATCTGGCTAAGTCTGATGGCTGGAGTAGTATATAACATCGGATTATATATCTGGACAAAAATGTGGCCTTGAACTCAGCATAAAATGGCCTTTAAGGGACATGCAGAGAGAGAGGGAACAAACATCTTTAGAAAAGAATTTAGTTTCTTTTCATAGTGGAAAACTAGCTAATAGATGGAGTCGAGAGCATATTTGACATGTCAGCATATTTTGATTTTTGCCAGTACATTCTGCACCGGTTGAGGGTTGCTTTAAATAGCCAAATAGGGCAGAAATAATAGGAGTAAAGAATATCAGGGCTGGCACTTTTTGACAATGAATTCTTTTTGCACTTTTATTCAACTAGGAAGGTCAACAGAGATCAGACATACGTTTGTCATGATGACCTCGATTCAGTCAGAACTTAGTCAGAGCATGACTTCTGGCTGATGGAAGGTCATCAAAGAACCTGAAGGAAAATCCACAAAGATGCCAGGGAACATGAAGAGCTTACATGGATGGATGGATGGATGGATGGATGGATGGATGGAGCTGAAGATGCTATTCCCACTATGCTCCGGTTGCTGATCAAAACTGCAGCAGCAGATTGCTCACATTGCCAGTCTGAGGGTAAATAAAGGATTCTATTATCTTCTAATGGAAGTCAACTGTCACATCAAAGGATCATATAGGAGCATAAGTACTGTCACGGTGTCTAAAATCCCAGAATGCACGTCTGCTCGAACGAGGGCCCAGAAGTTTTTCGGTCTCTGCACAAAAAGTGGCAAGTTTCCGTGCCATCAAAACCCCTATTGTGCTTGACATGGGCCTTCAATTTAGATTCCTGTGGTATTTTCCTTGCTTTGACAGACGCATAAACCGGTAATGACAGCTGTAATTGAATCCGTTCTTGCTAAGAGGCTGCATGTACAAGGAGATGAGAGATGGTCTCAGCGTCATGTCCTGTGGCATTACATACTCGACCACTGTGTTATCGCGGGACTCGTCGTTTACTTTAATAAATCAATTTCACTCTGACAGGCGAGATTTTGTCGTCTATCGGATGATACAGTTTGTTGTAATAGGAACATTCCAGATTGTCCCCACTGTGAGCACGATATCTGATTCTCACTCGGTTTGAGGTCAATGTCCATCACCTTTGCCCCCCCCCGCCTCGCCCGCCCCCCCAAACATATAAAGCGAGAATCCATTTTCAGCACCGAGGTTAGCGACTGATCCAGGGTGGGAAAATGAGCCCATCTCCTGACCCGTCACTGAGCCACATCCCAAGCAACGTTATGAACCTGCTGGCGTGTAAATCAGTGAGCTGTGTTTCCTAGGGGAGAGATTAGAGGCACATTGACGGAGACCACATGGCCTATTCAGAAAGATACGTACAAGTGTCAATTGGTCCCAGGGGTTGGGGGTTTCAATCAATCCCATTGGAAGTATTACTTCCTTTACATGCAAGGCCAAGCCATGTCAGAATACACCCAGCAAGGGGTGAGGGGTTAAGTGTAGCAGGAAGAGGCTCTTTCCAACCAAGCTTCTCATTTGGTACATGATGAAGCATCAATCAACAATGGAATCAATGGGGAGATATATAACAAAAGATATGGAGGTTCTTCATGTCATGCATTCACATCTTATTTATATAGCAGATGTCTTTATCAAAAGCAAAGGGTCAGGCTGTCCCTGGAGCAATTAGGGGTTAAGGACCTTTCTCAATGGCCTGATTCTGGGATTTGAACCAATGACCTTCCGATCACAGGCACAGCGGCTGAATCCTATTGAGCCATGCCCTCGCCCCCATTGCCCCCCCTCCATGCACCGGATATATTAAAATTACAAAAAAAATATATCAATTATTTTTCTAAAATGAAATATGAAGCAGAATATAAATACCAAGGAAACCATCAACTAGCTTATTTACGCAGTAAGAATTTGGGGGGTACATTCAGATCCTGAAATGACAGTTTTAATTGGTGGAATTAATTACTCCCAAGAGCCATGGCAGTCCAACATGTACCCAAAAATAACTTTGTTCCTGCTTCAAGAACTAAAGAAAGGGCAGCAGGAACATACTTTATTGCATGAAGGCATAGAGAGGGCTGCATGTTCTGGGTGATTAGAAGAACAGGAAGACCTACCGGAAGGCAATAACGCTAATTTAATGCCCGAAATCATATTTGAAAGAACCTTTTGTATTTTTCCATCCTAAAAATACTCAGTAAGGGAAGGTTTTAACCTTCCAGTAAGACACGGGGCTCATTCCTGCATATAAAAACCCAATCATGAAACATCGCAGTACCTGAGAGAAAAAATAAGAGTTTTCTTGTTTCCTACAGACTTTCAGCCGACCACCGTTATTCTGGGGACTTTCTGGGCTGATAAGCCGAGCAGTAATTCATTTCTGTGACACGCTCGCCATACGTATGATTTCTGTCAGGACCCGCAGGTCCAGAGACATTAATAAAGTGCTTACGGAAAAAACGAATCTGCAGCAGCTTTTCCGCTGCTTGTTCTTCCGAGCATCCCGCTGCTCATCCTGCCTACCTTTCCATCTTTTGCCTTTTCTGCTAGTCTCCTCTTTTTCCTTGTCGTCTTTTCCTAGGGTGTGTATTTGGACATGATTGCCACGAACAGGATGTGAAGTAAGTGTACCGTGTGCTATTAGTTAAACTAGTGAAGATATCAATCCATCCTCGATTTAATTAGTTTATCTGTTGGTTTTGCCCGAAGAGACTTGCAGCAAAGACGGGGGTTACTTCTTCGCCTACGACCTTCGTGTTGTTCGCACAATCTCACTGCTTGTTGAGCTACAGCAAAAAACAATCCATCCATCTATCCCAGGGGGCAGAGGCCATCAATGGGATTTTAGGCCATCAAAATGCACATAGTATAGATACCCTATACCATGTCTAAACCATATCTTTGAACTCCAGGAGGAAACCAGAATACCTGGGGGGGGGGCAGCACAACATGCAAGAGTCACACAAATCAAGTCAGGGGAGGGGGGGGGTATAAGTCCAGAAACCCCAGTGGGGTGAGGAGATGGTGCTGCCAAGCAAACAAGCATGCCAGCCGACCAATCAGCAGTGGAGATGTTTCCCACCACTCAAACTGCATATTAGTATGGGGACCCCCTACAGGTCGCAAACAATCACTACACTAAATATTACATAAATACATTCTTTATTCAGGAGATGGTGAAGCACTAGCTAACATCTCCAGAAACATCCAGAAAAGGATATCAACAGTGAAAGACCCAAAAAGTGGGGTATGTAACCCGATTCCCTCCCAGGATCTGGCCTCGCTCGCGCCTCAGGCTCCCACGACGCGCTTGCCGTTGGGCCGCTCCATCATCCAAAGTAGGCCGGCTACCAGACGATGTGAGAAGACAACGTGTGAACGTGTGTGGGGGGGGGGGGGGGGGGGGGGGGCTTTGAAACAGCTAACGGACGGGCAGGGCGCGCCGCCTCCGCCAGACACAGATCACGGCTCCCCTGTGCTCGGCGCCCGGGCAGCTCGTCATTCATCATGTCTCTGGGTAACGTGACCCGCTCTCCGCCGTGGGACCGTGTTCCTGGCAGCATATAAAGGCACGGCTCCTGCGCTCACCCTTCACAGCAACCCCCCACCCCACCCCCCAACAGCGCATCTCCTGCAGCGAAGGATAGAAAGCGCTCGGGGGACGAAAAAATACAAAAAAAAACGTCCCTTTAATTAACGACACTGTGACAGTAATTCTCCGTGCTCACTTGGCCGGGCCACCCAGGGACGCACACTCTGCGAGCGGAACGTACCAGAACTGTAAACACACGGCACACTTTCAAATCACGACTGGGCCGGCTTTTAGTGTTTGTATGACCTCAGAAGCTCGTTCTCCGTGCACAAGCTGCTCTGGGTGACCTGGCAGGGAGACGCGGAGCGCGATGCTTCAGATGTGGATCGTGTGGACTGGGACAAAAGCTCGCAGTTCTTTAGCAAGGTGTCATTTATCTCAAATCACTTCTGTTTCCAGTTTATAAGTGGACAAAAAAAATGTGAAGATCGAACATGAGTAGATAATGAATGTCAATGTCATTAGGTAGTGTTTCTTGGCTTAGGTTTTGTTTCCAGAAGCAGCAGGAGATAAATGCATCTCACTTCATGACTGCCTTAAGTTCAGCTGGTAGCTCACACACACACACACGACTTCCTGTTTTTCATTTCCCGAACTCCTGTGCCAAAAGGTCTTGGTCCCTGTTCACTGAAACAGCAAGGGCCTCAGGAATGATTAAAACAAGCACCATGCTTGTTTAAACAAAAGAGGGCATTTAGCCAGGTGTATTACATTTCCTCATCAGGGATTGGGAACCCACAACCTTCTGGTAACACTGCTGTCTTTCGAGGAACAACGCCACTATCTGTATGCACTGCCCCCATTCTTACACCCGGTGGCACACCCATCCCATGTCCATCACTTACAGCAAAAGACGTTGGCATTTTTCCCCTCATGCATAATTCAGGACGCACACCTGTTTATTGTGTTCCTCCGGCTTGTATTTGGCGGGCTATGATTATTCATTACAACAGCCTCCCGTCCGCCACGACAGCGCTTATTATGATAAAGTACCGGGGCGGCCAGCCTCTGCAATCCGCACCCCCGTTCGGTGGCGTCGCGGAGCCCCGCGGAGGCTCCGGAACAATCCGTATTAGAGGGATTCGGCCGTGACTTTAGCCCGGCTTACGGATAATTTCATTCAAGGACTAATATATGCGTAGGACCCCCCACCCTCACATCTTAATCTCATTAAGCACAATCCGGCAGAGGGAATTTAAAAAAAAATTAAACTCCATTTGTTCGAAAACCAAACACAAGCGGCCATGTGCGTTTGGAAAATAAATAAATCGATCGGCAAATAAATGAGAAGTTTATTCAAGGTAGATGGCACTCCGCAAATAATTCGCCAAGTAATAAATGAACGCCAGATTATACACTGTCATCTGTTCTTTGATATAAATAATAGTGTTGGGTGTATATTGTGAAATCGATTCAAAAAACAAATGTCAGGCTTTTAACTCCGTTTTTAGCGAAGTGAGCTATAAAGTGTGATCTATAGGCTGTACTTAATTAGTCGTGATAAATTGTAGGTCTCTCACAGAAAATGCAATGAAACACTGAAAATCTGCGTTCAAAGTAGACCATATAAATTAATCGACACGCGCGCTCCCATTCTACGTAACGGCTAAAATATTTAACAGTTAATTCAGATGAATCCCTCACTTGAAAGGATTTTAAGCTAACTGCATACACTATTCCCGTTAGGATCAACTAACAGAAAGCTATTCTATATTGTTATTTTTGATTGAATACAACATGTTAAGCCTTTCGTAAATATATTCAGCTTCATTGACAATATTGTCCCTCAGTAGGATTAGCAGATGGAAGATGGATGGATGGATATATTGTTTTATTTACTATGATTACATTTTCAAACCTTGGGTATATATCTGAACAATAGAATGCATTGCAGCTTTTGTTTTTCATGATTGTGAAATCAACCAATCAGCACTCTCCCTTATTTCCCTGAGCTATTGAGAGTTAACTTCCTTCAGTATTGAGTTTCAGTTTTATATTTTTAATGAAAAGCTGTGAAAGAGTAACAGCTGATATGGTTCAAGAGTCAGACTCAACAGCTAACCATCCGCCCCCTCAGCTGCAGCAGTTAACTGCAATGACTCTAGTAATTATGGACATGACACATGTGTAGACATAATTTTTACTCAATAGGCTACACGCACACGTGATTCTTGTATCCAAAGCAACTTACAAATGAAACAGTAGGGTCAGCCAGTCCCTGGATTAGGGTTAAGGGCCTTGCTTAAGGGTCTAACCAGTGACTTCACTCTGCTGATTCTGGGAATTGAACCTACAACCTTCTGGGCGCAGAATGCTAACCCACAGAGCCACACACTGCAATTACTGCTAAGTGCTTATAGGATTAGGACCTTATAACTGGATGCTGGGTTTAAGGAAAACTGAGCCTGGCATTCTGTCCTGGGTATATCCTACCTCACACCCCGTGTTTCCTGTGATGGTCCTGCTTCATTCCCCTCATTGGCTTATGACAGCTAGACTAAATAATACTCAATGGCACTCATTTACACACAGAAAGAATCTTACTCATTTAATTTTTGTAAGTGTATTTAGCAGACAGTTTTATCCAAAGCAATGTTTTTTTCTTTGAGAAAGCAGGGCCAGTGAAATCAGTCTGCTGACCTCAGGATTTGAGCCAGCAACCTCCTGATCACAAGCACCATGTCCTAATCTGCTGAGCCGCACACTTCCCCGAAACACTAATATTATGATTAAGGGAGTAGCCCCCAGCACGTGTTCACTACTCACTAGTGCATCGCGGATGTCTGCTGTGACCTTTCGTCATGGTTACGGGATGCCATGGGTCACTAGGCCGAGAATCCGGTGGCAGACTGATCCAGTCACAGCGTAGCCAATGAGCATCGAGGGACAATGAGTCCTTCTCTGACTTCCTGTCCTGGTGCTGGTGAGTCCCCCCCCCCCCCCCCCAAATGGCCTGTCAGCTTCAGAGCAGCTGAACGGTCGGAAGAGAGCAGCCCTGTGTGTGTCACCTGTTACTGCACTCTACACTGCTTCTCTGGAGGGACACTGCTTCCCAGATGTGCACCAGCTCTGAAGATACAATACTGCAATGACTAGATCTGCACCACCCCCCCCCCCCCCCCCCCCCCATCATACATTATGGAGTAAAAACACTCAGCATACATAAAATCACGCTAAATGGATCTGAAGGCTTCAAAATGGAAAACGGAAATTAAAGTTGAGATGTTTTGCCGCTGCTGTTATGGGTTAAACCGCTTTGATGGAAGGATTTCATTCATTCCCAAATAAAACTGTCCCAGTTTAATACAATAGCCGGATCAAACCAGTCCTTTCTAGGGAAAACTCACTACTTACGTCTTAATAAATCTGAGATCACAATGGCAGCGTTTAAATTGCCTTCTCAGAGTAACAAACCCCCAAGGGCACAGCGAAAAATGTTACAATCATTTAATTCAGTGTGATGTGCCTTTCAAGACGCAGCCTTTTCTCGTTAAATGCTAAACATATACTTTTAATTACACAGTGTTTTTTGAGTATCTGTGATGACAAAATCGTGAGGCAAAAAAAGCTAAATGTCTACTGTAAGAGGACAGATTAATGTATTTTCTTTAAAATTTCATTCCTGACACCTACTCTTCTGTAGACTTTGCACAACAACCTGGTCCCTTGCACGCACTCCTCTGTCCGTCGCACTATTACCCCTCATACAGGACTGGCCAGTTTTCCACCTCTTACTTACTTGTTTACCAGTGGCCAGAAGGACATGCACAGTAAGATTTTCATTGTGTAGTGAAACAGAAACGTCTAGAATCTTGACTCTTAAAAGGAGGGGCTAAATCATGCTTTTCTATTGGTTGTGGCTCATGTCTTCCTTAGATGGATTGCCCTGAGAAGCAGAAATGAGGAGCGGTTGTCCAGGGAGGGGGGGGGCAAACTTCATCAGTTCCCTCCATCAGTCAAAGACAACAACCCACAAGCATGGCTGTCAGGCACTGGGAGACATGCAGCACATCTCAGAAAGCATTGTGGCTTCGGGGGGGTGGGGGGGGTCCAGGTGTGGAACATGGAGGGGGGGGGGAGCCATGACAGAGAAAAATGATGTGGGGAAGAGAAAAAATTTGTTGGGGTCTAATTAACAGTTTTATCAGACTAAATTAATCAGCAGTTGCCAAATATGGCAGCTCCGGGTGTAAACTGTGCACTGATAAGGACGCCGTCTTTCAATCACGGCCGACGTCCAGCTGCGATAATTACCCTGCTGGTCCCGTTCGCTGGGATGGCAGGAACACCTCCTCGACAGTCCAGGAGGAGCAGCGGGGAGAGAAAGGACTCGGGTAAATGGAGGCGCATCCTCTCGTTCTAGCGGATAACGAGTGATCCGGAATACTCTTGCCTGGTATGATCCGTTTAGGGTGTGATCCAAAGCTTTGGCGGGCAAATTAGGAATTAGGTACTGAGGGGCCTTGGACCAAGAGTTTGGTTCGATCACTGCGGGGCGAGCATATGTTACGATGAATAAATGAAACAAAGCTCAATAAGTAAGGGGAGGCTGGAAAGAGCTCCCAGGGTACGTCTGCATTTCCTGCCACACTGGTCACTCTGCCGAGGTCCCGGAAGCACAAGAGCAAGGGCCACAAAAAATACTCAGTAGTACTGTCAATATTCCTTAATATCTAAATCCAAGTCCAATACTGTGATTTCAAGGGAGCAACCCTCATTATTATTTGACTACTCAATAGTGCATCGCTGACGCATGCTGTGACCTTTCATCAGGGTTACAGGATATCACAGGTCTAGGGGACCGAGGTTAGGCTAGAGATCAGTGGCCGGCTGACACAGGACCTTCAGAGCAGGGTCTGGTCGTAACGTATCCAAAGAAAAAACATGGACAGAAGGGTCTTGGCACATGTGAAAGTCCAGCCCCGTACGGCCAGGTGGACACCATCAGCCGCTGAGCACTTCCTGGTTACTCCAGGACACATCAAAAGGCACTGCTCTCCTCTGCCAAGTCACAGACGCTGCAGAAAGACCCACTGTCAGGTAAATAAAGATTTTCCTTTCATGGCCCTCACTCCAAGCGTGCACACGCACACAGATTGAACCGATTCACCCCGACTCTTCTAACACTGACACGAAAAACCATACAATTCGATTTCCTCACGTCCCTGAATTAACAATGCGAGCTGGCAGCCCAATCACGCTGGTTACAAATCTGTTTCCCTTCTCTGCCGTCACTCCATAATACATCCCATTCACACCAAGATATTAAAATATAATCTTCTTAGGTGCTGTGAATGTATAATCAATATTAACATATTTTATGGCACTGTTTCTGTTGAATAATTAATGTCCCTCACAATCTCGCTGAGAACGAAGTAAGATGTAAGAGGTATTAGAGTAACTTCTGCGAGATAAAAGAAAATTGATTAAAAAAAGGATCACTAAAATTAAAGAAGAAGAGAGAGGCCCTTGGGGGATTAGCTTAGCATAAATTAGCAGGAAAGGAGAAACTTTTACGCAAAACTTACGAGTCAATTTATTAAACGCCACGCTTCAGGTTCGGGCGTAAAGGAGTATTTATCAAAATAATTAAACGCTAAATCACGCCTGTTTTCTGCCTCTCTCTTTCGCTGTGACCCACGCCAAGCCACTCGGAGATATTAAAGTACCACAGCTCGCTAACTTGCAACGTCTCTTTAATGACTGCCGCACATTCTCTCATTCCCGCCCCCCCCAGCCGGCACGACATTTTGAGGCCCTAAGTTGGTATTAAATAGGAATCCCTGGTTTTCTCCTTCAGATCCAGTCAGTTATGGATTTCCAGCTGTTAGCAGGCGCTGTTGTCTAAAACCAATTGATCCATTTATATGAAGATTTTACTGAAGTCACTGGAGTTCATTGCTCTGACGAATAACAGTCTAGTCCTCCATATCAATGAATTATATTTAATACATGAAATACTGTATGCCTGTCACGTCCTGCCCACCACGTCCGCCTAACCCTCTGGTCTCCTCCCTCACATGGTCTTAATGGGCCCCTCCTGATACTTGTGGCCCCTTATTAGTCTATTTGTAAAAGTTCTTGTCTGTTCTGTCTTCGATGGTCAGGTCAATGGAGTTGAACCTTCTCGTTGCCTGTACCCTATCGTGTTTCAGTCCTCCTGTTTTGATCCTTTGCTGTCCAGTTTATTTCCAGTCTTTGTTCCTTTGCAATAAAACCCCGAGTCATTCATCCCCAGCGTCACGACAGAGCCGTTTTCTTGTTCTTCTTCGTCCTTCACCTTCTATCCTCATCATCCTCTTCTTCATCATCATCATCATAATCATCGTCCTATTCACCCTGCCGTGGCCATCGAGCAGATTAATCTGTGAGGGTATCTCGCATATGGAGCTTTTCCTGGTGAAGGTCCCAGGTCCGACCTCTTCGAATGATGTTGGATAAAACGCAGCGACTGAGTCTGTTGGATTGCAGTCGGGGTGGGGGGGGGGCTTGGTTGGTTCTAGAGCCTCACTCAAAAAGTCACTCCAGAGTCCTCCATCCTTGGAAGCTTCAAAAACTAAATAAACAGCAAACAAGCAGAGTCAGAAGATGGAAGCTGGGTAGATGGTTAGCAGAACATGTTGCTGTTGGGGTGACTGTTTGTGGCCTATAGGGGGCCCTCAAACCTCAGGGGCTCCACACAAATGAGTTTCTTGAGTGGTGGTAAACACTACCACTGGGTGCGGTGGAGCTCTTCTTTAATGGGGAGCAGAGTTTCCCACCGAGCCCCATGCAGCCGCTGCCCTATCGATCGTAACTGCAGCCTGTTTCGCTCTCTCACTCCCCGTGTCACTCACCACCTTCCTGCATTCCCAGCTTCTAACATCTGCATCAGTCCTACTGGCTCCTAGCTGTCAGAGGACTTAAATAACATAACAAATGTAAAAATAGGCAATATTCTTGCACTTATTATTGCCTTTGTTATTTCAGGGATGAATTTCAAGGATGTCTTATGTTTGTTATTTTTATCAACCATCCATCTGTCCATCCATCCATCCATTTTATGTACTTGGTTGTCTAATTCAGGGTCATGGGGGAGGGGGGGTGCAGAATCTATGCCGGAGGCTATGGGCGCAAGGCAGGGAATAGTCCAAGATGGGACACCAGCCCGTCGCAGGGCAGGGCACACTCACACAGCATTCACTCACACAGCATTCACTCACACAGCATTCACTCACACAGCATTCACTCACACACCATTCACTCACACACCATTCACTCACACAGCATTCACTCACACAGCATTCACTCACGCACCATTCACTCACACAGCATTCACTCACACAGCATTCACTCACACAGCATTCACTCACACACCATTCACTCACGCACCATTCACTCACACAGCATTCACTCACGCACCATTCACTCACACACCATTCACTCACGCACCATTCACTCACACAGCATTCATTCACGCACCATTCACTCACACAGCATTCACTCACACAGCATTCACTCACACAGGCACACCGATAGGCAACTCAGTAACTCCAATTAACCTCAGTATGTCTTTGAACTGTGGGGGGAAAGCAAAGAACCCGGAGGAATCCCCACAACAACACGGGGAGAACATGCAAACTCCACACACACGGAGCCTCAGTGGGGAGCCTCAAACGCTGGTCCTGGTGGGGGCGACAGTGCTAATCACTATTATTATTATTATTATTATATATATGTAACAATAAGAATAATTATTATTGTTATATGACACAGAGGAAATATCATGTGAAAATCTTGGGTACAACAGTTAGTCCAGAATAGCCGCAACTCCGTTGGACTCTTGAGCAAGATCTGGATGGACAATTGACCCTGAGCTCAGACCCCAAGCTTCATTCTCGCCTCTATATATGTGTTTGTGTGTCTTTAAAAAGCAGAGCATGATGGGATATGTGAAATGTAACACATATTCCAAGGTACCTGTGCTTGTACTTGTCCAAATGCAAATACTTGATCGTTTCATTTCATAATTTCATGTTGTCGTTTCATCTGATTACTGAAATGTTACCTTGAGCCAGTCTGGGTCTTGGGCCACTGTATGATGGCTTTTCTGCTGGTCTTTATGTGACCCTGGCAGAAGGATCAGAACCGACAGGAAGAGGCTCTAAAGAACATTCCAGCACTTTCCGTGACTGGTTATTGTTTATTATAATCTCAATCCAGCGAGTGGCCGAGCCACGACAAAAACAGTAGATCCAGGGTAACTCACTAAAGATCAAATGCTCAGTTTGACAAGGTGCGAAAATGCTGGAGTTCACAGATTTCACGTTTTCATATGTTGTTAATATTGCTTTCATTCTCCTTCAACATGGATAGTATCCTTGAATGGTAAATCCTCAGGTCGGAGGTGCAAACACGTGTTCATTTGTTAATGGTACAGATTTTGGGTTAATCCTCATGGGTTGATGTGACATTTTTGGCGGCACAATTTTACAGGTTTTATGGCGTTTTAGGGCCGAAGCGGCGCTGGGGCCTCGGAACACAAAATTGCGGGATTTCCTAGCGAGGAAGATGCATGGGCCGCTGCCATAGGTACGTGTAAACATGGCGTGTTAACAGATGGCCGTACGAGCCGAGGGCCACAGTAATAGTTATATATGAGAGAGACGGCACCCCCGCCCATCTCTGGGGGCCCCACCGGGGCCTGAGCGAAGCGGAAACGCATCCGCTGCCACGTGGAACCGCACGACCCAATTCATCAACCTGGCAGCGCCACGTTTCAAGGACTTCTGCTGAACGCCGCAAACAGAACAGTGACATTTACCCTACAACCCCCCCCCCAAACACCATGCCCCCCTCCCAACCCACTGAGACTTACTTCTAAAAATAGCAGAATTGCTGATAATACACAGAAAGTAAGTCTTAACAGAACAGAACAGTAGACATCAGCAGAGAAAAATTACTTGAAACAAAAATGCTGCAATATTTTTTATCTTAAAAACTCATATGTAGGGCAAAGAATGGAATGTCTTGTGAAAAACCCAAAGGTAGAGTCACTTCCACAAAGTCAGCGATTTTTCACTATTTCTTCTTATATACCTAAAATTAATATTCATGAAATAAATTTCTCCTAATTTTAAAAGTGAGGTAAATAAAGCCTGGCTCTTGGTCACCAAGACAGGACAGATTACACCTATCTTGCTCTTTTTTTTTAGAAGCATTCGGCTTTAATTGCCTTCCGAGATGAATCGTGCGTATTACTTTGAACAGACCTCTATCCTTTTTTCCCTCCGTCCTGTGGTGAGAAAACTCAGCGTGGGTGAGATCGAGGGGGCAGATAGAGCCCAGCCCACTTGAAGATCTACAAGAGAGACGTGACGGGGATCTCACCTCAAATACGCTGGAAGCTTCTGCCACCGCATGAGGTCCTGATGGGAAAGATGGGAAAATGCAGCCATGGCAGTTGAGGTGTTGGCCACCACAAAAACTACACGTTTGTATGGGGCCCTCAAGGTTTGAGTCAGAAACCCCCCTGTTGGCCACAAACAGTCACTACACTAAATATATTAAAAATGTGTTCCTTATGTAGGAGATCCTGAAGCAGCATTTTCTGTTAGCCAGATGGCTAGCTACCATCTTCTGACTCTGCTAGCTAACTATTTATTTAGTTTTTGCCACATCTGTGTGGTGAGGGCCTGAAGTGGCTTTTTAAATGTGGTCCCAGAAACAACCAACCCGCCCCTGGCGGCATTGTCCAGGGAGGTGGAGGTGTGAAGTAATTCCGAACTGTCAGAAAACTTCAGCACCCCCTGTCCCTCCCCCCAGAAAGTTCCCAAAGTTGTCCCTTGTACGCTGACTATGAAAAACGCCAGTTGCAGTCGGCCTGGGGGCGTGATCACAATTCCGCCTCTCAATCACCTGAGGTATTATTTGGCCAACATCAGAAGGATAAAGGACAGATCTCGAACCCCTAGCAGCCCCGCCGTGTTCCCCGACCTGTGTGACAGGCTGACTCTGCGTCTCCCTCCACCTGCCAAACACCTTTAAATTAGATGTCAGGGCTGAGGCGAGACGGCCACCCGAGTGCAAATCCTGACCCTCCCCCTCGGGCCTGCCCTCCCCGGCCCAGGCCAGACGGAGCTCTTGCCTCCTCGGCGGCGGGCTGGCGGGAGCGACAGGGCCCTGGTGATGAATGGCCACCCTCCCGTGGCCATCGAGCAGATTGATCTGTGAGGGTATCTCGCTGATATTTTTGCCCTCAGTCAAATGGATGGTAGAGAAGATGGATTGTGTCTGATATGGGAGTAGATTAATGGGCTCCGGTGATAAGACTACCTCACCATGCACCCCCCACGCCTCACCTCCCTGTGGTGAAGTCCTGTTTTTTGTTGATGTTTTGGGGTCATATGGAAAACATGCCGTGTCTATCAGGTGACGATCGCAGAGATAATACTCTGTCTCTTATATTTGCACTATATGTTTCGAGTTATTTATGGATAACTTAGTGTAATACCCACACATATATATTTACTTGTGTCACCCACTTGCACAATGACAAAAATCACCTAGCAGAAGAGACGTGTCGAATTCAGCAGAATAGATTTCTAAATAGCTTCAAAAGATGAGCTCTTACTAAGATAAATTGCAAAACTGTTTTGATCATATCTGATCTCATTAAACTAGAACAGAAATTGTTGTGGATATGGGCTCAGTGGGTTAGGATGCTGTGCCTGTGATGAAATCCCAGGGTTGGCAGAGAGTGTCACCGTCGGACCCCGGAGCGCAACCCTTAAACCTCAATTGCTCTGACCCTGTTTCTTCAAAAGTGCACATCACTTTATATAAAAGTGTCTGCTGAATAAAT
Source organism: Brienomyrus brachyistius (assembly GCF_023856365.1). Lineage (NCBI taxonomy): Eukaryota > Metazoa > Chordata > Actinopteri > Osteoglossiformes > Mormyridae > Brienomyrus > Brienomyrus brachyistius. The sequence goes on from NC_064550.1 coordinate 15,500,251, forward strand.
AAAATATAAATGGATACAGGACCGCGCAGTTTCACATGGCCCCTGTTCACACCAAGAGCCGAAGTCGTTCTTGACGAGAAGACGTTTCACCCACGGATGGCGCCGTAATCTTCCTCTCCTGGCTGGAACAGCCTGAGCGGTATTTATGCTTGTTCCTGTCCAGCCGTAGAAGAGGACGGCGGGTTTGCAGATTAATGAGGACCAAAATGTAAGTGGACAGCAATGTAATTAACAAGGGCCGCCATTCCACACTCTCGCAAGATCCCCCCACCCTCCCGCTGTGAACACTGTCGGTCTAATTAGAGAGACAATGTGCTGCCCACTGTCTTTATTTATAAAATGTGGACCTATCCTGATGTCTGATGCTAATGCTAACCGCCTCACCGTGACCTTAAGGAAAGCGGGAAACAGTGGCATATCCGTGATAAAAGGTGAATTAATTGTGAATTAATCAGGCCCAGGTTCATCATTACAATTCTTTTCTTTATTTTTGAAAAGGAGTTTAAAAACATGGTTTTTCTTTCAAGGACTTCAAAAACCAAAGAGAAAACATCCAGTGGAGGGCTCTTCCACGTTACGGACGAAGGAACCACAAGAAGCAACACTGTAACAACTGGAACTAAGTCGCAGTCAATAAACATCCAGTGGAGGGCTCTTCCACGTTACGGACGAAGGAACCACAAGAAGCAACACTGTAACAACTGGAACTAAGTCACAGCCAATAAACATCCAGTGGAGGGCTCTTCCACGTTACGGACGAAGGAACCACAAGAAGCAACACTGTAACAACTGGAACTAAGTCACAGCCAATAAACATCCAGTGGAGGGCTCTTCCACGTTACGGACGAAGGAACCACAAGAAGCAACACTGTAACAACTGGAACTAAGTCGCAGTCAATAAACATTCAGTGGAGGGCTCTTCCACGTTACATACGAAGGAACCACAAGAAGCAACACTGTAACAACTGGAACTAAGTCGCATCATTGGACCTCAACTCTGACTCTTCCCCTTCCTGGGAGCAACCTTTCAGCAGGGGGTTTGTGATGGGGGCGTATCCACCATTGTGCTTCTTCAGATGTCACATGGTATTTGCGCTCCAGCAAGCCACCCTGTGTCAAGTTTTGTCCCTGCCGCCCTCCACACATCTACCTGATAACCAGAAGGGGGCCAAGTCCCCCAGAAACAGCTGCAGTCCTCCAGGGGACCCTGTTCGGTGCACCATTGAAGCCGAACAGCAAGCCAGTCAGTCAATAGTGGCCGGTAGGAGCAGGAGACACCCTCACAGCACATCTGTCGGCTTCCATGGACTCCTGCAGCTCCAAGGTCCTGTCTGGCAGCTTTGCACATACTGACAGGGATTCATCTCTGCCCCCTTTTGGCCCATTTACACATCTGCGTCTTATTGCTGCACAGAATAGACTTAGAGCAGCTTGCGCTAACTATTACTTACATCTCAAAGCAGAACAAAATCACTTTTTTTCCATCTCATTGCTTATCACATATGGTTCGATCTGTATTTCCTCACATCCAAGCCTCTGACATTCATCTCCAGCTTTGCACAGACCCATTTTCCAAACTGTTTCCCCATTTCTCCTTCCTGTCAGTTTTCAAAACGACTGAATTTTATTTTGATTCCCTCCCTGCCACTATTTTTGTTAACACTTCACTCCGGTCACCAGATTCTCCCTGCCTGTCAAAGTTCTGCTTACTAGCCCACCCAGAGCGAGTCTCACGCCGTATACCATTCAATTCAGCAGAATAAAGTATGGACATAGTATAAGCGAGCATATGAACGCTACAAGTCGAATGCAGCAGTGCTCACCGAGATACACCTGGCTGAAGTCAATAATAAGTGTCAGTAAACCAAGTAAAATTGTGCCTTGCCATTTGGCAAGTGCTGGATAAACTGTTACACCAAGGCAACACACAAACTGAAGGGTTCAGGGACAGTGGGAAGCATTGCCAGGTGGCAAGAGGTTGTCCAGCACAGGAGGCACTGAGTTTTCACACAGCAAGGCAGGCTTTTGGAGCGACACACACAAATAAGTTGGAGGGGAATTAGGCAAAGTTTCAAAATGGTGGAACAAATTATACCCGCAATTTTAATAAGTCAGTGACCATCAAATATTAGGGATTTCGCAGGAAAGGGGCATGTACAGCCCTTGACAAAACTTAAGCATCTTTTTTTAGTTTGCATTTGCCAGCGCTGCGGTAAATAACAAGGTGATGCCCATGGGCAGTTTCACATCAGCCAAGGGTAGGAAAGTGGCTGAGGGTCTTTCTTTCGGTTGATTGTCTCCTGAACCGCAGTGTCTCACTGGATGGGGATACGTTCTGTCACAGCGGGGTCCGAGGACACACATTCAGCAGGACGTTCGGATGCCACACGCCCGGCGGCCTGACCGGGGTCGTGGAGACGGCTGGTTGCGCTCCGAAGAGCATCGTTAAAAATGTTCTCCGCCGGGACGCCCGACGTCTGGCGGGAAACTCACCGGGGATCGGACTTAATTAAAAGGCACGCAGGTATTCTTATCGCTGGCGTCCTACTTTCAAGCGCCTAACCGACGTTGGGATTTTTTCAGGCACGAATGCTCCAGTTAGTGCAGCTGGACGTGTCCCTGGAAACTCTGGAGTGCGATTCACTGGAGCCCTCGACACCCACCACAGTGCCAGAATGCATTTCTGTGCGGAGACAGCGAGTCGACCAGATTAGCCAGCACATTCGGAGTAATCATGTTTATCTAATCATGTTTATAAACTCACTTCCTCAGCTTGCCCTGGAAATATTCCTACGCTGCTCTACTGCTGATGATCTCCGCTTCCTTCCGGCCTCCTGTCCTAGAAAATAAATTGTCTTTACTTCGATCCAGTCAAAATACCAGGGGAAAAAAAAAACTGCCATTTTAGTTTTGCTGATTGTTCGTGCCCTTGGAAAGACAAAGTCAACAGTTTACTGTAACTGCTTCATATTGCAAATATGTACGTGTCTTAAAGCTGATGAATTTTTTGCAAATTCAGGGTCATATCAACGATCTAGAACTTGGGGCAGAGTCCTTTCATTCTCTGTCCCACATGATTGGTGGAGAGTCACAAAAAAATGGGACTGTACAGTTAATGAGGAAGTGTTTTGGCTGAGGCTGGCATTGTCTGTCACAGTTATAAGGAAACCCGTATTTCAAATGCTGAATTTTTGCCACCTGCCCCCCCCCTCACAGCCTGAAGGAGACGATGATAAATAACTGAGGAGACGCAAGAGTGGAACATGCCGGAAGATGCAGTTGGTGACACCTCTGTCTGTTTACTTTTTGCACCCTGTACCTGTTACCGCCTGGCGGGTGCCATGATGCTCAAGTCGAGATAAACAAGGTGGGGGGGGGGGGGGGGGGAGAATAAAAATAAATAAAAAAGTAATAAGAAGAGAAATGTGATTCATGGATGCTAAGAGAGCTTTGCATAATTCCGTTAGCCAATCAGTCAGCGGGATTCAGCAGTAATCTATCACTGCCACGGAGGAAACGGGAGGACATTGTGTTTCAGCTACATAATTAATCATTAGTGTCTCTTCCCTTGTTTTCATTATGCCGGATTTGTTAGGGGGAGTGTCGGCCCAGCGCTCGGATATGGAGCGTGGCGGGAATCGAGGCATCGTGATTATCTGCACGCGCTCACGGAGACGACGCACTGGCACATACCGTCTCCTGCCCCCCCCGGTCTGTCTTGCATGTGTCTCAGACTGACAGCTGCAAGGGCTCAGACTCTGGAACACGGTCCTCTCTTGCTGGGAATTACGCCGTGTCACGTTCACGTCGCCGTCCCCCAGCCGCTGCCCGTACCCCGAACCCCTCCTGTGCCCAGCCGGACCCAAGCGGCCTTATTAAGTCTCTGATGTTACCATCTGTTCTTCCTCCGACGTGCCTGCTGACAGGACGCCAGCGCCGGAGCTAATTAGCGCGTTACCTGAGCGCGAGAACACACGCGTGTTCGTCTAATGGCACATGAAGAGAGACTAACAACGCCGGCTTGACTCGGCCGTCACCCCCGCATACGCACACACCGATCCTCGGGTGGCGTCCGGATCGTACAGACGCAGTCGCCTGGAAAGGTATCATAATAATCATCCTGCTGTAAATTTCTCCCGTTCGCACAGATGTTAGATAAGCATGACCCCGTAGGCGTGTAATTCAGAGCAGATCGCCGCGGTCTCCCCAGACCGTTCCTCTTACTCGCACACCCAGATGATCATTACAAAGATTCCCTTGATGAAATGCGCCAGGTTCCCGTATTCCTGCGATGGGAGGGGCTGCTAAATTATTCCGCAGGATAGGTCTGGAGCCCTGAATTGGTTGCGGAATTATGAGGCATCTTGCTGGAGCCCGGTCCATTTAGAGAGACTGAGAGCTGTTCGTTTGTGGCGAAGTCATGGAGCATGAGCCTGGTTAATGGCCTCATGCTGATATGACTCATTGGCGCTGGGGTTGGGGCCGCGTTTGACCCCCATCTCCCAGCTACCACCTGGCATCCCATATTCAAGCCTCTGCTCTTACGTACATTGAGTGAAAAATAAAAGGCCACCAGGAGTGTATGAGTTAGAACAAATACAGAATCCCCCCCTGTTCTTCAAATAATTAACAGACAGCACACAAAGGCTACCAGTTTAACACTCACTTAACCAAATGCCCCTTTTTCTTCAGGACCCCTTAGCTGCCTTATCGGTGCCTGGATACATATTGTCACGCCCGGCTCGTCCGCTCCTCCTGTGTGCCACGCCCCCTGCTTACCCACGTGTGTTTCCCGAATTGTACCCAGCTGTTTCCGTTTGCTGTCATTCAGTCTTGTGTATTTAAGTCCTGGTCTCCCCAGTTTGCTTTGTCTGTCATTGATGTTGTCGATGCCCATGTCCTGTCCTGCCTTGCCTCTATTAAATCCCCGTATACCCCGTACTCCGTTTGCCCTGCCTGCTCCTTGCCCGCACGATCGCCCGTCAGTTACACCCCGGATCGTGACACATATATAAAAAAGCAAAGTGGGCTAAACTATTAAATGAAATAAAATACCATGAAATAAAGCAGCATACAGCAACACAGCTACAGTGACAGAATTAAAATATAAAATAAAAAATTAATCCCAGCACTACATTGATCCCACGCTGTTTATGTTTCACTTTTTTTATACAGTAGCAGTCAAAAGTTTGGACACACCCACCCATAGAAAGCTTTATTTGTACTATTTTTCTACATTTTACACTAATTATAAAGACATGAAAACTATAAAATAAAATATATGGAGTTGTGCATTGACCAGAAAAAAAATATGTTGTTGAGGGGGTAGGAGGTGCAGCTCTGTGGGCTGGGACTCAGATGGTTGTCAGTTCAAATCCTAGGCTTGACAAACTCACCCACCATTGGGGCCTGGAGCAAGGCCCTTAACCCCAATTGCTCCAAGGACTGGCTGACCCCACTGTCTCCTCTACACCAGTTCCATGAGGTGGCCTCCTGAGATGCTTCTCCAGCTGTCCTGAAGGAGGTCCCGCATAAAGGCTGAGCTCTCATTGGCCACTTTTCCTTCATTCTCTGGTAAAACTCCTTAAAAAGCATTTCTACTGTGTTTGGGTCTGGTGGGCAGGTCATGTGATGTGACACTTCACTGTACATGATGCCCAGCAGTGCATTTTAAATATCATACACTTAGTAATCTCAGAATGCCATGAAAACAGGACATCACAGTTTAATGATTTTCCTTATGATATCTTGTATATATCCTTATGTGCCTACTTATACTTATACTGTTATTCTGAATCCATATAGTCAATGCAATTGATAGAGAAACACAGAGGGAATTTATAATATCATTCATATCTCATAACCCAAAGATGTTATTTCTCTTCAGGATGTTCTCATCAAAATTCTCTGGCATATTTCAGATGTATAAAATTAGCAGTATCGGCTTGAACTGTCCTATTTCCTTGGAGTGTGTCATAATGAACTCGGCTCACATACGACAACCTTTTACTGAATAAGCGAATGGACGGACGGACGGACGAACGGACAGACGGATGGATGGATGGATGGATGGATGGATGGATGGATGGACGTATGGACAGACCTGGGACTGAATTTTTCGGTAATTACGATATGTAGCGAGCTTACATTTGCTAGGTATTGTCAGGTAATGTATCATCATAGACCAATAATCTACACAATACTGTCAAGTTTCTCACAGATATATATGAATCAGGCCACATTCTCAGACGAGAGACCTTTGATCAGAAGCCTTTTCAGTCATTCATATGTTTTGTTCAAAGACGTTTCTTAATCTATATAATCTTTATTCCTGGTAAAAGTCAGCATGATTGTTGTCGCCCAAGGTTCCCCACAGTCGTGAACTGGCTTCCACTCCAAGGTGCCCCCTGCCTTCTTGGATAGGTTCCAGGCTCACTGTGTATGCTGCACTGGATGGCAAACGATGGAAGATGTATTCCGGAAAACGCTCAACCATCCCTTTACGAGTGAGCCATAAAAGTGGGTGGTGTATGGGTCAGTGGCTTCAGATATCATGTACGTGATCAGAAGGTTGTTGGTTCAAATCCCAGGGCTAGTAGAATGATTTCACTGCTGGGCCTCTCAGCAAGGCCCTCAGTCACCAGTTGCTTCAGGGACTGTCTGACCCAGCTTTCTCAAAACATACACCACTGTGGATTAAAGCATCTGCTGCATAAATGTAAAGACCCCTTATCTAAATAGTCAGCATTCGCTGTCTTTGTAAAGAAAATGTCTTTGTTTTCAAGCAGGCTTAATTGAATAAAGAGCTATCAGAAATTGATGAATGGTTTAGTGGGGCCTTTACACAGAATACTAAAGTGAATCGTTTGTGACAGGACGATTTTGCATGTCGGATGTTCAAAGTTGACTAAAAACGATGTTGAAAAGGCCAGGGCCTCTGGCTGCAAAACAAAAACTGAGATATGAAGGGTGAATTTCTTTGGCATCCCTCTCCACGTGTCACGGGCAGAGACCAATTGATGGGAAAGCTGGAAAATAACCCCAACAGACTGGCCAAGGGGCAGATATCTTGGGGGCCAGAGGACGAGCATGAGGTAAAGAAGCAGGCGTAATATATCTCTTAAATGAGAAGACGCTGGTCTGTTTCATACAGTTCAGACATCTCTATAACTTGGCTTTTTAACATCGTCCTTTAAAAATGACAAAGCTTACAGTTTTACTTAAATTTTTACAGGTGCACAAATACATGCTAGTACTTATGTCAGAAAAGACGGCAGGCAAGCTGACTGTTAAATTATGATATCAGGCAAATCACTGGCCGCCTTTATGTGTGATCATGTGATGCAGAGGACCCATGTCCATTTCTGCAGGAACTGACAGCCTTTTGTAAACTATTAACTACCCCTATGTAGGTCCTGCAGTGCAGTGTGTCCCATTCTTTCGACCCAGCACTACAGTCACAAAATTCCTCTTTGCCATTGCAGAGATGATATTGCATCAGACTTTTGAAAAGCCTGTCATCCTTAAAAGTGTCATGTGATTGTGTATCCTGTACCAATATTAGATACTGGAAGGCATTCTATTCTCTTTCAGGCTACACATGGTCTCTGTATAAGCCTCCTACCTCCTCCACAGAGGGCATGTCGTCACCTGTGTCTTGCCCTGAAAATTAAATGCCACTTCACAGGTAACATTATGGCATTTACAGCAGTGTGGGTCGGTACGATGACGCCGGCATTTCTCAGGGTTCCTCATACAAAGGTTATTAGTTCTGCAAAGTAAACAGTTTTCAGTAAAATGAAACAAACTGCCATGCTGGAAACACAGTATTCATGGTTATATGAATGGTCATTTTTGTTTAAATTTACATTAATTTCCTGTCTGTTGAAGGAATTGCCATTTAGGTATTTTTGTTTCTCAGATTTTTACTCATCAAAATAATAACTTAAACCACAGCCATATGCAACCCAAGCCTAATGTAGCCATACAGTTGTAGCTCCAGTCCCGTAACCATGCAGATAGGTAGGGTCAACATTTCGAAACAAGAGTTTTAAAATTGTCCATAAACTATTGATTAATACGGACTGTGAGACTGTAAGTGGGCTACGTCTTTTTATTGACTAGCTGGAGAACACAATTTTACACAACTTTGATTAAATCATCAGTTTCAAGAGGATCACAGCCATTTTTAGAACATCAACAATAAAATTTTGTGCAGATGTTGCCCCTCAAATGATGTTACCTGCCCCATTTGTACCTAAGAGAACTAGCTAAACGGTATCATTAAAAACATTAGCATTAGCGTTAGCATTGCCTGAAAATATAATTGGCACACATTTAGATATGTTATTCTGGAAAAAAGGTAATACTTAGAGAGCCTCCGCTGTGTGAGAGCGACTAAGATTCTCTGGGAGCTGGCTAAATTACCTCAAAGACGGGGAAATTTAGCTTGAAAATGGGATTAGCTGGTTAGCATGGTAGCTTCCCGATAAAGTACACCTTACAGTAGCGTCTAGAAGCAACAGTCCTTTAATTGCTGTGAAGAGAAGTGCTAAGCTGCATTCCCAGAATCTCCCCTCCAGTGGACGGCGTACTCCTCCTGTGATGTCACTGCGAACGTGCTGCTTCTGTAACGGCACTGTTCAAGTTAGCCACCGTCAACATTACACCAACAAGTGAATGAAGATAAATCACTCAAGCAGCTAGTAAAGAAACCATAGAAGCGTTTAAACAAGCAATAAAAACACATCACACAAGATGTGGCGACTTCCAGACGTCAAATTACACCATCATTACTCTGCAAAAATGCAGTAATGTAATGCAGTAATGCAGTAATGCAGTAAGTCTACCTTACAATACCGCTGCAGGAATGCCTACTGTGCGATACACACTCGCCACAGCAGATAATTTCACGTGGTGTGTGGGTAAATTTTCTATCTGTGAACAGCATTACGATCGGGTGTAATCTACCCACGGAAGCACAGTCAATCCATTTCGATATGAATTCTTCTCCATCTTGTGCTTATGAGAAGGATGCAAACACATAAATCTGCCGATGTAGGAAAAACAGGTCAAAATATAAAGAACACATTCATATCACATCAGTTACACTTCACGTGGTGCATAATTCTGACCTTGCTGGAACATTAACACGTTATCGAAATACATAAAGAAGTAGTTATCCTCATAAAGGACATGTTATCCTTTCTGATGATCTAAGTGGCCCTGCTGTGCAGGAGCCGAGTGAATTGGATAAAGTCACCATGGGGTCTGACTGATCATTATTTACCTGTGACCTTAAGAAGCCCCAAATGAGCAGCTACTGAGATTCCCGCTGCCAACAAGCGATCGAATTCTGTAACGGCAATTATGAAACTGAGATTAAATCATTAAAATCACATGCTGGAAAGAGACCCGACAGGAAATAAAGTGGATATAATTTTATAACTTCATAAACACGCAACCATCTCACATTCTTTCGGTAATTATTTCTGCCTTTTGGATCTGAGGTCGAGTACCTTTGGAGAACAGGCTATGGCGACAAATCTCCCGTCTGCCTGTTTATGTACCATTATAAACAAATGCCCACTCTGGCACATGCATGTCGATGTGGCAGATGACTCAATGTTCACAAAATATTCATTACAGAATCCCTGAAGCTGCAATATCCGATAAAACAATTAATAGCTAATCAGGTTTCCCAATGCATTCAGGGAGGTGGAGCTCTGTCCCTGTGCTCTTCAGCGCCAGTGTTTACCATCGCTCAAACCACGCATCTCTATGGGGCCCCTGAGGTTTGAGGTCCCCCTGTTGGCCACAAACAGTCACTACAGTCAATATTAAATCATAGCATTCTTTATTTAGGAGACGTTGAACCAGCTAGCTAGCTACCATCTTTTGACTCTACTCCCTGTTAGCTGTTTGTTTAGTATTTGAAGCATTCGTGTGTGTGTGCGGGGGGGGGGGTCAGTTCTGCCCAGTATTTGGGGATCTACTGGTCTGTCATCTACAAGAAGCCCTGTGAAGCTCCCCCTTACTTTCGCTTCAGTCTGTCTTCATTTCCTCTGCTCTAATATTAATAAAAGCTTGAAAGGTCACGTCATGCTCAGCAAGCCTTCTGTGATCTCGGTGTCCTACTGAAAAGGTGAAGGTACCAAGCCACGCCCCTGTGCAGAACTTCAGTCTTTGTGGAAGCAGAACAAACAGGAGTCTCTCACCGTGTATGAAAACTTACCCTAACAGCATTTCATGAAAGATTGCATACATTCCTAAGAACCTATTTTAGTTGTGTAATATTTTCGTCTGCAGTATATAGTAAGATCCCAGATCCTTAATGTACTATAATAGAGTTACTGGAGTAGTGGATTATTATGTGTGATAAAATAATCAAATGAGCTTTATGTACATTTATTTCTTATCAGCTGCCTTGGCTTTCAAGCCGACCAACAGTTATTTACACAGCTTTTGCAGGAGAGATGTTATGTATTACGAACTTTAAGGTCCTCCCAATGAAAGGCGGCTAATGACATCCGCAAACCCGAATCGTGTCCAAGTGGAAAACAGTTCCCATAGAACCGAATGTCCTCATTTGCCAAACTTTCATTGTCTACACCTGAAGGACACCAAAGGAGACGTGACAAAGCTCAAATACTCATCGAGAGGGCCAGGTGATAACACGCTGGTCTGCAATCAGCCAAGGAAACGCTGCAACGTGTGAATTATTCATCTGTGCGAGTTCGGCTGGCCGTACTGTTTACCCGGATATGTCTGTGATTGACATCTCATTATCTGCCTTATCGCGGGATAGCTGCCTAACCATCACAGTGCACGTCCGTTACACATAAAATTACACGGGTCCTTCTCTGCGCAGAGATCCTTACGGCGAACGGACACCCTGGAACATGTAAGCCAAGGTGGACGTGCAATAAAGAGGCAGTTAAAAAACCATCAGACGTCGTTTAGCGCCTCGTACCTCTTATCTCGAGGCCTGTATACGGCACGTCATCTCGTCCGTCAGGCTGCAGTCAGTACTCTTCTTGAAACAAGAACATTAAATAGACAGCGACACTCCGACTATAATTCACCACTGTCATTTATTTACCATTGTCAGTTTAACCTCAGCACCATCTTGTCCTGTTTCCATGTTGTCGTATATTGTATGTGTGATGTATATATCGTATATATGTACCGTATATTGGATGTAAATAAACCTTAAACACTACTGTGTTACTTGCTATTTCTTGTTCTTTATTTGTTGTGCAAATGAGTATCTCATTGTACTTGTTCAAATGACAGTAAAGCTTCTGAATGCAGTGCCAACTCATGTTAGAATGTTAGAATAGCCCTGGAGATTTGGTTAACTGCAAATGAGTGGTACGAAAAATCAGTAGAACAAGCACCAGTGGGTGATGAAGCACCAGCAGGTCAGGGGTTTGAATCCTCGGGGGGGGGGTCACTTGAATTCCTCATGTAAATTCTTATACTGCATTATGTACATTTTCTTGACAAGAATGCTGCTAGCCAGCCAAATTAACTATTTCCATCTCACCACTTTTTTTATTAAATTTTAATTTTTGTTGATTAGCATAACATTTCATTTCCTTATAGGTACTTCTAGAAAAACTACTGTGCTTCAATTCAGATGAAACAGAAGCGTCATCACCTGTCACCTGACTGGCTTTGGGTCCTCCTCTTCTCATGATGTCACATCTCTGTCACATGACCTGTGGGGTACTGCACATTAATCAGAGATTCCAAACCTGGTTTCTCACCCCTGGTCTTCATCCAAAAACTAAAGGGATGTGTGGCTGCTTCATGAGGCATGAACAGTGAGAGTTTCACACCCTAAACACATAAAATGTCAAAAACCAATTATCAAGTTAGGTACTGACAGCAACATGATGAGGAAACGGATCGACCCAATACCTGACAGGCGTTTTCACTGTGGACAGAGAACCGTGAGGGGTCACGTCTTTCCGCAGTTATTCAGGGGCACCTTGGAGACATACATCGGGTGACCTGCAGACGGCTCTACCCCAGCAGATCGCCCTGGCGACTTCTGCCCCACAAAAGCCCATCAACCTGAGAAAGATCAGGCTGCAGCTCGTAATTAACCCAGACAAATCTTCCCGTTCTTCAGCCACTTTAACATCCCTCCCCCCTCCCAACCACCACCATCTACAGGCAATCAGCTAGAGACTATTCCGGAATCAAACAGCTGAACCGTGATGAGTCTTGGAGAACTGGGACACCGGGTCCCAAACGGATCGCGTTCCTTCATTCGCTCCTCAGACGAGATGCGTTATATTTTCATTGAGTCTGAAAAATCATGCAGTTGGCAAGGAAATTAAAACTTCATCTTTCGCTCCCGTGATTCACAGCGGGTTTCCGGACTCGTTAGGTACCAGGATTAGTGAGCATGACCTTTGTTTTATGCTCTAATCTATTCTAGTTATGCTAAGCTTTGGTGAGTCTTTCCTGCCCTGGGTATGAATGTGTTTGCTCCACATTCTCCAGAGAACAGCCCCCACCCCCCGAAATCACTCAGTTCGAGAGGGCAAAGAGGGAAGTTTCCACACATTTACATTTTTGTCCCAAAAAAAAACAGAACACAGATATTCATATCACCAGCTTTTCATATATGTACAGAGGTGCAGCTGAAAACATCAGAGATGATATATCCGGTCATAAAAATTACGAGGCTTCGTTTTCAAAGTGAGAAACGTGACTGACAAACAAAGCAAAGGTGCTTCTACGCCGCAGATCAGAGGTGGAACCTCTTTACCAGCTTGTCAGCAGGCTGTCGAGATGTTTGTGTTCTGTCAGCTTTCATTATGCAACACGCACGGTCTCTTTCATCTCTGCATCTAATGCATTAGCAAACATGTTCACCTCGCAAAGGTGGCAGGCCGGACCAGCCTCAGCAGATGGGGAGTAAAGCAGCACTTAATTTGTCAGAGCCGGCGACTCACCGGGTGCGATCAATTCTGTTACGTCTCCATGTTGTATTCGGCCGGTTTGATACAGATAAATTACTACTTTAGACCCTATGTCATAGTGGTGTTCCTTGTTAAGCAAAGGGGTGAAGACAGAGCAGAGAACTGAATTTAATAAAGGCAAGAATTATCGAACAAGTACAATGCCCTCTGTAATGTTTGGGACAAAGATACATTTTTCCTTGATTTACCCCTCTGCTCCTCAGTTTAAACTCTGAAATCAAACAATTCCGACATGATTAAAGTGCACGTTCCAGACTTTAATATAGTTATTCGCATACATTTCCGTTTCACCGTGTTGAAGTTACAACATTTTTTAATACATGATCTCCCTCATTGCAGGGCAACAAAATGTTTGGGGCATTTGGCTTTGCAGTTGTTTGCGATTTACTCAGGTGTGTTTCATTGCTTCATTAGTGAAGGGATAAGATACATAGGTTTGCTTCTACCATTTGAAGTCTGTAGTTGCCATTGTTCAACACGAGGAGAAGAGCTGCACCAATGAAAGTCAGAGAAGCTATTATGAGGCTGAAAAACAATAATAAAACCCTTACAGACATCAGTCAAACCTTAGGATTACCAAAATCAACTGTCTGGAATATAATTAAGAAGAAAGAAAGCAAGAAAGCACTTGTGACCTCATCGCAGAGAGACTGGCAGGCCAAGGAAGAGCTCCACTGCTGATGGCAGAACACAGGCATGGGAATCTGTTGTTAAAAGCGCTATATAAATATAATTGAATTGAATTGAATCTGTAACTTTGGAGACAAAATGGCTCCCAGCCTGATGGATTGTGGGTAGGAATGTAGCAGTTGAAAGAATTCTCAGTAATACATGTACATAAAATGCTTGGTCTAAAAAAACCAAACAAAAAAAATGCAGGTGCCGTTTTAAATTGAAGTACCTGAACTAAAAACTGAAATGTCAAAATAGCCATTGTTTTCCTAAGTCGGTAGATTAGCGGGATGTGAGGAGTACTGACCTGCCTCTCGTGTCCACTGCGATGTACAGTTTATATATTGTGTGTGACATTGGCTGCTGTTAAACTGCCTGCGTAATAAACTTATTACACTGGTGTGTTTGTTCGGAATCTAACCACAGGAAAATAATGAAGTGTCAGAGTAAATAATACCCACCAGGAGGAAATTCCTGTGCATGTGGGCGATACAATGGATTAAATAATTAAACATCGTGTTAATTAAAGCCTATTTTAATATTATTATTTGTTCAAAAATTTTATTAGAATAAATAGTTTCTCAAGCAATGCAGGCCAAAGTTTATCAAAAATGTCTAAATTCTGAAAGTTTAAGATGCCATTAAGCCATGATTAAAATTAACAACAAAATATGAAGGCGGCACTAGGGACTCTGAAGAAAATGCTCTTTAAAAAGCACATTTTCACACATATGTTGTCTCCTTTGTTGCATCTGCCGTCTCCACGAGTCTACAGATCACTGAATCCCTTTAGTATGCTTCACCTTAGCCTCTGTCTTCTGTGTTTACAGATGTGTGTCCGCTGTCGTCAAACACCTTAATTGGCCATACTTCATTGTGAGAAATAATTTGGGAGAAGTAATTAAATAAAAGAAATAATTGCTAAAGAATAATTAACCTCCCACCTTCCCACCACTGCCGCTGCATAAGAAATTTCCATCCTTTAGTCCTTTAGGATAATATGTTTTTCCCGTCGCTGAACGTTCATTAGGTAAAGTGTCATGGCTGACAGTCTTAGCTAAGTTAGCATTGTTTAACCTGTATCTGCCTGCACATTACTGTCTCGTCAGCAAAGAGTCGTAAAGAAAGAAAGACCAGCACACTCAAACCAGGAAGCATAGATCTTTAATATTTATGGGGCTCCAGAGTACATAAAGGTTAATTTTCATTTCTAAGAGAAGATTTCAAAAACATGCCTTGCGTCCCTCATGAAAGGTCCCCTCGCTCCCCCCCCCCTCCCACCCCAAGACTGAATGTAACCACGGAAACACCTCCAGTCCCTTTCAATAACGGATGACAGGGTATATTACCTTCTGATTAGTCTCCTTTAATTATGCAAATGGACTCTGTTATCTCAAGTGACTGAAAAGTGTTGCGCTATCTATTATCGTGCTTTTGAATTACTTATTATGATCCTGCATGACTTTCTGCCTCACTGCAGTTGGAATTCACGCCATCTCTTACATATAAATCCCAGCCTGTCTCTGGTGCATTGTACACCCAGCAATTTTTTGCACCAACAAAATGCAAAATTAGCCATTAATTCAATGGCTTTTTAGTAAACAAAGTCGGAGGCTGGATTACCAACCCCCCCCACGCACCGCGACCCACTCCTGAGCACAATCCTTTAATTGAAGTATTCCTCTGCTCTCTTTCCCAGTTTTGCCTTTAAAAATTAACTTCATTATTAAATCTCTCCCAAGGCATGGGGCCCTTCTTTCATTAGCAACAAGCAAACTGACTGCCATTTTCACTGAACATGAAAAGGCAGTGATGGTCGGTCCATGTTAAAGGACGTTAGAAAATAAAATAATGTGAATACATTTAGCAGAATAAATACATTTAGTGCTTCTCTGCTATTACTGACACATGGTCTGAAATTAAAAAAAAATAATAAATCTCACTACACCTTGTGGTTGCAGTGTGCAGTATCGCTTTTACATTTTTATTTTATTTTTATTTTATTAATTTTTAAGATGGAAGCAGATGGGAAAAGCAATCACTATACAGATGCACAGTGCATATGTATGTTACGTGATGAATGAAACTTGGAACATGATTAATAAATACAAGGTAATGTATTGTAAATTTATTACTTTGCTACGTTGATTAAAGAGGAAAGCAGTGGGTTTGATTCCTGGCTTCTGCTCTGTCTTTGACCGTTCTCCCCACGGTAGTGTGGCCCAAAGACACGTAACCTATGGTGTCTTTAAATTACCCATAATGCCCTGAATGGTCTGGATTGCATCTCAGCGCTGGGCTCCCGGCTTGCACTGGATAAGCGGTTATGAAATGCATCGATAGCTGACTCTGTCGCACCATATTTAGGTAAACCGAGGGAACATGTCAGTGCACGGAGTACAGCCAGTCCAGGCATGTTATAAATACAGGGGGAGGGAAGCGGGGGTGGCAATGCAAGAAAATAGCAATGCAAGGTGAAGGGGAATGGCTGCTGGTTGTGGTGATGTAATGGATTATCTTTAGGTATGAATATGCTGTGTTGGTTTCATCAATGACTAGATGGTCTGGGCCGATCACTGAATATCCGAGAGGATCGACAAACACTGCAGTCGGCTAAAGAAAGGACCCGTGGTCATCTTTACAGTTCTGCTGTCGTCATCAAAAAAATCTTTGTGATAAGTACACAAAAGAATCAGACATAATAATATAGTAACAGAAGGCCATGCACGGTTTATACGAGGATTATACATGGATGTTAGTGGGCAGTTATATGATATTATACGGTATTATATATACAGACGCTCCTCTACTGATGAAAGAGATACGTTCCGAACAGCCGTTCATAACCTAAAATGTTTGTAAGTCGTTATCTAACATCATCTTAAGGGTATACGCAATTAGAAAGAACTAGGATGCTGGGAGTAGCGGCCAGATATCGTACTAGGCGGAATTGGCGAGCAGAAAGAAAAATTGATGTTGCGGACAGGAAACGGGAGCCCGACGAACACAATTTGGATTTACAGTCCTCTTCGTTCGGATGTCTGAAAGTTCGCAAGTTGAAAGTTCGTAAGTAGAGGAGCGTGTGTACATGTTTAAGACACGATAAGCTTTATGGAAGTGCTTGTGCAAAATGGTGATACGTGGGATTCCCCAACTGGGACTCGAACCCAAGTCATGGTGGTGAGCGTGTCAAACCCTGAACACAAGACCATCAGGGATTGCAAGGTCGGGAGCAGCTCAAGTTGACCTTGGAAGCGCAGTTGTGGATTTTTGATCATCAGTGGAAGTGCGTGATCTTGATGAGGGAGGAGGGATGTAGCTCAGTAAGGCTATGGATTCTCAACAGAATGTAGTGCTTTGGGATTTATGCATATGATGGACGGACTCCATACTAAGGGAATGTGAAAATATGAACACAAATGCACAGCTGTTTATGGTTATGATAATGATGAACTTATCAATAATGACCAGCAAGGCCCAGTGTTTCCCTGGATAGTCTGCATGTTCGTCTTGCAGATTATAAAAGGACAGATGGATAAACAGATTTATTTTTATTTTACAAACCAGGTATTTAAAGCTTTTAAATGAGACCAAACCAAAATAATAGGAGGACAGCAAGTGGCATAAATATTAATGAAAATGGTAATATTTTAAAAAGTTAAAAATTGTGGATGACAACTGCTACAGTAGCTGATGGTGGAGTTTGGCTTTGAACATTTTTCTGCTCAAAATATAACAAATACCATGTTAAGTACTGCAAAACACCAAGTGTTACTTGTTTGCGAAGCTGATTTCATTGGTCAATTAAACACACCTTGTTATACACCATAAAATGCAGCAAACAGCATATACTGAGATTACTTAGCATTTTTACAGCCCCTTTCTGCTCTGTTTGTTTCACGTCACCCGATTCAGACAGCCGGAATGTGTCGCCACATTTAAAATGCAGACATAATGACCTCCTTCTTCCATATTAAAGCTGCTCACTCAATTATTTGCATAATTGCTACACAGTGGTGAGTAACTATGCAACATCTATTTGAAACATACATGCTGTTTACAGGCTGTTAAGATGATTACCCATGAAAGCAGGTATATTTACCCGTATTTAAACATTGTGACAACTGGACATCAAATCCATGATAGAAGCACGTGGCTTCCTATAAAACTCAGCTTCCTAGAAAACCCAACTCACACATTCACTGCCATATCATAGAAACTTTTTGTTTCACTTATTTCTCAATTTCTGGCTGTGTGTCTGTGAGTAATTTTTTATTTTTTATTTTTTTTTTAGTTTTTGCAAACTCCAGCCTGGTTCTTTTCTGCTTCTCTTTAATGAATCGCTTCTTTCTTTCTTTATGGGACTTCAGTCCTGCTTCTAGGAGCCTGATACAAAGTGTCCTAGCAGTGCACTTCACACCTTTAATTAATGTTTCCCATTCCTTTTGAAGGTCACTTGATGTCATGAGATTCGTGAGAAACTCTCGGATTAGTTAACGGTCACATCTCTGCCATTAGACAGTCGCTTCCGCCCTTTACCTGGCTGCTTTCTGGTCGTTCCCAGTGTCTCCTGCTTCACCTTATTCTTGTGTCCTGCTGTCTCAGAAATTTTCAACCTGGAAGCAACCTGCTGCTCAGCGTAGCCTCCTGCAAGCAGAACCACGATTAAAGCAGGATTTAAAAATGCAGATTTGTATAAAAATATAAAGCGGTCTCTTAATTTTTTCCACAGCTGTATGTTTATCTTGTACCATGTTCGCATATTTATTCAGAATTATACTCCATTTTTTGGCTTGTAAGTAGCTTACTTTGTATTTATGACCTTTGTTTTGTGATTAATTTGGCCAGAAGGACATTACAGAGTAAGATTTTCACAGCGTGGTGTAACTGATTGTTTACTCTTCATATGACAATAAACTCCGGACTCTTCAATCAAGCCACTCAGTGTTACGTCTTTCGGAGGTAAAACCTGTAATCTGAAGAACGTTCTCCACTGCTGCTCTGTTCCAAAATCAGGGAAGGTGGCTGAGTTAGCAGCTATGTATGTGTCCCAAAGAAAACACCTCACAGGAATCTGCACCAAAGTGAAGCGTGTAAAGAATGTGCAACAGTATATATCTGCTAGACTGTCTTCTGACACGAGAATACTTACGTCGAGCAGGTAAACGTGAAGGGTTCTGGAGTTAAAAACAAAGGCAGCATTGACTGCCAAAGTAAATCAAAAAAACAGACATAATGAGCCTGAGTAACGAGGGCGTTTGCCTGGAATGTCATAAATGACCTGAGTTGATCTGCACGTGACCCTGTATATGTTACAGCGTTGGTTAAATGGACCGCTGATCTTTGAGGTACAAGAGAAAGGTCCAGGAAATATCACGCTCTCAGACAGAACTTCTGAAAGTCATACCTTCAGAGGTAGGATGCTGTGTCCTGTGCATGTCAATTTCAGGGTTTTGAGAACCCCAGGAGAATTTGGATGGGGAGCCATGGAAACGTGACCACAGGGCAGCTGGATTTCTTCGGAAGGACCGGCCACACAGAATTAGGATGAGACCAAGGATTAAAACAAGTCCCCACTCAGACAAAGCACATTGTGCTACATGACTGGTAAAGTTAGCCTGTTCACAGCAAGATAGTTACAGATGACAGCTTCCGTTATAATGCTAGTCGGCTAATGTATCACTTTTTCACTAGCATACAGGAACTGAGAAAGGCCGTGAAGAGAGACTAGTTACAGCGGTTTTCCTCTGCAGAAGGGTCAGCTCAACAAAGTGGCGTAACACTTTAGAGACGCTTATTTACTGTTCACAGGACGTACTTGTTTTTTTTTTTGTTGCTATGTGCTAATTTCCGCTAGCACGTCTGCGAGAACCACCATGTCATGCAAATATCAAACGCTAGCGGAATTAGCATTCGCTTGCTAAAAGTTCTTCTTTTTTTCCAAAGACATACAGCAAGGTGACATCAAATCATTGGAAAGAAATGGCGGTCTTCCACTGTAAAGTATGAGAGATGCCGTAAACATTCTGGCTTGGTCCTGCTTACTGAAAGCATGGCCAAACTGACCTAGTTGTGTCACCACCATCTGATTGGTCGAATTGCGCAGAGATGCCACTGATCTGCGGTATGATTGGGTTCTTGGTGGCAGTGAACAAGCACCTGCACTAACATACCCAAAAAATGCAGAGGAAGGATCCCTCAAGCTGTACCCTGGACCTCGAACAGCAGAAGGGAGAAAATATGGCAGGCTGTGCATAACTAAGGGCTTAGTGAGTGCACAGCTGAGATTCACCATAGTCTTATGCACCACAGTGCTGCACGACTGCCAACTAATCCCAGCACAGGGTTCCGATGCTCCACCGGGGGGCTGAAATTTTACCAGCCCAGTTTCTCAGTCGTCATCAGAGGTTATTCTGCAAGTCATGCAGGCAGCTCCGGATCTGGCGCTTCACAAGTTTCAGATGGTTATAACTGTGACTCTCACACATCACAGTCTTATCAGCCAACAATAACACTCAATATCGCACAAGAGCAAATGTCAAAAATATCTCACATCTCAGTCTTTAATGATACAAATCTCTTAATTGCCTTATATTATTTTGAAGACGAACATCATTCCCTTGAGGGTTAAAGTAAATAAAAAATGAATGTTGTGTTCACGCAAAGGTCAGGAGGGAGCTGGCAGGAAAGGTAGGGGGGTGGGGTTAGGGTGATCTTCTGCGTTGCCATGGTGATTTATCAACAGCCCCAGGTTAGGGGGAGCGTGTTCGTGAAAGGCAGCCAGACATTGTTAGTGTTCAGATCTTTTCTGGGTTATTTAGAGGGACTGTTGGTGTGGATTGGGGGTGCGGGGGTCTTGAGGAAGGGGCTGCATTGGGCTTGAAGCTGTATTACCCCCCTTTCTCTGTTCACAGGGGTCTTCATTTCTGACTAAGATCCCTGACTTTCTGTTCCCGATCCTTCAAACACCCACTTCCCCCTTATTTTTTGTACTGAATCAGAGGTTGGTTACTTTTTAAGTTGCTGTATATGAAGTTTTCTTAATGGCTTTATTGTACTGAATTCCTTGTTTTTGTGGAAAATATTACATGACCACGATTCAACTGAATCTGGGACGAAGCCGCTAAAAGTACAATACTAAACATAATACAATAAAATTACTCTGTTTACGTTAATTCTGTGCATTATTAGTCTGGAACTATAATAGTATATTGCCTTGAGAAAGCTTCACAGTTATTGAATGTTTTAAGCAACACTTCTCTTCTGCGTCTAGCTTTGATATTTGCAATATTTCATTTACAAATGAATTCATGACAAAACAAAGTGTGCGGACAGAGGTGTCCCAGGGCTTCTCTTTTGGGTTTTGTTGCACAGTCTGCAATTTGCAATTTCTATTCTGTATTTAAAAGGCTTGCCAAGCATATATTGTACTCAGCCGCTGACTTTTAATTTCTAACATCTAGTTAAGATGACTTCCGCTTTCAGCCCAGCCCTGCTGGCAACGAAAATGTATTTTCTTCACGTAATTAATGATTCGTAAATGTAGTTCTGCAGTTGTCAATACACGAACTGTGATTGGTAATCGCAACTTGAACATCGTAAACTCGTACATTAGGATTTGTAATTGTAAAATGTAACTTAGGCAGCAGGCAGAAGCACACATTTGCAACTTTGAATGTGAATTTGGGGGCGGCATGGTGGTGCAGTGGTTAGCACTGTTGCCTCACACCTCTGGGTCCCAGGTTCGAGTCTCTGCCTGGGTCACATGTGTGTGGAGTTTGCATGTTCTCCCCATGTCGTCGTGGGGTTTCCTCCGGGTACTCCGGTTTCCCCCCACAGTCCAAAAACATGCTGAGGCTAATTGGAGTTGCGAAATTGCCCATAGGAGTGCATGCATGAGTGAATGGTGTGTGAGTGTGCCCTGCGATGGGCTGGCCCCCCATCCTGGGTTGTTCCCTGCCTTGTGCCCATTGCTTCCGGGATAGGCTCCGGACCCCCCCCGCGACCCAGTAGGATAAGCGGTTTGGAAAATGGATGGATGGATGAATATGAATTTGCGTTTCATAAAGTTACAGTATCTCTGTAACAATTAAGTATAAACCATACCTTTAGACCTCAATTTATCTCCATAGTTATGGAGCTGGCGCCAGTGTACCAGGGAAGCTCAGGCCCAGCTTTGAAGCATCCGGAGACCCACACTGTGCCCACACTGTCCATCACTATCTCTGTAGCAAAAAGAATTTCGTATTCAAAAACTAAAATGCCTTTCTATGCAATCCTGAATATAGTGTGTCGCTTACATTTAATACATTTTTAGATATTGTGTTAAAGAAGAAGAGCCTCATGGTATTAGGCATGTATTTTAAAAATGTCTTCATAAATATTAAAATTTAAATATCTGTGTTAGTGAACTGTCAGTGTTTCAGAGTTGTACAAGTAAGTCACACATTTTTCACCAGGTTTTTTACCAGGTGTTTTTCTTGTAGGATTGACGTAAAATTTCTCAGAGTCTGAAAGTGTGGCAACCCTGCTTGTAGCCTGTATTTCCTAGCAAGTTGTGGCCATGCCCCCCCCCCCCCCCAGTAAATACATGGCCACCTAAGTTGCCATCTCTCACCAGGGAATAAGAATGAAATCAGGAATATTTAACTCTATAAAACAGATCCCGCAAAACGGTAGATTCGTAGCACGGATCTTGCTCACGAGATGATTAGTGGATAATTTTTATGATCAGCAAAATAAACTGACCTAAGAAGACAGTTTTGCCAACTAATAATCTTAAGATTATTACCACCACCATCACCACCGGTCAAGAAAATATACCTTTGGGAAAATTTGTCCCCAGTACCACCCCAGTAAAATCATTCTCTCTAATCTTGTACAAGGTTTCACCCCTGTCTAGGATAGCATCTGGTTTACTGTGAACATGAGTTAGATGTTCATGGAAGATGGATGGATGTGAATTACATTGCAGTGTCTTGCTAAAACTTCTACTTGTATATACAGGATGACACTACACAATACTTATATGTCAATGAAATGAATTTCAACAAATGTAGCATTATGACATTTTGCATGTAAGCATGCAATTAGCTGTTGTCCCCAGACATCTGAATGGTCACATTTCCATTGTAATTTGCATATACTAGCCTGTGATTGGATAATGGTGCTGCTCCCTGATCTAACAGGTCTTTTTAATGTGTGATGGCTTTCAGGGTTTAGCGTGTCAGCTGTAGTCTCTCTTGGGACCTCTACCTACTCCCAGCTCCAGCCCTGAATACGCTACGGAATCTTGCTCATCGAACAGCCACTTCCTTTGGGTGCCAGTCTTGCCGTCTCACAATCCTCATATAATATAACAACTGCTGCTGTAAATATTTTGCATTAGCGAAAGAGTGAACACACAGTTCCATTTTGTCTAGCATTGGCTGTCAAAGCTGCGTATCGCCATGCGGAAAACGCCCCCCAGGAAGCGCCTCCCTCCCACCTCCCCGGCGGTGTGACAGGTCTGTAAGCGAAAGCAGAGGGGTGTCTTTGACCGTCCGGTTCGACACAGAGAAGAGATTTTAAGCTGCTTCATGTGGAGTTTCCTCATTGCTGAAACTGTTGGTTTTTTGCTGTATATTTTTTTTTGATGGATTCATTTTGTTAATCGAAATATTGCGAGTGAACGTAATTTGGCTGAATTTGGGACGAAGCAACGAAAATTCTGTGACGGACAAAACAAAACTGTGATGTTTTCATAGATACCGTGTATTTTTAGCACTGAAGCACAGTGACGTGGCATCTGAAGCACAAGCGACTGTTACGTCTGACTGTTCAGTAGGTTACTGTAGGTGTGCTGGAGGAAGTCATGCTTTGATCTGTCCATCTAAGCCCCTGTTTGTCCTCCTTTCAGTTTTGCTCAGAGCTCAGTACACAGATCACGATTCCCAGCACCAGCTTCTGGCATAATGGTCACAAACGCACACCACTGCTTGCGGTGCCGTTGAAACGAAAATGTTACGATAATGATCATTGCCTCAGATTTCTACCCTTTATTTTGAGATATAGGTACATTTAAGTAATTCATGCACGATCTAATAAAATGTCATTTATGTTTAAAATTTTGCACATCATTATAAAAAGATACAGAGCTCGCATGAACCTTTTTATCTGTTATTCGAAAACCAACATATTTGAACAACTTTGCAAATAGTATTTCACAACACATTTAACAACGTTTAGCAAACAGCTGGATGCTAATTGGAAGAACCCTTTGACATCCTTACAAATACAGCGTTATAAATATCCTATTGTAGCTTTACTCTGGAATTCGGCAATTAACAATGGGCTCATGCCACAGGCCGATAGGTTGTGATGTAAATGTCAACCGCTGAATATTCATGCGCGATTCTCCAGCGTTGTCCCTGCGTTGCTGTTCGCTCACGTAGCTAAACTGGCCTGCACACAATAGGATTAATTGGAGATTTGAATAATGTATTCTTTGGAGAGAATTTTAATTTTTGATCCCGATACCCCTGAGCTGCGCCAACACAGTGTTCTTTGAAAGTGACTTGAGAGAAGAGAGGAAATAAACAAGCCCTCCTTGCCACCACTCCCACCCCCCCCCCCCCCCCCCCCCCACACACACACACACACACACACACACAACACAGACACACGCACACATAAACACAGAGTATCCACACAAAGAAACAGGAGCCCTCTGACAAAGAGATGATGTCAAGTCAAGTCAAGTCAAGTAGTTGAGTACAGTACACAGTGTTTCTCTTGGACCAAGATGCTACATATAGATAACCTAAGACTAACGCATAACAGCCTAGCAACGTAGAGCATATAGTTTTCAGTTACAGGACAGTGCAAAAGAACAACTGACATCGACAAGTACAAACAGCACAGTAAACCCAATACTGGCATCCAAACGTTAGCAATTGTGAGTTTGTACCCCCCAGGCAAATAAGATTACACAAATATGTTCTAACTCTTGTTGTATGGGTACAACATTATAAAAATGTAAGGAGTCTGTTTTAAAGATGGGCAAGGCACTACAGTGGGATTTTAGAAGCAGCACCTCTTAGCCTTTTACACTTAGCTCACTGGAGTATTACTTACGCAAAAGTCTTCTGAGGGCAGAATGAAAAATAACTGATTCCGTAAGATAGTCAATCAGATTGTAGAGGAGGCGGGTCCAAAGAAGTACAGCTGCTATGAGCTTGGAGCTCAGCAGACACTTTTATCCATAGCAATGCATAGTTGAGAAAACAGAGTCAGACAGTCCCTGGAGCAACTGGGGGTTAAGGGCTTTGCTCAAGGAACAAACACTGAAACCACTGTTCTGAAGCTGGGACTTGAACCAGCAACCTTCCGCTCACAGGCACAGCATCCTAACTTGCTGAGCCCCACACAGCTCCTCTACTGCAGTAGCAAACACACCCAGCTAAGATTCCCCACTTGCCATTTTTGGTGTTGTGTTGCTCAAGGCAAATTAATTATCTGTCATCTACCTGCACAAGAGCGAGGCTCGAACCCTGGGCTCCCATACTCAGGGTAGGGACCTGTGGTACATCACCAGCTGGCTAAAGGCCCTCAGTGGGGACCTTATAATCAGAGGTGGACTCATAGTTCCTTGGGTCCCATGCAATGTGTCACTTTGGGCCCTCTGCCCTCCCTAGTGTAGTAGCTGCTCCTAGCCAACAGGGGGCCCGAAACTTAGCTCCATGCAAATGCATGGTTTTAGGGGTGAATCCGCAACCCCCGATGTAAATGTGGGGATGGCACACACCTGCGGAGACAGAAACAGATGGAGAGCCCTTAGTGTGCGGTATGGAGTTGCGTGTGTGCGTGCATGTGTGCAGTTTAGCACCCTGCCGTGTGACTTATGGGGGGTGTGGCCGCCGCAGCTACAGGAAGTGACAGCAGCACTTATCTGCCCTGCTTGGTGCTTCAGATGCCATTAATTTGAAGCCCCTCTTGATCTACTGTACATAATCTTTTCCCGTCTATTTTCCTTTTTTGTTTAATGGCTCTTCAGACCTAAGAGCCTCTCCGTGGAAACGACGTTTGCTCGGCCGCTTCCCTTTCTGCCTGCGTCCACCTCCTCCGGTATCTTCCTACACGTTAGCATTTATTCCCAAGGCCACAGAGTCCCCTACCATGCAGCCGCTGCGAAAGGCCCCCTCCGCGACTTCCTGGATGCAGCGTGGCGTCCAGCTCAGTGCCTGAACTCCACCCTGACAGGACACAAATATTTCCTGCGCAGGGGAGGTTATTTAGGGTGAGGCAAAGGGGAATTCAAAAGTTGGCATTTTTTAATAGAATCGTGTGAAAAGGTTCAGAGTAAATAATAATTAGAACCAGATTTCTGGGTTATAAATGCTTTCCAGTATTACATTTTACATATTTCTCTGATGCTTTTATCCAAAGACAAGTATTTATTTTTGAGAAAGCAGGGTCAGCCTGTTCCAAGAGCGATTGGGGGTTACAGGCCTTGCTCAGAGGTCCAAGGATGAACTCATGCTGCCGACCAGGGGATGTGAACCAATGACCTTCCGGTCACAGGTATAGCATCCACACACTTCCCCAACAATTTCTCACATTAATATCTCATCCATCACGATGCTCCTGTTTGTCAGCTACAGGATGTGATTTTCAATGTGGAAACGAAAGCAGATCTGAGAATGTGCAGTGAAGGACGTCTCCATGTATCCTGCATTTAAACCACAGGGACACCAGGCTGGCGCACGCTGGGCCCCATTTCCGCCCGTTCTGCCACCACCACCCAGACTGGTTGTGCCAACGTCACACCCTCCCTGCCTTTGGTAATCTTTTAATGACATGCGCTACCCGCATTTTCTGGATTTCTTAAAAGCTTGAAACCGTAGAGCGGATTCCACTGGGAGATTAGCCAAATGAGAAAAGCGTCTTACTGCACTGGGTTTAATGCATATAATGCGACCAATGTTTATATATCGATGAAAGCTGCCGAGCATTTTGAGGTTGGAACCATTAAGTTGATACATTATTTTCTTTTTACGCGAATCATTAATTTTCTAATTTTTTTGTATCTGTGGCCTTTCTTACTTGGTGAAAAAAAGACATATTTTTATGAGTTCCATAAAAGTTTAAAATGCTCCAAATGACATATAAGGATGCTATCATGCTCAACATGATCTTCATCCCTTCATTAATCACCAAGTAACGTTCACATTTTATTCTGTCCATCTCCCAGTATTGGGTCACTGATGGCATCGACGCAGTGGAGGTGTTTACCACTCAAGGCATGCGTTTGCACGAGGCCCCCTGTTAGCCACAAACGGTCATTAAATAAACTCATTCCTTATTTAGCAGCTGCTGAAGTAGCATATTCTGCTAACCAGCTAGCTGCCATCTCCTTAGCCTACTCACTAGCTATTTATTTAGCTTCTGAAACATGTAAGGGGGGCCTGGAGCCTTTCCCAGGAAGTACGCAGGGCACAAAGCAGGGAACGCTCAGTCCATCAGTGAACTCAGGCCAACACTCAAGCTCACACACACGACGGACCATTCGCAGTATAGACACCAATTACCATAACAGCATGTTTTTTGGATGGCAGAAGGAAGCCCACGCAGATACGGGGAGAACATGGAAACTCCACACACAGAGGCAGGACAGGAAACAAACCCCCAATGGTGAAGGTGTGAGGGCATGGCGCCCCCTACTCTGCCACCGTGCCGTGCAAATTTTGTTTCGTTTTGAAACTAATTTCAAAGTGAAAATTAGGGATGAATATTTTTCACAGTTTTCTTGTGGGTTTTTCCAGCTCCTCCCCAAGGGGGGGTTTCTAGCTATTAAAAAGATCAGGGGCTATAAGTCAAGTTCACCTGTGACTTGATTGGCATCAGGGCTAAAATACTCAGGGCTCGGCTTAAAATACTCGGGGATACTACGGACCGCAATGCTCCCCCCATTTCCTCCTACATTCCAAAACCAACGTCTCTGGGAGAGCTAGTGCCACTGTACAGACTTCTGCATCCTTTTCCTGATATTACAATGTCTTTTGCCAATTGGGCAATCAATTATTTATAATGGACAGATGAACAAATCCACATTCTCTAAGGATGCATGATCTGGTTTATTGCGACAAACGTTACAGTTAGACATGAAAGATGTTAGTTCCAATCTCATCTCAAAGCCTCCAATACCACCGGCAAAAATATGAAACGATATAAATGGTGTAAAATTGTTTGAAATTACTTTTATGTACAATTCACACAAACATGCAAAAATGGGCAGCAAATTTCATTCCCACGAGGAAAATTAATTGTTCACCTTGCTTAACTTGCATGTAGATGAAGAATTACATTTTTTAAAACTGTAAATTAAATTAATCAAACCAAAGCAAAGAAAATTATCTCTTTTCATATGTATTTTTCAAGGTGCATTGCATTATATAATAATATTGGTAACATTCAGAGGTGGGGTCTCGAGTAACTGACTCAACACAGACTGAGATCATTCAACTCGGACTGAGACCACTCAACTCGGACTGAGGTCACTCAACTCAGACTGAGATCACTCAACTCAGACTGAGACCACTCAACTCAGACTGAGATCACTCAACTCGGACTGAAATCACTCAACTCGGACTGAGATCACTCAGCTTGGACTGAGACCACTCAACTCGGACTGAGATCACTCAACTCAGACTGAGACCACTCAACTCAGACTGAGATCACTCAACTCGGACTGAGATCACTCAGCTCAGACTGAGACCACTCAACTCGGATGAGTTGGACTCGGTAAAACTGATAGAAAGACATGGACTTAATGGCAGATACTTTTGACTTGAACCAGACTTGGATGCTATGACTCAAAAAGACTTGAGCTTATACTGTAGTTCCCCTCTGGATACAATAACATTAATTTTATAATTTGAGTGTATATTAATTCTTTGCTGTCTGCATTTTCAGTTGGCAGAATGCAAAGTCTCCTGAGATAGTTTGTTAGAAATATGCATCACTCTCAGTAAATACATGGACGTAAACACTAACCGCAAGTGAATACTCTCTTTTTGACCTTTCTCTGCACAATGTGCAGGAACATATTTTTGCTGCAACAAATTCTAATCACTAAAGGTAAAAAAAAAAACTGACATAGGTTGGGACTCAAGTTTCAGGACTGACAATTTGACTTGGATTCGAGTCACAAATTTGATGACTAGTGACTTGACGGCAAAAATGATTGAAGACTTGGACTCGACTTGGACTTAAGGGCAAATGACTTGAGACTCAACTCAGACTCGCCAAGGCATGACTTGTTCCCATCCCATAAAATTAAACATATTTAATATTTATACAGTACAGATGCTTGCTGAAGCCTTTCTGGTTAAATAAATCCTCAAAGTTACATCAGAGTTCTCCTGATTGAACTTGACCTTGCCTCAGTCATATGAAAGGCAGATTCTAAACTCTGATGTTACCGGCTGTGCTTACAGGTTTAGTTTTCCATTCATGTGTGTTTCTGTGAGCTGCCTCTGTGAGCATATGTGTGCCTCTGTGAATACCTGTGCACCTCTGTGAGTGTCTGGGCACCTCTTTGAGCATATGTGTGCCTCTGTGAATACCTGTGCACCTCTGTGAGTGTCTGGGCACCTCTTTGAGCATATGTGTGCCTCTGTGAATACCTGTGCACCTCTGTGAGTGTCTGGGCACCTCTTTAAGCATATGTGTGCCTCTGTGAATACCTGTGTGCCTCTCTGAGTGTCTGGGGCACCTCTTTGAGCATATGTGTGCCTCTGTGAATACCTGTGCACCTCTGTGAGTGTCTGGGCACCTCTTTGAGCATATGTGTGCCTCTGTGAATACCTGTGTGCCTCTGTGAGTGTCTGGGGCACCTCTGTGAGCATATGTGTGCCTCTGTGAATACCTGTGCACCTCTGTGAGTGTCTGGGCACCTCTTTGAGCATATCTGTGCCTCTGTGAATACCTGTGCACCTCTGTGAGTGTCTAGGCACCTCTTTGAGCATATCTGTGCCTCTGTGAATACCTGTGCACCTCTGTGAGTGTCTAGGCACCTCTGTGAGCATATGTGTGCCTCTGTGAATACCTGTGCACCTCTATGAGTGTCTGGGCACCTCTTTGAGCATATGTGTGCCTCTGTGAATACCTGTGCACCTCTGTGAGCATATGTGTGCCTCTGTGAATACCTGTGTGCCTCTGTGAGTGTCTGGGCACCTCTTTGAGCATATGTGTGCCTCTGTGAATACCTGTGCACCTCTGTGAGTGTCTGGGCACCTCTTTGAGCATATGTGTGCCTCTGTGAATACCTGTGTGCCTCTCTGAGTGTCTGGGGCACCTCTTTGAGCATATGTGTGCCTCTGTGAATACCTGTGTGCCTCTGTGAGTGTCTGGGGCACCTCTTTGAGCATATGTGTGCCTCTGTGAATACCTGTGCACCTCTGTGAGTGTCTGGGCACCTCTTTGAGCATATCTGTGCCTCTGTGAATACCTGTGCACCTCTGTGAGTGTCTAGGCACCTCTGTGAGCATATGTGTGCCTCTGTGAATACCTGTGCACCTCTATGAGTGTCTGGGCACCTCTTTGAGCATATGTGTGCCTCTGTGAATACCTGTGCACCTCTGTGAGCATATGTGTGCCTCTGTGAATACCTGTGTGCCTCTGTGAGTGTCTGTGTGCCTCTATGAGCATATGTGTGCCTCTGTGAATACCTGTGTGCCTCTGTGAGTGTCTGGGGCACCTCTGTGAGCATATGTGTGCCTCTGTGAATACATGTGCACCTCTGTGAGTGTCTGGGCACCTCTTTGAGTATATGTGTGCCTCTGTGAATACCTGTGCACCTCTGTGAGTGTCTGGGCACCTCTTTGAGCATATGTGTGCCTCTGTGAATACCTGTGCACCTCTGTGAGTGTCTGGGCACCTCTTTGAGCATATGTGTGCCTCTGTAAATACCTGTGCACCTCTGTGAGTGTCTGTGTGCCTCTATGAAACCCATTGTTACTCTCTTAGCTCCAAACTCAGTGGAGAAGGGAGCCTATGATCTCATTTTAAGTAATTATTCCCCAATCATCAGGTGAGCCTAATTATAAATTAGCCCTGTCAAAGCACTTGCAGAAGATGTCATGCTAATATCTTCTGCCTCACTTTTTTCATTTTTATCTCGCTTTATTTTATTGTTTCTCCAGGCAGCCACATTGACGAGCCCCAATACTGAATGCAAATTCTGTGAAGGTGAATCTGGCACAGAAAGATCCCCCCCCCCCAAATAAAAACAACAATGTACAGTAAAACAAAGAAGATGAGGATGACATATATTCTATGCATTATAACAGATTTGCTAAATCATGGTCCTAGAGAGATGCATGCCCCCCATCCAGGTGACGCTTCATTGGGTACCTCCACATGTATGTCTGTATTTCCTCTTTGATATCAAGGAGCAATGCATCAAATTATTTTAGATCTGAATCATTAAATTAAAATATGTAATTAACCATCATTTCTTCCATCCATCTTCCATAGACACGCAGGTGCTGGTCTGGGCGTTAAACTGCAGCCTTTCCCAGGAAGCCCTGGGAACAAAGTAGAGGACCATCCTATCATCAGAGGGTACACACCAGTGCACAGTGACACACAGGCTGGTGTTAAAATGTACATAATTAAACTTTATTAAACTGCATTAATGACTTCCACCCCTGTTCACAGTCGACTGAAAGACTTGTTCATTTGACACCATTTTGAAAATGTGGTTGGAGAAGCACATTGCTAATTTGCCTATTGTGTGTGTCCACATGAGTGACGACGCAATGATAGACTGGCAGAGGCTCCAGGCAATCCTGCACCACAGAAGCATTATGGGAATTCGATGGATATATATATATATGAATGAAGCTTTTTTAGAACATTTCTTAATGGTCACATATCCCATCATTCTCTCCTTTTTAAAGACACACACACATAGAGAGGAGAGAGTGAAGCTTGGGGTCTGAGCACAGGGTCAGCCATCTATCCAGCATGCTGGAGAATTTTTCAGGGGGGGGGGGGGGGGGGGGGGGGGTGTTAGGGCCTTGAACAATGGCCTGATGGCGATGAGGCTACTTTTCCAAGGCCTAACCCAGTCAGCCAGGAAATATTGATTCCAGTAGCATGTAACATATCGCATACATGAGAAATCAGTACTTCAGCAGGAACTATACAAACAGGCTAAGTTAATCTCCAGGACCGATATTATAGAGCTGTACTCTGTAACGCCACACAAACTCCCCTCCCCCCAAATATATCAGATTAAAAGCTCACTAATTAAAAAGAAAGGATTTGCTGTCATTTGAAATTGTTTTATTTGAGCTAATACTGACACATGTACTCAATAGTATTTACCAGGCTTTAAAAACACAGATATTAAAACTGGTGGAGCTTGACTTAGCTGACTGATTAATTTTGTGAATCACATATTACAGTCCTATACGTTTAAACATTTATTATAACATCTACTTGGATTATTCTATCATTCTGGCATTAAGGAGGCCCTTTATAAAATAATTTTTAGCCAATGAGAAGGCCCATATGATTCTTCAAAAAGGGAAAGAGTCTCATATTTTAAATTTTGTTTTGAAAGACAAAAAATGTTTCAGTTAATCAAAAAAGTAGTGTGAGTGTCCTTGGGTGGAATTCTTCTGGCATGGAGGCCACTGATCTGGGCTGGCTTTTAAGATAATCAGCCTCGTCTTTGACCAGCTTGCTCCGCTTCAAAGGATCCCAACCCAGTAGAGAGTCACTTTCATCCAGAGCCGGATCCATGGAAAGAGGGTGAAGGAATTTCATCAGCATGGCAGAGGGAAGGTGTGGCAGTTCATTGGTGGATTTCATGGTCACATGTTTATGGGATAAAGGTTGACGTCTGAAAAGTCATGTCGTTGCGATACTTAGGCCAGCGAGTCTCTCGTCCATCTGCAGATATTCCACAAAATAGGGGCTGGCATTTAAGCACCCCAGTCAGCCATGACAGGGGGTGGTTTAGTCTTGGGACTGTTAGTATATTCTGTATAGCTATTTATAGATTGGTGGGTACGTGTGTTTTTCTTTTTATTTTTTTAAAAAAGGACGTCCTTTCTTGGCCGTTGGAGTCTCGAAGGGAGCAACTATCGAGTGACCTGGAAGAAAACAGAGACATCGGTTATGACAGTCATTTTCTGGGAGGTGCCATCATGGAGTTAGTAGACAGGAAGTGCACACCGTGACACAGGAAGTAGAATCAGCGGACGGACAGTGAAACTCACACAGCTCCAGCGTAATCATATAAGTCACCCAGGGAGAAAATGTACTCATTGTATGTTTTCATTTAACACAGACTAATACACAGTATAAATCAAAACACCAGACGTATATAGCTCATTTTATTTAAAACGTCTGTTTTAATGCTTTTACATGGATGTGATTTACACCTTAAGTCCTGAGATGTCGGGTGTTTTCCAAACGTGAGTCTACTGTCGCACAAGGGAATTAAAACAAACCAAGAAATATCGAAGGGAAGAGTAAAGGCCAAGAGCCTGGGTCCACAGAGAAGAGTTTGAATAGGAGAGAGGGATTAGATGTCTACGTCAGTTCTATAATAAAGGAGAACTGACCTTCAATATTACAGCACACGGTTACAGCGATAAAAAAAAAAAAAAGATTACTTTGCTAGATGGACCGCAGCTGGGGTGGGTAATGATATTGCAAGCGAGCTGGTGAAGATCCTTGAGATGGGCCATCTGCGTGGTGTAATATAACCGCACGGAGTGATATCGCAGGACCCTAAAATTGCGCTTCGGTGCAGTCACCTGACCTGGCAAACGTAATGTCCTGACATCAGCGAGCCCACATCGTAAACAATAAAACAGACCGGACCCCCCGGGTCAGGCTGCCGAGCGAAATTGGGACCAGCAGACATCCACCAACGCTGAGCAGCCATTGGCTGTGATCTGCATGCAAGGCCACGCCTTCGGTGATTCCCACACAGCCACGGGGAGCGTGCTCAGATGCGAGCCGGTTCCATTATCGGGGACGTCCTCGATAAAGTTCACCATTCATCAAATGTCTGCTTAGAATTCAGCGCGCCGGCGCTCATCAAGGGCCGCCTCGGTGACCGGAATGCGCGCGCGGGATCCGTTTCCTCAGCCCCCCAGCCAACAAAGGTTCCCTCCCAAGGCCACAAAAGGACAGTCAGGATGAGGTCAGCTGATGCAGACTGCCAGTCACAGCAGAATGTGCAAAGCTAACGCAAACAAAACACAGGGTTCACATTTTAACTGGAAAATCAGAGTATGCTGAAGTGCATTGTTTTATTTTAACTATTTATGAAGTACCGATCACAAGAGTGAAAGATTAAAAAAGAAATATGCTACCACAAAAATACAGATACCGTATTAAATTAAAAGTTTGGTACCATATTGTAAACATTTTCGATGGAAACTATTTCTCTAGTGTTTGTCGTTTTTGGGGAGATAAATCATATTGTTATCATAAATTGGTTCAGGTAAAAAGAACTTAATCAGTAACAAAAAATTAATATTCAATTGTTTGTTGTTTTGGTATTTGGATATTAGTAAAACAAAAAAGGTTAAATAATAAATAATGAATGAAACGCTG
This sequence comes from Brienomyrus brachyistius, assembly GCF_023856365.1. Classification (NCBI taxonomy): domain Eukaryota; kingdom Metazoa; phylum Chordata; class Actinopteri; order Osteoglossiformes; family Mormyridae; genus Brienomyrus; species Brienomyrus brachyistius. The sequence goes on from NC_064550.1 coordinate 15,534,543, forward strand.
CAGTCTCTCGTCACTATTTTACCGCGGGGCAGAAGTTCTTAAAGTGTCGGCATTTTGAAAGCTTGTTTGATTATTATGAATTCTTCATGGATGCTTCACAAAACAGCAGCGAAAGAAAGTGCATGCAGGATTCACAAGGATTCATATTTTATACTAAGATGAAAATTTAAAACACCGATACCAGCGCACTAAAGCTGTAAAACACTATGACTCCCATCAGAAATCGCCTTCTCCACGCGTTATCGGGTATTTACAGAAATCAACAAAGCTGTTTGACTCGATCTTGGTATTGTACCGCCTGACTAAGAGGTCGGGCACTTGGTGTAACTCATCATGCGGCAGTGCGATCTCCATCAATACGCCTTGCGATTTATCATGACTGACAGCGTTATCCAAGCTAACCCTGACAGCCGTGCTCCATGTCTCCTCCATCACCGGGAATCTTGCCGAGGTGATGGCCATCTTACCGATGGATGGACCTTCAAGTCGGATCCGAGCGGTGTGTATTCCTGCCACATTCCGGGTTGGTTGCCCTGGTCTTCTGCCTCCGGTGGAGGGCGCCTGGCCAATTTTTAAGGGCCGTAGAAGACGGAATGGGGTTTCATCTGAAGCATGTTTGCTACATCAAGGCCAGGACCCCTCCACACATACACACATACACACATGCGGCTGATGGATCTTCTTACAACTACCAACAGGACCAACATCTTAAGTCCTGTCAGCCCCATTGAGTCTCCGTGCATATTGCATTGGTGAGAAGTACATCACATTGAAATATGCAATATACATTACACAGCAGTAATACATACTTAATGCGAGCCGCTACACTGAGAGTAAATGCGTGTTTTTTTTTTTTATTTATGATACTGTTTTAGTCAATAAGCAGCACAACCCGATAAGCGCTGATGCTTTACTTCGCGGCATATGAGACGGGCAGACGTGACCGAGTCCCGGGATTGATCTCGCAGCTTCGGACACGTGTTCTCCAGCTACTCTCACAGGTGAATCTCAGGCACGCATAAAAAACACACACGCGAACCCCCATCGGCCCCTCTTTCCCTTTGTACCTCATTTGTGAGAATTTGCCGGTACCAATTTGTCGCCGGGACCCCCGGAATGGGAGACGGCGGGGGGAAGCAGATGGTGTCCTCTCATCCATATGATATTATTTGCCATTGATCGAGTCCCGGCTCCATCGGAAGATGAGAAATTGAAGGAGCAGCCTCGGCTGAGTTTGTTCTCGCCTTCCGACGACGGTGAACGGCGCGAGGAATAGATTTCGTTACACCCTCGATTCATCACGTTCGCCCTACACCGGCCACACTGTCAATGTCAATTTATGACCCCGCATTAATGGGGCGACGGGGATTGAATGGAGAGAACTTACTTGTGCCCTTATGCTTCGCAATTCTACTTACACTTTTCTTAATTAAATAGTTGTATATTGTATACCAACAGGATTACATTGCATTGCATGCGCGTTCTGCAGTTCGTCCACATTGACCTGAGCGGCTTCTGTTTCTGCCGTGTTTAACTTCAGGTTGATTTCTTTTCGGTTTAAACTGCCGTACTCTCGTTTTGCGTTGTGGATTACCGTATGCATTTCACTCCATTGTGATTATTCCGTCTTACCGGCCCAGATATCTGCGACGTCGCCTCCTTTTCGGAAAAAGCGGGGAAATGTACTGTCAAGCTGACATATTAAAGTAAGTCGCAGTCGCTCGGGGACATTAGGCTGACCCAGTAACAATTCTCATAAACCTCCTTCGGTAATCCTTTAATAACGACTAAGAAAATTGCAGGGAATATAAGCAATCCCCTTCAACTGCAGTCCTGGGCGTTTTGTGAAAATGCTTTTTTTGTAAGGTTCCTCCTAACCTTGATCCGTGGCTTAGGCTGGTTAAATTCCAGCACTTTCGACAGCCATTCTGTCTGGCGATGAGCAACTTAAAAGTTCAAATTAAGTGGCTAAGTGTTCAGGAGCAGTGCGCATAACACAGACTTCATATTTCTCATTGCGACTGTACTGCCTTATACTTAAAGTGATTTATAAGGGCAAATATTTCATAAATCCTATTGTTACTTATGTTTAATTACAATATTTTTTTTATGTAGCTGAGGGAACCGTAATTTTCATTTTGTTTTCTGAGTTTTTCCAGAATTACTGGAAAATGCAGCCTTGTTGAATGGTGATAACCATGCCAGAAGAAAGTGATTATTGCACAGTTTAATATGCATTGTACTGTATATTCATTGCTAATTCATATTGATTTAATTATCAATAACTACACATAAGTGCCCCTCACACGTTGTAACTAACAATTTAATATCCAACATTTTATTCATGAATAAACAATATCAGTTTATAAAGGGTTAGCATGTTTAAGCTCACTGTCAAACTGTCTTTTGGCTAACCTACATCACTATCAAGCTGTCTTTTGGCTATCCTACATCACTATCAAGCTGTCTTTTGGCTGTCCTACATCACTATCAAGCTGTCTTTTGGCTATCCTACATCACTATCAAGCTGTCTTTTGGCTGTCCTACATCACTATCAAGCTGTCTTTTGGCTATCCTACATCACTATCAAGCTGTCCTTTGGCTATCCTACATCACTGTCAAGCTGTCTTTTGGCTATCCTACATCACTATCAAGCTGTCTTTTGGCTGTCCTACATCACTATCAAGCTGTCTTTTGGCTGTCCTACATCACTATCAAGCTGTCTTTTGGCTATCCTACATCACTGTCAAGCTGTCTTTTGGCTATCCTACATCACTATCAAGCTGTCTTTTGGCTGTCCTACATCACTATCAAGCTGTCTTTTGGCTATCCTACATCACTGTCAAGCTGTCTTTTGGCTGTCCTACATCACTATCAAGCTGTCTTTTGGCTATCCTACATCACTGTCAAGCTGTCTTTTGGCTATCCTACATCACTATGAAGCTGTCTTTTGGCTGTCCTACATCACTATCAAGCTGTCTTTTGGCTATCCTACATCACTATCAAGCTGTCCTTTGGCTATCCTACATCACTGTCAAGCTGTCTTTTGGCTATCCTACATCACTATCAAGCTGTCTTTTGGCTGTCCTACATCACTATCAAGCTGTCTTTTGGCTGTCCTACATCACTATCAAGCTGTCCTTTGGCTGTCCTACATCACTATCAAGCTGTCTTTTGGCTATCCTACATCACTATCAAGCTGTCTTTTGGCTGTTCTACATCACTATCAAGCTGTCCTTTGGCTGTCCTACATCACTATCAAGCTGTCTTTTGGCTATCCTACATCACCAATATATAGAAACAATAAAACTATAAGAATTCATTGAATTGAAGAAGTAACACACTGGAGATCATTGAAAAAAAATCTCATATTTATACAACTCTTTCATTAATGAAATAAATATGCTTAAACCTGTTTCGGTTGAAGGCTTTGTGTTAATGAAAAAGGCAACAGATCAAAATGGCAATAATACACAAGGCAATGACGTGTTTGAAATAATCACTATCAAATTAGAAATAATTTAGTGTATTTCATATATATCCACAGGTGGCCCAACAAAGAGTGTCAATGAAATAACACACTGGGTGCCCTATTAAAATGTATCAGGATAGCCCAAAATGCTGTGACAACTTACCGCAAACACACTCTCATTCGAACTAACGCTACCATTGTAGGGGAGGGTAGCACCGCTACACAGACTCGGGAGTTTAACGCTGGCAGAGGCTGTCAATATGGACATGGTTCCGGGCAGAGAATCTGGCTCCAAAGGGGGTGACTTTAAGGCAGAATTTATTAAATGGAACTATAATAAATAACGATTTAATAAATAACGATGGGTTATAGAAGCGAACAGTAGCACAAACTGGGTATGTAGATGTGGGTGTGGTATTACATTCACTGACGCGCAACATGAAATAAGCGAACTAAGCACAGGCGCGTTAACATTTCGCTACAGTTGTGCGAATCCACATTGACCGGGTGGGAAAATTAACTAAATAACTACATTCCCACGGCAGCCTTTATAAAAAACCATGCTATTATGACTTGGATGATTTATTTACATATAGCCAAACAAATTCCTCCATTCTAAATATGACCCAGTTTTACAATTAACCAGACAGCAGGTTTCTAAAACATAAAAACTAGCATTAGCTTTTTTTCTTCTTCATATAATTGGTGAAAATGACAAAATATGCAGTGCTGATTCTCTCATGAAAACCAACTGCGTGAACACGTTAAAAATGAGGGATGCGATGTTCTGTGAAATAATTCTCACCAATAACCTCTAGTCAAGAATTGCCTCTAACTTTTAGCTGCTCTCTCCCCCTATCTGCACACTAATAAATTAGCTATTATATGTAATATGCAGTTTTTAAATTACGTCCAGGTCTTTCGCATACCGCGAAATTGTCTTTTCCAAGCTGAGCACATTGACTTAGAAATAAAGAAAAAACAAACGTCGGAATACAAATGCACTATTTCAGGGTATTTCAATATATTCCTAAATGGCCCATTAGGGTATTTAAAATAAAGAAACGCGAAAACAATGAGCATTTGCTTGGTAAATGCACTTTAGTTCAAAGGCGAAAAGAGACGAGCGCTTTGCATTTTAAAGACGACACCGAGCGCACATCCTGCACCACACCGGCGCCGAGCTCGTCCGGACCCGCTTTCTCTCACGGCCGGAACCGACATTTCACATTAGACATCTGCTCAGAGGCATCAAAGGCGCGACGTGGAAAAGCCTCCTTTAATGGCACATTTATCTTCAAGAATCCGCCTCCCGTTGCAAAAGACTTTATATCCTGTTAGAATGGAGCAGGGGGTCCGCAACAATGAAGCTGTCATTAGTGCCTGTGACCGCCTAGAAACCTTCCATCAGCATTTACAATATTAACAGCTCAACCTTCCACATTAAAAGACTCTTTGTAGAGAGTCGTTGCTGTAAGCTGCTAATTTACCGGCATAAATATGGGTCAGTAATACAATATTCACCATTCCATGTACTATAAATCCTTGTGTTATTTTTTTAACTCTAAATAAGTAGCTAAGCAGACAGACAGCATTTCCCCCTTTCAGTGCAGGGTTATGGTTAAGAGTAACCATCTCACATGATTAAACTGAATATGTTGTTTTCAATTATAGCAATAAAGTTAATTCTCCTGAAAAACGTTGAGGCATATTATGATGCGTCACCTTAGCCAGCTAATTTATGCTGTTCAGAATCTTTAAGTCAATATAAGTATATAAATATGAACAGTCCCAGTCCAAGGCACCCTAAGCACACTTCACCACCAGGTCCCCCTGTCTGAGACAAAATGAAACGGACTTAAATACATCAGTTACTCCCCAACTATAAAAATATTACGCAATAACAAATTATATCAGTCAAATGTCTCAGGCTTGCATGTTTTAGTTACAGTGGCCATTCTGGGAGGTACTGTCAGGTCATACAATTCTGTCTCCCTTGTTATCACTGGTTTGTTTATATGGGACCGTCCTGTTTTGCTCCTCTCCCAGTAAGCAGCTTCTTCTTGGGTTTCTGTCAGGACCCGGATATAGACAGATGGGCGGGCCGCATATTCCTGCTCGTCACCCCCCCCCCCCCCGACCCAAAATGGCCATAACTTCAGAAGCCAAAGCGACCTCAAGATGCACAGCGACTCACAGAAAAAGGTCTGCGGTCGGCTTTGAAGCGCCGGCTAGGGGAGGGCCGAGCCCGGATGAAAGTGCACATGGGTCGGATTGGCAGATAAACACCCTCCCCCCCCCCCCTTTGCCCAGGGAGTGAAAGCAAACAGCTGTGGAGACCCTTAGGTACGGAGAGAAACAACAGAAGCTGCTTTGTCGAGCACAGCAGGAATCACGGTCTCTGTGGCAGCCGTGTTGTTGCGAAGACCTCGGCGATCCCTCATCTTGGAACTGCAGGGACGCTGCTGGTCTCTGGGGGTCTTTAGGACCCTGAAGCCACGGACAGTCATAGTTTGACCCAGCAGAGGTGGCCCTTTCATTTAGCTTTGCACTAATTTGTATCGCATCATCCAGCAGATCCCATCAACCCCCCCCCCCCCCCAACACACACACACACGAGGCAAGAGGCCCGCACTGTCACACATACATGAACAGCCCCCCGGCAAAGCTTGACACACCAGGCAGGATCCACCAAGGAGATGAAGCACAGGGTTTGACTGATGCTATGGCCAGAGTGCAGTAATGGGGCTTGAGGAAAGCTTCATCTCCAGTGTGAGTGTCTCCATGTTCCTTCACAGAATAGTCCAGAAGGGAGGCAGATCTTTGTTCTTTCTCAATGTTCCATGTTCCTTCTACATATTCCTTCATAGGGCAATCTAGGGGGGAGGTTCCTTGTTCCTTCTCCATGTTCCATCTTCCTTCTCCATGTTCCTTCACAGGGTCATCTAGAAGGGAGGCTGTTCATCTTTGTTCCTTCTCCATGTTCCTTCACAGAATAGTCCAGAAGGGAGGCAGATCTTTGTTCTTTCTCAATGTTCCATGTTCCTTCTACATGTTCCTTCACAGGGCAATCTAGGGGGGAGGTTCCTTGTTCCTTCTCCATGTTCCATCTTCCTTCTCCATGTTCCTTCACAGGGTCATCTAGAAGGGGGGCAGGTCTTCTTTGTTCCGTCTCCATGTTCCATGTTCCTTCTCCATGTTCCTTGACAGGGTAATCCAGAAGGGAGGCTGGTCATCTTTGTTCCTTCTCCATGTTCCTTGACAGGGTAATCCAGAAGGGAGGCCAGTCTTCCTCCACCAATATCACATCTAAGGTCAGCTGAGATGGAGCTCGAATTCTCTGCCTCTGTGGTGGGGGGGGGGGGTACCTAAAACATACTATGTTCCTCTGCAGCCCACAATTTGTTACTCCTGAAAACACCCTGGCAAAAGTATTCTGCGGCAAAGACGAGTCACAGTTTTGTGAGTTTGTGTGTGTTTTCCTCTTTCCTCCTCCTTAAATTACGATCCGCTATGAAGCCCTCCCTCTTCCCCGCGTACCGTGCCCAAACCACTGTGCGGCTGATTAGCCGAGATACGCCATCTGCATTATTAACGAGCCCGATCAAACTTTAATTGCGGCAGGGTTCCTCAGGGCGAGAGAGCAGGGGGCTCTCTCTCCGACCCTGGGGAAGGGGGAGGGGGGCTTGGGCACAAATTATGAGGAGATTCCAAAATTCAAACCAGCCAGAGGAGAATATGACCAGCTGGTGAATCAGGCACCAATTACTAAACCCTCTAATGCAGCAAATAATAATTCCAACCACGTTCAGGGGCAGGTTCACGCATTAAAAAGCCAGACAGGCTAAAGGCTGAGCAAACTCAAAAAAGGGTATCACCGTCCACTGCGATGCCATCAGAACACCATGGCAAGTTAGCGAGTACAAGTTAGCATTCAAACAGGAGCTAGTTGTATATTATAACACACTGTAAGAGCTGAACAGAAGAGCTGCTCAAATCAGTACACCATGACTATGTTCCTAAAACGCAAGAGCATCCAGGTGAAGAAGCGGTAGATCAGTGGTCGGACAGAGCAGATGAGGTGTCCCCCGAAAAGATTAATCTTACAAGCTACTGGCCCCGGGATAAACTTCTGATTTGCCAACAAGGAGGAAGTCCCACCTCCGTCAAGGAAAGGATAAAAGCAGACCAGAAGATTGGAAGAGAAAGGCTGTTCTGACTTTGGATTGGATTTTGCTTTATGGTCTTTTGTACAAACTCTCTTTTTTGACTTCTACTTTTGTGTCTGCTTATTAAACTTTATATTTACTGTATATCTTTGATCATCGACATCAGCTACTCTTGTGTCAGGCATTTTCCACCAACTATGGCTGTTCCTTCAGCTCCAGAAATACGCCTGATTAATTATGATGACCTCTGCTGGCCGGGATGTATGTGTCAGCATACCCTAGGACACATACATCACCTAAAGCTGGCCAGGTAGCAGCCAAGTCAGATGACACTTGATTTGCAGAGGTGCCCGGGCTCACCCTTCTACCCACCTTGGTCGTCTTGACCTTGTTGCCCGTGCTGCAGCTCCAGCCAGTCAGGTCCGGCAACACTTTGCATTCCTCCCCGTCGAGGCACGGCTGCATTTGGCACCACCACTTCTGGGCAACTATGGAGGCTGGGAAGGACCAAAAAGGTCAATTAGCGCAATGCGTTTCCTATAGTTGTGTTCAGTACTTCGTATGTCATGGTCGCATGTTATGAGCATGGGGAGGAACGTCCGAGGTGTCGACTTTAAGGTCAGCTCATCGGAGGGCGAGCCTGGGAAAGGTATCGGGGCTCATTTGACATTTCCGTGTGCTCCGAGCACCAGAAAGGCCAGCAGGCTGAGCCGGCACTGTTACAGTACGGAAAATAAGATAAAAATCGATCGCGCTGTCAAGTGGACAGTGTTGACACGGTATTAAATGACTTGGCCTCGCTCACTCTGCTTTCATTGTACGGCACGTGCCAGACGCTCTTAAGCCTCCCTGCTGTCTCTGAGAAGCCCCTGCGTGGGTGTGTATGAACGATCGTTGATAACGTACTCCCCGAGCCCATCGAGACATCAGTCAGGGAGAAGGTCTGGGACATTCCGACAGATCCATGCCCTTGCAGTGTACAAAATAATGTTGGCATAAGGAGAAGAGTGCAGAAGTGAGAAATAACTGTTTCGATATTTAATAACTGGGTTGTTATGGCTTCTGTTTTTGAGAAGGTGCCTCTACCTTACCTCTAAGGAGGATGCATCTCCAGATGTTCACCACGTTTGCCATGTCTGGTGGCACGGTTTGATGTTCCTGGGGCCGCTTTCAAAAAGTCACCCCACCCAACCCCTAGTGTAGTGACTGTTTGTGGCCAGCTGGGTGGCCCGCAAATGCCTGGACTGAGTTTGGTTGGACGTACCCATGTGTGGGTTTTATTTCATATTTTTTCCAAATTGCAGCACCTGTGAATTGAAGTTGAATGACCCCCCCCCTTTGTCTGTACAGCATGTGAAGTAAATCAGGGGTGCGGGATGGAGGAGGGGGGGGGTCTTACCATCCACGCAGGAGGGCGCGGCTCTCGTCGTCCCGGCGACCTGCCCAGGGAAGCAGGAGCACTTCACGGTCTGGGATCGCTCCTCGATCTTATTCTTGTTGCAGCAGCGGTGGGCCGCAATGACCTCACACGTGCCGGCTTTGACGTGCACTGCGGGACAGACAGACAGACCTGTGTGTTGCAGCTTCTGTTATTTTTACACTTCAGCTATGTAGCAGATGCTTTTCTCCAGATACATACAATTCAGAAAACCGGGTCAGACAGTCCCTGGAGCAATTAGGGGTTAAGGGCCTCGCTCAGGGGCCCGACGGTGAAATCGCTGTCAACCCTGTGATTTGAACCAACATCCCTCCGATCGCAGACACAGTATCCTAAACCAGTGAGTCACACTCCAAGTAACGGCCCCAGAAGCTTTAATATTCTGCATCTTCCTTCTGCAGTACAAAGAACATTAACTTGTGTCACAGAAAACCACGGAATGAGAGATACCGGTACGTCGAAGGGCAGGTTCGGGGCTGCATCCGTGGCACAGGGTGTCTCCCTCACAAACAAACAGCACGATAAACCACCAGGAATAGCCCACATGCTAACAGGACTCCACCATCGTTTGCACTCACTCAGTCTTTCACCCTTGAACAAAAGAGAGTAAATTCTGATGTTTACAGACGAACCATGAACAGGGAGATTAAAAAGTTGTTCTGCACCGCAACTAGAGAGAAAAGGCACTTGGCCAATTAAGAGCATTAATCGGCAAGGTTCAAAGAGCATTAATGCACCCCCCCCACCCCACCCCCGATCACTCTGGCAGTAGCATTGTAATCAGCAAACAGAGAGACATTCTATGAAAATTGAATCTCTTTTCCTTAAAAGAAATTCTTTGAGGTGGTTTTTTTTTGTACATTCGCATTTGGGGCTTCATGTATCTAGTTTGTACATTACGGTAATGAGTGATTGCCAACCATCACACCAAGAAAAAGCGGGTAAAAATAAACCAGCATTGCAGGCTGATATTCTGTGTTGTTAGTGTCGAAGAAGAGACACGGAGAGGCAATTAAGGTGGACTTCTGCAGAACATCAGAGAAGTCCTACATACAGTTGATGCAAAAGGGGTCTTCATATTCAGAGACAAGGTTAAGGGAAAAAAAAACGTACGTAAATGATCCAAGGATATCTTCACTTTCCTATACTATACCAAAAATCCCAAGCTAAACCGAAACGTAACTGGAATGAGGTCTTCAACACGTGATGCCAGGTAGGAGAAGCTCTCCAGATGAACAGACTGTCCTCCAGGCACCGAACACTTGGTATATATAGATGGAGAAAGAAAAAAAAAACAAGTCAAGCAAAAATAGAGAATCTCTCTTTTTTGACCTCAGGAAAAAGAACAACTATTTCCAGCTCATCCTGCCAAACCTACGAGGTATTCGGCTTTGACCCTGAGTATGAAATTTGCAGTAATTATATGCAACAACAGAGCTCAAGTAAAGTCAGACGGAGGTGTGAAGGTGGAAGATCTGTCAGCTGTATGGAATCAGAGCTTGTGGGCTCCACAGATTACGCTCTGATCTTCTGCTGAGAACTTGTTTTTGTCCAACGTGGCTGAGATCTGTGGAGGATCTGTTACTGTTTATCGTCATTTATTATTTATTGTTATTGTTTATTGATGTTAATGTGTGTGTCGTGTTACTGTAAACATGTATTTTCCTTTGGGATTAATACTCTATCTATCTATATCTATGTCTGTCTGTCTGTCTATCTAGCTATCTATCTATCTATATCTATCTATCTGTCTGTCTGACTGTCTATCTATCTATCTATCATGGCTAGATCTAAGTGCCTCCTTATCAAAGATACAGTCATCTTCTCTCAGAAGCCTGGGACACGGTGTTCGTAGGCAGACTGAGAAATCACAGGTCCCCGAACACGAACGTTTTGAAACAACTGAAGTAACGAAAGAGGCCTCAAGGCACTAAAACTCACACTTGGCCAGAACTAGCAAAGTAGCTAAGACAGTCCTGGGCTTTATTAAATACCCAGCACCGCCATAGCTATGGGATGACTTCATCTGAAAATGGCCACAAACCGCCCGCAGAAAGCGGGAGACTTTCCTCGAGGCCCCCCTTAGTCCTGGGGCCCGAAGGACCCAAGTCAAAATCCACCATAACTATATCCTTAATGTTAAAAGTCACACATCAATGCCAGCTAACAAGCACCAGTGAAAGATGTTATTCAAACAGCTGAACTCCTTCCCAATGAAATAAAGGATAAGAAAAATAAAACTAAATAGCTTCAATATGTTAATTATCATTCGATCTATTGCAATAATGCATATACCTCTATGGTAAACATCAAAAGTAAAATTTGCGCAGAAGGAAAAAGTTTGATTTTATTAGTCTCCAAAGAAAAACACAATTACATCTTCATTAGTAAGATTTATATAACAGCACTTCACTACAGGGAACAAAAAAGCTTTGATATATCTGTTTGTATAAGTAGTTCTGCCCTATTCGATGAAGAAAAATATAAGCTGTATTTCAGTATACTTTTGAAATCACCCTTTATTATGTTTATATAGATTTTCAATTTGGAACTTAATTCGCAAATAGACTGAAAACGAACCCCCATCTAGCCATTAGCGAGCAAGCCACAAACCTAATCTGCAACATTAGAAAACATTTTCATGCCAATCAATAAGATGCTATTCACACTCGAAAGATCGCAGCCCACAGAGATAAGGACCTGACCAGAGAACGCACTAGCAGCTCCGAGAAGGTGAACTCGCACCGAAAGGCACGTTTACCACCACTGGATGACTCAAAAACAGTTATGTGTTACGGATTAAGTTTCACAATTAGGATTTCAATGATCCAATGAGAGCTGCGACACAGGAACGGCCGAGAGGCTCACAGACGACGGTATAAACCTGCTGTAAGTTCCTCCCTCCTTTGCTGTTTTATTGCGGGAGAAGGCAGACGAACGTGAAGCCATTTTCATAAGTGTCTGCACACCCCCAGGCCTCTGTTCAATTGGTTTTTTTAATGTTGCCTCTGGTAACGTGGTTTTGCCAGATTGCCCGGGTTAAAACCCTATAGCGCACAGGGAAGGTCGCACAGTACATTTTGCTGGACAGAGCAGTATTGTGCATTGCACTATACCCATATTAGCAGTTTCAGCCATTTCTTTTATATTTATTTCAGATATTTATACTTTATTTAGCCATATGTCTTGTGTCGGCTGTTTCTGTTATTTACTTCATGTTTATTCTAAAAATACATACTTCTGCAGTTCCTAAATGCATATCTGCTTTGATGTTCTGCCTCTGTGTTGTTTTGCCCTGTCTAACCTTGTCACGTTACGTGTTACTGACTTGGTGGCGTGAGTAAGGATTCCCGATGTTCCTGTACTGATGTACAAAAGGCAAATAGAGAATCTTGACTATTAGGGATTGAGTTATGGTTTCCATGATAATCTCATCAGCACAGGGAGATTACTAACTAGTGGCAGTCCACAGGTGCTGAGCCGCAGCAGGTATACAGTGGTATACAGGGACGGTGACTTCCGGAGAAATCGTCAAGGAGCAATCCAGGTAGGACGGAGATGAGTATAGGTCCGGGATTAGCGACCTCGGCAACAGCCTGGCTGGCTATGGGCCGCTGCCAAATCCACAGGAATCACGTGGAGCTCCGGTTTGGCCCGGATTCCAGAGAAAACCTCCGTCAGTCTGATCCCGTCAGGGAAGGATAGGGGAGCCTCATTACCGGGACCCTGCTCGCGTGTTTGGAGCAAAAAATGCCGGATCCATGACCAGAAGGTCGCAGAAAATTGTCAGCAGGGAAACTCGGTTAGCCTGACCTTCAGCGCCGTGGCCGAGATGAATGCAGTCGGGGGTCGGTGATTAAGATGGCTGCGTGGGTGGGTAATGTGTGCCTCAGTGCTGAGGATTTAATTTACCCCACACACCAAAATGAATTAATAGGTTGGACGATTCACAGGCATAAAACAATACAGAACAGTGAGCAGGAGAGTAAAGACATTGAAATACAGGAAGAATCCCAGCTAAAATCTCTCCTCTTGTATTGTCGGAAGCGATTCATAATCACGAGGTTATTTATGTTCATTCACACATAAAACAGATGTTCATTCATAGCATTTATCCAAAGCACCAACAACACCAACTAGGCGACGCGTTGAACGAGAGGCCGGTCCATCCTAGGGGACACAGTGGTTGGGATGCCAGCGCATCATTAAGGACACCATGAATGAGGTGCCAGTCCACCACAAAGAACAATCAGTGGACATGAATCCAGTCCATCACAGGAGACACAGTGGACATGAATCCAGTCCATCACAGGGGACACAGTGGACATGAATCCAGTCCATCACAGGAGACACAGTGGACATGAATCCAGTCCATCGTAGGGGACACAGTGGACATGAATCCAACCATCACAGGGGACACAGTGGACATGAATCCAGTCCATCACAGGGGACACAGTGGACATGAATCCAGTCCATCACAGGAGACACAGTGGACATGAATCCAGTCCATCGCAGGGGACACAGTGGACATGAATCCAGTCCATCGTAGGGGACACACATAATCACAGTCACACACTACAAGCTAACATGGTAAGAGAATAATGGTGACTATTGACATCAGTCCATGTAAATTGCAGACTAAATTCTGGTAACATTTCATACAGGATCAGAGTATTTCCATTATTCTCTTATTACGTTCGGTGTGTCTGCGGTTTTCGGGACCAATAAAAATGTCCGTGTGTCATTGTGGAAAATGAACAAAGGCAGAATTACATGCATGCAGTGGGTGTATGGGAGTGACAGGGTGTGCCCACCTGGTTCCTGGGACCAGGCAGGTGTGGCGCTAATCTCATCCTTTACCAAGTCAACCCACCCGATGTCCCAGCCCTAATTAAGATTTACTGGAAAACTATGTAGGAATCCGGCGAAGTCTGGAGATATGAGGCCTTGGCTTGGACAGCAGACGATGTAAATTAGTGACACTCACCAGCAGAGCAAAGAAAGGCCATTCACATACTTTAGAATGGCATCATCAGTCTGCTAAGAACCTCTTTCAAATGGTAATAAAGTGGTAACGAGCCTTCCTGGGGAGAAGCCTATGAGCACAGCCACGGATTCCTCAAAGGTTTTTGGTTTCTTACCTCTGCTGAATTTATTTAGCATATATGACTGGTTACCTTATAGTTTACCGTAACATTTAGTATACACTACGCCACAAAATGCACATTGTCATTTGTATGTGGATTAAGCTCTTATGTCCTTTTGTTGAGATTGTAGGTTACCTTCATGGTTTACCATAATGTGTTGTATACATTACACTGCAAAATGCACGTTGTCTTTTGTACGAGGAGGTGGCTTGTTTTCGGGTATCGGGTAGCACTGTGGTTCATGCTCCCCATCCCGTGGATCTGGCATCGGCCAGCGACCCTGACCTATGCGGGGTCACAGCAGTGTGGCGTAAAGCAGGGAATCTCCCATCACAGGGCACACACAGGATTTACACCTATGGAAAATTTGCCAGTTCCAGTTAGCATGTTTTTTGGATTGCGGGGGGAATCCAGAATGCACAGAGCAAAACCCAGGAGGACGCGAGGAGAACGTGCAAGCGCTACAACACAAACACACCAGGGCAGAAACACAAACCCTGGCCTCCAGAGATGGGAGACAGCTACGCTAACCATTCCACCACCCAACTAACTTCACTCCCGGTGCATTTTCATTTTCCTTTGCGCAGAAGCTAAAATGGTTCTTTTGATTGTGTCATTTTCCCCCACTGCTGTTAAACCCCCCTCTCCTCCTGAGCCCCCCCATGCCAGTGTCCGCTGGTATCCGCCCCTCGTCCAGTCCGGAGCGAGCGTCACAGTTAACTTCCTGTGGCCGACGCCGTCTAGTTACACATTCCGTGTCAGTGGTACGTCGCCCACAAGGGGGCTGCAAGCGATTCCCTCTGCGAGGACGCCAGCTACTGCTCTTACGCATTTTTATGCAAAGCCATAAAGCCCTGAAATCTGTATGGTGAAAATCTGTCGAGGGACATTTACATTTTCGCTCGCATTTAAGCTAATCCTAACCTAATGCCTTCCCGCCCTCTGTTAACCGGTGAAGAAGACGCACGTGTACAGACCCGAGGGGCCGGTCCATAAACAGAATGCAGAGTCAGGATGGGTTCGCTGTTTGTATATTAGCCCCCATGATTAAGCGAAAGGTGAAATTCCCACCTAATGCGCCACGCTCCCCCAGCACACCACCTCTGTGACGACGAGCATCCTGAAACTTGACGGGATTTGAGATCTCACAAGATATCAGAGCACGTATAAGACCCATACTCTCGTGTTGGTGGGGAAAAGTACCACACCGGGACACCAGTGCAGTTCACTAGGAAATATGATACAAAACAATCCAGGGACAAGGACTGGAACCCAACAGAATCAACATGGGGATAGGAATGAAATTACATAGGTAATGTAAAAATAGGAACCAAGTAGCACAATGTGTGGCAGGTCACCACGGCAACAAGCGGTGTCAGACTCCCCTCATTGGCACGACTGGCCCTTTAATCTCAATCAGTAGAGTGGATCCAGCTGTGACTGACTGGGCAGAGGTCACGGGGGGTCACGTGCAGCTGTGTGCACAGCCGAGCAC
Organism: Brienomyrus brachyistius; assembly: GCF_023856365.1. Lineage (NCBI taxonomy): Eukaryota > Metazoa > Chordata > Actinopteri > Osteoglossiformes > Mormyridae > Brienomyrus > Brienomyrus brachyistius. The sequence goes on from NC_064550.1 coordinate 15,550,264, forward strand.
ATTCAAACCCTCAAGCGGCTGCAATGCAGACCCTCAAGGAAAGGAATAAATGATTTTGAATGCGATGATTGCCCCTGCACGCCTGTCAGCTTTTATGGAGCGTTTTATCGAGGCCCCTTTGTTTCCCTCCCGTAAAAGCCTCTGCCAGAGCTATAGCACTGTATCACCCATGTTAGCTCCCCGCGGGGCGCCCAGGCACCCCACTGTGGGCTCTGTATCGGCGATTACAGACCAGCGGGGACCCCCGCGGGATTAATAAACCGTTAACCCCCGGAAGTCATGGCCAAAGGGGGTCGCACTGAAGTAGACCCAGCAGAAACGTTGGGAATTCCGTCCGAAGGCGGGCTATCAGGTGGTGAATGGCGCGCATGGGCACTTCGCAGCCTGGCTTAACGGCAGTGCCGTATCTGAGCATGCTCAGTAAAGCCCGAGAGGGTGCAGCAGGCGATGCCTCCACCCGCAGCTCGGTACGCACGGCGACGTACGTCTTTTCACCAATTGCCGATTCTCTTTTTTCATCCCTCTCTTCTTTTCTCCAGGTTCGTTCCTCTAACGTTGGAACCAGGAGCGGGCATGGCTGTCTTGGCAGAGATGGTCATGTGACCCTGGTCCCAGGGTCACATGACCTTCACTGCAGCCTTCTGTCCGTCTCAGACATGACAAACCCATGCGGAGCTTGACTCCTATCCTGCCCTCCCTCTCTGATAATTTGTTCGCCGATGCCTATGTCCAAACTGAAATTAAATTTATTTCTTCCGACAAAGTGTTTCACCCTCACACCCTAGTCAAACACTACAAGTGAGGTAGCAAAAGAAAAAAACTGAAATTCCCTTTAAAAAAATCGCATTACTTTGCGCGCCGGCAGAAACACACATTTAGTGTCACTGTCCATGCTGGGATCACGCCCAGTGAAGTTTATTCTCGACAACATCTCACCCAATATCCGAAAAAAAAAAGCTGCAACGATATTAAGGCGGCAAGGCTGCGGATTTAATTTTGGTATCGATCGCTGGCCCTGGCTTCTCGGCGTCTGGAAGGTTCTGAGCAGCGCGGTCCAGAAAGCCCGGATCCGCACGAGCTCTCGATACACGCGAAAGAGGAGCGAAAAACAACAAAAAAAAAAAAAAAAACATAGAAAGCCAGTGTGGATGAGGGTTAGGCAAGAGCAGATGTGATGTAAACAGCGGAAAACGGATCGCCACGGAAACAGTCATGAATAAGTAATGGATATCGGCCAGCATGGAGGAGACAGACATCCAGAGCGCGAATGCGGGGAGGGGTAGCATTTTTCTGGTGTCAAGATCACGTACGTCAACCTGGGGATGGGGGGGGGGGGGGGGGTCGCGACGACGATGCGTGAAGGAGACATCTGAGCAGGAAGAATTACATGCAGCAGGACGGGGGGGGGTATGAATTATGAAGGGATACAAATGCATGTCAACTGGCATTCTGACGCTGTGGTCTTCTGGGCCTCAGTCCATATGTGGCATTTAGTGCCATCAAACCAGTTAGTTAACTGGCTCATTCGTGTATTTAATATACGGGCGAAGCATCTAGAGGTGTCTCCAGGACAGTCGCATTATTTTATTTGCATTTGCACACTAGTACGGGAAAAGCTACATTGCAGTATGTTGGTGTTTAAAGTCATACAGCTTGGGGTTGGAGTACAGGGTCAGCCATCTATCCAGTAACCCTGGAGCATTTTACAGGAAGTTAAGGGCCTAGCTCAGGGGCTCAGTGCAGACGTGACTATTCTACCATTTATATAGCTGGTTGTTACTGTTTCCTAGGTTTTTATTCTCCTGAAGGATACAGCCACCAACCCTTCAGCCGAGCTCTCCCTGGTCGCTCTAGAGCACCACAGGGCGGCTGGCAGTTTCGTGAGGGCTGCCCGTCTCAACGTTGCTAAGGAGCAGAAATGTTCAACAGCCATATCGGCGACGGACCTCCACCCCAGACGGAGCTCTGTCGGTGCACCGAACAGCACGTCAAGTTCAGAGCGCACCAGGAACAGATCAGAAGCAAGCAGAAGCCACGATATTACCTCACAAGGCCCGGCGCACGGACACGATCCGGCCCCGACGGAGCAAGATGGGCGGCATTCCGAGGGAAGTCGGAATAAATCTTCGGGAGACCTGGGCTTAATTAGATTACATTAGTCAGCTAGATTGACTCATCTGTCTCCAGGCATAAACCTGCATAGCTGAAATTAAAATTCAATTTAAGAAGGTGCCAAGGACATTAGCGAGCGGTAAAAAGACCTGTCCGCAGCTGCCGCAAACTGTTGGCGGGAATGAGCCTTTACCTCTCACTTCGCGGGAAAATAGGATGAAATGAAAAAGGTAGTAAGCTAAAAAAAAATAAAAAATTAAGAAATACGGAAGCAGAGCACCACGGAAGGACGGCACCTTGCAGAGGCTTAATAATTGCCAAATGTCTTGTTATATTTTCAAGCCTCTCAGTAAAAGGGATTGGAGGATAAACAGCGTTACACCACTCTGAATTACTGCCACACTCGTATCCAGACGGCGTTCAGTTGCGTGTATCGGTATTGAAGCCGTACTCCCTTGGAAGGTTTTAATTCATCATATGTTGAATTTGGCACTAAAGCATTTAGCTCCTTGCAATACTGGATTACCTGACATTACACCCGTTCCTATCGCACGTGACAAGCAAAACAGAATCATAAGTAATTCGCATCAAAGGAAAATAAAAATAACAATGCCATTAGTTTGTAGTATATAGTTAGCAAAATGCTGAATTACTTGTGTAGCATTTCCTGTTTTCTGTCGGTAATCAGAATTTTTATGGTTTGTTTTTTTCCCCCGGAATATAAGCAATGTCTGGGGACTAAGGTATAAAATAGGGTGCAAAACGATGAGGGGGGCGATAAGGAGGGAGAGGTACAAAGCGCCGGGGAAATGCGTGCATCGCCGAGCAGCGCTCAGGACGCTTCGCGGGCGCGGCACGGAGGGGGGGCTGTTTCTAAAAATGATCCGCGACGCTGCGCTCCCGACGTCCCGCGGAGAAGCGGGGGGACCGGCGTGCTCGTCTGGGTCGGATTGCCAAGCGTTACGTTTGGCTCAGACCCACCGCGGCGCCTCTCCGCCAGTCAATGCGAACCTTAAATGGAAGCGGTGCCGCTGCGCAGCCCCGGAGAGCCGCCGGTTAATTAAGGTGAGACAGTGAACGCAGGTATGCAAAACGTGGTCCAGTGAAAACTGCAAGACGATCGGATGCTCACGAAGCTGCACCTACCTGTGCGCGATCTAACTATAAAAAAAAACTTTGATTGACTTAATTATAAACGTTCCACCTAGATCCTCTTATCGCCCCTCACCCCTAACTGGCACTGATCACTTTAACTGATTAGTATTTGTTTATGCAATCCACTGTAATTATTACAGCCCTGTATGATTTATTGTTTACATACACATTGCAGTGTATATAGATGTATATAAACCTATTTGCCCTGTTTCACACTGTCCTCTATCTGGCAGTTTAAATACTCCCGCCCCCGGTGGAACTTTATCTCCTGCTACTGTGTACCTGCATATGGATGGTATGACAGTAAAGCCTACTTGACCTGACTGGACATCTATGACTTACTAAGAATCAGGGGAAGGTTTGGAAATGCTGTTCCAAGACTTACCACAAAAACGACACAACCGGTTGTATTAAATATTGAGCTAACAAGTATGACGTAGGTGTGAATAATTATGCAGCAGCACACTGTTCCTGATGGCGAGAGCATTAATAGATGTATAGCTTTCCCTAGTTACTATTCAGAATTCCCTTATTGGATGAAAAGTTAAATCTGTATGAGATGCGATGTAGTAATTTCTGCGAATCACAGAAGTGTTGAAAGAATCTGAGTCCTTTCACGCAGTGCCTCAAAAAAAAAAAAGTACATTCTTTTTGATATCCACGTCAGCTCCTGCGGTGATTTGGATAAATTACTATAAGAAAATCACCCTCCATTTAGCAAGCCTGAGATCCAAAACCCGGCCTTCACACAGACCGGTCTTAGCTGCAAAACCCGGCCTTCACACAGACCGGTCTTAGCCGCAAAACCCGGCCTTCACACAGACCGGTCTTAGCTGCTAAACCTGCCCTTCACACAGACCGGTCTTAGCCGCAAAACCCGGCCTTCACACAGACCGGTCTTAGCTGCTAAACCTGCCCTTCACACAGACCGGTCTTAGCTGCTAAACCTGCCCTTCACACAGACCGGTCTTAGCTGCAAAACCCGGCCTTCACACAGACCGGTCTTAGCTGCAAAACCCGGCCTTCACACAGACCGGTCTTAGCCGCTAAACCCGGCCTTCACACAGACCGGTCTTAGCCGCAAAACCCGGCCTTCACACAGACCGGTCTTAGTCGCTAAACCTGCCCTTCACACAGACCGGTCTTAGCCGCTAAACCTGCCCTTCACAAAGACTGATCTTAGTCTCTAAACCCGGCCTTCACATAGACTGCTCTTAGCTGCTAAACCCAGCCTTCACACAGACCGGTCTAAGCAGCCAATCACTAATGTTGTAAGATTTTTTTTGTTCTCCCTGGTCTTTTTTGTGCCACAGTGAAGATGCTGTTTGGGGTTTGGCAGGGGGTGGTAGCAGATGAGGCCATGGAAGTAGATGGTGTGCTGGCTACTGCAATACATCTCCGGTCCCCCACCTCCCACCCACACCCAAGCCGCATGGCTGCCAGTACTGATTGATCAATTACAGCCTCTTGAGGATCCTGGCACCTCTTATAAGTTAATGGTCTCCAAAGTTATTAAGTCCTGGGGCAGCAGCTGCAGAAGGTCTGTCTGGGAATCTACAGGCTCTTTGTCACAGCCGAGCTCCCATCCTAAGGATACATATCACTCGTAAACGGTGGCCCAGCAAACATTATTAAGGTCCGGGCCGTAAGTGCCCCCGAATATATTAGGGGGGGGGACGTGTCAGCAGGGAGGGAATGCATCCGTAACTCCAGACAGCCTGGCAGAGGCATGAAGCAGCCCTCGAGATCCTTGCTGGGGGGGTCCCATTGCTCTCCAGGGCATAACATTTAAACAGCAGAATTTTTGAGACGTACTCAGATTTAAATTTTTTTTCTAACTTTTTATCCAAATGTACTTTCTGTATGTTCTTGTGAGAGGGCAGGGTCAGGCAGTCCCTGGAGTAACTGGGGGTTAAGGGCTCAAAGGCCCAGTGGCGAAAGCACTCTGCCAGTTCTGGGATTCAAACCAGCAACTTTCTGATCACAGGGATAGCATCCTAGCCCACTGGGCGAAATACCACCCAAGGCAGAGGTGGGCAATCTTATCCAGAAAGGGCCGCTGTGTGTGTGGGTTTTCACTGCAACTCCATAATCAGATTACTAATTAGAGGGCTGATTAGCTAAAGAGTCCTCACACCTGGGTTTGAACAGCTGACCTTAAAGGTTATCCTGAAAACTGACATACACACTGGGTAAGATTGCCCACCCCTGGTCCAAGGGATTTCTGAAGTCTGGAACAGGACACCTTCTGCTTTGGTTTAAGCCTTTAAGCGCTATGGTACCTTCTGGAAGGTTGTCGCCATGACTGTACAGCTGTTATAACTGCAATATCGATGTATACAGATGGATGAGAACCAGGCATAATTAGCCAAGCCACCGGTGCAGTAAATACAGTCAGCTGTGGGGAGTTTACATGACACGTCTGCCGCTGCCTGCATCCGCGCTGGGGAAACAGGCGTGCCGTAAGAGGCCAACGCGGCAGAGCACGGTGATTTTATTCCCACTATCGACGTTCCAGGAGCACGCGCGGCAAGCAGGGGTCGGAATCCCAACGGGCCGCTTCCCTCGGGGGCGGGATGCAAATTTGCCGCGATGCTCTAGGGGGCATCAATCAGAAGCAAGAGAATAACACCGAATCATGAACCAACCTCTGGTCATCCCACTCTATCACCTCGCAGTCATGTGACTCTCCTCCAGCTCAGTCACATGACTCTCATTTCACCCCCCCCAGCAACCAAACAGCAGAGATCAATAGCGCCGCAATAGTTTCCGCCCAAACGATGCTTAAAGCCCCACCCCTCACGGCCCGAAAAGGAGGAACACTAACGACTGCGGTCGCTAAGAGAAATAATGCTCCCCCCCCCCCCCCCCCACCGCCCCACACGACGGGAGTCTCCGTGCAATTCGTCTTGACTGGAGGTGCTGCCATAAAGTTTTAATGCGTCTAAAATGGTGTATTATCTTGTCCCAGATTAATCCGGAAAGAAATCACTCGGTTTCACAGAGCCGACAGTAATGACACATTCCTCACTCGGGCCAACCACAGATGTAGGCTCTGCAAGCTACTTTATATTACGGGGGGGAAAATTACGGTTATAAATTCTTAATAACCTGAGCTATATTAACAGACCATTACCGGGAAGCCATTAACATGCTTGGGATTGACCTCTGCGTGTGATTGATCGCATGATCTGCGTCGCATAATATGGGTGTCGCATATAAACGCTTAAGTTCCTGATTCAGTACGGAGCACTTGTCTGTTTGCTGGTCCTGCTTTGGGGTGACTTTGAGGGAGAGTTTGTCTCTGTGGCTGAAAGGTTTTGTCCCCTATGGGTTCCTGTACTGTTCCTATAACGTTCTCGAACTGTCCTAGGAGTGTATAACCACCAAATGCTGTTTAAAAGGTCTATCTACCTTCATTCTTTCGTAATGATTTTATTGGCCTGTCCTGTCTTTTCTCCCCCCCTTGCAATATGTGCCAGGAAGCTCAGGGTCACAGGACTGTGTGTGGAATGAAATGACAATTGATTGACCGCGTCTCTAAACCCCGTTTTTTATTTTGGTTGGCCAGCACATTGGCTGTAGCAGCCAGAGCGCAGAGCCCACTGCCAGGTGCTGTGTGAGTGATGGAAGAGTTACGACCGGCCGGTCCAGTGACATGATCCGTGTCGCATTTAAATTCTTCCCTGTCAGCAGCATGAGGATGCCGCCTCGTGAAAACCCCGATTGGATTTGCGCCGGTTAAACTGCAGCTTTGCACGGAGGTGGATTTGCCGCATGGTTATTAAAACGACCGCCTCTTGCCGATGTCTCTGTGCCTCCCGATCGCATCGGGAATGACAGAGTCTGAGACGCGCCTGTAATCCCGGAACGGTGGGGATTGACAGGAAAGAGGTTTAAGGCTTTCGGGGATTTTATCAGTTGTAGATCCGCTGCTTGGAAAGCAAGCAGCTTAACCTTAAAACATAGCAGTGTCCTGATGAATTATCTTGGCTATCAGCTTAAATTAAAATCGCCGCGTGGATCAAGTCCATCCGATAATCTGCACGCTTAGAAACTCAGTCAAATCCCAGAAGGGGTGATTTTTACCCCTTGAGAAGGCACTGAGCATGAATTTCCAGTTTTGATGGAGTAATTAACAAAAATAAATTAATAATAGGTTCTTCTTTTGTGAACTATTGTCTTCAGCATTAGGAAACAGTGTCTTTAGCATTGAGGAAAATTATAATAATGTTCAGTGATCTCCATTCTGACATCACAGCAATGAAATCCATTTTTCAGTAATCATTATTCTGATTGGCTTTTACCATAACAGGAAACCTTTCCAGGATGCCAAAATTGTCCCAAGCATCTATCGATCTATCTTGCAACCTCTTACCTTGATTGCGTGATGGGTCAGTCTATCGCAAGACACATATACACATACTCTTGAGCACACATTCGCCCACTACGGGCAATTTAGAAACGGCAGTTACCCTAAATGCATGTCTTTGTACTGCACAAGGACACCGGAGGAGCCAGAATATTGTACAATTCAAACCCCAACCCTGGAGGGGTGAGGCAACAGCGCCCCCCCACCGTGCTCCCAAAATTGCCCCATATTACTCGATCTCTCATGTTACCTGAATTCACCCAAGTGCCTTTTTGTCACCAAACACAGGATGATTCTGAGATGTGAATTCTGCCGCAGCTGTTGTTTAAATACGATACTTGGAGAAGACTCTTTTTTATACGCCCCAGTGCCGGTGGAAGTGAACGCCTGTCACCCGAGACAGCAGGTGCCTGCGGTGAAAATGTCACGCCACAGCAGGGGGGGCCATGAGTATGAAATAAGAACGGGGGGTGGGGGTGGGGGGCAAGAGAAAGAGAAAGACCAGCCAAGCTCAGGGCCAAACTAAGGGCCACGACCACCAAGGGAACGCCATCCCAGATTCGCAGGGAAACAAACGGGGACATGTGTTTGAATCCCAGCCGACACTGGAGACGAGGGGTAGCCAATTTGGATCTCGGCAAACTGAAGGATGCTCCATTAACCAGATATGCATAACTAACTTAGGACGGGCCTTAATTGGTCGGCTTGGGCTGACTCTCTATGTTTCAATTACGGCGAAGCCGTCAGCACTTTTCAGGCTAATTGTACTCATCAGCACGAATCATTATAGGGATCCTGCAATCTTAATCAAGATTAAAACCCATCGTGTATTCCAGTTTCCAGACTTGGGACGTTTATCGGAAACCCTGAGGAAGGGCTGGGGGAGGGGGGCAGTTTACATATTTGTCCTAATTGGTCTCTCAGATCTGCTACGGGTCTAAATAAGACATCACCCATAATGCACTGGGGGAGGGTTAATTCATAGAGTCAACTTGTGAAAAACTGTGTAACCATGCACCATCAACTATACACCCCTGATGGACACTGGGACAACACAGATTTGATATTTTCCTTCAAGTAACTGGGGGCTTGAAATCACAAAGTGAACAGAGAGAGACATCAACATGCTTTTACACATCTCTGCACCTCTTCCCACAAACTCTTCACACTCTTGGACTCCTTGGCTGCTACTGTCCTTTCGCAGATAAACATCACATCTGTACTTAATGTATAATGTGTCATTATTTGGGAATTTGGTTCCAAGCAATATTTAAACTTCCACTTGAACACTTTTTTGTACATACCTGTTATCTGTACTGATTTACATTAGTGCTTACATTTTTAATCTGGTTAATTATGTTTCTCATTTCTGTGTTGTCTCTGAAAGTATGGAGCAATACTGTCAAGAAAAAAACATTCCTAGTACATGTAAGGGTGCCTGACCAATAAAGAGAATTCTAGTTCTCATTCTATAGGGGATGATTCTGATTCTGATAATTTGTAAGGGACAGGAGTGTGTGGAAATTCCCAAACAGACCCAGACATCATTCCCATCAGCCATCTTGAACAGAACATAGCGACTTAGAGGGAATGAGGCATTTAGTCAGCAGCTATATTAGCCGTAACCTGCCTCTGTCTCTCTGGGGGGAGACTGACACTCGTTTTCCCACACTCGCCTTTTAGCAAATACGCATTAATAGCTAGCTGAGGTTCGTGGATGACAGAACGTTTTTTCTTAGTTTTTTTTTTTCTAATTAATCATTAAACTAAACTGCTAAAAGATGCAGGAAAATAGCTAAATATTTTCTGCCCGTTTAAATACCTTTACCCCACACTTAGTGTTGCAGACGAATTAGCTACAGGTAAAGGATTAGCGTCTTTTGCTGAATTCACGCTTGTATGTAACGTACAATGTCAAAATGATGCAGGAACACCCACGGAACAACGCCTTGCCCAGACGGCTGATATTTTGTTTTCGTAATTTGAAGTCTCCCTTCCTTCGCGGTCTCGCTGCCAACACTCACAAACATGTTTGGCAAGCTTAGTGCGATACTGCAGTCAGCAGATGTCCTGGAGTCAGAAGATACAACTTCCAAGCACCTCGGTAATCTGGTAACGTGATGAAACTTATGCTCCACAGAGTCCAGCCCTGCATTACACAAATCCCAAGTGCACTGTGTGCAGATATCGGTAAGATTAACCACGTGTTACCAGAGAGAGCGGAGGATTATTGTCAAGCGACTGGCAGCACAGATAACTGGCACGACAGCTCACTGCTTTGACTGTCCTACATCCTCCCTCTGCCATCCCTTGGACTAAATATTAATTACGCTGTCGGTAATGTGAGCAGAAGCTGTTTTCTTCTTCCCCAGCTCAGAGCGAGTCAAAATAAGTCAGTTTTGGCCATTTACTTCACATCTAAAGCACTTTTTTGACAAATTCACGCACACTTTCAAATGTGGCAGAAGAGAAAAGATGATGTTTGGGGTTTTCGCATGGTAATTTTTTAAGACCCAACAGACTGAACAAAATCCCATATTTCCTTGGGGCGAATAGTGTAAAAAGATTTAGGTTAAAGGAAAGAGTATTCATCTATTAATAACAATGCTTTCCACTGAGTAGGGAGTGCATGGCAGAATGTTTCGTCATTGTTAATCATACTTGCAGTTCTTAAGACCCATCTTCGGTCATGTGACCTCAGTCATGTGACCCAGAGTCTCAAGGGGGACAAAGGTAACTGGGGCTTTGGCTGTTCATTAGTCCTGCTCCATTCCCCTAAGATATATAAATTGCTGGGTTTTTCACTGTAAGGAATAGCCCAGAAAGTGCTGACACCGGTCCCAAGATCTGAGCTCTTCCCCTGTGACTTCAGCTACACATTGCTTTTGTTTTCTTGTTTGTTGTGACCCCTGCTTCTCACTTAAACCAGCCCCCCCGACTAAACCCCGGAAAGGTTAACCCATCAAAGAATTGGTCCATCACTGCCAGACAGCCACATCATTTCAGTTGTCCATCCATCACCGCGGCGACATCCTCGCGGCAATGTTAAACTCTCCCGGCTGTATAGAACTCATCCCCAGAGGTGAACTGAAATTCCTTTTTTCATTTCCTTCGGAGTACAGTATAATGATACGTATTACCCCGAGACAGTGCTGTTATTTTCCCCAGAAGCACATCCTTTCCTAAATCACCCCATGGTGCTGCAGAGTCTGGTCATGTGTTCAGCACTGGTCTGAAAGAGGAGACCCCAGTTCCAGATGCTGCCTGATTCTGTAGGTTCAGTCCAAAGGGTCCCTATTCCTTACCAAGGCCATTCAGTCAGAGGGAAACCTTTCGCTGACCACCAGCCGCTCCCCACCTCATATAGCCCATCGACCTCCTGAAATGACACCTGGACCTGTGGAGCCACCATGGATATTTATCAGCAGCTCTGAATAGCCCTGGGTCGACACGCTCCCAGTACGCTGGCAGGCACTGGCTTCGGACTGCCAACACCCCCAGCCGGCTGGGCTCCTCTAACGAGATGGTGACAGGTGGGCATGCAGCAGGATCTCTGAGCAGAACAAGGCACTTAAACTTGGGACCTAAATTCATGCATCCAATTTTCACAACTGCTTCACAACCAGGTAAGAATGGAACCTTTTCCCAGGGGGCATAGAGAAAAAGGCAGGGGGCGCTCTAGAGAGCACACACACAAACAGACAGGTTTCTAATTATATCTTTGTGGGGACCCTTCATTTCTATGAGGTGAACGCTAATCCCAACATGACAACCTTACCCCCTACCCAGCCCTAACCCTAAGGATAAGTAACCAAACTAAATACTTTTGACTAGAGACTTTTGACATTTTTAGTTTTTTGATCGCATTCACAGATCTTTTTAGGGACCTAAAAATGGCCCCCACAGTGTCAAAGTTACAGATTTTTAGCACATTGTGTGGGATATTTGGTCCCCACAATGTACTATAAACCTAACCCATACATACACACACTATGAGCAATTGAAGACGAGAAGTCACCTAAGCCCATGTTTTTGGACTACAGGAAGAAGCCTACGTGACAGGTTTCACATTTTAGGTTTTAGGACAGACAACAGAGCAGGGCAGGAGAGACAGCAATGCAGTACAGGACAGACAGTAATGCTGTACAGGACAAACAGCAGTGCAATACAAGACACAGCAGTGCAGTACTGGACAGACAGCAGCACAGTACAGGACAGACAGTAATGCAATACAGGACAGACAGCATTACAGTACAGGACAGGCAGCAGGACAGACAGTAATGCAGTACAGGACAGACAGCATTGCAGTACAGGACAGGCAGCAGGACAGACAGTAATGCAGTACAGGACAGACAGCAGTGCAGTACAGGACAGGCAGCAGTGCAGTATAGGACAGACAGTAATGCAGTACAGGACAGACAGAAATGTAATACAGGACAGACAGCATTGCAGTACAGGACAGACAGTAATGCAGTACAGGACAGACAGTAATGCAGTACAGGACAGACAGAAATGTAATACAGGATAGACAGCATTGCAGTGCAGGACAGACAGCAGCGCGGTACAGGACAGACAGTAATGCAGTACAGGACAGACAACAGGACAGACAGCAGTGCAGTACAAGACACAGCAGTGCAATACAGGACAGACAGCGGTGCAGTAAATGACAGACAGCAGTGCAGGACAGACAGCAGTGCAGGACAGACAGCAGTACAGGACAGACGGTAATGCAGGACAGACAGCAGCACAGGACAGACAGCAGTGCAGCATAGGACAGACAGCAGTGCAATACAGGACAGACAGCAGCACAGGACAGACAGCAGTGCAGCACAGGACAGACAGTAATGCAGTACAGGACAGACAGCAGTGCAGTACAGGACAGACAGCAGTGCAATACAGGACAGACAGTAATGCAGTACAGGACAGACAGCAGTGCAGTACAGGACAGACAGTAATGCAGTACAGGACAGACAGCAGCACAACAAAAGATAAAACAGTGCAGCATAAGAATGAGTGAACAATAAATGGCCAATTATTAGGTGATGCATTGGGAAAAAAGGATGTGCAAATAACCTCAGAAGTACTGATGAACATCACAGGGAGAGAGCATGCAAATTCCACACACAGACAGGAAGCCTGCGCCCAAAAACCTGTAGGTGTGGGGCTAATATTACTGCCCGCAGAGTCAGTGTGCCTCTCACCTAAGCTACACCACGTTAGTAAATATCATGCTAGAGAGGGTAATTACCTGAACTACTGACTTGGGAAACACCGTGTCATCTGCACAGAGACGAGAGTAAAAAATAGCAGCCTTAATGTACCAGGTGGCCTGGATACTGCACCAGGGGCAAGAATATCTCCACTGCGAGTGCGGGGCGAGTGCCGCAGGACGGAGAGATGAGTGTAGAAGGAAAGAAAATAACATATTAGATTTATACGGCGCTTTTCGAAACACAAAGTCGCGCAAATCATTGTTCGCGTTGCCGTCTATTCCGCTCGCTGTGCAGAAATTGGTGGAGAGCAGATTGAAATCCTCAGGAAACGACTGTAATGGCCTGGCTGCAAAGGGGGGAGCCGCAGAGGGGCGAATTAGACCGCCGGCAAGGCTGATCCGTCCTTTGATGCGATTCGAGCGTTTTAGCTACGTTGCGTCGCTCTTTTTCAGCTGTCCTCGCTCCAAGCCTGCTGGGCTTTGGCGTTTCTTAAGGAAACTAGGTTGAGTCCTCGAAACCAATCAGTGCTGGTGGGGGGGGATGTAATTGAAAGGGGGTTATCATCTAGTTTTTCTTCTCGGGGGACCTGATGGAGATGCTCGCCGCTGCTGGGCCCAGAGGGGGGGTTCCGATTGGGGTGCCGCAAAAATTAGGCCACAGAGAGACATTAGCGCCCGCTAACGGCTGATGATGGACAGGACCAATAAAGAAGGACTTTTCAGTATTGGCAGTTTAGACTGCAGGTTCAAGATAAAGAGCATTTACAAGGCTGCATTTGGTACCTGGGGGGACGTACTAGTTTGGAATTTGGAGTGATTTTTTAACTAAATAAAGCAAAAACACTGTCACTATCTCTGTGGGTTCATAGGCAGGTCGATATAGCTTAGGTTTCTATGCATTCGCATGTGAGCATCAGGCAGGTGCTTGGGTTCCAACCACCCTTGTCCATGTGACCTGTGATAGATCAGTCACAATACTGGGGTAATTCGTAAATACTCAGAATTTAGTCATCCCCATGGAGAAATGTCTTTTCTCCTACCCCATCTTTTGTCACCATGCAGCACCCCTGCAACTGAGGGTTAAGTCCAATTGCAACGTCGGTCTGCTAGTCCCAGGACTCAGGATTGGCAACCTTCCAATCACAGGCACAGAGTCCTTACCCAAAATGCCACACACCACCCTGCTTCACACCCCAGACATCCTTGGATGGGCTCAGATGTACCTCACAATAAAAAATTGCTATAGAAAATGCACACCGCCTGATAAATCTGAATCCACAAAAATTACCCAGAAGGCTGAATGACCTAAAATGAAGGAATTAGACCTTTTAATGTCCAAGTATATTCTTGAAGTTCACTTTATATGGGAAATAGAGATAGTTATCATTAGATAGCAAGAGAATTTAGATCCAACCCATGATTAGAATTCTATGATTTATTCAGTTCCAAAAGTACATAATTTAGGGGGTTTCCACAGATAATACTGACAAGGATACTCTAGGATTTCTCATATGTGAATATGGCTTTTATTAGACATCAGAAGTCTGATGCAATGATCTCTTAGATATAAGGAAATGACAAAGCAGATGAACGCCCATACAGCCCCATCAAAGTAGGATAATGGTGGGAGATCAAATGAGATGATGTAAGAAGCAGCAGTGAAGGAGCTGGACACCTCGGCCTCTTCAGTCTGTCATCAGCCATAAGCAGAGGTGGAGATTTCCGGTCCAGGGAGTACAAATCCAGGCCAAGATTTTGTTTCAACCAGTCAGTTGAGTACTCTGTGACTGTGACTCCATATATTCAACTGGTTGGTTGAAACAAATTCTTGGTCTGGATTTGTACTACCTGAACCTGAAATCTCCACCTCTGGCTGTAACCTAGAGGACATAACCTTATGTACTGTATAAGTGTGCTGTATTCTACCAAAGCATGTAGAGTAAGAAATTTTAGGTCTCTTTTCCACATGGTAGGAATTCTTTACTCACTCAACAGTCAATTAAATCCAAAGTTCAAGCAAACTACCTACTTAATTGACTGAATAATTTGCTGCTGCTGGTTGGTTTTAGAGCCGTGCTCAATGGACACTTCTAGAAATTCTAGAACTTGCATTCAGCTGTGGGACTCGACCCTAAGGTGGCCTACAATTAACCCACCTACTGCCCCTAATCCCAACCGAGCAGATCTGGGCTGTCTCGGTGGACATCTCTGTAGTGTCACAGCTTGTGTGGTTCCTTCCAGGAGCTCTGGCATCCTCTTACAGTCACAAAAGCGATGCTGGCCCCCGATCAAAGGAGAATCAGCTCCTGCCAGCCTTCATTTTGTTCAAGATGGAGCTGACATAGCTACCAGTGCCTCTGATCAGGAACCACTTCTCAGTGACATCCGAATGGATTTCCTTCCTGACACAGGCTGTGCCTAATGCACTTCCTTCCTGACACAGACTGTGCCTAATGCACTTCCTTCCTGACACACTGTGCCTAATGCACTTCCTTCCTGACACAGACTGTGCCTAATGCACTTCCTTCCTGGCACAGGCTATGCCTAAGGCATTTCCTTCCTGGCACAGACTATACCTAATGCACTTCCTTCCTGACACAGACTGTGCCTAATGCACTTCCTTCCTGACACAGACTGTGCCTAATGCACTTCCTTCCTGGCAGAGGTTTCCATACAATTTATGTAAATTCTGCAAAATCATGTTGGCTGAAACAGTCAAGTCTAGAAATCCTCTATCTATTCAGCTATCATGTCCTTGTTTCAACTTTTGAAATGTAATTTAATAAAAAATGTTAAGCGCTCACTAAAATGAACTCTAAGTCTTTTAAGTATTTTTTCCTTAGGTCTTCCTTTGGTGTAGGTGAAATATTGGATGGCAAAAACACAGATAGCAAGGGATGGTGCATTTCCTCCTACTGTCCGACAGATGATCCGCATCGAATCCAGGTGAATGGAGTCTAATCAGAAAGAAATAAGCAATTTTACGTGCAGCCTTGGAATATTCTGCATCAACTGACCCTTAATAAATACTAAAATTCAAATAAGAATGCAAAGTATACATGTATTCTGTGTAATATATAAATAATGATTTTTTTTTTCGAACGCTTCTGAATATTTTTAGTATTCATGAAATGAAGTGATTTGCAATCAAAATGAGGGTTAAATCACTGTTAGGACAACATACCCGATTTTTCTGTCTGGATTAATGCGCGTTCAGCTGAGACGCGAAGATGATCAGGCTGTCTACAGTGTTTGAGATGATACACATTAAATGCATGTCTGTCTACCTGTCATCCTGCCCGCGATGTTTCCTCATTACCTTTCTTCTGTTTTGGCATCTTATTATTCTGGAGATGATGTTTATAGCTCGGAAATGAAGATCCGCATTTGGCAGCCTGATTTCAACTTTGAAGCATGGATTGCAATCTCAAAACACGAAACAATAAAACTTTTTTATTATTATTTCGATGCCGCTCATATTCAGTTTTAGAGGGAAGCGAAAATTAGCGAGTATAAAATGTCATCGCTAATAAGGGAATCTGCTAATCAGGAAGTGACAGCATGCCACGAAATACGCAGGAAGTAATTCCCTATTTAAATGGCCATGATTACTAATGGCTAAAGATAGAAGGCAATTTGTTTTAGTGACCAGCATACTATCGAGAAGACGAGTGACGCTTCAAAAATGTCTGTGTTAGCATGTGGGCTAATTGCCTTCGCAGCTGTCAGATTAGGGGGATGCATAAATGGATTCCTCTCCAGATCCCTTAAGCTGGACCCTTCTCACCTTGAGGAAAATGAAGCACATCTAAACTGTGCTGTTTGTGCTAAAACCGCAATGCTTAAAGAAAGATTAAAAAAAAACTCGAAAGTACGCTTTTAAACTAGCTCAGTCAGACCCGAAAGTAATCAATAAAGTAGCTAATAAGAAGCGGACTGGACTTGTCACACTGATCCAACACATCGCCGTTTTTCATTAACGGTGATGCAACTGTGACTTTAAGCAGCGGTTTCCTGCAGAACTAGAGAGCTGAAGCTGCGATTTGGGGCCACAGAAAACACAGATGTTGCTGTCATCTTGGAGTGTCTATTCAGAATCTGATTCACGCAATACTTTTCATTTTCTTATCTCCCAGGAATCGAGCCAATACTGTTACTCTCTGAGTTAGTGGTATTTGCTTTATCCAAATACAAAGAATGCTTTTTAGGTCTGAAAATAGCAGGGACTCCAGTGACAAATCCAGGATTCTAGGATTTTTGTAGGTGGGGGATATAAGGGGGGGTATAATTCCTGCAAAGCAGCCAACCTTATTATTAACCAATGATATGTTTTGAATGGGTCAAGGGAGGGGACACTCCGCCTTCGTTGCTTTGCATTATGGGAGCCAGGAAGCTCCTCCGCTCAGGGTGCAGTGTAACACCGAAACGCCTGAGTTAGGTGACCTGCCAACACAAAAGGGCCGATGGGTTTATTGGTCTGCGACTCACCTTGGCTCCACCAGGGGCAGCATGGGGTAATTATCTGATTACCTCACTGCAAAGAATGATGACGGGGGGTGATTGGTTCGCTCTTGCGATCTGAGCCACAGCTGCCTGTCTGGTAATCAATCACCCCACCCCCCCACCACCTAAATCAGTCAACTACAGAGGAAAAATCAGCAGAAGACTGCGGGGGCCACAGAGTATCCAGCCCAAAAGACGCCCTCTACTGGAATGCATCAGAAATGCTCTTTTTTGGGACCCCATGCTATAACCAGCACACTTCCCCGCATCTGCTAAACACGTGTGAAAATGTTGACTTGCCTCAAACACAGGTGTGGAAGAAGACCCGGAATTCCCCTGACCAGAGGACCCAAATGAATTCAGAATTAGTCTCCCTCCTGGGTCCTTCGCGACTGTACATCCTCCCTCTCCGACCTTTAAACCACTATTCCCTCCGGCGGAAGTGATTCATTATCCTCATTCCGGCCCCTTGCTGGGAGCGGTCGGAGCTCCGCTGCAGGTCAGTTGTTACTCTTACCGGAGGCTGTGCTCTCATCCCCAGAACACCGCGGTCCTGTGAGGCGTCATGTGACCTCGGGGCACAAATGTGGCCTTGGAGTTTTAAAGGAATTTTAAGCGGTTTAAATGTCCTACACCAGGGGTTCCGAGCTGCCAGTCCACAACCAGCATTTCACTGGGCCATGGAAATGGCCTGGGGGTATCGGGGAGAGGTTTAATTTCCAAAAATAGACTATATATTTTCACACCAGGGTGGCATACTGGCGCAGTGGTTAGTACTGTTGCCTCTCACAGTTAACAAATTTCCCATATATGTGAGTGAATGGTTTGTTGGGTGTGCCCAGTGATGGGTTGGTGCCCCATCATCCTGGATTGTGCCTGTAGCCTCTGGGATAATCTCCAGACCCCCCTCCCCCCCACCAATACACCAGAACAGGGCAAGTGGTTTCAGAAAATGGATGGATGGAGTTTCAATGCTTTTTCTTACAACCTCTGACATTCACATCTGAAAAAAAAACTGGAAACAAATTGACAAATTCTCACACGCAGGGCTACAATCCTAAATGAAACCAGTTTTGTAAAATTAAATGACACAAAAATGAAATAAAAACTGCAACTATAATAGAACTATAAATATCGCTCCCGAAAATAAAAACAAACATTTAATATTTTCTGTTACCATTTTTAAATACTATTTAGCTAAAGTAATGATTTGTTTATCTTTAATTGCCATTAATAATACCTGGAACATGCTTTGCCCATTTTGAGGACATCAGTGCACTGCGTTCCCCTGTAGGAGTCTCTAAAATCAGGTACATCCAACTATCCCTAAAAATAAAATTACTAAAAATTATATATATGAAAGTTAGATAGAAACATTAAAATAAAAACTAATAAAAACCACCTGAAAAAACGAAAAAAATAAAAATTGCATTAAAAAAGGGTGTGAGTTTTACACGTGTGCTGGGCTCTGGCCCTACAGCACAGGTGAGGAAACACGTTGGGGTTCCTCACTCAGGGTTCTCCACGTACCGACGTGACTCCTGTGCGCCGAGGCTGCCACTGTCCGGCCCCAGAGCACCACAAGGCAGGAGGCCAGGAGCACCATCCAGCCGCAGGTCCCGCGCAGCCCCCGCTGCCGCATTTCTGCAAGACAAACACAGCCCAGTATTACAATCCCCTCCCCGTCACATTGGCTAACAACACAGGGGCAGGACATACCTGCAGCTCAGTTGACTACATTTGGGCAGCAGCAGTCTAATGGTTACGGGAGGTTGTGGGGTCGAATCTCTGACCAACAAGGCTCTACCGCCATGCACTGCTCCCAGGGTGCTAAACAATAACTGCCCCCTATGATGTCACATATGGGGTAAATGCAGAGGACACATTTTGTTGTTGTGTGCTGTGGTGTGACAATGAATCACTTCACTTAATGTCTCCTTATGCCTTACACTCATTCAAGGTAGGTTGTATGATGGTGGCTTTACTCTATTCCACATCTCTATGGAGGTGGGGGTGGGGGGAGGCACTGGGGTGTTTGCTGGGATTTCCAGAAGGTTCTCAGTTGTCCCTGCTCCCCAGGCAGCACACAGCACAGACGCCGGAGGAGCCGAATAGCTAGCGGCACCGTGACGGATATTTGACGTGACGTTTCTTCTCTTAGTGTTTACACCTCCTTAACTTTCAGGCCAGATTAATTACCGGTCTCAACATGCGAGGGGTTGCTTGTTACTCTCTGTGATCCGTTCACGAAAAAGGCTTCTCTGAAGGGAACTGCAATTAGGGTTAAGCTGTTCGGTGTCTATGGCGCCCACAGCTTGTCGTGAACAAACGTAGGTCTCCCCTCTTCACTTGTCAAGATCGTCTAGGTGGATCCAAGCAACTAGAGGAGGCAGGAGCAACTAATGAGACGTCTTAGTCCCGCCTCCTCTAGTTGTTTGGACCCACCTCCTCTACAATCTGTTTGGTTATCTCTCTGGACCAATCATTTTCCATTCTGCCCTCAGAAAATTTTTATACCAAAAAAATTCCGACGACCTATTCAAACCGGCTGTGATGCCCAACAGCAATTAAATAAACTCAAAGTGCACTCTCTACCCGGAAACCAATTCAGAATAACCTGGGACATGTTATGGATTCGGTTTGCCCTTCCAATGCGAGGGAAAACCAGACACGATGACAGTGACAGCTGGGAACTTTGCAGTCAGTGACAGGGAGAGAAGAAGATTTACAAAACACTGAGGAGAGAAACTGCGTTATGTTTTGGGGAGAGAGGGGGTTAGATTTGTGGGTTTGCGTGAGAAAGTCTCATCAGAGTGGTTCACATTTACATTTTATTTATTTAGTAGATGCTTTTATCCACAGCAGCATACAGTCCCTGAAGCACATGCGGGTTAATGACCTCGCTCAAGGGGCCAATGTTGAAATCAATCTGCCAACCAAGGGATTGAGCCATGCCGCACACTGCCATATCACACAGGCATACCAATACTGATCTAACATGACTTGTTTTCTTAAAAGCTCTTGAAACTGAACAAATGTTGGACGTGGCTTGCTTGGGCAAAGGGTTAAAAATCAGGTTTTCCTGCTGGTGCTTTTTAGGTATGACTGTGTTGGAGTCTAAGCAGTCATGCGTAACCAAAAATGCCAGGAAGGTTTAGCAGTTTTTTCCAGCTTTGCTCTGCGCACGGGTGTCAGCAGAGTGAAATGGAATGGGTGTCATTCGTTTGTTTTTTCAGCTGCCGCTTACCCAATCGGGGCCAAGGTGATCACCTGTCTCAGCGGCGTGCATAACGTCAAAACAACAAAAAAAAAAAAACTAAAAACACAGCAGCTAAAAGCTATAAAGAGGCCCGCCACCTTTTGCCGTATCTCAGCTAGACGAGGTCACTGTTTGAGTGGGCACTCTACGGTGGTTGCCGAGGGACACAAAGGACCTCTGCTCTTTGAGGACCACACGTATCCACCTCCTATTAATAGGAGGCATCAAGCGGGCCGCAGTGTCACCGCGTGCTGCAGGCTCCTGCTCCGCCTTCGTAGCTGAAGCAATTAGCCTCCCTGTCATAAATAACCTCGACCTGGGGCTTTGTAGGGGGAGGGGTGAGGTTTTGCGTTGCGTTTTGCATGTGCAAAAAGCTTCCAGTCCTAAATAAATGGTTAAGAGGCGCCTGACACCTTTCCCACTGCTGAGCACTAGTTGGGGGGAGGGGGAGGGTTCGAGATCAGGAAGAAACCAAGAGGAAGGCGGGGGGAATATAACATAGTACAGACAGGGGGTGTATTCTTATTGGTCATGAGATGTATATACCCTACAGAACACTGTGGTTCACAATTACTGCTCCAATGAGACCCTCAGGGATGGGGGGGGCATCAATATGCCATTTCCTGTAAGTGGCTGCCGTGGCTTCCTGTGAAATCACTCTGCTGATCCTGGGATTTGAACTAGCAACCTTCTGATCAGAAACACAACACCCTAATCCACAGAGCCGCACACCAACACTGTTGTCCTGTGCCGCATTTTGATGATATAAATCTGCTAAATTTGCTGCTTCTTTCTGGAGGCTGGTGTGACTCCTGTTTTGACTTCCCAAAGCACACACTCAGATTTAATTTTCAGCTCTCTACCTCAGCCACACAGAAGGTTTTTGGTGTTTGCATTACATTAAATTACCAGACATGTTTTTTAAAAAGCAAGGTTAGACAGTCCCTGGTGCAGCTAGAGGTTTAGGGATTTGAACCAACACCCATCTCCTTACACCCATCTTGGGGCTTCCAAACCTACTGTGCCACACATCCCTTTCACTGTGTTGCCCCTGACTATGTCCCACCAGCACCTCCCCAAAAAATACCCTGATTCCTCGTCCCACAAAATAGCAGGCAGCCTAGCTCAGACACAACTTTCTGGTTAGAAACTTCTCCCCGCCCTACCTCCCCTTGGCAAGTGCAAGCCCGTCCTGGAGCACATGAAGGGGAGCCTCTGTGATCAATACCATCGCCAAACCGCTTGACTTTGACTCGATCTCTGTGAGGATCAAACGGCCGGCCTGGAGGAGAGCTTCACCCGCCCACTGCCGCCGTTTCGGACTCAAGGACAGTCTGCCCCCCCCACCCTACCCCGCCCGGAGCTCCCAGTTTTTCGGAGAAGGCATTTGATGTGTAGGTCTTTTTTATTTCATCGCTCTCCGCACATCGGAATCGGACGCGGCGTCAAAGGCGCGATGGAGCGCGGCCAGGAAAACGCCCGGCGAATGTAGAAACCGCGAGCATGAAGACGACTTTTCTGTCCGCATTTCCATTCCACGGGAGTAACGGGGGGGGGGGGGGGGGGTTCGCTGCCGTTGTTGATGGATGTGGGGGTTGTGGACCATTCCGGGCTGCTCCCGTTTCGGCGGGATGGGGAGAGGGGCTCAGGGCCAAGACGTCCGCACTGATCCGCTTCAGTAATTAGTCCCTTTGGAATGCCGCTTCCTCAGCTGCAGATGCTCGGCCTGAACGCCTGAACCCCGTCTGTCTCTCCCTGCTCGGCAATGCGGAATGGTTCCGTTTCCGACAAGTGGGGAGCAGGGCGAGGGGCCTGTTTTCCGGTCCAGAGGTGTGGGTATGAGTCTATAGTGGATTGAGCAGGGTTAGAGAAGGGGGGGGAGAGGGTAGGTTCTGCTAATGATGGGGGTGGCACAGGAACATGGCACATAGGGCATGAAAGTGAGGTGACCACCGTACATGGGCGTGGATACTGATAATCCCCATGGAAACCTCTAGAACATGCCCCCTGCGCAGTCAGCCGCTGTGTACCCACGGTAACAGGCAGGCAGCAAACACGTTGCCATGATTCTCATTCCTGCATCATAAAAATGGAAGCATTTCCTATAACTGTCTGTCTTCCAAAATAACGTCATTAACACCCTCGTCACAGTAACAGAGCTTTCCAGCTAATGAGGGCACACAGCCATCCCGATCCTCACACATACCACATGATCAGATTCTGACGTTGATCAGCTTGGTCCTCAGCTGAAAAAGTATGTGTTGGTAAGATACACTTTTCTGCTTTACGGGCCAGCTCTCAAGCAAGACACTGTCCTAAATCCCAGACTATAGGTCTGGATATTGACCAGCAGCCCCTCATTCAGTCTGACTCCTAGATGTTTAGACTCCCACCAGCCACCCACCAGAGTCTGACTCCTAGATGTTTAGACTCCCACCAGCCACCCACCAGAGTCTGACTCCTAGATGTTTAGACTCCCACCAGCCTCCCACCAGAGTCTGACTCCTAGATGTTTAGACTCCCACCAGTCACCCACCAGAGTCTGTCTCCTAGATGTTTAGACTCCCACCAGCCACCCACCAGAGTCTGTCTCCTAGATGTTTAGACTCCCACCAGCAACCCAGCAGAGTCTGACTCCTAGACGTTACACTACCACCAGTAACCCACCAAAGTCTAAATGTTAGGTTGTTCTGCTAGAACATACAAACCTCAGGGCCAAATTAAACATCACGGCCCTTGGTTTGGGCCAGGGGTGGGGGGTCATTTGGTATAGAGGCTGGTGTTTGGAATGGGGTCAGCTGCTGCCCTGGTTTGGGGGGAAGGGGGTGGACGAAAGCTGCAGGAAACAAAAAATAGCCATTGGTGGGAGAGCATCACATGACGACGCTCAACAGTTTAAGCAGAGGAGGAAAACCAAGATCTGAGGTTCGCCCACACTAAGCAGGGGTCCACAGCCTCATCTGAGGCTAGCAGGCATCGTGGTAACATGGGAGCTGGGTAAGCGCTGATGATATTACACCTTAAAAAGCAGGGGAGTAGCGGGAGAGTCTGTGCAGCCCGGGAGAGGAGGCCTTTAACCTCACTCCCTCAGTGAAATCTCCACCTACACCAGGCTGAACGAACATCTCTGAAGATATTACATCCAAACACAGAGCTGGTTCCTCAGAGGGTCCTGGAACATTTACATTTGTTTGGCAGAAGCTGTTTTGTTTTCCAGATAATCATTGGAGTGATGGGGGCTTAAGGGCTTTGCTCAAAAGCCCAAGAGCAGAATCCCCCAGGGATTAGAACCAGCAACCTTCTCATGACAGGCACAGCATCCCAACCCACCAAGCCACACACCATCCCACAATAAGGAAGCACATCAGCAGGTATCTGTCTTGGAAGGAAATCAGCATATTCAATGAATCAGGAATGCACACTATATACATGATTTCTTTCACAAAGTAGTGAAATTGACCATTTTTACATTTTTTTTTCCTTCAGGTAGTTCGCATTCACACTCAATTATTCATAGACACAAATTAAAATTAGGGAATGGAGTCAAACATCACAATCCTAAAGGCAAACACCAAAATGCTGAATGTTTCAGCACAATGACTGATGGGACATACTGAGGTATGCATGTGGTTATTTGAAAATAAACACAAGTCCATGAATTCTGCTCTCCACAGAACACAAATGCTGCAAGGCAAAGCTGTATAAAGACAAACCCTGATGAGGTTAAGGAATTTATATTTATGGAAACACGTCCCCAGTTCACTTTTTAAAGTCCCTGTTTGCATTTTCCTTGTATATGCATGAAATGTTCTGTGATTAATAATGTGTCACAGTGGCCAGCACACATCATGGGTGTGAAGTCGATTCCCATCCCAGCTCTGAGGGTGCGGAATTCGCATCTCTGCCGGTTTGTTCCCAAAGCCAGTGGACTGGCATTTTTAATTACCAATAGCATGCCCTACAATAGCCTTCTATCCCAACCTGGTTGCCCCCTGCCTTGTGGCCCGTGCAGGGATAGGTTCCAGGCCCCTCGTGACCCTGAATCGGACAGGCAGTCATGGACAATTGATAGGTTCCTCTGTCAGGCCACGCGTGTAACATAAAATCAAATCAGGTCAGAGTTTGTTCAGGGTTAAATCTGTATTTTGTGAGGTAACTTTCTGCCCAGTGAACAGGAAGCAGTCAAAAATACATTAACTTCAATCTCATTTTCCCATTTAATCCAACTGGAAGCACGACTGGGAAAATAAATAGTGACGAAACCACTTAAAAATAAAAACATAACACTGTTGCAGGCATCGATTTTACTTTCACAGAAATGTTGATCTGCAATCCAGCACGGCTGATATTCATAGTTCACTGTTCCAGCTCAGTGAGTCAAATTTGTAAATGTATGAGTGTTTCTGCAGCGTTACCGTGCCGTATGATTTACCCGTCGATTTCACGACGAGCATCTTGAGCTGAACATGAGACGAGCTATTGGCAGGCCTCACCTCTAAATCCTAATGTTTTCCTGTTATTTATTTCTGGAATGGGTGAGCAATTATCGGAGGGATTTTTTTATGGACATGTGGCGCTATGCGAAATTAGCACAGGAGCGGGCTTTGTAGAACACTGGAAATCTCTCTCACATGCGCACAGAAAAATGGGAACATCTCAAAGTGACAAACTTCATGGAATTACACCGGTGATCTGGCTCGTGGGGGTTTTACATGCACAAAAAAACAAGCTCTTAGGGCAGAAAGAAAAATGACTGATTCAGAGAGAGAACCAATCAAAATGTAGAGGATGATTACTGGTGGGAGTCTATATGTCAGATGTCTTATTCCTGCCTACTTCTAGTTGCTTGGACCTACCTCTTCTACAATCTGATTGGTTACCTCTCTGAACCAATCATTTTTTTTTGTTCTGCCCCCAGAACTTTTTGTATAAGTAAAAATCCCACAAGTGGTGATCTGTAGCCCTCTGCTGTTAAGGCAGTAATGGAGAGTCATTACAAGGGCCTGTAGGTTAAAATCGGCAGCCTGAGAGGTAAAAGCTTATGTACTGGAAATATAGGAGAGTCAGGAAGCTTTCAGTGACCTCCAGTGTGATGGTAACACAGCAGAACAGTCCTCTCCGACTTCCGCGCTCAAACACAAGGGCCTGCTATTTGCTGCTCTTAGCATGTTTGTATTATTAATGCTAATTCATCATCATCATTATGCAGTTCATCTATAGACACTTTTACAGCCATGCTACTTTGCTTGGAGGTCCAGGGTGCCCACAAAGACCCTCTCGTGAGTGCAAACAACCAGCCTTTGCACCACAAGTCATTATCTTTAACTAGCAGGATCTTTACATTAATTTAGTTACCAGATGTTTTTACCCAAAGTATTGTACAGTTGAGAAATCTGGGTCAGCCAGCATCTGGAGCAAATGGAGGTTAAGGGTCTTGCTCCATGGCCCAATGTGAAAGCAGGGGATTTGAACCAATAACCTTCTGATCAGGGACACAGAGTCCTAACCCACTGACCAACACGCTGTTGCATCAGATGTTATGAAGCAGATGCAAATATGTACATGTCTCTTAGGACTAATGTTCCCATTTTTAGTCTGTTTTCTGACAGGGTTTGTAGCATCTGGGATAGACGCCACTGCCTGGTCTCAGACTTGTGTTTTCTCATAGAATGCAGTAACAGCTCACAACAGTTATATCAAAAGTATAATGAGCATGGGTCTGAAGAGGCAGTTTTGGCAGGATTTGTTTTCATGGTTGAGTCTTTGGGAACTGTCTGCACCGCCAATCTCGTGGTCTTTAGCAATGTGTTACACGCGTTGTTGTAGTACACTCAGCACCGCCAGGTCATTCCAATCACAGGCGTGTCATTGGAGTTAACGATCATCAGTACCAGGGGGCGGGTCTGTTGTTCCTGGGGTCTCGCTCAAAATGTCACTTCGGCTTCCCCAGAAGTTAACTTAGTGGAAGAATGAAACGATAAAACCCACCACCAAAAGAAAAAAGACAGACTTAAAAATCCCAGAATTCAGTCTCAGTTTAAGATATATATCAACTAAATAGCATCAGTAATCTGTAGGAAATTGAACTCTACGCGGTTATCATATTTTAAATATATTCTTAAACTTTTATTTTGAAAGTAAAACGATAAGCAAATCTTTTAATAAAAGATCAAAGCATAACCTGATGACGTTTATATGCATATGCAGCCGGCGGCATTGCAGATGCGCGAGAGCCACGCGCACTGGGGAGCGCTGACCGCGGCTGGCATACCGAGCATCAGAAGTACAGTTCATTTGCTGATTTGCACGGCGCTCCAGTGCTCGGGCTTCGCACTACACTGGCTTGCTAACGACCGGCTAATCCCTGCAGAGATTCGCCCAATGTCTAGCAGATAAGGCAGCTTAGTGATTCATTCCCCGCTTCAGCCCTTAGTAACGCCGGCTCTATCATCGGCGATGCTTCGCTGAGCCCGGGATCGTTTGCCTGTTTGTTTAGCGATTCCGTTCACGAGTTGCCGGTTTATTCATTATTTAAAGTGTGTTTCTGTATCTCTCTGCCAGCCACAAGAAGCCGTATTACCCTACAAATAATGAGTGTTTGCACCAGCGTCTTTCACATTTCAAACATGTAATTAAAGACATTCAAAGGGCTTTTAATAATCTGAATATCTAATAAATGCAAATCGTTAAAATATGAGGATATGGTTGATGTTTAAAGCTATAAAAATCTATTTACACAAGAAATGAGTTTGTCAGATAAACTATATGCAGGATACTGAATGATAGTCTCTTCGTAGTATCTGCACTGCAGTGGTGCTTTTTGCCGGTGAGGGCATTTTACATAAAGTGTCTATGGGCGTAAATTCAGTTATGTTAGTGTAAGAGGATATGCTTGGCTGTAAGGATGATCATGTGACAGGGGACTGGGGGTGGAGCATGGCCTGGGGTGTGGGGGTGACGATGGGTACGAGAAAGCAAAGAAAAAGGTGTGAGGAAAAGGTGCATGTTCTCGAGAGCCAGTACCACAGGGAGTGAGGTAAGGTCAAATGGCTTAGACACTGTGCCTGAGATCGGAAGGTCGGTGGTTCAAATCTCAGGCTCTGCCAAGCTTTTTTGCTGTAGGGCCCCTGAGCAAGGTTCTTGACCCTCCACCCCCTAGTCACTTCAGGGACTGGCTGGCCCTGCTTTCTAAAAGAAATATTCATGTAAATGACACCGGGGGGGATGACCAACGAGGCCTGACACCCAGCATCACTCACTTATGTCACCCTAACAGCTCATGACAAGACAAACCTTCAGTATACATATTTCTCAGTATCACGGATTCCTATTGGCTGAGGAGAATGTCAGTCAGAGGCGCGTGACCTGGAGATGTCATTAATGAGAATCCTGGGCTGACTTTAGTCTGACCTACAGGGGAAACTGGACCGCTTCCCTGGACAGGGACGGAAAAAAGCAGGAAGTGTGGCGGTCACCTTGAATTATACACAATCTCGATATCTCTCCGCCTGTTTGGGACTTTAGACTGAAGTCTCTTCAATTATTAAAATTAATCCTGACAGAGTAATGTTTGTCCCTGCACCTTCCTCGATGTTTCATTTACGATATAACGGTGTCGCTGTGTTCGTGTCTGGCTGTTTAATATTCCAGAAATTTTACCGCATGCAAATTCTGTGCCTTCAATTTTCTTTTTTTTTTGGGGGGGGGGGGGGGTTCTGCCTTTATTATAGAGGTCCTATGAATATTGCTTCCTCGTTAAGAGCTTTCTGATCTTCCATCTCTTCAAAATAGCTTCTCTGTTATTATCGAATCACTTCAGCCCGTAAATGGCCATCTAACATTCCTAGTGGTGGGACTATAATGCACCCACTGCTTTCTGTTAGGGATTGGACCATAACTTGAGCAGAGTGGCATAGTGACTCAAACTGTTGCCAGTGATGGTCGTTACCGCCACTCAAATCACACATTTTTCGTGGGGCCCCCTGGTGGGCACAAACAGTTACTACACTAGGAAGGCAGGGGTCCCTAAAGTGACTTCTTGAGTGGGGCACCAGAAACAATAAACCAGCCTCTGACTAGTGCACCGGACCTGTAGGGTTTGGGTTCAAATCCCACTTCTCATTTTGTGTGTTTCCTCTCTGCCATGCAGGATTCCTCCTGCTAGTCCAAAAACAGGCAGTTGGGTGAATTTCTGTCTCTAAACAGCCCACAGTGGGTCTGCCCTATGTGTCATGGAATGGAATTGCAGCCAAGCTGGACCCAGTCTGGGATAAGATTCAGGCTCTCCTATTCAAGATTCCCAACTTTACTTGTCACACGCACTGCTATATTGGAACAACTTGCTACAGCTGTGCAGAAAGAGAGTATAGATAAAGGTACATAGAACAGCGATTAACGGTGTCACCACATACCTCTGGGACCAGGGTTCAAGTCTGTCATGGTTCCATGGGAGTGAAGAGGGCATGTTCTTTGGTTTCCCTTCACAGTCCAAAAGCAAGCTGAGATTAAATGGAACTGCCAAGTTGGCCCATAGGTGTGTGTGTGTGTGAGTGTGTCCTGTGATGGTATCCCATCCTGGGTTGTTCCCTGCCTTGTGTCCATAGACTGCAGACCCCTGGCCTGAGTACAATAAGCAGCTACAGAAAGTGGATGGATGGGAGGTAGTAGACTAAAACACAGGATAAACAGAAGACAAACAAAAAGCTATGTATAAAAATACTATTCCGATAACAGAGTGCAAATGGTATTGTGCACAGGGTGCAAATGGCAGTATATGCAAAGATGAAAAAAGTAAACAGCGATGTGGGAAGGTGAGTATGATGCGGTGAAGAGGCATGAACAATTAACATTTGTAAAAACTAGTCATTGTACATGTTCAGGTTGAGAATTCTAATGGCTTGAGGATACGGATGCTGGATACGGGGCTGACAGACAGATACAGGGATAACTGGAGATTTTGCCAGAAAAACACTACGGTCCTCCCACCTGACACAGGAATCCAGCTAATGCCGACAAGCTGTCAGTGATCCTGGGTAAAGTCCGGAAGGTATCGGCAATGGTTAAAATAATCCCTCGTCCTAGCCAGAGGGAGCTCACAGCCAGACCACACCATGGTAATTAACAGGCGATGTTAAGAGAAGCAAATTCGGGGCTTCCAAAGCTGTCATGTCAAATTTCAGAGTTACGCTTAAGGTGCATTATTTATTTTTCATAAGCAGTCAAAGCATGTCAGGCAGGGAGGGAACAGAAGCCTCAAGAAGTCTGCATGTTGGATAGACAAATTTCTCACTCTACATTCCTAGCAGTGGGACTAATTACCTATGAATGCTGCGCGGTGCTTTTGCTATTCAGCAAACAGTGTGAAAATCAGCAGTGGGTTTAAAGGTGACGGAGAAGGTTTACTAGCGTTCATGCAGGAGTACCAAGTCACATGACACTGACCGGTGCCAAGACGTGGAACATGTTATTGGTCTAGATGATGACCTCTGACCTGGTGAGTGCAGGAGTTTTTGCAATGAAGCTTTTTTATTCGCCATTCAATTTTCATATATCCCATCATGCTCTGCTTTTTAAAGACACATGCACACACATAAAGGTGAGAATGAAGCTTGGGGTCTACACCCACCTACACACGCCTATCTATCCAGCACCCCAGGGCCATTTTTAGGAGGTATTAAGGACTTTACGCAAGGGCCCGGTGGAGATGTGACTACTCTGTCAAGCATGAGATTTGAACCAGAGATGTTCTGATCACAGATCACAGGTCCAACCCTCTGAACTACACACCACCCTGTGTAATTTACTGAAAACCAGTTAGACATAGACATTGGGATCTTCCTGTGTCTCAGCACAGACTGTCCCACCCCCTGCTGGGGCAGACTCACTCCCAGGGGGTGTTTTGCTCCTTGCCATTGCCCCGTGTCTCTGCGACGCTCCCATTCCCTCACCTTCTTTAATCTTTAATTTTACACCTAAGCGCAGGGTTATTGTTCTCGTTCTATCGAGCGTGGACCAGACTGCATGTGGGAATTGGTTTTGTACATATTTATTAGCCTGTAGCTGGCTAAACAGAAGCAGGGCGTCCACAGAGCTGCGCAGCAGAAACCGCATTGGGGGCGATGATCATCAAAATGTAAATGCACATTAGACACCTGCACTGGCTTTAATGAGCACTTTAACGGGGGGGGGGGGGTGAGGTAGGTAAGGAGAACCATGGCATCCTGTCGCTGTTCTGGGATCAGGGAGCGCTACACGGCCCATCAAAATGGATGGGTGCTTCAGTCCTACGCTAAAATTACGCAACGCTCGATTTTGGCTGCATGCAGGCCCCGATATGCGACAGGATGCCACCAGTCTTACAGGCAGAGTCTTAAAAATCCGGTGATTCTCTGCTCTCGTTTGTAGGCTCCCCCGTCACAGAGGACAGGTACTTATATTATATTTTGTTTATTTAGTGGACACTTTTTCCCAAAAGTGTCTTTTTTTTGAGAAAGCAGAGTCAGCCAATCACTTGAGCAATTGGTGATTAAGAGCCTTGCTCAGGAGCCTAAACGTGAGAATATTTTCCTGACCCTGGGATTCGAACCCGCAACCTTCTGGTCACAGGCCCACTGAACTAATCTACACCATCCCCAGCCAAAAAGAGAATACATATGTGCCCAACGCCTCATCACATGTGTTTGATGGCATGCCTGCGATATGCTGCCTGTTTCTAGACACCAGATGCATAGATTAGTGCCAGGTGCCCCCCCCCCCCTTTAGCCTGGTCCCCCCCACACTCAGTGGAGGCAACCCAGCGGCACTTGTCCCTCATGCGGTCTGACCACACCCTCTCCGCCTGGTCGTCATATCTTCCCTAAGGAATCTCGTCAATCCAGCAGCCTCACGCTGGTATTTTTAATTACAGTGTCAAATGCACTGTAAATGAGACGATGAGGTCCAGTTGCTCTAATACGTTCTTTTCCGACACGTCCTGCCAGCCCCCCACCGCCTCCCACCCCATGTTTGGACTCTGATTACACATATCAGGGCTCAGACACTGCCATTAATAAATCAGCCGCTTCTCTTTCTGTTCAACCGGGGGTAGGGCGCCCACCCACCCCGCCCCGCTCCAGTGACACACCCCGAAAGCCAATGACCTGTATTGCATAGGTTTTTTTTTCAGGAACAAAACCTCACCTGCTCTTTGAAAAACCCCGCAGGGTTGAGTAAATTCAGATGCCATAATTTAAACGACAGACTGTCTGATTGGCCTCAGAAGGTCTAACGACTTCTTCGGAAACTTCTTCATTCTTAAACCTCCAAGCAGAGATGCAGAACTGTTCCCGTCTGTGGCGGTAACGATCAGCGGGATGCTCCTGCTGACGGCGCATCATGTACACGCAGTCTGCGCCGTCAAGAAAGCGGCCATTTTTACTGACACGCTTTATACCTGCGAACAAGTGAGGGGGCGGTACAACTGAAGCGGGAAAAGGCCCCCACATCGGCACCATCCAGCTGTTCTGAAAACCGGGAATCAGGAGTGCGGAGCACCCTGGAAAATAAAATAATCCACTTCACTTCCTGGCATCGGAAAAAAATAATTACAGATGCTGGCATTAACTAGAAAAAGCTACACTTTATTAAGCAGAGGTCTTGCCTCCGTTCATTCAATTAAAGCACTCCGTAGAGCATGTACAGTGTCCTGGCGTCTCAAAGCAAAGGTGCAAAATTATCATTGGTCCACCGGTCATATTTTAATTGAAGGACTGTGTCCCCCCCCCCACCAGCGCCTGTGCTAACTTAATGATATTCCATCTCGTATCGGGTCGGCAAGCCGGTTAACATTTTAGGCAGAAGATAATGGCTAAAAAATGAGTCCCTGTGGAATAGGGAGAAGAAAAATAGACTCGGAGGATTAAGGTTTAGAAATGACTGGTTCATTTGCGGAGTAATTCTGGCTTTCCCATGTCTAATGGAAGACTAAATCCAATATCCAAGTGCGGAGGATTAGATGAACGGGGAATGGAGGGCCAGTGATCATTTGTGTTGTATATATGCACACAAGGCAGGCTCACCGGCTCCTGCCAATGGTGGGCCGTCCGCGTCCACTGGCACGTGAAATTCGGTAGCCGAAAGAAGCAGAATATGGCCAAGCGTGTCTTCTGTTTCTGCTTCGATCCCATTGGCTACATAAACCAAAATAAGCTGGGCGGAGTCAGCCTTCAGTGCTAATGCACTAATGTGACACTCAACACGGACGGCAAAACCTGCCTGTGTAACATTCTAGCTAATGTTCAATGCTAATGCGCTAATGTGACAGTGAGCACGGCCACTGGACTCTGCTGACGTGAAGTTCTAGGCAGAATTCAATGCTAATGCGCTAATGTGACACCGAGCACGGAGACACGAATTTTGCCAATGTGACGTTCTAGACAGAATTCAGTGCTAATGTGCTAATATATATGGATACCCAATCTTTGTCTATATAACATTCTAGCTAGTACTCAATACTAATATGCTAATGTGACAATACCTACAGATACCTGAACTTTGTTTATGTTATGTTATAGCTAGCACCCAATGCTAATGCCGCTAATGTGACGCTGAGCACTGAGATGCAGTCCATAAACATGCAGAAAGTTACCTATCATCTCCCAAAACGTGTATGTGTGTGTTAGATGTTAGCATGCTGTAATCAATGATGCGAATGTACCCGCCGCTAAAAGGATCATCCTGTGTGAGAAGCGTATTGTCAGCATGCTGAACTGCCAGACAGGAAGGAAAACAATTCGAGAGACATTGTTGTGTTGTTGACTAGTTGTGTTTCTGGAAGTAAACCTCCTTGCCCTGGAAATGATGGTCAATTTTGATATCAAAGCGAGACTCAAACACTGTGGCACTTGGCCTCTAGAAGAGGGTAAAATCTCGATATTACTGCCCTTATATACAAGCCTTCATCATTCTTAGATTAGCCAATCAGTTGAGGAATCAAGGCATTCATTATAGATTGTCAAGGGATAAATGTATTTTGTTTCACGGACTTTCATGCATATTTGCAATGACCTTGTTTCACTATGGAGGACTCTCAGAGTTTGCCTATTTAAAATACTCTCCTTTGCAGTTAAAGCAGTCCTTGTCCATTGCGTTACTCATGCGACGCACCCTCTCCAAAATGTCACCTCGTTCTCCGATCTCGAAATGGGGGCCGTGCAGACTCCCAACCACAGGGCCAACGGGTTTTATAGTCCTTAATTTAAAGGCATATTCAGCTGGGGCTCTTGTTAAGAGGCGAGCGATGCCAGCAGCCATCGATGTGACAGTCGTGCTAATGACTCTCTCTCTCGGGCGAGAGAGGGAGGAACAAGCGGCACCGCTGGAGGAGAACGTTGTGGCCGGACATCTGCGGAAACCCCGCTTGTGCTGCCGCAGAAAGGTCTGTAATTGCGACAGGGACAAAGAACAGGGAGAGGACACGAGTGGCTTTGCTGCACTCTCACGCCAGCTTTCAGCAGAGCTCAATGCACTCAAACTCACCCTTTAAGATGCAAAAAAATGAGTCACGCTGTTCAGGTTGTGATGAGTTCTCAGTCTAATTGACTACCAACAGGTTTGGGCATCCAGAGTCCTGCTTTGGGGAACTTGCTAAATATGTTTTATCAAGGGAAGTTGATAAATATACATAAATCAATAAAACTTTTTTTTCCACATGTCTAGGATTCAACAATCTCCCCCTACTGGTGAGGATGTCCAAGCCATGACAGAAAGTCATTTCCGAGGATCATTATCAAGTGAAATTAATTAAAATGTGACGAGCGTGAGCCTCTATAAAGAAGGGAAGAAGCTGAAAGCAAATAGATTAAATCTGGCAATGGAAAGAGGGGTATTAATCAAGTTAAAGAGCCATATGGACTCAAACAGGCAAGTATGTTCGATGGGATGAGTTTAATCTCAAGCAGCATTAACTCATAATCCTTCGGAATCGGCCGCATCTGAACCAAACTCTCACCTGTAAGAGTGATGTCATAGAGGGGCGACAGTGAGGTCACAGGTCAGACCTACTGAGGGATTGGGCCCATATTATGAATTGGTAGAGGGGAAGAAAGACCTATATTTATGCAAAGCAGACTTCATAAGAACCAGGAAGCAGATGTGACCTAAGGTTCACCGTCACCCTGACCGAGAGGTACCGGAATGGCTGTCAGTGATCTTGGACAAAGGCATATGTTAAGCAAGTAGCTAAAAAGAAAGCGAATCATCAGCTTATTATGGACTGTGGGCAGACAGAAGATTCCTCCAGCAGCTGGGGGTTTGAACAGTGCAGGTGTGACATCATAGCACTGCCCATTGATGCACTGCAGCAAAAAGTGTTAATAATCCCAATGCATCCGTGTTGTTTATGTGCATTTGGAATTCCAGATCGTGGAGCCCTTGGAGCCTCTTCCCGGAAGTACCAGGAACGAGGCCTTTCTTTGATTACGAAGGAACGTTTTTTTACACACCGAGCAAAACCTTTTTAATATCAGTTTATCATTTGACATCTGATTTTGACATCCCCCTAAAGGTAGACAGCATTCGAATTATGGTTTGGACCAAGGATGCTCCTTGACCCCCACACACAGGGTGAGAGTGCCCCCCTCCCCACAGTCATCCGACACCCGAGGAAGACAGAGATACGGAAATACTTCCCCTACTGGCCATGTGAACGTGAGACATGCACTGGAGACTTGGAGTGTGTTTATTTTTACATATCCCATCATGCATCATCGGAGACACACATATAGATGTGAGAGTGATGCTTGGCAGTGGGGGGGGGCGGCATGGGGCCAATACCTTCACGACTACTATTTTCAGAAAGTTGACTGTTAAAAAAATGTTCTCAGTGCTACAATCAGTTCCGGCTCTTTCATGATTCACCTTAAATCTTCTAATATTAAAAACTTGGGCTGGCAAAACTACCAAATAGGCTTCAGCTGTGTCATACGAGCATCCTGGTTGCAGAACAGCTCCGCAAAGTAATTGAACATATATGAGAAAAGGCCATCAGCGCAGGTCAAAATCCACGTCTAATTAGACCCTGGATGCTTTGCGTTTCCATGGTAACGCCCCCACCCAAGTCGCCGGTGATCGATTCCATTCCTGACACTGCCGCAGACATTTTCGTTGTAATGCCCGCTTACCTTTCTATTTTCTATTTAAAGGTACGCTAATTTTTAAAAGGATGGCATTTTATTTCGATAGCAAGCTTGCACCATTGTTGCTAAACTGAAGTATAGTTAATCCATCCATCTTCCATAAGCACTTATCGAGAACGGGTCACTGAGCCTAGAGCTGGTTCCAGGGTGCATAGGGTAGAAGGCTGAGGACACCCAGGGACAGGATGCCCAGATGGGACACCAGTCCATCAAAGGATTAACCCTGGACGGGATGCCAGTGCATCACTGGGTATACCCTGGATGGAATGCCAGTCCTTTGCAGGGCACCGGTTAAGGGCAGCTTAAAGACAACATTCCACATAATCTGTATGTCACTGGACCAAGGGAGTACTTGCAAGAAAGCCAGAGGATGCACGACCCCCCCCCCCCCCACACATACACACACACACACACATGTGCGACCAAGGGGCAGGTACCCAACTCGCCTCCTGCGAGGCAGAAGCACTGGTGCAATACACTGCGCTGCACAAAGGAGATCTCACCGTGAGCAAAATGTAGAAAGATTCAGGTGGTATTGGCATATGAAGTATGTGTGACAGCAAAGGGCAATGACTAATTACCCATGATTCCCTGGGATGGCCTGTCCCTAATGAGTACCCAGTGAGGAACATATACAGAATCTACAATTCTAACCTTGAAATGAAGGCAAAAATGTTTACCACTACAATGACTCTTATGAAGGGCGTCTGCATGCGATGGGTTTCTTTGTCACCCTCTTTCTCAGTATCTGATTGGTTTGTCACAAATGGACGTACAGCTCATTCCAGACGTGGTTTCTGTGGTTACTAACCGCGGCGTGGTAAGACGTCGCACACAAACAGTCGTGGACTCGCACGCAGATTCACTCCAGACCAGCCTTCCACCTCTTTCAACTATGTAAGGAAAATGGAGAATCACGGCAGTAATATATCACACCGGATCCTCGCGGGCGGAATACAAAGCGCTTAGTCTGGGGAAAAGAAGTTGCGGACGTCACAAGAGGAAATCCACACCTCCTCCGATTTTTATACTTGGCTAGTTGCTGTACTTTGTTTCGAATGTGGCATTTGCAGGCTAACGAAACGAGCGTCCGATCCCGTACGTGTAGGACATCGTGGGCTGCATCTCTCCGTACTTTTTCAAAACACCTCAGAATCCAAAGAGCACAAATTTATCCAGGAGGGAAAAAAAAAAAAAAAACATAACTGACCTTTCAATCCTCCATTTCATTCACGACCTGTGAACGCACACGGGAAAGAGGATGTAGCTCTTGAACAAACCAGACCTCCACTGTACACACCCCCGAAGAAATACCCTCACATTCTACCCTTATACCCAGCAGTTTACCACCACTCATAAATATGCCCCTAAGCTTTGGGGGGGGGGGGGGGCCCTACTGGCCACACACAGTCACTACACTAAATATTAAATAAACACATTCCTTCTTTAGAAGGTGTTGAAGCAGCATGTTCTACTGCGGACCTGTTAACAGGATGGGGGTGGATTAAGTGGGGGGGGGGACCACACAGCTCCTGAGATCCATCTCGCCTCCTGTCGCCATTCCGCCAGACAGGCCCCGGCTCACCCCGCTTAGCCACACTGCGATCAGACAACGCCATTCTCCCCAAACACGGAGTGGATCACAACCTTTCAGGCTCCTCAGATTATTCCTCTCAATATAATTTTATCTTCGGCGCTCTCACAGAACGCCGCCGCACCGATCGCCGACGGCGGAGCGGTTTTTCCGGAGCAATCTCTGAAAAGCACAGCCGCCTCATGAATGCGTAAAAGCCGCCGCCTTTTAAACCCGCCGTCAGAGCCGGTGGACGATGCATCGCCCCCAGGAGGAATCGAGACAATTGCTGCAGTATTTAAACCGTGAGAGGCAGAGGCTTGCCATATTCAAACAAAGCATCATGGGAGAAAAGGCTGCAGCGTCACCGATGAAAGGTGACAAGTTGTCCCGGTAGCATGGGGGCATTGTGGAATTCTGTTAAAAACACACACTTGCTGAGAGTCAGTGGGAGTCTAAAACCCAGGAGATAAACCTACCCCGTTACCTTCCCACCCCGACTAGAACGCAGGGTCCCATTCTACTACACAACAGCTCCAGGCCTCAGCAAACAAAGGCTCTTTCCTGTTCTAGATGCACCTAAGCTAATAGCAAACACAGCCATGGTTATGTAATCCAGCTTTGCCTCGGCCTACAGAAGCGATGCCTCCAGGCGTACACCGGGGGGGGGGGTTATTGTGTGCTTGGTCACCAGCTGGTTTAGCTCACTTCCCAAACAAGCGACTGGCCAACCCCTGGGCTTCGACTCACTTTCCCCATTGCTGGCTCTTACGCAATGCTTACTTTTGTGCAAGGAGACGGGTCCTGTCGCTTAGCACTAAGGAGGAAGCTCATATAATTGACCAATGAATCACACAAAGGTCGTTGACAGAAGGCCACCAAGCCGGTACCGAGAGGTGAGGTCGTGGGCTGTTGTAGATTCCACTCAAGGACAAAAGTCATGCAGAAACCCGTAGTGATCTTGAAAGCCTACCTTGGCCTTTAACCTTAGCAAAGGAAAAGTTCGTTCGGTTCTTGCCAAGCCAGGCTCTGATTAAACAGGCTGTACAAGTTAATTTGTTTTGCATCCTTTGAAATATACATGGATCCAAACCTGTACAAGGTCATGCTGAACATCAAGGAGCAGCTCAGTCACGCTCAGCATTCTTGAGAAGTTATCGGCCCAGTTCAGGTTGCTAAGTCAGCTTAGCATCTAGCCCTTCACCTTGGAGGAGCCAAGTCTCCATGGACTGGACCAAGGCCTTTCTGGACCTTTCATGCTGATCGGTTCG
The DNA here is from genome assembly GCF_023856365.1 of Brienomyrus brachyistius. Classification (NCBI taxonomy): domain Eukaryota; kingdom Metazoa; phylum Chordata; class Actinopteri; order Osteoglossiformes; family Mormyridae; genus Brienomyrus; species Brienomyrus brachyistius. The sequence continues at coordinate 15,588,894 of NC_064550.1, forward strand.
GTGGTCTACCACTTGAAAAGTCCACCATCCAGCAGAACATCTGCCCGGACAGCCCATCTCGGGCGTCGAGGCTACGTGGTGCTAACTAACGATTTGTCAGTAGCCCACAGAGCCGGATGCCAGATGCCGTAGAACATTTTAACGAAGAAGCCCTCAACATCTGTCCTTCACCTCAGGGAAGGCTGCCCTCCCCCGCTTCCTCCATGTTAGCTATTGTTCTGACGGCCTCCATTCTGATAGATATACAGCTACTATCTAATTATCCGAAGGGTATTCATTACCCCGGTGGCGCTTGAAGACTCCCGGCACGGAGGACGGACCCTAGGCTCTCTCTGTGATTTATATCGGTGAGCGGGTTTCAGGGGGGGGGGAGCAGAGGAGTACGACGAGCAAAATAATGCCAGGAGCCACAGGAAGCATGCTCTGTGTCTGTGTTTGTTTGAACTCATGCCGAAGTATCGAGCGAAAGCTAATTTTCAGCACGGGCAGAGACTCGAGTCTGGTGTGGTTGTTAGCCGAGGCCCACTGCACCCAGTGGCATTGCCTTGCGTGGTGGCAAGGGAGCGTTATGAACCGTCGGACTGAAATCTTAAGCTCTACTGCTTTAAATGAAATCAATTTAACAGGCGAGCATTCTGGCTCGGTGGTTTAGCGCAGTTGCTTCACACCGCTACGGTTGGGGATTTGAATCCCACTGTTGCTCTGAATGCGCAGATGTTGCCTGGGATCACTGCTGCAGTCCAAAGACATGCAGGTAGCCTAATAGGTGTTTCTAAGTTTCCTGAAGAGTGTGCTTGTGTGTGGCCTGGTATATGCTCAATGTCCTATTTGTCCCCGTACAGAGTAAGTGATCAGAAGGTCGATTTTCCAAAACCTTTGGGTCATTGTGTAACATGCTTATTTAGACAGGCATGTAAAGAACTTTCGGTTAAAAATTGACTCAAGTGAAATATTCCACTGAACAGAAGATCAACAGATAAAGCATTAAAGAGCATCATCACAAGGCTCAGAAAGTCAGGACACAGCACTGCCGGGATGTCGGTCCGTCACGGGGCACACAAACGCACACAGAGAGCCATTTAGGAACGAATCCGAGGCGGCGACCGGAAATCCAGGCAAACACAGGCGCTCACTGATCTCAGAACAGGCATCCGATTCAAAAGATACTCAGGGAAATGCATCATTCCAGGCAGCGGTGAATCCGGACGCTTATGACACGCACGTATACGGCGCGACGCGAGGTGATCTACGAAGCAGTCACAGGGTTATGACTGAAAGTACAGGCAGCCTCATTTGTCTAAAAAGAGGAAAATGTAATGAAAGTGAAAATCAAACGAGTGCGTCTGCCAGTGCATGTGCCTCCCCATCATTATGGAACGTGAGATTCACCGGCTGGGAGGGTCTCAGCGTGGGACGGTCATAATTTCTAATAAAATAGAATGTTCTCGAGCTTTTTAGTTGTCATGCCTATCAGCTGTGCGAATCCCCAGTGCCGCGGTCTGGGAAATTGCTCTACGCAGACGTACGCGAGGTGTCCCTTGACAGAATTCACAACATGTAGGTTGAGGGATTTATTTTTTTTTTTTTCCAGAAATGTCAGACTGTTGAAAATGTGTCATCCTTATTTGTTGTTTCTAGCTTCCCAGACAGTGCGGTTTTACTGTAAGTGATGCCACACTTTTTTTCTTATTTTTCTGCAGATCCGTAAGCTTGAAGCTTGGCATTGCAGTTATAAATGCTTGGAAGACTGACACAATAGAGCTGAAACCCAAAATGGAAGCGCGTCACATGATCAGCGACTGACGACTGATGTCTGTGGGAGTGTCATGGCGGATTTGACGACAAATGAATAAAATGAAAGGTGAGGTAAAATGAAACAACGTCCCGACTCTGACTCCGGCACTAGTGTCTCTCTCAGTCACGCCATTTCCCACATATTTCCATTTTCTTCCAATGTGAAGAAACGCTTCCCAGCTGAGGTTAAGGCACAAAGTCCTACTGACATCCTAGTGAAGTTGACAGGGAGGAAGTTCACCGATGGTTAGGAGATGGTCACACAAATTTGACCATTAAGCCCCCATCTCCGGGAACCTTTGCACACCCTTACATTTCTGGGTTTGATTCCTCTGAAATGCACGGGTCTCAAACTCAAATTACCTGGGGATCACTGTCTAAGAGCTTTTCCCCCAAGGGGGGGGGGGGGGCAGCTGAGCTATTTTTATGAGCTGAAACAGAAAGGAGAGTAAGCAAATAAAAACATGTAACGTTTTTTATTCTTTAAACAAGTATGTGCAGACCAATTAAATGAGAAAATGACGAGAGTAGAAACGAATGATTGAGCCACGGGCTGTTAGTTTGAGACCTCAGCTGTAAGAGCTGTAAATTTAACTACGGAAACAAACCTGCAGCTCATGGTACGTCGACAACGATGTACAGCACCCCTCATCTTCTGGTTAGGAAGTTGTCTATATTGAGTTCAATGTTCCTCTCCTGACTGTCTGTGAGCAAATGACATTGATTCATCATCATACTTGTTTTCACCCGGACATCAGCCTGGATCACGTGGACCTCTTTGCCGGGATCCATTTGCCACATCACACTTTGAAAACTCCTGCCTTAGGTGAGACGTCAGCGAGCAGAGGAACCCGATTTCGTTTCAAGGTTTTATTTAATGGCCCTAAATCGATAGAGATTGCGAGCTCGCTTGACTCCTCCTTGTTAGAGCCGGGGCAGGTCAGCCATAAAGGCCTTCATCTGCGAGGCTGCAGCTTGGTGGATACTTGGCCTCACCGGGCTGATGATTGGCATCCGTCTGTATCTGGTAGCTTCCTGTCAAACATCTGCCTCAAAGACATTTTTATAGACTCCTTAATGAGCCCCACCGTTGATGGATGATGCTCACTCACTCCTCCTGCGATGCTATCGATAACAAGATGTTCTCAAGCTGAATGTGTACAGCCTACTTTTTGCAGAATGGCTGTGATTTGTTCTTGTTATATGTACCAGGACTTAGATTGTCTTTCCAATCACCAGTGCCTGTGTTCGGGAAATAAATGGGAAGAAGACAAACGACTGTCGCTATGATACCGCATGTCGCCCACCATCGGATGACATCGCCTCTTAGTCCTCATCCATTTCGTGTATCACACTGCAAATCGGTTTTCGCTTTGCGTCACTGGACTTTTCATCTCTAAGCCACTGACCTGTCTAGTCTGTTTGTGGGGCGTCTAACTTTGCCCCTGATGTGCTAATTGCTGAGTCATTCCTGACAGGATGCCAGCCAATGGCACGCACGGTCGCATACCGAAGCGCATTAGCTTTGAAGGCGCTGCCTTGGATTGTCCCGATTTTACGTCTAGACGCCGCTCCGCTCTCTGCGCATATCTGGCTTCTCTTCGCCGCCTCTCCGTGTAGCCAAGCTTTTATCAGCGAGTCCTTAATGTTCCCTCCAAATCTCGAGTGCTGGCAAACATCCCAAGGTCTGTCACATATATATATACTTGTCGATTTCTTTCTCCACTTTCTCGAATCCTCATAACGGGGCAGTAACTCTGCAGTCTCGCTCAATTCAAGATTGGCGGGTACATCAAAGAATTTCTGTAGCCCTTTCAGCGTACGCGAGCCCCCCGACGACGTCTAATGCGGGCCGCCAGCTCCGCGCCACCTTGACACCTGGTTTGTCAGTATTCGCTACTTTTGAGGGCCTCAAGCCCACCGACGGAGTTTGACATCAGCTGGCTCTGCCGCGGTGGCCGTTAATCTCCAACGCCGACGTTTACGTGCTGCTGCCTCTGTTAAGCATCCTCAGAATCTCTGCCAGTAGCTTTTATTTTACTTTCCTTTTCTTCAAGCAGTAGAGAATAAAACTACAGGAAGGAAGCCAAAGTCTGCTTTAATCGGTGCACAGGTGCCCAGCACTAATCTGTCTCTTTAACCAGGCACTCAAATTTTAGCCTCACGCACCTCCCCTCGTGGTATTCAGCATGTACAGACTCCAAACAGACCATAATTCCATTTTTCACAACTGCAACTACTTTGCACTACATTTACCATAGTAGTACATTGCTTTACACAGATCTTTTATTTATTTAATCTATTCGTTTTTGGCCAATTTTATTACTGATTTCCCTTTATGCATTTATTGTCTTTTTACTTACATTATCATGTGTCGTATTTCTTACTTGCTACCAGACAAAGAAATTTCCCCACACGCAGATCAATTAAGTTCCATTTTATATTACGTGGCACTTTTGAAAACATTACACCTAAAAGCCGCAGAATTCACACCGGATTCCCCAAGAATCAAACATGCCCCGATGGCTACCACCCAGGCGCGATCATCTCCCCAGATGCCACAAATGACTGGAGGAGAATCGAAAAACAGAAACTATTCACATCCGAGGCAGCGACCCTCAATGGCATGCATTCAGCCCTAGTTCATTTATTTTCTGTAATGCATGCAATGCGATGCCTAATGCATACATGATGATACATAATAAAGCTGCAGGTCTTTTCACGTGTCGATTTTCAGGCAGCCTCGTGTATAGTGCAGTATTTCTGAACAATAGGAGTTGTGAGCGTGCCAATTTATATTCAAACAAATGGCTCAATAAAAATGTTTTTGTCACTTTTACAATTGACAGCCATTTGGCTTGTATAAAGGAAGTATAATATTGTTTTGCAAATGCATAACATTTAACACAATCTAAAAAATGATTTTACCTGTATAGTATATGACTGTAGCTGTATAGTCGGGGAGTAGTGAGCGTATCTTGTACATGTGGGGGTGATGAGCCTGTTCCTCCACTCCACTTGTGACATATTAGCTAGACTGCTCCCTCAACTTCACCCAGATCCTGATGTTTGACCCCACACCCAACCGGCACCCTTTCCACGGCCCATTGCCTACTTTCATTCTTGTATGTTTCCACTGTGTTGAACACAAACCAGTTCTCTCCTGACTCATCCACAGATAAAGTCCCGGATCCTTCTTGCCGTCTCCATTTGCCATTTCCACCAGAATCGAGTCCTTCAGCTCACTAAGGTATCAGGTAGCAGAACGTGAAACACAGTTAATCCCTCAGCAGCTTGTATGACCCTAACAGGACACTGGATGCTGGATAACGAGCCTGGCGCCCACTGAGTTGTGTTGCTAAAGGCACGATGTCAGAATCGTACATTAACGACGGAAACCGAAGGACAAGCCGACAGGGGGCTGCGGACAGGAACATAGGTCCTTTCAACCTCCAAATGGCAGGGCAATTTAAAAAAGGCTGCACTGTGTGTCCAGCCCACCAGGGCGGTGCAATAGCACTGACAAAATTCTGCACCACTGAAGGACAAAACCAGGGGCGATTCCTGGATTTTTTTAAGGCAGGGGGCATAAGAATAGCCTTCACTCATACAGAGGGTGCAACCTTGTCATTAGCTGATGATATATTTTGAATAGGCGAGTGACAGGAGGGGTCCAACCAGGGGCCACTGAGTGTTCAGCTGGGGCCCCTAGAGAAAGCAAGGACAAACAATTGCAGAGTTTTGCAATGTACAGTATTGGTAAAAAAAAAATTATGAAAACATGGAAAACCATTAATTGCATCGGTACCATGTTTCCAATATCGTGCATAAAATAAAAACGCGTCGGACTCGTCCTCTGAAATAAGAATCCCGGCCTTGACCTTCTGCTGCATGGTAGTTAAGCAGCAGAAGTAGGCAGCAGTCATTGACTGCAAAAGCGGCAACTTACTGCAGCGCGAACAGAATCTCACAGCATAGACTGCAAACACTGTCGGGCGTGAGTAGCCAAAGACGTTCTTAAGAGAAGAGACGGGAAGGCAGGTATTAACTAAACGTGGCCTAACTGGAGTGTCCTCTGCGCTTAGCTCTGCTAAACATCACAGGATTCCTCTTCAACAAAGTATATCATGTTGCTGAAACAGAGGTAAATAACCCTGGACCAAAGTCGATTATTCTGCTACTACACTATTTACTAAAGATCGCTCGTACTGGGAGCATATTTGTAAACAGTGTGCAAAAGCATCCTTAGTAAGGTTCCATTGTTGCCCACCTGGCCTTTGACCAAGCAGAGATCGCCTGTGTCCAGTGATAAAGGGCTGGGCTTTGCCTACGACATCATGGATCACTTTCCGTGTGGTTTCTTAAGGAAAGCTAATCACCCAGAACCATCCCAAATTCCCAAGATTCAAATTTGAAGTCGTTACTTTTTCTCCTCGGAACTATGAATCAAAATTCTTTGATACCCGCCTCTTCATTGTATAAATACCCTACATATCCTGCTTAAGTCAGAGCTCCAGTTTCCTGAAACACTGAGCAAACGTTTCCTTATCAGATTATTAATTTTCCTCTAGAGGAAATAAAGGGTATTTAACAATGCTTTAGTTGACATAACCAAAGGGTCTGCTTTCTCATGGATGTCCAAAGCATATATACAAGGTCAGCAAACCCGTACAGTTTAATTATGACTCAAGCCTTTAATTCAATCCAGAAATACTGTGCAAATGTCGTCTGTATGCTCACGTGCCTCTCTTGTTTGGAGAGACATTCGAGGCGGCAAAAAGCTCGAGTTCCCTCATCAATAGTGCCAATAACGACAGCAGCATCAATGAAAGTCTGCCCGCGTTCATAGAATGTGTTGACACTGAGATATGGGACTCTTTTGTGGAGACAAAGGATGTTTACCTGTTTACTGACAGACTGAAGCGAGGCTCCGCTGGACTTCCAAACAATCGGCTATCATCAGATGTATTAGTCATTGTTTCTCAAGGCTAAACATTTGAATATCTTACCTATTGTGAAATAACGAAGCACAAAGAGTGGGGGGGACGAGAGAAAGACCGTCAAGATGCCTGTGATAGACACTAGATATTGTGAGGTGTTGAAAAGCAATCCCACGGCAGGCTGCCAGGCTTGGTGCTCAGCGATGGCGACGCCCGGCTAGTCATTATTGACTTTGACGGTTATGGGATATAAATGCCAGCTGGGCTGGCAAACGGCAGAGAGGACGTCAATGTACAGAAAGGGAGGAGAGCATCGTCCTCCTTACAGATGGGCGTTTGTGTCAAAAAAACGTATTGAAATCCTTACCCTGTGAGATGAGGTTTGGCGTCGCTGTGGATGATATCTACGCTTCCTTACATTTATCCATGGTCTTCATCTTTAGAACACAGCTGATGTGAGCTATTATGATGGACACTTTCTACTTCTGTTTTTTTCATTACTCTATTCTGTTATCTTTTTGCATATTTTATTTACCCGTAACCTTTACTTATTACTTTACTATAATGAGTTCTCACGGAAACTCATTGCCTGCATCTACTACTCTGTGCTGCACTGTTGTACGTTTGATAAATAAACTTCGATTTGATTTGATTTCCCGTTTACACACCCTGCTCTGTCTAAAGAGGCATCACTCTAGCTGCTGGTCATGCCTGACCCTACCCAAGCTAACGGCTAACAGCTAAGACACGCCACATGGTTAGTACTTTTGTCTCACACTTCTGGGGGCAGGGAAGATCTCTGGCCCAGCTCAAGGTGTGGAGTTTGCATGTTACATGTTGCGTGGGGTCTCCTCTGGGTACTCCCATTCATCCCCCCCCACGATGGGTCGGAGCCCTATCTGTGGGCTATTCCCTGCTTGGTTTCCTAGCTTCTGTTATGGGCTCTAGACCCCCCAGCGACCCTGCATAGGACAAGCAGTCAAAGAAAATGGATGGATGGAATGCAAACTGTACTGTTAAGGTGAGATTACATGTGGATCCACATGCACTGTGTACTGTGAGGCAGCATTACTGTGCCTGGGATCTGCTTCAGTAGGACTGAGGACAATGATCACCCTGATTTCTGCGAGGGACACACTCCAGGGAAGAAGGAGTCCTGGCAAGACTATCACATGGGTCTGGGCACCGGCAAAAACGCCAGAACTTCTTCTCTGTGGACCCTACCTGCTGCTAGACACCATGGTACGCAGAAACAGGCAGCTGAAATGGACTCCAGCAGATGAGGAACCTGCCTCTGCTTTTCCTCCGCTGGAGATTGACTGCCCCACACCAGGGGTGCACCCGCAGATGGTTCCCCCCCCACCCAGTTTCATAATCTTTAGCTTTGTCGACATCACTGACGTCAGCCGGCTCAGCCAGAGAAACTGGAAAAAAATCAACATTTCTGTCGACCAAGAAGAATCCAATGATATGGCCAATCACTGCTTCCTAGATTATCAAACATTCACCAAAAAGACCTCGAGTAGGTCAGCCGTATTACAGTACAGCAGTCAAACAGCATAAATATGGCAGTATATTTGCATCGATATCTGTACATCAGAGTTAATGCACTCATATAACAGGTTGCTGAGTTATTAAATGTCTGTATATTTCAATATATAGAAGAGGGTCCTTAGAGAACGTGAGAATCGGCACAACCAGGAAGATGGTAGAACTGCAGCATATTTCACACGTCCTGATTAAAATTGAAGTCTGTGGCGTCCGTGGCGCGTAGGTGCTGTTCGTGTGCCAGTCATAACATTTATGATGATAGCAGAGCCAATAGGGTACCCACTCTCCCCTGGAATGGGATTGGCTCTCAGGTTCCCCTCCCTTCCACTTTCATTGGCTCTAAATGATGTCAGTTACATAAAGTGGAACACAGGTGTCACAAATACCCGTCACCGACGTCAGAGACAATCCCTGGGCATAATTACTGTGCGATTCGAGAAATTATGGTGCATTTTACCTGGTGAACTTTTGATCACAAACTCTTGTGTGTCCCCAGTTTGCAAATGAGCAGGAGCTGCTCTGCTTGATGTCTCTGACTGTGACGGAGAAGAACGAGGGGTTTCATGAGATGTTCCATCCAGGCTCTCATTTTCAGTTCATTTATAACCCGAAGTGACCCTGCATTCTGAGCACCAAGCTGTGTGGATGTATCTCTGTCCTCACATACCATGCTCTTCATTCTGCAGACACAATGCTGAGTAATATTCAAATGACCGTTCAGATCAGCGCAGAAACAATACAGACACTGAAAACGGGCTTTAAATGGCCACCTGGTGACTGAACCAACTTCCCATAAACTAATAAACCGCAAGCACATTACACAACACCAATTTTCTCGGAGTTTCGAGAATCATCCGTCGTTACAGTCAGAAGGCATATAAACCTCTGAAAAAATGCCCGTGATTTTCCCGACACTCCTCTAGACACGGGTCAGGTGGTGTTTTTCATCTTCGTTGTTCTTTCTGGGCTTAATTCCAAGAAGCCAAGAGCAAATGTATCAGTGTTTAAAAAAAATCAGTGCAGAATGACCACTAGAGGGCGCCTCCTTATAGCTAGCTGGTGCTTATGAACCCGGCTTCGCTCACAGATGAATGTCTAAAAAGAATAATAGTTTCCCCATTATCCCCTAAGTGAATTTAATGGTGCTAAAAGCATTTCCTCTATTAACAGGCACTTTTCCTGACGGACATTACTGCTTAGCATCGCCACGGTGAGGAAGCCCCCTTAACGCTGTCTGAACGCCGCAACTCTGAGGCAGGGTGGCCACGTAACATCACCTCTAAGCCCCATGACATACCACTCTGACCAAGCTTCAGCTCAGCCAGAGCTGGAGAACATCTCCCCGGTCAGCGAGGGAGGACGAGTGGAACTAGGCGGGGGGGGGGGGACGTCCTTTGCTAGTCGGGTCCGCAATGGTACCTGGGGAGGTTTGTGGGCAACCAGAATGCAGAAATACGCAGGATAGACATGAGGGGGCATACCAAATGAGCTTCGGGGGTGCCCACTGCCCAGGAAGGCGTCCCGGCACGATAAGAGCGGGCGACAGGCTCATTTGCACACATGGAAACAAGGCCCCTCGACACACTGTGCTAGAGAAGGTTCTTAAGTGTTCCGCGAGACTGTTATTTGTGCTGCAGCGCTTCGAAAACCCAGGGGACAGCAGTCCATGCTCGCCGTCCTGAGAGTGTTTAGCCCGAGACCCATCCTGCCCCCCCCCAGCCACAGTGGGGTTTGCCATTGACGTTCCGCCCACCACCGTTGTTTATTCTCAGCAGGGAGCCAAACGTCTGGCCCATTGGCACTGGCCCAGCTTGGACTGCTCCGGCTCCTGTGGTGGCCCCCGGCCCGCGCCTACTGCACATCAGCACAGGAAATTCATCTGGCACCATGGGCGGCCGGTGACCTTTGACCTCCTCCTCTTTGACCTCGTCCCTATCGTGAAGAGCAGATCCCTAATGTGCGTGCAAACATATGCACACAGTGACTATTTCAGTTACGCTGCAGCAGGGAAAAATAAGGCTAAACTAATACAAAAATGTGTTTATAAATGTATTTATTAATTATAAATGAGGAGCTAGTCTTTGGCTACGGATGTCCTATCGGCGGTGGTAAGTTTTATGCCAGTACATACCCTATAAAACTTGTGGGTTATCTCTCGTCTCCATCGGGGGATTGAGGTCATCCATCACTGAAGGGTTCCAACCACATTTTGGGCGGTGGGGGGGGGGAATCCTCCATCTGGGCTTTATCACGACAGCCGAGGGTAAATCACTCCCATTGCAGCCCACTTGTTTCGGGGTGCCGGTCATCTCGCAGACTTTAATGAACTCCCCCCGCTGTACAGTGATGGATTGATCCATCTGTCACTCTGGCCCAGGGACGTAGATTTTTTTTCACAGGGGGTAAAGGGGCTTTTACTGGGAGACCTGATTTGCCAACCCCGCCTCCTCCAGCCCGATTTATTTCATCCATCTGGCCTCATGTAGCCGTCATCTGTCACCATAGAAATTAATCACCGTAGCAAATATGACGTGCCAAACCCTGGCCACCAGCAAAGCTACAAGGATATGGCTACGTGCCTCCATGGTCTCCACCAGGGGGCAGTACGTGATGCAGCACTTTGTACCCCTTTGACTGTGATCAGAAGGTCGCCGGCTCGAGTCCAGAGTCGGCAGTGTAGCCACATCTCCATTAGGTGATTCGGAGACTTAAATCACAGGCATAACTGCGTCATGAACCGAGATCTACTTGTCTAAAAACACACACGACCCTCGGCAGCAAAACAGAAAGTGAATCAGGCTCGTCCGTAGTATGTGCCACAACTAGAGAACATGCAGAGGAGCCAGAGAGATCTTTCCACAGCCCCTTCATCATCCTATTCCCCCCCAGCCACAATTTCAGACGGCCTGAAATTCATGATGAACACACTGCTGAAGACCCCAGTTTTTTTTTCACACTTTGGGGAAGCTTATTCCAAGTTATTAATAACGGTAGCAAAAAAAAATGCTTTTATCATACTAAACAGTATGATTTAACAATCATGCACCAGTTACTTGCTAAAAACACGACTGCTCAGTTTTTTTCAAAATTCAAAAGTTTTTTTTAAACAGCTTACGGAACATTATAAATATATTTTAACATTTACTGAGGCCGTTTGATACGCCGCAAGCCACAGTCACCAGGCCCAGGAAATAAGCATTTACACAGAGAGTGATTATGGTTGTCCTCGAACTTTCCTGCCTAAACAAGCACAAAAAGAAAACCGTGCAGATGAACAGTCACACAACTACGCTATCACAAGAAAACAAATTTCTATTAAAAATTTAAATGTTTAGAAAATCCTCTTAAGGGAGAGGATTAGGATAACACAATTATTTATAAAAGTAAAAGGATTTGGTACATATTATGCAACATCTTACATTATATTGATTAATTTTAGAACCCCTGTATAATCATGCATAAAATCAACAACATAAAAACAGCGAAATTATACAATAAAAGCATACCATAAAATAGCGGAATATTCAGTCACATGGTATATAAAGGCAATTTAAACTGCTTTCAAGTTCATACATAAGCTTACATAATTAGTCTCTGCAGAGTGGCTATACATTTCCATTCCTGAAACCCTAGAGCAGTCGCTAGTCTTTACATAAAGACGACTCTGAACTCCGAACTACCGGAGACGGCGTTTCCAAACGACGGAGCACTCAAAGGGGTAAATGTCTAATTACGTTTAATGAAGGAACACGCGTTTGAAATCGGACTGTTGATGATCTTGCAGGGTACACTAATTTTCCATTTAATTTGATGCAATGAACAGGATCCTCATTTATTAATTGCCGTGAACACTGTAAAAATAATTTCATGGGTTGGAAAACGGGCTGATTTTCCGCCTTTAATAACCTTTATTATTTGACAGCTGTTCGTGAATAAAGCCCTCCCCCTCGGCTCCTCTTCCCCCCGGTTGCTTTTTATGTTGTATTTTTTCCGTTTCATCCGTGTGTTGCCGATATTTCATTGTTTTTTTCCCCCCCGATTTCTCCTGCTATTTGAAGGTTTATTTCTTTATTTCCTCTCACTCTCTTTTTTCCCAGGCCAGCACTTTCTAAAAAAAGACACGTTTCTGTCAAGGTTTGCATGCCGTTGCGTCACCGATGATAATCCCAGGCCGCTACGTTGGGGTGGATCCACCGTTAATGACTAATGATAGACGGAGGCAATATATTTCCTAAGTACGCCTTATGCCCCGTGTTTTCTTCGCCAGGCGTCTGAGAAGCACCTGACGTCCCCAGTAAAAACACTCTTCCTTTCCATATAAATTCCCATTTTTTAAAGTGACAGATTAAATTATGCCGTCCGCCAAGGAGACGACAGACGTATAAAATCTTCAAACGTTGGATCCTTTGTTGACTAGCATAATTTCAAAGTCAGCCCGCTGGGTCCTCTGTAAATCATCTTACGTCACCTTCAGGTGTAATACGGTTTACAGACTTCTGAATGCAAGTTTGTATTACTGTGGGAAAAATAAAAGTTTTGGATTCCTCGAAATTATAGTTGAAAGGGATACGGTGGACCTTGCTGCTTTTAATTAGGGCCATCTGACACAGCTCATTAATTACACCACTGTCACAGTGGCTAAGACCTTTCTGCCCCCGTACATTTATTTATCTGACTTTATTTATTTATGTCCCCTCCCCTCCCTTGCAGTTATTTTATCAGTGAGGGGGAGATGCTGTAATTGCCTCTATATTTTCTCAATTGATTGTTCAGTCACTCCTAAAGCAGAGTTCAGAATGCATCTGCTCTTCCTGAATCCGCTGCACTGTAGAGGGAGATCGAGGCAGGATCAGGGATTAACGGCAGAGATGTACCAGTGTTCGTAATGTTCAAGGGAAGAAGTGTCCCATTATGACACGCACCGTCAGTCTTTGAGCAAAGATCAAAACGCGACTAATAAATCTGCCATCCGTCTTCCGGAACCAGTAACCCGACAGAGGATCATGGGAAGCCTGTCCCTGGAAAGAGGGGAGAGCATGGACAGGATGCCAGTCCATCGCAGCACATGCTAACATGCTACATGCTATTTAGAGACACCGATTGACCTATTTTGTTAGAACATGCAAGCTTCACACACAAAGGTGGGGCTGGGAATTAAACCCACAACCAACCCCTGCTAAGTCGCAATGCATTTCACAGTCAGCGGTGGCTGTTTGAGGACATTTAACCTTCCAATAAAAGTTCCAGTAAACAGTAACATGTTTTGAAAGACAATTTGTGCTTAAAAAAGGAGGGAAAGATTTATACAAAACAGGACATGCATCACTTTGTCTAAAAGCTAAAACAGCGGTTAAATTTCCGTAATGTGACTGTCCAACAGCACCTGAAAATCCGTCTTGTCCTTTTGTTCCTTTTCGGGCTGCTCATGATGGAATGTTGAGCTTTAAAAGCACACCCCCACCACCACCGCCCCCACTGCCTGGTGTTCACGAGACCACGCTCTCCAGAGGCCTGTGTGAAAGCACACTTCGGAGCCCCAGACATGGGATAACCCAGCCTAATGGCTGATCGAGAGGACCGCAGCTCCCATCGCAAGCTGGCGGACGTGAGGATGTCGGGAAAGAAAACAAACAACCGAGTTAAAAAAGGCAAAAAATAAACGAGAACAGAAAATGCATTAGGCCCCTGGCAACGAGCGAGAGTTATCAATTAATGAGAGGGGGAGGCCGTAAGGCCAGCCAAGCAGCAGGAAGGAGCTAGCTGGCGGCTAACCGGCGGCTAAAGCCCAGCCATTCCTTTAAAAGGTCTTTTAGAAGTTCAAATGAATTAGGTGGTCAGGAGTTGAAAGAACAAAAGCTACAGGCTAAAGCTACTGATTATGGTTGTCAGAAGCTGGGACCTGTGGAATCATAATTAACGTGAGGCGGTCTGCACCACGATCGAGGCTATACTCCTGTGGATCTGCACCACGATCGAGGCTATACTCCTGTGGATCTGCACCCCGATCGAGGCTATACTCCTGTGGATCTGCACCACGATCGAGGCTGTACTCCTGTGGATCTGCACCACGATCGAGGCTGTACTCCTGTGGATCTGCACCACGATCGAGGCTGTACTCCTGTGGATCTGCACCACGATCGAGGCTGTACTCCTGTGGATCTGCACCACGATCGAGGCTATACTCCTGCAGCCAAGAGCAGACAGGGGAGTTTAAGGCGACTCAGTTACTGCCTATTTCAATCATTTTTGACCCAAGAAGAAAAGTTAACGTAATGTTAGCCCTGCCCAGGCTAATTGCAGTAACTGTAATAGCTACCGCCGCTAACGAGATATCAGTTTCCAGCTCCTCAGCTTCTTGCCAGGTCCTTCCTCGCTCTAAAGACCCACCAGCTCCTTCCAGAAGCTCCAACCAGAGGACCACAGATTGGCCAGCAGGTGACAGATTAACGGTTCGTCTGAGGATTTTAGCACTTGATTCTTACACACATATATGAAACAGGATGATTGTGACAGTACTACATACTCAAAGGTACAGCGACCGTTCCCTCTCTGGGATGCCGGCGTAGGCCGTCTGTCAAAGGCCACCAAAGTCAAAGTTCTGGCATGAAATCAAAGACGTCCGCCTGCAAATTACGGAATTAGAGCCGCCCCCACAGTTTTGTTTTCCATTTCACACAAAGGGTGTAACCAATGGTCTAATTAGGCTGCTCAGCAAACAAACAATAGGTAATCTTGATAAGAGGCGAGACTATGTTCCTTGCGTGATTGTGTGAGATTCAAATTTAATTCTTTATAAGGGTGAAATACAGAGCAACTGTAAACTATGGATGAATGGTCTTATTCACCAATGAATGAATTTTGTACTCTTATTGACTACATAAGCTTATTAGCAGACACCCGAAGGCTCTTCCCTTCATATGGATTTTTTCACCTTTATTTACATTTGCTTATTTATTAATTGCACATTTTTATTTCTATCTCAATTTGCGTTGTCTTGATTGTATGTGCGATTGTACACATCATGCCACAAACTGCACCAAAACAAATCCTTTGCGTTTTCTGTACTTGCCAAATAAACGGTTTTCTGATTCTGAATCAATGCTTGTATTAATGCTGAATGACTAAATCGAGGCAGTCATAAGGAACCAGAGTGAGAATTTTACTTTAGAGGGACACCGACCAGCATCCGGAATCTTCCGTGAAATTCGGCAGGTCGGAAGGTCAGAGTGAACTTGTCCAGCGGGGGCAACGAGTCACACTGCCGCGCCGCCCACAGGCCAGCTGAGGAAGCTTCCGGAAGACTCCCACAGGAAGAAGCCGGTTACATTTCTTGGTTCTTTTTGAGTCTGGCCTCTGGCCAGGATCTGAGCAGCTTGCGACGTGTCAAACTGGAAGAAGGAGGTGAGTTTTTGTTCTGAGGAGGAGGCGGAGTGTGCAAAACGTTTCTGCAAGGGGGGGGTAACTGTCTGCGGTTTCTGCTCTGTAGGCCTCAGCCACATCCCAACATTGCCCAATATGAGGAGAAACATTACACATCACCCAAGCACACCATTCAGTCTATTAAACTGTGCTTCAAAAGTAATCGCACTCAGAATTAAATCTACACTGCACACATTAACCTTCCAATTTATGGCAGCAAAAGCACAGAACATAGAATGGAAGACATAGGTGCCCGGCTCGTTTGATCCTCGCGTGTGTCACGCCCCCTGCCACGCCCCCCTGATTATCCACGTGTGCTTCCCCGATCGTACCCAGCTGTGTCCACTTATTTTCACCCCGTCCTGTCTATTTCAGTCCTAGTCTTGCCTGAGTTCATTGTCCGTCATTGATGTTGTCAGTGTCAGCACCTGCCCGTTACTCCCGTTTGTCCTGCCCGGTGTTAAATCCCCGTTTACCCCGAGATTCGCCTGCCTTGTCTGCTTTCTGCCCTTCTGCCTTCCTGAGCGATTCCCCGCTCCGCGACGATCGTGACACTAATAATATATATTATATAATATTATATATTATATTATATAATTGGGGGCGGCATGGTGGTGCAGTGGTTAGCGCTGTTGCCTCACACCTCTGGGACCCGGGTTCGAGTCTCTGCCTGGGTTACATGTGTGTGGAGTTTGCATGTTCTCCCCATGTCGTCGTGGGGTTTCCTCCAGGTACTCTGGTTTCCCCCCACAGTCCAAAGAAATGCTGAGGCTAATTGGAGTTGCTAAATTGCCCATAGGAGTGCATGTGTGAGTGAATGGTGTGTGTGTGTGTGTGTGTGTGTGTGCCCTGAGATGGACTAGCCCCCTACCCAGGATATGCATAGTTTGCGTATCCTGATTGGATTAACAACAGTACTCGACCCTAAACTCTGGTGCATACAGTGAATGAGAAATATTGTTGTTAAAAACATTACAGAAGACATTTTATGACCGAGACTGATAACTGAAGTAGGTCAGATGAATATGGATTCCTGACCTTAACATCCTTCAGTAAAATTAGTAATGGGTTTAGTTAGCTGGGACCTTATTTAACCTAACCATAAGGGACTGCATTACTAGAACACTGACATGTCATCTTTGAGGGCTCTTCCTGTGATCCTGTACTGGAAAAGCAGACGTACGCATGGATGGTGATCATGATCATTAACACTGCTGAGCAGAATTACCTTAAATTGCGCCTGTAGGTTCCATAGAGACACACAGCAAACAGACATATGTAGGGTAATTACATTTGGCAAGTTATTATAAAATGCCTCTTCCGAAAGTCACATTGGTTTTGATGAGTCACGTCACTCTGTGAAGGAATTTGGCCTTAAAACTCTTCACACCTTTTCACGGTTTCCTTTCTTTTCGAAATCTGATTGATTCTTTACACAATATCTGTCAAAGTGTGAAGCCCCGTTTTTTTTTTTTTAACTAACATCCTAATTGATCAGCATCAGAGGCTATCAAATGATTGGCTGAGACGGTGTCCAGCAGTCCAGTCGTTCGCAGACACAAAGTCTGGAAAAGAGGCTTCATTGGTCTGGATTGGAATTTTGGACAAGCGTTTGATAATCTTTTCTCCATATAACAATTCAGATGTGACTTTTAATCGATCTTTATAGAAACATTCTGAAAATTTGCAGCATTTAAATTAAATGTGTTAATATATGACTCATGTTAGATGGCAAACTATATAATGCCAAGGAAAAGTCACTTTATACAGATACTCCATTAAACTGGTAATTCCTGTTAGTCCTTACCAGCTTATTTACCAGCATTTTCCAAACCGCTTATCCTACTGGGTCGCGGGGGGTCCGGAGACTATCCCGGAAGCAATGGGCACGAGGCAGGGAACAACCCAGGATGGGGGGGCAGCCCATCGCAGGGCACACTCACACATCATTCAGTCACACATGCACACCTACGGGCAATTCAGCAACTCCGCATGTTTTTGGACTGTGGGGGGAAACCGGAATACCCGACGACAAGGGGAGAACATGCAAACTCCGCACACATGTAACCCAGGCGGAGACTCGACCCGAGTCCCAGAGGTGTGAGGCAACAGTGCTAACCACTGCACCACCATGCCGCCCCTGTTGGAATACTTCATTCTTGAAATTATGATTAATAATGAATGAAGATTAATAAAGAACAAGCGGATTGCAGATCTGCTTGTGTTAAATTAGAAATCATTTCTAAATCCTAACGTGAAAAAATCTAATAATTTCACCCAAAAAAGTCGGCCAAAATAGCATTTTTTTCCATCCATCATCACTTTCACATTCATCCCGAGAAAATGTCACCTATTTCCTTGTCTTCTAAAAAATGCGATTTGCTCGAATCATCAAAAAAATTAACTGAAACTTTTGAAAAAAAATTTGCAAGACAGAATCGATTGGTGTTATCTGAGGCAAAACCGGCCATTTCCCACGAATCACTGTCCGCTGCCTATTATAAGAACGTTCCAATATAAGTTTTTAAAAACGGCATTCGTTTGGGAAGAATCCTGTCAAACCCTGAAAGACGCAAAGTCGAGCGGGAAAATGCCAGATCAGCGATGCGCAGAGCAGACAAAGCGGCTGCAGGGTCCATACCGTGCAAACTCGCAGAAATGGGCTTCTGCCTTTTGGCTGATCCCCACAAACCCGCCCCCACGCGGATCCCCGCCGGGGACCTGGAAACAGCCGCCAACGGCAAGGGCTCAGGAAGCGCACCTCGCTTCAGCAGCCGTCCGTCTTTACGGCATAATTAATCGAGCGCGTTTCTTTGCCAGCCGTCGGTCTCCTTGGCAGCCTGGTCCGCACCTGAGCGCCTCGTATAATTTGGCACCAAGAGCCGCGCTAACGACAGATATTTTAAGTTCTGGACTAATCATTTTTTACAACCGGATATTCATCACTAGGATGCAGGCTAGCAATCATATCAGAGGTGCAATTCCATTTGTCAGAATTAGATTCACAATCTCCACATGACTGTCTCCAGCTTCTTAACCACGGCTGAAACTGCGCATAATTATATACGTTAATTACGCCTAAGTGGCTGTGTCAGGGTTTATAGTGGCCCCTACTGGGGCAGAACCCTTCTACCCACATGGCCCGACACTTCAGCTCCATCGATCTCTTACATCTCATTTATTTGGCAACCCGTATGAGCGTTAAGTGCCTTGTTCAGGGGCCCAACATTAAAATCACACATGTAATGTGGGATTTGAACTGGCAACCTTCCAACCGGAAACGCAGCATCCGGCCGAAGCACACCGCACCATGTCTTCATGCTTGTGGAAGTTTTACTTAAACAAAAATGTTCTGAGGGCTCAACAAAAAATGATTGGCTCACAGAAATAACCAATCAGAGTGTATGGGGTGGGGGCAAGCAACTAGAGGTGGCGGAACCAAGACATCTGATTGATTGGTGTTGCCTCCTCTAGTCACTTGGACCCGCCTCCTATATACTCTGATTGGCTGTCTCTCTAACTCAATCATTTTTGTTCTGCCCTGCTTAAGTAAATCGTTGCTCCAAGAGGAAGCTGGTCGTACATTATCATTACAACCGCATAGAACAGGTGGAGGATCACTAACATTATTTAGAGTAATGTTGTTTTTTTGTGGTACAGCCTCACAATGAGAAGCTGCCAACTCGAGGTCAGAAGGAAGGCTCCTTAATCGCCGGGCTGCCTGGTCTCATACCTCACAATAAACAAGAAAGCCCCAAAACATCGGCCCACGCCTCCTTCCAGCGGAAACCCACCGGCCTCGCCTCCGTCCCCTCTCCTTCACCTGGCCCTTCCTCTTTTGATCATCCATCTAAAGAGGCGCCCGCGGTACGACATGCCGCGTGACAGCGACGCCGGCGCCTGCATTTCACAGCCCGCCCAGGGAAAATGAGCCTCGTCCTTGAAAAGTAATTGTTTTGTGAAGCTGCGCCTCCATTAATTAGTTTTCGAGACGCCATTTCACAGCTACCTGCCACCCGCCCCCGCTACCGGATCCTCGTAAGACGTCACACCGGTCAGATTTAACAGGAGGGGGACCGGGATGTTTCCTGCATGCTTGTTATTTCAAAGGAAACCAACGCGAAAGCTTTTCTGCCGCCTCATTACTGGGAATGTTAGGATAAACGAGAGAAATCCGGCCGGCTACGTGATTTGAAAACGAGAGCCTGACTTACAAACCGCAGAAGCAGTTTGGGTCTAAGGTGCGGATCGAGGGACCCTAGGCAGAAAGGCCCAGAATACTTCCTCATAACAGCACGTCACTCATGGTGGGGAATCAATACCACTTTTCGGGGGGAGAAACAGCACTGAGAGAGAATCCATGCCCCCGCATCTAGCGTCCCAATAAGGGGCTGCTTTGGGATGGCAGAAATGCCAACCTCTACCTCCAAGCCTGTAATCCATCAGAAGTGGTCCAAAGGGACCCGGTCACCCTCCCTAATTCACAGTCACATCTCTACATCCCAAAGGCTACACTGTGATCTTATCACAGGGACCTACAGGCTGACCCCCCGGTCATGCTTTAGCATTATAAAGGTCAAGCCACGGTCAAGCCGAGGCATTGAAAAGGTCAACTGTGATCATAGCTGAGCGTAAAACCCTGAACCGTGTAACCATGAATAACCTGCATGTCTCTGCAGTACAGACACTGACCCACAGTCAGGCCTCACCATTACAAAGGTCAAACCGTGGTCAAACACAACGACGATAGCAGCTGCTTCACAGCCCCCACAATCAATCGATTTATGGTCATTAGTCAGCATAATAAAGGCAGGTTTATGGTCATTAGTCAGTATTAAAAGGCAGGTTTACGGTCATTAGTCAGCATTTAAAGGCAGGTTTATGGTCATTAATTAGCATTGTAAAGGCAAGTTTACGGTGATTAGTCAGCATTTAAGGCAGGTTTATGGTCATTAATTAGCATTGTAAAGGCAGGTTTGCAGTCATTAATCAGCAACATAATGGCA
Source organism: Brienomyrus brachyistius (assembly GCF_023856365.1). NCBI lineage: Eukaryota > Metazoa > Chordata > Actinopteri > Osteoglossiformes > Mormyridae > Brienomyrus > Brienomyrus brachyistius. The sequence continues at coordinate 15,609,604 of NC_064550.1, forward strand.
GGTTTACAGTCATTAGTCAGCATTGTAAAGGCAGGTTTACGGTCTTTAGTCAGCATTTAAAGGCAGGTTTACGTCATTAGTCAGCATTGTAAAGGCAGGTTTACGGTCATTAATCAGTATCGTAAAGGCAGTTTTACGGTCATTAATCAGTATCGTAAAGGCAGTTTTATGGTCATTAGTCAGCATTGTAAAGGCAGGTTTACGGTCATTAGTCAGCATTGTAAAGGCAGGTTTACGGTCATTAGTCAGCATTGTAAAGGCAGGTTTACGGTCATTAGTCAGCATTGTAAAGGCAGGTTTACGGTCATTAATCAGTATCGTTAAGGCAGGTTTACGGTCATTAATCAGTATTGTAAAGGATGCCTCATGGTTTTAAGTCAGGATTGTTGCCTTGCCGCCGTAACTCCCACTGGTAAAGCTGCATCCCGGCTGTAAGTCAACGTTACTCTGGCTGTTTCACGGTTGTATGTCAGGCCTATAAAGCCTGCCTCATGGCCGTAAGTCACCAATATAAAGGCCACCCCCGCGGTCGTAAGTCAGCACTGTAAACATTGCCTTATGGTCATATGCCAGCATCCTAAAATCTGCTCCATGTCACACAGCAGAGAGCACCCTACCTCAGAAAATCAGCCTTCAGGGGGCGCTACACCATCATGGATCACCATTGCAAAAATGCCATATAGTTCCACATCAGCTTTATGTATATATGAGCATTTTTATAAATATATGCATGTCCCCAAACGGGATATCTGTATAAAAATACGAGCTATGCCGTTGTTCCAGGAAGCTGCCAGTGAATAGAACAGTTCTCTGTGCAAAGGTGCCCAACATCCCATTCTTGGTCTCTAGTTGCTACACTGAGGGCTCAGTGGTCATTCATCTGTTCCCTGATTTTCAAACTCAGAACCAACAGATTTAACAGCCCCTGCAGCAATTCCCTTAGACATTTATGAGGCTGAACTTTCTTGATCAATTCCTCCATGCCTGACCTTTCAGCCAGGGGGCGCCGGTAAGCAGATGGAGGGAACACCATGCACCCAGACATGCTTTCCTTCACGCTGGCCTGTAGGTCACATGTTTCCTGACGAATCACCTGTTATTAACTGCAATTTATGGACTGGCATGGGGGGAGGCAGAGTGGTGGGGCATGACGTTGATTCTATTGTCAGTGAAAGGAAGCTTATAATGGACAGATGGATGTATGGTGAAGAGACCAGCATTAGCGGATGAAAACTAATTGGTAGAGGTGGAGAATTTTCAGAACGCAAAACTGATTGGCTCTCCATTCTGTCAGTCATCAGAACCAATCAAAAACAAAGCAACACAGAGACACGTTCACGTACACATATTCCGCCCACGTCACACTAAAGAGTCACAACGGGGACCAAGGTGCTGGTGAATTGTATGGTCGCATATTATAGGTGTAAACACAGCATTGGGAGAGAGGGCTGCAATGTTTCTGTACGTCCAGGGGAGATGGCCATTAACCCGGATAGGTTTGATACGCACCACACAGGAAGAAGCTGCCAAGAAATTACCACCACCACCGCTGGCAACGCAAGAGGGATCCTGACTGTAGGAACACCCATGTGCAATGAAGTATTAAGGGGGAGGGGGTAGAGAGAGAGAGAGAGAGAGTCAGAGTGGGGAAATGAGGAGCAGCAGGGAGGACCCTCACGGAGCCCCTCTTAAACGTGACCTATAATTCACGTTCCCAAACAAAATTACCGCTCTTCTCCCCGCTTGCCCGCCCCACCGCCGCTCTCATTAGAGGCCTGCCATGCCGGAGCACTTCAAGTCATTTGCCGAAAAGAAATTAAATCGCGGTCTTCGCGGCGGGGACACCGCACAGCTCACTGCCGCTGAAATCGCAGCCTCGTTACGCTGATAAGTTCATCCAGTCTATACGGACCCAAATTCCTTCAAAACTAATGCTGCGGTTTTTCTCCCCCTGTTATTTATACGTTAGTTGTATTTATTGTAGGAGTAACCGTAATCTTCAGCGAATTGATTGGTAACGGAATAACAATCCGGAACAGGCGAGTTTTAAACCCCCGCCCTGTTCTCTTAGCTATTTAAAGGCCAACAGCTGCCGAGATGATTCTGTTTCCATCAAGACCTGTGGGAGGTTTAAAAGGTGTCAGTAAAGATGTCACGCTGAAATGACTGAGAAACGTCAGAGCCTGCCTAATTTTTATTATGTCGATCCACTCCACCACCAAATACCTAAAAGACCACCAGATACCTGAAAGGTTAACCTGCAGCTGTCCTCTGACACACAAACGCACAAGCTCCTGCCATCCTTAGAAGATGATGTGACGATTACTCAAGACGATGGCAGTGAAAACAGTGGCAAGTGCAGTTTTATGCGATTCGGTTTGACTCACAGATTGTTTCGGGTATCTCGCATCACATTGTCCTCCTTTTAAACATTTAATCAACGATATGTTTGTTTGTTGTTTATGCGGCTAACGTGTGGCGCAGGACATTAATACTTTTTTTAGTTCCAGATCAGTAATATTGTACAGGAATTTAATGCATATTAGATAATGAGGACATTATAAATGAAAATGTAGATATTTTTAGCAATGTAGTGCTGAATCGTAACTAAAGATATTCACCAGCTACAGAACGTACAATAGATTTAAAGATTCTGTAAAACTCAATCCATCTCTGCGTGTGCTTTGCAGTGGGATAGTGTGTCATAACCTCGATTTCCAGGATCAGTGAAGGACAAAGTAAAAAGACAGCAGTCAACCTGCTTCCCAAAAAGAAAGACCCCCCGCCCCAAAATAAATAAATAAATAGATAATAATCCTCCCCCTGAGTTCCTTGTGGAAGTGCAGTAAACGCGCTTCAATCGCCGCTGTCCCCTGAAGGCGTGGGATGGAGACGTTGCGTCTTTAAACACCATCCTGAAGCGCTGTTCATCCATATAAAAGACGGTAACATTTACAAGCAAATGTACCACTATTCTTGCATCGGATACATTTATCGATAGATGTACCTATGTCACGGCCTTATAAGCTAATGCGGAAGATTAGAATGTAGCTACATTTTCCTACGTAGCGAAATATAATGATTGTCCTCAGCAGTGGAGATGAATTTCCAAGTATTTAACAAAGCTGAAATGATATTGTTATACACTGTAATATTAAACTCATGTGTACATCTTTTTTTAAATTCCAGCTGTTTTTTTTTGGGGGGGGGGGGTGTTACAGCTGCAGATTTGTAAATCTCGTTTTGTAAAGGCGATTTATGACAGCCAAACTTAAAAACCTGCGTGCCGTGCTCGATGCGCACCTTGTTACTCGCCCGAAGAAAGTTGCCTTTTTAAGCACGAGCTTTTCCACTGCGTCTTTCCGCGCACCGCTCCGCGGAAGCTCATTTGCGCACTTAATGCAACTGTCTTTATGCGGAGAGGAGGCGTAAAAGGCGGATCGTAGAAGCGCATTTTCTGGAGATGCCTTTTCAGGCTGACAAAGGTGCTCCTGATATTAATTCATGCAGCTGCTCTAGGGACATCATGGAGCAATGAAGAAGCAATTGCGGCTTAGAAACTGTAAAGCAGCGATCGGACCACACTCGCGTTTTTTTGTCCCACCCAGCACCAAAGAAATTATAAAGAAAGAAAACAAGTTTGCTTGACATTCATGTATGATGCAATAATAATAATAATAATAATAAAATAATTATTATTTGTCTAATTTTAAGTGTAATAATAACAACAACAATGAGAAATATACTGGTTCCAGAATTTAAGTAGGTTATACAAAGTGACAGAATATAATTTCTACGGCAGTTTCACAGTTCTACATAGACACACACACACACCTACCGAGCACACCAGTACATAACACAAGATATAAGCATATCGAGAAAGACAGCAAATATTAATCCTTGCCAGTCAGCCACTATATCGTAGCGTATCGTATTATTCTTAGACGCAATCATTAATATATATATATATATATATATATATATATATATATATATATATATATATATATATATATATATATTATAGTGTGTGTGTGTGAGAGAGAGAGAGGGAGAGAACGCTTAGCATACAGTTATCATGCATATGTTTCCCCATACATACCTGTTGGTGCGGCTTTTGCAGTTTAATCCAAAGCAGATGCTCTTTTCATTTGCGCTCCATTGTCAAACATAAAGCGACAAGAAGTGCCCTTTCCCTCTTGTGGGAAGGCTCCCACGGGACACATCACCTGCGCGCTTGGCTTGAAATTTAAGTATCCCCAATAATAAAGCCCCGATTCAGTAATAATGAAGGTGCTCTTTTTCCCCGCCGGAGCGAACTCCCTCTCCGGACGCACAGGTGAAGTGCTGTGATGCCTAGGTCCGGGAAGTTCCGCGTCCTTTTTAGTGCTTCATCTAAGCAAAAAAAAAAAAAAAACAAAACAAAAAAAAAAAAAACAGGATTAAAAACTTTAAATGGACGCACAGCTACATATTCACCAGCAGCCGCCCAGCTTGTATTCCATTTATTTTATTTTTTTTCCTTTGCTTCTTTCTTTCTCTTCTTTCGCGCTTCTCAAGGATGCGTTTCTGGGTAAGGATGCTGCCCGGTTCGACGCGCCGCGGCCGGATCGGGACGCGGTGTGAAACACACTGATTTTCTGCATCTGGCATCTCCATAGTTCTCAGGGGACTCGGAAAGAGGAGCTTCCACCACACGGTGATGTAGCGTCACCTAGTGGTCTCATAACAAAGAGACTAGCTCCCCAAACGAAACACAAAAAATGCGTGCGTTGTATGCAAACAGAAGTTTTTATGTTATTTTTCTCTCGCGCGCTTTCTCTATATAATAAAAAATAGTAGGCCTATATATAAAATAACAACGGCAACGAGAACATTTCCAAAATTTATGATACGGCCTGTGCTGATCATATCTATTACATGTGTTTAAGACATCCTTTTAATGGCAATTGACATATATTTACAAAAGACGTATATTTTAGTAGCTTATCTAACAAATATAAAGCAAAACAATCATTTTATATAGGGTGATTTTTGGGATTATAAAAAAAGAACTGATGACCAAAATTTGTAAAAAGACGGCAATTGCATTGGCGTGACGTCGGCGGGAGTCCCGTGTCTGTAAACTGAGAGGACTGGGAGAGGTACACCCCCTGATGATGTGAGTCCCAGAGGCAGGAAAGGTCTCCCTCTTCATATAGCCTGCAGCTTCTATGTAAACTGAACTACTGAGCTCGCTAACATGATACATTTTAATGTTATTTGACGATAATGTTACATTGATTTTTCTTCTGTTGTCGAGGTTGACTCTGAGACATATGCTTCCCTCAAATCTATTTTATTCTCGGGTTTCTATTTGCTCTGGACTCACTGAAAGACACATATGATTATTAAGGAGTTTATCGAAAAATTAGCAACTTTAAACGTAGCCTAGTTAAATATTTTGCGCTGTATGCTTAGTCCATCACAATTCAAGATTTTACGTTAAAAATTTCAGATCAACGTGATCGATCCAGTCGAGTTGGTTTAGAGAAATCAGCTGTTCTCTACCAGTAACTGGACCCAGGTCTACTGGTGATTAATTTAGACCAGTAAAAAACGGGAGTGTGAATTTAACACCGAGCACCAATGATTAAAAAGCAAAAAGTATTCGGAACCAGCAGAGAAGACCTACCGGTCCCCGTTCGAGGATTCAGCCGGCAGCCGCGAAGCTGTGATATTCTCCCAAGGGATTAGCATTTGTAAGCTAAAGTAAATAAAATGCATGCGAACCAACTGCCAAGAGATTAAAGTTACTCTTATTCTACTTTCTAGTGTCCTTTTGCAGGAAAAGTATAGGATACCATTCTTTATGATACCGGTAACTCCGAAAATGCATTACCAACACAGTTATGGCCGTAATAATTGGCTCAGCAACATAAATGATGTTATACTTTAGTTTATTAATTTTTTTCTTGATCCGCTCCTTCGAGCATCTGTAAGCCTCACTTTATGCAGGAGGATAGTGATGGATTTGCTCTAATTTAATGTTCCAGTTCACCCCACTGCTGGCCACTGCAATGCTCTCATGTTATTCTTTGAAAAATGAAATGTCAGCGGAATGAGGTCCACGTTCACACTACAGGAGGGGAGGACAGTGACCTTAGTGCAGCGTATTTTGCTTTTTTCTCCATTTTGGATGCTTTTATTGGATTTATGAGCCTTTTATAAATCTCAGAATTAATAGTCCAATATCCTCCTTGCTTCTTCAAGTCATGCATGATTCGCTTTCCTGTAAATTCAAACTTCATATGTGTAATTTTTAATTCCTGCTATATAACGGCTTTGAAAGTGTTGGTCCCTCTGTCCTTCGCTGGTAGATTTGGAAGAGATGGACACATGACAGCTCACTCCCACGCGGGCTGGGCGATTTCTCACGGAGCCGCATGCTACATTCATCCCGAGTCCTCTGGAATGTTACAGAGTAGCTTTCCAAGGAGTAGAGGTGTGACACCTGAACTTAAAGCACCCAAGGGGGATTCTGGGATACGCCTGACTCCATCTCCTACCAAGAGGAGTTTGCGTGATGAAGACGACCTAAACAGACAACATGCTGGTACGTTTATATCGGAGGTGAGTTCAGGAACGGCCGCATCGTCAGGCTTCTGTGACACCATGGCTAGATTTTAAGCGGTTGCCAGTGTTACAGCGTACCATTAGATGCAGATGGAGGAGCAACAGGAACCAATGTCCTACATCCAAATCAAGGCACTCGGTGGATCACAGAATTCTGGTGTTGGCTGAGGCAAGATCGCAAGCTGATGTGTTAGCCTGACCAAGTTAGAGGGTGTGCAGGGCCATGTGCGAGGGCGGAATCACGGGGGCACTGGTCCCAGCCTAAAGCTGATTGGTCCCCAGAGAGCTCCCTCCCATGTATATTCATTGATTAAAACCATATCATTAGCTAATAATGAGGTCGGCCCCTCTGTATGAATTGTGGCCCCTCTTCTGCCATCCCACCACCATCACCACTTTAAAAAATCCTAGAATCGGCCCTGATTGTCAGCCAAAGCATGCGGTGACTCCCTTAATGTTCGACAAGGACAACCGTCTGTGGCAGGAGGTATTAACCTTCTGTGAGGGTCTCCCAGTCAAATCTCTGATCAGCTATCGGGACAATTATTTCACGGTAACTCTGGCTGAAGATTTCCTCTGGCATTTAAGAAACTTTTGTGCAACGTTGGCTTTTCGATCCCCGCCTTTCCTGAATGACAAATGCACTTTGGGCACCTTGGCCAACTGATATCCTAGCATCCCGAATTCTGCAGACAGTCCCGACATGGGAAGGCAAACCCCGCATACCAAAGAGTCACCCCAGTATGGAACCTTTCTCTTTTTTTGCTTCTCCAGCAGAAAGGTGTGGATACTGCAAAGCACAGCTCAGGGTCTCAGCAATTTTCCGAGTCAAACTCTTGGCTGAAAGGGAAAGCCAAAGATTCACATCACCTCCATTTGGCTTAGCTCCACTTTCATTGTGTCAAAGGATAAGATTTTCACCAGCGCATTTTCTGACCCTCTATTAAAATCTCCCAAAGCCAAACGGCTAGGATGCAGTTTTCTGCTTCCCCTTTAACCTGCAGCTCTGCGTTCTTAGAAGCCAAATGGAGGTGGACACATCAGACAAACAGATGAAAGCATAAATATCTGTAGTTTACTCAAGTGCTTCTGGTGCCAGAATAAACTGGCTTTTGCATAGGAAGATTCAAAGAGAGAGCTCTGGTAAGGGTGGGGGTTAGGGTGAGGGACTATCTGAAGCTTGCTGAAGTAGTCAGATGGTGTGTGGCTGAGTGAGAGAGTGGTCTATGCTTATGAGCAGAAGGTTATGGGTTTGAATCCTATGCTTGGTAGGGTTAGGGTGAGGGACTATCTGAAGCTTGCTGAAGTAGTCAGATGGTGTGTGGCGCAGTGAGAGAGCTGTCTGCTTATGAGCAGTAGGTTATGGGTTTGAATCCTATGCTTGGTAGGGTTAGGGTGAGGGACTATCTGAAGCTTGCTGAAATAGTCAGATGGTGTGTGGCTGAGTGAGAGAGGTGTCTATGCTTATGAGCAGAAGGTTATGGGTTTGAATCCTATGCTTGGTAGGGTTAGGGTGAGGGACTATCTGAAGCTTGCTGAAGTAGTCAGATGGTGTGTGGCGCAGTGAGAGAGCTGTCTGCTTATGAGCAGTAGGTTATGGGTTTGAATCCTATGCTTGGTAGGGTTAGGGTGAGGGTTAGGGTGAGGGACTATCTGAAGCTTGCTGAAGTAGTCAGATGGTGTGTGGCTCAGTGAGAGAGCTGTCTGCTTATGAGCAGAATGTTATGGGTTTGAATCCTATGCTTGGTAGAGTAACTGTGTCTCTGTTCCACCTTTGGACAAAGCCCTTAGCACCCACTCCACAGAATGTTCTAGGGGGTGATGGATGGCTGACTCAGTGTTCCTTACAAAGTAGCGCCAGTAAGGATTTGCTAAGGGTTTGTCAGTTTCCATCTGAACCAAATCACTACTTGTTTGTAAAGGCACTGCCATTATTCGCATTGCGGGAAATTCCTCGATTTCTCTCTGACCACCTGCATGTGGTCTGCGGGACCTCACTACTTGTGCTGATTGAGGCCCATCTCAGACTGCCAGGCTCCTGAAGGTGTGTTTCTCTGAGTCTCAAAGTCACATTCTGATCTAAGACACCTGTGAAAGCGTCAGGTCGTCCGCCCCGCTGCTCCCCTCGTCACTCCTGCCCTTTGATCTCTTCCATTGACATGCACCAGCTGAGTGTCTTTAAACAGTAGAACATCCCCTCACTCTTTTTCAGAAAATCTGGAAACCTAAAGCCACAATCATATATAGACACCAGATTTGCGAATTAAGATGTGACAAGATTCACGGCTATATTTAGTGCCATTAAAAGCTTTCCGTATTATAAACAGCGATGCGAAAGTACACCCACTTTCATTTCTATGGAATTAGACCGAGAGCAAATAACAATCGTCTGTTCCTCACCAGCTTCTAAAATTAGTCTTGCCTCAAATAATATATAACTACAGAGATTCACAGGCCTCAATTAAATTATTAAATGTCAAATTTTATAACTAAACAATCAGAAAAAAAAATTACCAAGTATGATTTTTATGTAAGGAAATTCAGGAAGAAGCCCCTTTACTCCAAAAAGAGCATGACATCACAGTTTGGATCTGCAACGTCTAAACAAGCCACAGGTTTTCTGGAAAAATCTTTGGAGACAAGACAGGAGAAAAGTAGAGATATCTGGCTATAACACACAATGAAAACCGAGCACAGCATGTCACTACAGACCACACCAACCGCGAAGAGTCGCATGCAAGAGTAAAGATCTAGGCTTGTTCTGTAGCCAAAGGCCCTGGGCAGCTTTGAGTCACCAAGTCGACCCCGAGCTTCACTTTATACCGAAGCGTTCTGGAGGCGAATGAGAGGCCACCTGTCTGACAGCTGAATCCGGGTCACGGAAGGGGACAGTGGACCAGCACACAAGGGGATCTATGGCTGAATGGCTGAAAAAGAAAAGAATCAACACTTAGGAATCACCAAGTGAAAATCCAGACCTCAGCACTACTGAGACGCTGCGGTGGGATCTTAGGAGAGCTGCGTAAAAAAGTGAAGACTCTAACATCGATGAACTGAAGCAATGTTGCAAAGAAGAGATGTCCTCCAGATCATTGTGAGGGACCGGTGAGCTCGTACAGATAACTGTGTGCGCGACCATGCATGATTGTAAGGCACAGATGCATGTGCATGAAGGGTCTGACCTGTATTTGTGTGTGTTTCGCAGGAGAGCATTATGGGATATGCAAAAACTAACACTAGCTAATGTGTAGCTCTTCTCGTACATATACAAATGGCAAATAAATCATAATTTCAGTTTAGCGTCAGTCTCTTATTAAATAGCTCCTGGTTACGACTGCTGTTGTCAGTGGTAGCTTTCATAATGTCTTTCCAGAAGTCACTGGGAGATATATCCTCAATGCGAGGAGAATTTCCGCTGATATTTTGACAGACGTCAACGGATCTTTCAGTGGCGGAATTTAGAAGCAAATCGACGCAGATGGTCTCATCTTAATATTTACCACTAAAAGACAGCCCTTCAAAATGAAACTTAATATACCTAAATGGCTGTTTTGTTGCTATGTAATTATCCAATATGACTGGGGCAAGCAGTGCTTGGTCTGTTCATATTAAATTAACCTGCCAGTATAGCGTTAATTACCTGGAAATTTTAACGAATCACATTAACAATGAGCTAATTATTGATTTCTATTCCGAGAGCCATCATTGCGGCTTGTTCCGACACATGGGAAGAGTTTTGCCTTCTGTCAGCAGGTGACTATAGCACAGGATGTCTGTAACCATCAGCTTTGGGAGGTGTAGATGTTTACCCTACGATGATGGAAGAACTTTGTCAGGTAATTCTGGTAAGGCGATCATTTTAACTGTAATGTTTTCCAAATATTTCATATTCCATAGTTAAGTAAACACTGCACAATGAATATGGCCTTTTGCAAAAATAAAGAAATGCATTAATATATCAGAATGAGAGTCAGAATTATTTATTGTCATTGTATTATTCTGAATACGACAAACAAGTCCTTGGCTCACATACAGAGTATCCATAGACACATCAAAGGACAGTTATTATAACAAAAAACATGAGGCTTGGATTCACAATAATAAATAAGGTGACAGTGAATGTAAGCTGGGGCTGTTTTGTACAGCGTTTTGGGCTTTGCTAACATTTTGTGGCAGCTTATCCCAGGTTATGCAGGTTTAACTGGACAGGATGCCAGTCCATCCGGGGAACGCAGAGATACTCATACTGCAGCCGATTTAAAGACACTAGTCAGACGAACTGCTTGTCTTTGGACTGCAGCACATGGAAAGCAGGCAAACTCCACACACACGTCACAGCGGTGAAATTCAAACCCACAGCCTTGGGGATGGGAACGGGGAGAGAGGGGGGGGGGTCTCGACCGAAAGGGAACGGGGAGAGAGAGGGGGGGGGGGGGGTCTCGAACGAAAGGATATTGCTCAAGAGTCCAACAAGGATACAGTCACTCTGCCGGCCACAGAATTCAACCCTGCACAGCTTCACTCCCCTCCTGCAAACGACAAGTAGTACGGCTTTAAGTAGGAACAATTAGAGCATTTCATTTTTATTTATCTTCACCTAATTACTTCAAGATGCGTATCATTTATTTACCTCTGTCCGAAACCACCGTTAGGCCCTAAGCACCTGTGGTAGTCAGATATCACGTTCCATTTGGAAGGAAAAAACTCACCTAATTTATTGCAATTATCACGCAGAAAAGCAGAGTAATTATCTGGGTAATTAAGAGGAGCCGCGGGAGCTTAAACGTTGCATTCGCATTTGTCTCTGTGGGTTAACTGGGGATGCTCAGCTCCACCTGAAGACTTTTAAGAAAAATTTTATGCCCTGGTTATTTTTCCACCAGCAGATGGCAGTAAAAAGCCATCAGTAATTAAAGCAGCTGTTGAGAGTACCTACGTTACGTCGTATTATTGTTCAAGGTTAATCATTCACGTAGAAGTAAAACGGATGTTCAAGCAGCTTTATTTTTCGGATAAAGGCTGCATTATTCTGAGAAGTTAGCGAAACTAGAAATTAAGTACAACCTTTAAGTGGGCGTCACTCGCAGATGGTGTGCGTTTATAAGAACAGGAGCAGGCAGCAGGCAGGTTTGTAATTTTGCAGCCCCTTTAAAGCTGGGCTTTGATTTGGCCCAGATTCCCAGCAGGTGAAATGACAGACCCGGAGCAGGGTGTCTGGTTCTGTTCTCTGCAGATTCGAGCTCTCAGCACTAATTTGAGAGGAGCTTTTCCCGGGGAGAAATCGGCACATGATCCGGTGTGGGAGTGAGCGGCAAGCGCGTTCCCATGCCATTCCCATTTCTGCGGATCTAGGATCGGACACACAACGCGGCTCCGGTGTGCCGTGTTGTAAGAAGTGAAGAACCGTGTGGAGCGGCTGGACAGACATACATACATACAGACAGACAGACAGATAGAAAATGGATTATAATCCACATTAGTTGTAATCCTTTTAGTATCTATCTATCTATCTATCTATCTATCTATCTATCTATCTATCTATCTATCTATCGTGTCTGTGGGGACAGACAATAATTGTTAATGTAAAAAAAAAGTAAATCAACAGTAACTTTAACACGCGTTTCTCTTACATCAGACTCCAAGTGAGATGGACTTGTAACTTTAAACTTTAAAGAGCTGAGGTTTCAGGGGTGAGGAGGAACTGGGAATCTTCAGGAGATCTTCGGGGACCTCAGCTGTCGGAGGTCAGCACCATCAGCGGGTGCTGGGAGGCAGAGGGCAAAGCACCTGCTGGCCGCCAGCAGCGAGGAGGATTATTTCATCTGGCTGTCAGGCGTGCCGCCGTGACCTTTCCTGACAACTGCTAAGACCCGGCTGACTTCAGGAATGAGGCTTGGATAATGTTAGCGCTCTGAGTTTGTGTCTGTCTTACGGGGGGGCAAGGGGGGGGGGGGGCAAGGGTCAGACGTTCAGATGAAGACAGAAGTCTCCAGTGATTGATTGAGCTCTGTTGGACTGTGGCGAATTGATTTCACCTCTTTTCTTTTATAATTGAACATCAGCACATCGACATCTATCCTGAACAAACGATTTGTGTGGGGCCCCTAAGGTTTGGGGGCCCCCTGTTGGCCACAAATAGTCATTACACTAAATATTAAATCAAAACATTCATTATTTTGGAGATGCTGAAGCAGCATCCTGACTGTACTCGCTAGCTAATCTAGTTTTTTAAACATCTGGGGGGCGGAACGTGACTTTTTGAGAGGTGTCCAGAAACAACAGATCTGCCCCTGGCTGAACACTATTGTTTAAACATGACCAGTCCTAAGGTGACCATACATCCTCTCATTCCCGGACTTGGCTTCTCTTCTGGGACCTAAAAATGCCTGAATTCGCTTCGTTTCACGTGGACATTTGCTTTCTACGCTCAGAATACCTTCTGAGTGCATATTTCCCATCCTTTGTCACCCAACTACCAACTTTTTTTCGCAGCAGCAGCATTTCCCAGAACATCTGGTTAAAGCAACCAGCTAATCTGCGCGCTCATAAATAATGGGTGTTGGAACTGGAGATGTAACAAATGTGGATGAAGCTGTTCTATTGGCTGTAACAGTGGGGGTGGTATGTGACTCAGTGGGTTAGGACTGTGGGCGCCTATAATCGGAACGTCACCAGTTCAAATCCCTTAACCCCGGATTGCCGACCCAGCTTTCTCAAAAAGACGTACGTTGTTTTTGATAAAAGCGGCGACTAAATAGATAATAAGAGTCAGCCTGCACCACCTAACACAGGCTTTCCTGTCAGCCCGGCGTTGGTCTTTGGCTGCAGGAAGCAGATAGACTCTCCCGAAGGTCCAAACATCGTCCTACTGTTACTCAGAGTCTATCAGCTGAGGCACCCACAGGGTAGCGAGTAGATTACAGCTTCTGTTATGGTGACGGGGGCAAAAAAAAGAAATAAATAATTCAGTCTCTTTGAAACATGACAAAGGAACCCTCCCAACCCTGGTGTGAGGGGAGGGGGGGCAAAATAAAAGGAAAGAATGAGAGTAGGAAACGAACGCGAACTATGAATGAGCAATGTGTGTGTGTGTGTGTGTGTGTGTGTTTATATCACTGAGTTATTCACGCTACAGGCTAACATGCTATGTGGCTTAACACCTTTAAGGGCTCCTGTGTCAGGTCCTGATTTGTCCCGTTTTGAGCGGTACGCTGCTCTGCTAAAAGTCATTCCTCACAAAACTTGGCAGAGGCAAGTGTGCATGCGGGCCCACAAAAACGCCTTTGTGAAGGACTGGGACATGAATGACGCTTGACGACGCTTTCAGAGTCAACCTTTAACAAGCATCTGTGGTGATGGCAGCCGCGCACTGCCATTTACAGGGAGGAGGGGGTTTTGAGTCATGGGTGCGAGGTCTGCAGAGCACTTTACCCAGTAAAGAAAAAGCCTTTTTCCCTCCTCATGCAGTAACCAAATGGGCTTCTGCGAGGTCCTTCACAGAAGTCGGCTACAGAGTTTTATCTATTTTATAGCTGGACGTCGGTACATCATCTATCCTGATTACATTGGTGGTGTTTGCCACCACTCACGCCACACCTTCGCGTGGGGCCCCTGAGGTTTGGGGGCCCCCTGACGGCCACAAACAATCACTGCCCTAAATATTAAATAAGCACGTTCCTTCTTTTGAAGATGCTGAAGCAGCGTGTTCTGCTAACCAGCCAGCTAGCTTCCATCTTCTGACTGCTCTCGCCAGCTATTTATTTCGCTTTTAAAACATCTGCGGGGGGTGGGGAGTGATTTTTTTTCAAGTGGGGCCCCAGAAAGAACAAACCTGACCCTGTAAATCTTAATGTGCATAGCAGCGTCTGCAGCGTAAAAAAACTGATTATCTTCTTGTTATCGGGTATCGGACTCTCTATTCTGCCGGGCACTTCTCCTCAGCGAACGCCATGCGATAACTCGACTTCAAAGTGATGCATAAATTGATAAGGGGACTGGAAAGCAGAGCCTGCGAAGGGGGTTGTGGGGGCCGACTCTCTGGCAGGAGAGTCACACGGAGACTAAACAAGACGTGCAGCGACCTGCCAGCTCAGACAGACATCAAAGGGCCCCACAGGAAGATTTAGGCTGATTTTAAACAAGGCCCCCCCTGAAGGGATCACGTCTCCCCTGCCCAGTTTGACACCAACTGCGTGGGACACTGGGTATACACTCCAGGGACATGGGGAGGCATTTCAACAGAGTACAGATCCACTGGTAATTCCTTTGTTAGTTTTGATTTTGTTAATCGGGGGGACAGGGAAACTCAATATCCTGGAATTATTATTAGCTGAGTGTTAGACATTAGAATTAGTTTGCTTTTCATTGTAATGAGTTTTTTTTGAGCGGGATGTTCATGAAAAAATATTTTGGGTGGGAAGATTTTTGGGCAGGTGAGAGACCTCAAAGTGGGAGACACACCTTCAGTCACCAAGTGTTTGATACCACATTGTCTTTGAATCGTAAAATTGCCACCGGCGGTATAACCAGCCCCCCCCCGAAAACCCCCCCCAGGGAGGACCCTGTCATTAATATAAGTACCAGTAATTGAGAGGTGTTGGGTCTTGGGGTGGGGGGGGGGGGGATGACATAATCTGCGGTGCAAAAGTTCTGCTGCCTAGCCGTGCCTCTGTAATTACGGGGGGGGGGGGGTGGGGGGGGTCTTCGGTGCATTCCTCCACACGTGTTCATGCCAGCAGACCATGGAATAAGGTGCCTGGCTGCAATGCCTAACCATCTCCCACACCTTCACCTCACCTAACCATCTCCCACACCTTCACCTCACCTAACCATCTCCCACACCTTCACCTCACCTAACCATCTCCCACACCTTCACCTCACCTAACCATCTCCCACACCTCCACCTCACCTAACCATCTCCCACACCTTCACCTCACCTAACCATCTCCCACACCTCCACCTCACCTAACCATCTCCCACACCTTCACCTCACCTAACCATCTACGGTTCCTCGCGCGACGACCATCGATAATCAGCGGACGGGGAACGTGCGGCTTGCGCCCGGAGATTTAAAAAAAAATATCTAAAAACACGGCCATGCGACTTCCGTGCGGTTTCTGCTGGTCACCTTATTCCACGGTCTGATGCCGTGATGTGCTGGAGGGTCACAAATAAGGAACATGTTTTTTTAATATTTAGGGTAGTAACTGTTTGCGGCCAACAGGGGGCCCTATGCAAATCTGTGGTTTGAGTACTAGTAACCACCACCACTGCCGACATGGCTGCATATGTACTCTGAGGGGCTGACAAGCCTTTAGGAAACCAGATATAAGCTGAATTGTGTGTAAAATCTGTTTTGTACTATACGTGGAGCTGTAACACTACGGTCCAGGTCTATGTGGTGAGTGTCTGCCCTCTTTAACTCTGTGTTATCGTGTTAATGCGTGTTTGGCACTCGCACTGAGTTTGTGACTCTGGGGCTTTGCTCCCACACTGTGGTGCCGCTGACGGGATTGGCCGCATTGAATGTGCCGTTACCATGGAAACACAACGCTTTATCATCACCTCCAAAGGAAACTCCTCGGCAGCCAGGAAGTCATTGTGGCCCAATACCGGGAGAAAGTCAATTAGATGAGAGACCGGGTACGTCTGAAGCCTCCTGTCTCTCTCTTTGTTACTCAGTTTGCCTTTTAAATCTGTAAGTAAGTTGCGACAGTCGTCCCGCGACACATCGAGTCTGGGGTCCGTCCTGCTCTTGGCATTCAGGCCAGAGAATTTCTGTCGTTTATCGGTTAATGAGCACTTTGGTGTTAGCAGTTCCCCTCCAGCCACCCCCCCACCCCCAGATGAAACGGCGTGCTGACCTCTAGCAGTTTGCTGAGAATAACCTCTCCCCCCCCCCCCCCCCGTCCCTGCAGGGGGCAAAGGTCATCATGCGTAAGATACAGGCGTGGCCTAGGCATTGCCGGACGAGAGTCCCGTCCCACTGGCTGATTTCCACGCCCAGGTGCAGTCACGGTTCACCACGTGCCATGTTTATCTCTGTACTGGTCAGAAAAGTCTCCGAAGACCTCAAGGGGAACAAAGATCCCACATCTGGCTGCCACCTTTCCCAACAAGCCTCACGCAAGAGGCGTGAAACCGTAAAATCGTTATTTACAGACACATTCAAAACTCCATTAGCGATTTCTTAAAATGATACTTACAACTGTACATCAATTCCGATTCATGATTGATGTCTTAGTTTATCTCAATTCAGGCCCGCTCTGTTTGGATTTTACTGTCAAATGAGGCCTGTTAATTCTGCTTGAGGGGTAAAGACTTCACTGCCCTTCAAAAACGCATGATCTCCTGATTGGCTGTGTTGCGGGGCTGAGCGAATGAGGCCATTCGAAAGTGGTCAGGTGGGCGCAGATGTTACAGACCCCGAATCTGGTGTCTTTCGGAAAATTTCCCATAATGTGCGTTAGTGAATGAGCCCTATGATGGACTGGCGTCCCACCTCAGGGGGTTTCTCAAACTGTGTGGTGTATGGGATAGGTTCCAAGCCCACACCATTACCCTGGCCTAAGTAAGAGGGTTGTAGAATAGGAGGGTATTTGATCTCAGAAAATAGGGAATTTCACAGCTTAATAATGTATAGGTTACAAAACACTGTCGGATTCACCTTCTCAACAGCCGATTTCTCAACTGCCTTGTCTGATGCACAAGTTCTTAAGCAGCATGGACAGCTCCGCCAACGCCTGCTCCAGCTGAAGTAACGAGGTCAGAGCAGATCTGGAAAGACCTCAATGGTGTAAACAGTTTGCAAATTTAAATAAATATGTGTTAAATCTACCATAAGGAACCAACAGTCAGTGTCCAACCTAAACATTTCGCACAACATTGGGATTCATGTTACACCTCCCTCCCGTGGAGAGATATCAGACACAACCTTCAGGGGCAGAGTAATAGCCTACAGACAGCAGCCAGACAAACAAGCCAAATCAAAAAGATGCTGCTCTACAAGGAGTAGATTAGTGCCTCTCTCATCTGATAAGCAGAATGCTAGAAAATCTCTTTTGTTTAACCTCGAAAAGATACGCTTTCATGTGTATTATTGAGATTACTTTCAAGATTTTATCTAGACTTCAGTTAATGTTATTTGAAGGATGCTGTAATTTTGAAAATGAGCTACAGATGTGTACAATGGTGGTGACGTGTGGCCTGGTGGAGTAGGTCTCTGTGCCTCTGATCAGAAGGTTGCTGGTTCACATCCCATGGTTAGTAGAGTGATTTTCATCATTGGACCCCTGAGCAAGGCTCGGAACCCTCACAATATCCATCCATCTTCCAGTTCCTTGTTTGGGTCGATGGGATTTTTTCTTCTGTGTTTCTGTAATAAAACCTCGATGTGTCAAGTCTTCCACTTAATTCAAAAGTAAAATGTAGGTTTTAACTCCGACATTTACTCACAACCTGCATGGTGCTGGATAAACGGCTCCACTAAATTTGATTTATTTGCTGGCTTTTTAATTTAAGACTGTTACCTGCTATTCTATTGTGTTGTTCTTCGTTACTTTTTCTAAATCCATAGTCCATAAGCGTAACTATGCCGGGAATTGGATTACATGAATATGAACCGAACTGAGTTGTTTAAGTCATACTACACAGCAGCTCTTCTTACATTCTGCTGTGTCTTCTCTCATTCTGGAAGCTTGCCATGACAAATCGCGGAAGGTTAAACAAAATTTTGACGAGACGGCGCTTGTCTGCATGTCCCTGCGCCTGCGTGTGTCGCATGCGAAGGAGACAATGACAATTTATAAATCGCAGGAAGTCGCTAAACTGACTGTAAAAATAAATACAAAGGAAAGAGCAAATAAACGAAAATATTTACACAACAATAAAAACAAACTTAACGGAAATGATTAAACCCATCCTCCCAATGCTCAACATAGGGCACCCTGGACTGGAGTACGGCTGATTTTAATATGTATACTAATAAATAATATTCTGAGGGCCTTAATAGTTTCTGCATTTAAACACGAAACCTCGATTCATTTTTTGCTCCTTTCGCTTTAAGGAATGAGTTTGTTTATGCTGGACCAATTTCCAGAATGATACAGATGTTTTATTTCCTGTTAGGGCCATGCTGGCAGATTTATTATTGAAACGAACAAAAAAAATCCGACACCTCCAGCAGCCCCTATCCCGAACGTGTAATTACAGCGAAGCTGAATAACGACAAAAATACCCTACAAGCCAATTTCCATGCCACAGCTCTCCAACGTATTTGCCAGTTATTACAGGAGGTAATGTGTGGT
Organism: Brienomyrus brachyistius; assembly: GCF_023856365.1. Classification (NCBI taxonomy): domain Eukaryota; kingdom Metazoa; phylum Chordata; class Actinopteri; order Osteoglossiformes; family Mormyridae; genus Brienomyrus; species Brienomyrus brachyistius. Next base: position 15,628,524 of record NC_064550.1, read on the forward strand.
TTTTTTTTTTTTTTTTGGGGGGGGGGTTCGACCCTGTGGCTGTGATATCACGGTTTCCGATTCAAATCCCAAGGTCGGCAAAGTGATTTGACCATTGGGCCCTTGAGCAAGACCCCCAAACCCCTTAATCCTCCAGGGACTAGCTGACCCTACTTATTCAATTTGGATAAAAGTGTCTCTGCAACTCCGTTTGCAAGAAAGTTAGGATGCTGTGTAAAATGTAAATATAACAGAATGCAACGATTTGCAAATAATATAAACCCATATTTAATTGAAAATAGGATAAAGACAACATATTGAAACTGAGAAATGTATTGTTTTATGGCGAAAAAAACTCCAGCAACTGGTCTCTTCAGTTCCCAAATATTTACAGAGTGCTGCTAAAAGAGCTGATGCAGAGAACATGCCCCCGAGCCGCCTTTTTTTGAAACGTGTTGCCGCCATCTAATTCAACTTGAGCAACTGACATAAAACAATAAAGATTCTATTTCAACGTTTGATATGTTGTGTTTGTTCTCATTTTAATTAAGTATGGGCTTATAACATTTGTAAATCATCGCATTCTGCTTTTATTTACACTTCACACAGCGTCCCACCTTTTTTTAAAAAAAGGAAGTTATAAATAAATACTATTGACGCCGTAATAGGCGATTGAGGGGGTGCTATATATACGAGGGAAGCAGTTTTTTTTTTTTTTTTTTACAATTTCCTAAGGTGCAACTGATTGAAACACAAAGCGAGGGATGATATGCCGAGCCACACCTCCTTTTACAGTCCCGGAGCGGAGGGAGAGAAGGAGGGTGAATGAGAGAGGGAGGCCAAGGGGCGAAGTGCGGCGTTTCAACGAGCTTCCCAGCGGGCACCGACGAGGCTGATCGCCGCTTCTTAAAACTATCCAAACTCGTTTTTATACATGCACTTCGGCCGTTTTCCTTCCCCATATGCTGTTTTGAGTTCTCTGATCTCTGGCTGCGGGTTTTCCCAGCGATTCGCCCTTTTTCCTTTGAGTCGATCCAGTGTGAAGCGCAGGTGAACATGGCGAGGGGAGCTCCTCACGACCACCCCGCACTCGTCTTTCTCCTGTCCTCCATCCTGTGTCCCTGGGGATCGGCCCAGGAGCTGCCCGGCAGCGGCGTGAACGGCTTCAGCTTGCACCCCCCGTACTTCAACCTGGCCGAGGGGACGAAGATTACGGCCACGGCGACCTGTGGGGAGGACGAGAGCAGGAGGTGGACGGAGGACCTGTACTGCAAGTTGGTCGGGGGGCCGGTGTCCGGAGACCCCAGCCAGACCATCCAGGTGAAGCCGGATACCCTCTCCAGCCATGAATCTTGCATAATTTATATATTATCCTCACCCTTGTTCCTTCCTGTCATTTTCTTTCCCTCATTCCTTTCCCCCCTTTTTCATGCACGATAGGCTACTGTATAAATGATGTAGGTAATGCATAGCATATGCAATATATGCAATGCATATATATATATATATATATTTCGGAAGTTTATTTACAGTCGATTGTGATGGGATTGTGTGCGATTTATGGCGAAGTCTATGGTGATGCTGTGTGAGAAAAGTGACTGTACAAACTTCATAAGATACGGCTGGATTATGCAAAGCGACGGAGGCAAACGGCGGAGTCCGTCTGCTCCACCTGTTTTATCGCTCGCGTTATTGTGGACGGTGGTGTTGATGAGTCTTTATTGCGAAACATCTGCTTCTGTCGTCCTGCTCATCCCGACGTGTGCATTTAGGAAAGCCTACAGCACGTACAGCGGTCTTGCCCCTTGGGCAGCATTCCTACGGGAATTTCAGGAATTCCTAGAAAATGCCAGCAGGCAAAATGCGCCTCGGGCAGGAATTCGCCCAGTTTCTTCACAGCCCCAGATTATATCGGCATTTCTTTGAGACCCCCCCCCCCCCCACCCACACACACACACACACACACACACACACACACACACACACACACACACACACACACACACACCTGGTCCACACACACTGTCCAAACAAATATAAAAAAGGAAATACACCAACCCACTAAGTCCGTGACGTTTTTCCTTATGTCTTATTGCTATAATATAATAACCGGTTCCCCACGCTTTTTATCTATGGTCCGCGAGCATTTTCAATACAAGGAAAGTTCTTTTACTGTTTAATAGCAACATAGGGAGAAAATCCGTCACAACGTTGATGCATTACTTCAATATATTACAAATCCCCACTTCCTCCGGTGTCCGGTGCTACTAATCCTGTTTTGGGTGTAAGACAGAAGTATGTTTGTGTTAATTAAAACACAGGCTGGCATTGGCATGTTCAGCTTTTGCAGGCTCTCTCTCTCTCTCTCTCTCTCTCTCTCTCTCTCTCTCTCTCTCTCTCTCTCTCTCTCTCTCTCTCTCTCTCGCCTTTTTATGTATAATTTCCCTTCTGTTTCCAGTTTATGTACTACTGTGGTGCTTACCTTGTAAATACTGAGTTAGATTTTTGCTTTTGAACCTCAGATTCTTTGTGCACTAAGACTCTAAGAATGCTTGTTTATTTAGCTTTTTTTCCCCTCCGTTAAAACTAATGTAGTAGGCTTTTTCACTTAGGATTTTGGTCCGATGTTTCCAGAATCCATATATATACTTCAAAGAGTGCAGTATTTCTCCTGTATTGTAAGTTAATAAACCAGTAAATTTGAACTGATTGACTGCACCACCCAGCGTAGAGTGGGAGGTTAAAGTTGAGGTTAGAGGTCGTCCCTTTTTTAATAGAGGCTCTCCCAGGCTGTTTGGGTCCCGTGAATGGGAAGCCTTCCGTGACAGAACCGAGTGACCTGGGAGGAGGGCTGTGTGTGTGTCCCCCCCCCCCCCCCCGTAACCTGTGGCTTAAAGAGAGGGGATTAGGCCTCCTCTTTCAAGCCTTTCAACTCACAGCCAGTCGAGGTTTGATAATAAGACAGTGAGGAAAAAAGAAAGAAATGTAGAGGTGAAATGAAATCGCTGTGGGGCGGAATAAAGCCGAGTCTGTTTAACTTCAGATTGTGAGCTCTGGTAAAAGTTTAACTTACCCATGCAGCAGAATACTAATAACAGGTTAAACCGTTCGTCGTACATTGCCAGCGGAGAATGCGCTTTTTTTTTGTGGAATAACATGTTAACCCCTTCCTGCACGGCCCCAGGGTCAGTACTGTGACATCTGCACAGCGGGCGATGTGGACAAGGCTCACCCCATCGCCAACGCCATCGATGGCACGGAGCGCTGGTGGCAGAGCCCGCCGCTGTCCCGCAGCCTGGAGTACAACGGCGTCAACGTCACGCTGGACCTCGGACAGGTCGGTCTGCCTCTTCGCTCCCCGGGCTGGGTTGCGCCCTCTGCGTCACACCACATGCGACCTTGATGGAAAGTCTTACTTTCCATGCAGCTGTATTTAGATGCATGATCACGGGACTCATGGGTGCTGTGCAGCCCAACAGGATGGGGATCAGTGCCTGCATCCAGAAGGTTGTGAGTTTGAATCTCTTGGCTGACAAGAATAATCATTGGGCCCTTGAGCAAGGCCCTTAAATCGTTCCCGGTACTGCCTGACCCCGTTCTCCCTTGTTTTAGAGAAAAGCATCTGATTAAATGCAATAATTAGCTAGCTGCTCAGAAAGGGTGATGTTTGCCTGTAGGAGCAGGCATTCGCCAATTCAACACCCTGAACTTCAGTGTCTGTATATGCATTTCATTGTGACGCCTTGTGCTGAGTGCGTCTGGCTCTGTTATGCTATTTATTTCTGTTTATTTGTGCCAGGATGTTGCCTAGTTGTCGTTCACAGTTTTTAATCGGTTAATGATGCATTTCAGGCTTATTTCCTAATCACTGAGTGTGCTTGTGAAACAACGGTGTTAGTCCCATCATCTTAATCTCGACTGCCTGAGCTATGCCCCTCCCCCCAAACCTGTAACCTTCTGTTGCCCTTGTGGCATGTTTAAACTGTTGAAAAGGCGACTTCCAGTATTATATATGCACACGGGTCCCAGGTAAACCATTTGTAAACAGTCATTCGTCGAGGTAGAAAGGAGAGATAAAGAAAGGGGGAGAGAGGAAGAGAAAGGGGAGGGTGATTCCCGTGACACTGAATAAGTGTTTGTTTACTTAAGCAGAGATTTTCCACTGTTCAAGGTGAGCAGAATCCAGTGCTTCTTTACTGGCAGCCAACTAAACTGTAGTATAGTGGTCACATGACACTGACTCTGGGCAGGGATTGGACTGTTGGGAGGGGGGGAGGAGTCTCTTTTCAGTAGAAATGGGAGAGCAGCACGAGTCAAACGGTGCCGTTTCTTTGTGTGGTAGTGATTAAAGGAATAAGGAGTTAGACACTGGCATCAGTAATGTCACCCCTGGTCACCTGACTCAGACTGGCTATAGGCCACGCCCCCGTCTTTCACAGATTTGTGTCTTGCTATTATACATTAAATAGTCCTTGCTTGTAATTAAAAAAAATTAAAACTTACTAATTGAATTAGGGTCAGACTCTTCCGCAGCCTATGCCAGAAGTTACGGCTCTGGACACAGGAATCCACCTGCATTGCGGGAGGTGATATTTCCACATATTATGGGATGTGGAGTTTGACCGGAGCCGTTAATTGGGTAGATTGGATTCCCCTGTCTTGTTTAGGCGTTTCTCTGTCTGCTCAGCAGAACCCGAAGGTCTCTCCTGAGCCCGTAAAGCCGGGTCATCCTGAACGTGACCACAGACCCATGATGTGGATCTTTTTGCTTTCGGGGGTTCAGTGAGGGAGTGTCGTTAAGTGCCAGTATTCCCGCTGACATGAGGGGCCCGGCGGGGCCCGGCGGCCATGGATCAGGCCCTGCCAATGGGCCTCTGCATGGCGGGTCTCTGGCCCACTGCTTCGGGGGGGTAGTTTTGGGTCTGACACTCCCTAGGTGGGAATCGTTTCTCCTCACTGGTACAAGAATGCTGGTTCTTTGGGCCAAGAACCAGGAAGGGGGGGGGGCACTGGGGACAGGAGAACTGGGGACAGACTGGACTTGCCTCCCCCGCCCTGGCCAGCCCCAAAAGCAAGAAAAAAGAGATTGGAATGTTTGTTAACCCGATCTGTCTCAGCGTGCCGGCCCGGATTACTGCTTTTTCCATGGAAGCCAGTCCTCGGATTCCCCTCTCGTCACGCTGTTCCCTTTGAGTGACTCGTACTTCCACCCCGGGAGGCTTTACTTAAATTATTTAAATTCACCCAATCAGGGGTCTCAGTCTTCACTTCGAAGTAAATGTTAATTTTTGTCTTTTTTTAAATGTAATGTAAATGTGACCAGCCTGGGGCTCGTCTCCGCACACGTGCCGTACGTCCATCATGTAGAGATTTTTCCAAAGCGCTGCGTGTTTGGGGAGTGGAGATTGCCGGCTTCGTGGTGAATGGAGTTTTCCGGAAAAGGTCACGATTTCCTGCCTCGTCACTCTGCCGCTTATCTCCGCTCGGCGTGGCTGAGACCGAAAACAGTTTGTCCCACAAATGAGGCTCTTTTTAAAAACGCATCTGGCTTCTGTCTGGGTTGATAGCTGTGATGAGATTTAAAGAGGCTAATGTATGCAAATGAAACCCTTAAAAAACCCTCAGTCAGTATAAACACATTTTTTTTAAAGAGAAATGGAAGGTCAGCCATGCCTGCAAAAAAAATGTAATTCTAGGAATGTTTACCAAATGTTACGTTTTAAGGTATAGAAACATTCAAAGTGTTCAGTTTTCCTGATGTTCCTAGAATGTTATCCCACTATTGCAACTAAGAGTAATAAAATAAAAGTAAATTGAATGGCTTGGTATATAAGGCAGTGAATAACACTGTTATCTTGCGCATCAAAGGGTGTGGATTCAAGGATGGGGGCATTTGTGTTATATACTCATAGTTCTTTTATAAAATATTATGAATGATATTTGCCAGCATTAATTGTTCAGGTAATAATGTTATCATGCTGACAATGAAAGAACCTTTCTTAAAATGTAAAATGCGGAAATAACATTATAGTGGTCACATGACACTGACACTGGGCAGCGATTGGTCTGTTGGGAAGGGGGGGAGGGGCCCCTTTTCAGTAGAAATGGGGGATCAGCATGACTCATATGGTGCCATTTCTTTGTGTGGCAGTGATAAAAGGAACAAAAAAGGAGTTCGACCCTGGAATCACTCGGAAGGTAACCAATCAGAAACGCCGCCCCACGGTCACCTGACTGACTGGCTGTAGGCCACGCCCCATCTTTCACAGATTTGTGTCTTGCTGTAATGCATTAAATAGTCCTTATGGAAGACCCGACCCTATGCCAGAAGTCACGGCTCTGGACGCAGGACCGGCGGGGACCGGCGGCCATGGATCAGGCCCTGCCAATGGGCCTCTGCATGGTGGGTCACTGGCTCACTGCTTCTGGGGGGAGTAGTTTTGGGTCTGACGTTTCCCAGGTGGGAATCGTTTCTCCTCACTGGTACAAGAATGCAGGTACTATGTACCTTAATGACGCTCCCTTAAGAACATTCCCTGCTGGCTTTGAAAAGGCCTTACTTCACATGACACTGGATAAAGTTCTGGCTCTCGCTAGCTGGCTCGTGCTGTTTGCATTGTGAAGGAGTCCCTGTGTTCTTTCGCTCTCGCCACTCTACCCGGCAGTGCATCGGCTCGCTGATTGCTGCGCTTTGGCACTGCGTGCTTTTCTGTTTCCTTTATTATCACGGCCTTTGTTTCACTTCCTGTTGTCAGGTCCCCGGCGGCCGGTCTGTCTCATTGTCGTTTTTCCTGAAGGATTTTTTGTCTTAAGAAGGTCACCACGGAGAGTCCTGTCGCTCGACTCCTTTTAACGCTCAGGCCGAAAGCAGTTCGCAGAGTCGGGAGTCTTCAGTGTGCATGTGCCTGGAAAGCACCCGTGGCTGTGCGGAACGTTCCGGGAAGCGGAAGCCACCTTCATCCCCGGAGCTCTTGTGTGTGACTGGGAACGCGGATATTAAGGCTGGCTTCCCGGTCATGGGAGAAAAGACGTTTGATTTGCCGTGTTTTTTTTTAATTTTGCTTTTGCTAGAGCCAGAGACGGCAGCTTAGGAAACAGACGTCCCTCTGTGCTTTTGGGCCGGTCGGGGCCTTCCTGATTCCCGGGTCACCCTTCCAGCACCGAGAGGGTGGGCGGGCTGTGAGTCAAGTGGTTGCCATGGCGCTGTGACTTCTGACTGGCTGCACGATGACCTTACATAAACCCAACTTGTACCGGTATGGGCCATGCGGTATCGTTTGTGTTGAGTTTTATTTATTTCCTAGCTGTGGTTGAATTGTCACATGACACATAGCTTGTTTGTCACATGGCATGCAGCATGTGGTTACTCTCTTCTTATGGTTTGGAGCCCTATCTGTGATCCTGACCAGGATAAGCAGTTTGTGGATGGATGGATGGATGGATGGATGGATGGATGGATGGATGGATATGTTATTTTAGGGCGGGTTCAGCTGTGGACCATGAGGCTTGTCTCTGGTGATGACAGCCCCCCAGGTCCATTGAATGGTAGATTACACACACTAAGTGAAGCCCAGGTTGGGTCATGGTCACACTGATTAATATTTCTCCGCAAGCGTACATGCAGATGCATCCTCGGGGAGCTTTACGGCTCGTTTTCCATCGTCCTGCGCCTCCGCAGACAAATGCCTACTGCGCTCCAAATTCATGTCCGTGCGGACGGCGTACACGCAGCCCTGGACTCACTGCGCACAGGCAAGCTCTCCCTCCTCGATATCCGTATTGGAATGGCGTAGCGAGTACAAAACGTGCAGATACGCGCATTGTCTTCCCGTTATGTACAAACTGTGCAACCTGACCGGGGAAGATTGAGCGCTTTCGTGTCCGCATGCGCAGTGCGGCTCTGCCAGTCTTTCTTGTATGTGCAGTGCGGCTCTGCCAGTGTTTCCCGCACGCGCAGTGCAACTCCGCCAGTGTTTCTCCGCACGCGCAGTGCGACTCCGCCAGTGTTTCCCCGCACGCGCAGTGCGGCTCCGCCAGTGTTTCCCCGCACGCGCAGTGCGGCTCCGCCAGTGTGTCCCGCACGCGTAGTGCGGCTCCGCCAGTGTGTCCCGCACGCGCAGTGCAACTCCGCCAGTGTGTCCCGCACGCGCAGTGCAACTCCGCCAGTGTGTCCCGCACGCGCAGTGCAACTCCGCCAGTGTTTCCCGCATGTGAACCAGTCCGCTGGATCTCTGTCGATTCTCTCTCCCAGCGGATCCAGCGGAAACGGGGGCCACTCCGTTGCTGTGCCCCCCCCTCACCACTCCCCATAGACACATAAGTCGGCCACAAAGCTTCCACTGTCCAGCAAGGGGGGGGTTTGGAAAGAGGTGACCTCATTCATCTTACTACTCATCTTTTTCTTAGCTCCCCCCCCCCCCCCCCCGGACATGCCGCTCTGTCTGTACCCGGAGTCCCCCCTCCCTCTTTCTTGACTATCTTGCCTCTTACTCATCCCTCATTTGTCTTTTATGCTCTGTAACAATCTTATCAGCACCCCTCCCCCCGAAAACACACACACACACTCATGTTGCTATTCTCTGACTCTTTCATCATCTAAACTCGGCAGAGCGATGGGGCTGCTGCCCCACGGCCACTGACACACAGACAGAAACACATTGACCTTAATAGGAGAGATGAATGGAGTGAGAGAGGCTGCGTGCAGGGAGGTGAAGAGGATCCGGTTAGGAGAAGGAAAAACAAGCCCTGCGGCGGGGAGGGGGGTCCGGGGGGGGGGGGGGGTTACTGCGTAGTGAGATGTACTGTAATTGTAAGAGGCCCAGAGCCAGATCTCTGACTGACACCAGAAACAGAATCCTGTAATTACCCAGTGAATGTGTCTGAGTTATCAGTGGTCCTCCGCTGAGGAATGCTAAGTTGACATTCACTGCATGTAAAGAACATTCTGGAAGGTCCTGCCAGAGTATGTAGCAGCCTGGGTTAGATACCTTAATATAGGGAAACTCGAATGAGCTCCTCAGTGCGTGTCTTCGGTGTGCAGTGCGTGTCCATCCCCACGCAGTGCGTGTCCATCCCCGCGCAGTGCGTGTCCATCCCCGCGCAGTGTGTGTCCATCCCCGCATGTGCCCGTGTTGATCGGATGGCCCTCGCCAGGCTCCCGTCATGCCATGCGTGATGTGGCTGAGTGGGAATCGCTTTCTGTGCCGCAGGATCACCCAGCGGCGTGGCCTTTTAATCATTAACCGGACCAGTGACTCCCGCGCGCACGGCCGGGTACGGCCTGTGTCGGCCAACTGACGTTTGTCAAGGACAGGAGATGGTCGTTGGACATTAGAGCTTCAAAACGAATCAACTTGGAAAGTCGATTAAGCTGCGAACGCTGTTGGCTTCCTGGGGCAAAGCTGCCCTGTGTAAGAAAGCGGGATTGGATCCGACAACCTGCTCTGGTCTTTTAACCTGTTTTCTCTGTAAATAAAAGCACAGATGCTTCTGCAAAAGTATCCCTACAATTACATTTCCCACCCCCCCTGTGTGCTTTGCGTGGGTGGTGTTTGTATATCTGAGCCAAAGTTTGAAGTTATTGTGATTTATGGCGCTGGTGTCAGCTCTCTGCACGCATTCTTTGCGTGTGTAAGCAGGAAGACGATGAGCATTTTGGGCGATGATCGTGACTCGCAACGAGACAGGAAATCGCCGTGGCACTGGAGGGGAGTGGGACTGAAGGGCCCGTCTCTGTAATATTTGCAGTGCCGCCCTCAGATTGTTCATGTCTGATCGCTAAGTCGTCAGTTTCACATTGACAGCTTGGCAGTTTCACATCAGCGGTGATCTGATAGTGTTGGGGACAGTGTCCAGATAGTGGGCTCCTGCTTGGGGGGGGGGGGGGGGGCTGACCCTTTCCTCAGTGACCTGCGGCATGAACTCCAAATGGGAAGCGGATGGCCAAACACCCAGGATGGGCAGCCTTTAGCGTTAACATCGTTAGCATCACTAACCTTTCTGGGAAATGCCCCCCCCCCCCCCCCCCCCCCCCCCAGCCAGCTGGCCCACTTCACCAGGAGCTCCTTATCATGCTAAGCTCCGGGTCCGCTGGCGTTTCCTGCTCCTCCCGACCTCAGCCTTTCTTAGAATGTCTAAGGGAGTCGCGGAATAGTTTGAAGTTTAGAAAATGGAGGAGGGGCGGGTCATGGTGTGGGTGTAGTTGGTGCTGATTGCCTCCCGGCCTGTACGGGCATGTCACACCACCGCGCGCCGGGCCGCTTTCTGGAAGATCGCGGAGGAGGGGGTCGGCCCTTAGCAGTCTCCGCACCGCGCTGTCATGTGGCATCTCCAGTTCTCAGTTCAGTTTCTTACACATCTTTCGCTATTATGTTCTTATTTAGCAGATGCTTTTTATCCAGGGAAAAAGAGGGGTCCGCTAGTCAACCCGTGGGATTGGAACCTACAACCTTCCAACCACAGGAACGAGCCCAATCCCACTAAGCCGCTTGGGTTTGATATCCTGTCCAGCACTGCACTTGTATGTCATTTTCGTTTCTTTTAAATAATTGATCCCCGTCGGAAAACGGGGCTCAATTATTTAAACAAAAAGAAGCTCTTTACGCCTCCCCCCAACTTGTTCTCTGTAGGTGAGATCAAGCTGAGCCACAATGAGCCGTCACTCAGACCTGCACCTAGGGGCCTTGTTTAAGGACCCACAGATGTGCTAAGACCGGGCTTGAACTGGCGACCTTCTGATCACAGGCACACAGGCTTAGCTCACTGCGCCACACGCTGACCGTCTCCCCTCTGTGTCGTGCTTAAAAAACATTGAGGTTTTTCAAAAACATTTCATGCAAATTCCAAACATGTGGCTGTCAGTTTTACAGTTCAGTTATTTTAACAGTCTTTTGTCTATTGTTACTTTCCTCAGTTTTCTTGGTCGCTATGTAATACATAGTTTTTTTTTTTTAGTTTACCCCCGAAGCTCTGGAAATCATTTTAAAGCCAACATGGGATGTTTTTGAAAAATCCTGACAGGAAGCTGGAGGATCTCTCAGACTATTGTTCTCGTAATATTTGGCTATAGGGCTCCCTGCATGCTTTGCCCTAAAAAGGAGCCCCTCCCCCTAATTCCAAATCACTTTGGGGGTGGGAGGAGGCGCAGTACAATGCTCAATACTCGCCTTAATGTTAGTTACGTCCGTTTAGTCGCACGGTGTTTCCCTTTTCAGCGGGTTACTTGTGATTCGGAAGGTTGTCGGCTCAAATCCCGAGATCAGCAGAGTGATTCCAACTGGCAGTCGCTCTGGGGACCCTGCGATCTTCTCTTTGCATAAAAGTGTCCGCTAAATGAAAAATAAAATGTAAATGTGTAAAGTCAGTTCAGCAGCCGCACAAAGCCGCATAGATCTGGGCAGGTTTGCTGCATTTCATAACTAGTATGCATTACTGTCAAAATGCGGTTACCAGACGGAGACGGATTGTGCGTGGTGTGCCAGCGCTGGGTCACAAGACCGTCACGGTGATGAGGAGCCGGCGGTACGCGATCCAGATGCACTGGCTGTGCCAATCCCATAATGCCGCAGGTGCTGCCATTAGGACAGTGCTCTGGGCACGTGTAGCTATTCCCCGGTGGCTGTGATACCAGACAGGCGCCCGCCCCCCCCCTCCCATGGGGAAATCTTCCGGATCCTCAGAGCCGTGACCGTGATTCCGGACACAGTCGCTTTCGCCAGACCTTTTGGTTAAACTCGCGGACGAACATGTTATATGAGAATGTGGAAATACTACTAATGTACTGTTGGCCTGTTATTAACTAAGATGATGTTTTATCTGAATACCTACCTGTGCTTCAGGTTTAGAAATACATGACAACTCCAATTCACCTTAGCAAGTTTTTTTTTTGACGGGGGGGACCGGAAAACAAGGATGAAACCCCGCAATGACACGGGGGGGTTGCATACAAAACAGACACGACAATTAAATAAGAACTAAATCCTATAATTACGGCGATTTATGAAGGTTCCCAAGAAATTTCTTTGCCCAGACTGATTCGGAATGTAGCGTTTAAACAAAGGGTAATTAATGTTTTACATGTGATTTAGATAGGAACCAAATTTAATCCGTGTCAGCTGAAATCATGTCAGTACACGTTAATCCCCAATAATGATCACGAATCTTGACTGAGGATTACGGGCCGCAGTAAAATTAAATTGGGTTTAGCCGGTGCGGGATAACTCTAGTGAAAGTATACAGCTGGTGGGCGGTGAGCGCATGAGCGGAAGGTTGCTGGTTCAAATCTCAGGGTTACTAGTGTGATGTCACTGTCGGGCCCTTGAGCAAAGCCCTTAACTGTGGGATTGTACGCCACTTCGGATAAAAGTTCTGCTAAATAAATGTAAATGTACTGATGGGTGTTATCAGTGAGAGCTCCACCCCTCCTCTAGGAGGCGCCCTAACGATGTGGGGATGGGGCGGCATATCAGGAGGGCTGAGACTATCTCAGCTGATAGCGGCCTTATCACCGCTGAGCACACCCCCGGCGCTCCAGACACCCCCTCCTCACACTCTCCTAGTGAGAGTGAAACTTCTTCTTGCGGCAGTTTAATTCTCACTTGTTCATTAAGTGGTAAACATAGCAGTGTCCTTAAAATTATTTACGATTCAATAATTGCCGTGGGTGTAGTAGGTATACAGCAACAAATTTTGACAGGAAAAAATCTTTAAACAATCCTTAAAAATCACCCCCCAGAACACGCATGAACGGTGGTAACACTGTGCCAGGTCCTTTTCAGATCTTCGAATAGTCACTCCCAAATTGATCATGATGTGATGTCACGCGCGATGGCGGGCGTTTCCGCGGCTGCCCACGCCCATCACACCAGGACAAATATCCCCGTACATCCTACCCTGTGATTATGATGGTGTGAGTGACAAATTCAGAGCGACCCACTGCAAGCAGACGGTGGGGAGGTGGTTAGGAATCTCTCAAAGAATTAGAAATAGTTCGAAAATGGAAGTCACCCGGGCGGGGGGGCGAGGTGAGGCTGTCTGGACTCCCTGCTTCTTGGAGAAAGGGGAGGATCCCGGCGTTCCTGAATCCCACGATTTCCCTTTTGGGTGGATGTGTTTTCCCAGTTGCGGCCATGATCACAAACATGGGGGGGTGTTTCAGAGATGTTTTTTTTTCTTTTTGTTTATCGTTGCTCTTTTTGGCTGGGGAGTCGACTTCTCTAGGCTTGGCTAATTGGATGTTCTTGACTGAACATCTCCCTTGACTGAACCTCCCTCACTGTGCCCCCCCCACTTGGCCTGCCCAATATCCAAAAGCCTTTGCCAGCAGCCCAGAGTTTCGAAATGCAGTAAGCAGTCCAACCCCTCCCTAACCCCCACACCTCCCGGCCCCATCTTCCCCGACAGACAGTCGGCCGGCGGTTTTGAAAGCCACAAGGCTGGATTGGAGCGAGGAAGACGATCAGATGGAATTGGCATCCCGTGTTCAGTTCGCTGCCCTGGGGGCGTCTGGACACGTAGACCGCAAGGACCCACCGCGCTGCAGTGAAGCACCACACCTCCCAGTGCCTCCTCCTCCAGTGGCGTGGTGCCCCCTGCAGGCAGAATGGCAGTATGGCGGGATGGTATATGTGGCTCAGTGGGTTATGACATTATGCCTATGATGGGAAGGTCACCACATCCCAGGGTCAGCAGAGTGATGTCACCACTAAGTTCTTGAGCAAGACTCTTAACCCCCCACTTATCCAGGGACTGGCTGACCCTGCCTTCTCAAAAATGCTCATCATTTCAAAGAATCTACCTAACCCCCCCCCCCCCCCTGCTCACAGTGGGGAGTCATTTTTTTTTTTCAGACTTTCTTTGAGGAGATCCGAGATTCAAGGTCACGCTATCTGTTAGTGACAAACCAAGCAATTCATTAAAATCTCCTTTGGTGGGGGGGGGGGATTGGTGTCCATGGCCTGTCAGCTCAGACCTCTGTAGTATCCCTGTGCGGGGGTTGATGTCAGGACTCTGTCAGACGGAGAGCACATGCTGCACGGCATGCAACCCCCCCCACCCACCCACCTGGCGTACTGATGGCCACAGCTGTGCCGCTTCCCCTTTCAGCCGGTCTCAGTGCCCCCCGGGGGGGTGGGGGACAGTCTGAGATGCTTCGAGATTAACGGGTCTCTGGGAAAGTGGGGTAGAGGGGGGGTTTGGTGCAGACATGGGTCTCTGGTCACATGACTCTCCGCACTACGGGTGGCGTGATGCCGTTAAAACACCCCCACCCCCTCGGACCTGCCGGTACCCGCAGACGGAGACGCGTCAGGACCTGAGCTGACCCGCTGGGTCGGGGTCGCGGGTTCACCGATTTCCCCAGGCAGCCTCCCAGTCCCCCTGTCTCTCCCGCATGTGAAAGCCAAAGCCGCTGGCTAATTATTAAGCTAATTAAGTGAAAGGAGCCGCATGGCTGCCGTTCTGAGGTTTAAAGTAAGAGCTGTAATAGGTCGGCTTTCGGGAGGGGTGGGGGATCTGGACCACAGAACTGGGGAGGGGGCGAACCAGGTCCCATGCCTGGGTTGATTTTGGAGGATAATTGATAAGTGATAAAATGACACAACAGCATCACCTACTAATAATTTAATACAGACTGAATTTTTTTTTTATAATTAAAGTTCAAGTTACATCTGACTTTTCCAAAAGCAAGTGGACTTGAGATTATGTCCCCCACCCCTGTTTGGATGCAGCCTGCAGTCCACCATTGGAGGAATTTAGGAAATGCTTTTAAAACATACAAGGAAAGTACAACACGCTGAAGCGTAACCTCAGGCTCACTTCCTTGTACATACTTTGTATCTTGAGCTGTTTGTTCCCCTTGGTTTTACAATCTGCTGTGATTCGCTCCTGACAGAGACTAAGTGACAAATTGCAGCGCCTGTGGCATTGCTGTGGGCGGGGCATCAGCCACCACATGGCTGCAGTATCCAGTTAAATCTGGTCTGATACAGCTGTGTCACTGCAGGGTGTGATGTTGCGTCCTTCCTGGCAACGTGCTGGATGTTTTGGGATCTCGACTACAGCTTTGGCGTATAAGGCTCTCGATATTTAAAATTTTATATTTTGTGGTTTTTTTGTTAAAAAAAATTCAGAAATAGGAAAAAAAAAACTTTTTTATGTGTGCTCCCCCCGCATTCTGCAGCTCCCCACTCCCTCTGAAAATCAAGGTTCAGCTTTTTGTACGTTTATGAATTATGGCGCCATCATCTACACCATGCCGGTAGCGCATTAGTTTATAGCCCGAGGTAAAACACGCATGTCATTCATAAAATGTTCAAAGGACACGGCTGTTTGTCTGGATAAACACCTGTCTGCAGAAGGTGTGTAATCGCGTCCCCCGACTCTCACAGGGGAAACGCGTAACAGTCACCGCCCACTGGTCACAGAGGAACAATAAGCCTTTCCTTCTCACCTCCATCTTCATCACACACACAGCGTGCCTTTTGCTGCAGAAGCCACGTTCATGGGTGCGTCTCCCCAGGAGGGGGTGCGTCTCCCCAGGAGGGGGTGCGTCTCCCCAGGAGGGGGCGCTTCTCCCCAGGAGGGGGCGCGTCTCCCCAGGAGGGGGCGCGTCTCCCCAGGAGGGGGCGCGTCTCTCCTGGCCTCTGATGTTTTCCAGAAACGGTACTTTAGCTAAAGACTGAAACTTCGGAACAGAACTGAATCTCCCCGGTTCGTACGGTTGTTTTAGAATGATCGTAAAAACATCCGTTAAATTCACTGACCATGCTCACCTTTGTGTTTTTTTTTTTTTTTTCATTGCTATTTTAATTACTCCATTCCTGTGCGAACCTGAAGGGCTCTTTTCTGTAGATAAACAGACAGACAGAATTAATCCTGAAGTAAATTGCAGGTTTACAGTAGCACAGCACGCACAAACATTTAGACAGTAAAAAAGATGTTTAGACACTAATAAACATTAACAATAAAGAGTAACAAACGGTAACAGTGTAGAGATAAAATATTGCGCAGAAAATCCATAATAACGACTCAGTAATACATCTTGTTCTATGGTTGTACAGTGGAGTAATGAATGTTTGAATGTTTTGTATATAGGGATGATATTTCTGGGCCATAGTGATAAGAAACACCTTAATAGATAAGTAAATTTAAACAGCCCCCCTTCCTGCCTCCCTAGCTGGCTGCCCCAGCGGCTGGCTGGAGCACCTCAGGGTGTTTTATAACGTGGCAGACCGCAGGGGTGTAGAATGGACTGAGGTTTAGAGGAGTGCTTTCCTTGCCAGTAAATGCCCTGGGTTGGGAGGGCGGGGGTGGATTAGGATGTCTGTCGCTCTCAGCTTGACTAATCGCACACAAACGGCCTCTAACATCTGGCCATCCTGCCACAATCCCCGTGTGACCTCTGACCTCCCTACGTCTGCATACAAGCGGAGCGTCTGGGTTGTGCCTCGCGCAGAGCTCGGCGCTGGCCACTGGGGGCGCACTTGGTGGAGAGCAAAACAATACTGGGAACACGCAGTGTGTCCTTAATGAGCAGGTGTAAATCACTGAGGTGTTTTTTTTAAAACTGTGGGAATTCAGCGCAGGCCTTGCGGGGTGTCCCTGCTCTGTCAACCATTGGTACAGGAAGCAATGTATGTAACAGTTTTGATTAATGTTACAGTAATTTTCCCTGATAACTTTCCTGTTTCTATATAAATATATATTTTGTAGATACTTTTGTCCAAAGTCATGGAAAAGTCTTCAGACATTGGGGTCAAAGAAAACAATGGCAGTCAACATCAGCACCCTGTCGGTCATATGATTACTCTTCCAGCCATGGGATTCAAACCCACAACCTTCCGGGTGCAGAGCCCTACCCCACTGTGTTACACAGCCCCCTGCACCCACACTTCCTTTCCTTAACTGATGCAGATGGGCCACCCCCCTCACCCCCCTTGGCCCTCACTACGTGACATTTTTCCTGTCTGCCCCCACAGCTATTCCACGTCGCCTACGTTCTCGTGAAGTTTGCCAACTCCCCCCGGCCAGACCTCTGGTGCTGGAGCGCTCCGTCGACTTCGGGAGACCTACCAGCCCTGGCAGTACTTCGCCTGTGAGTACCGTGAGCGCCCTTGATCTGCCGGGTGTGACGGCGGCCCCTGCTGATGTAGCCGGGAATCCCTGGGGATTTGGGGGGGGGGGTGGTATGATGCAAAAACAAAGAGCTTCAGCTGATCAATCTGTATGTCGATGGATGGATGGATGGATGGATGGGTGGATGGATTATTAATCCCAAAGAAAATTGCAGGGCTTCTTGAAGATCTCATTTACAAAAATTATAACTTTTTTTTCACGAGTGACACAGATTTTTAAATGGAGGAGTTTCAGTTCACAGCATCAGGCTCGGGACGATGTTTGTGGTATTTTAAGCTGGTTTGGAATCCCGTGTGGTTTCACCCTGTCCCTCTTTCTGGAGAGATGCCAGATCCGACTGTGCTTGTGGCCTTTCACGAAATGTTTGGAAGGTTGGGAAAGCGGAAAACGCAAACACAGTCGGCGTTACCTGTTTGATAAACGCGCTCTGTAATGTAGAGGTGTGCCGCTATGCTTTATTTACTCTGCACTGTGCGTGAGTTTGAGGGTCTGTCTGCCTGTCTGTGTGTGATTTATCAATGTAAGACGTGCTCATGTGCGTGAAGGTATGCAGACTGCGCCTGTGTGGGGGGCTGTTTACAGTCTGCATCATTGTGTTGGGGGGGGCTTCAGTCTGTCTGTATCTGTTTGTATTAGTGTCTGTCTGTCTGTCTTTGTCTTTACCACATTGTGGGGAGTAAATGTCCCCTTTTGTAGCTTATAGGGACATTCTTCAGGTTCCCACAATATAAGCCTCACCAACATGAGATGTCTTGTCTTGTATTTAGTTTTGTTACTTATGATTAATGTTAGGGCTGGGTAGGGGTTAGGGTTGTCAAGTTGGGATTAGAGTTTTCCCCATAGAAATGAATGGAAAGTCCCCACAAAGATATAATTATCAACCTGTGTGTGTGTGTGTGTGTGTGTCTGTCTGTGTTGAAGTTGTCAGCCCTAGCATGAGGGTAAAACATTCCAGTCATCTGTCCCAGTTCCTCCGAAGCAGTGAGCAGGTCCCAGCGAGACACTGTCTGCATGCCCCCCTCCCTCCCGGGAAGCAGATCCATGAGCAGATCCTGTCTGTGTTTTTAGCACAAACGTGGCCGCTGCATTCCTGCATTAAATCAGGTGTCACTCGATACAAGCCGACGGGGACAGAGAACAATGGCACCAGTGCAGCCTCTCGAGGGCCCGGTGGCGGGGAGCTGGATCCAGTGTGCGGGGATCGCTTTGAAACCCAGAACTTGGAAAGTCATCCCCCCGACCCCGATCCTCCTGGCTGCAATGGAACAGCATTCCGCCCCAACCCCCCCCCCCCCCTCCCGGGAAGGTCACAGCGTGCTTGCGTGTGAAGGATTGGGCTCGGCGATAAGGGCAGGTGGCCGGGAGTGTCCAGGGGCGGGCGGGGGGGCGAAGGCCAAGGCCTGACTCCGAGCTGTGGCTCCCACGCTGTTTGTCCCTCCCCCCACCCCCGCTGGCCGTCTGTCACAGAGATGTCCTCACGGCGGCACTCTCAGGAATGCACACCACACTGTGAGAAAACGGCAAGCCCTTCGGTGGGGGGGGGGGCGCCGTGTTCGCCGTGGTCCTTAGCAGTCAGCGGCTCACTCAGATCTCTTCTCCCGTGTTCCTGTTTCTAAATCCTCAATATCGAATCTGAGTTGCCTAAGCAGGACTCTCCCTTAACATTTAAGATGCTGTTTATTCTCTGACAAGAGCCAGCAAGTCAATCTGCCAGCTATCGCTTAATGTCCCCGATGAAAACACTGGCTTTAGTTTCCATAAATAGCTAACGATTCCACAGACAAATCTGCGATAATTAAACTGAGCCATTATTTACAGTTCCGCAATACCTCAGAGTGTGTGATTACGTCGACTGGAGATTTGAAATCACATTGGTATGTTCTGAGTGTGTGTGTATAAATTCAATTGAAACATTCTAGCGGTGATGTATTATTATCGTACTTCTGTTTATATTCGGCATAGATTAACAGATGTTTCCTGTCTGTTTCTGCCATGAATCAGCTTCGAAACGGGACTGCATTGAGCGCTTCGGGCAGAGAACAATCCAGCGTATCAACAAGGACAACGATGTCATCTGCACGACTGAATACTCGCGCATCGTCCCCCTGGAAAACGGGGAGGTGCGTATGCATGGACACTTACGGCACTTAAACGTTTCGTGCATTTGGTCTCTGTAATACTGCTACGCTTGGAACATCACATGACTTTGGCTCTGGGGCTATTGACTTTTTCGGGGCCTCGGTTAATCCCATGTCTCCGTGACGACAGATCGTAGTCTCCCTGGTGAATGGGCGTCCGGGGGCTATGAACTTCTCCTACTCGCCCGTGCTGAGGGACTTCACCAAGGCCACCAACATCCGCCTGCGCTTCCTGCGTACCAATACCCTGCTGGGACACCCTCATGGGCAAGGCGCTGCGTGACCCGACCGTCACGCGCAGGGTGGGCATCTCCCGTGGGCCTCAAACGACATTCCGGAGGTTGGGTACCGGAGATTAGTGACTGCCTCTTGCAGAAGCACCCAGCGGCGGTTTGACCAGCATTTACACATTGGCCGCCAACAGTCGCTAAGCATTAAATAAATACCTTCCTTATTTAGTAGCTGCTGAAACGGCACATTCTGCTAACCAGCTAGCTAGCTGCCATCTTCTGACTACTCACTGTGCAATTTATTTAGTTTCTGAAACATCTGAGGGGAGCAACGTAACTTTCCCAAGTAAATTTCCTTTCTGGAGACCCAGAAACGACAGCCCCCTTCCCGGAAGCACTGGCAGATAGGCACAAGTTCGTACCTCACGCAAGCTTCACTTTTGACCATTGACTGCTGTTCTGTTCTTGCATCATGAATTTTCGCTCCTTTGCCCGGTGTCCCTGCTGATCAGGCTACACCATCCACTTCAGCTTGGCACGACCCAGATCAGGACCACTATGTCCGATGTTGGATTATTTCATAAACCGTTAAGACTTGCGTAGTCCTTGCACCAAAATCACGGTGACTGGTCCCTCTCCGCCCACTGCAGTATTACTACAGCATCAAGGACATCAGCATTGGTGGCCGGTGCGTGTGCAATGGTCACGCAGATGCCTGCGACGCCAAGGACCCCCAACGACCCCTACAGGTGAGCCGTAGAATGGTGGCTTCACAGGCCTTCTCTGATCGCAATCCTCTCCTTGGTTTGGCTATTACTTATTAATGTCTAGCAAGATATTACTGCTTAACATTATCTGCGTGGATGTAAATAAATAAATCACACTCGGGGTAAAGGTGTAGGGGTTTTATAAATCTGGAATAAAGAGCGAAATTGTAGTTAGGGTAAGTAGTTCGGATCCTCGATGCCGAAAGCATAAGAAGCAGGAAATGACATCAGTGGAATAGGTGGGGGGGGGGGGTTTGGGATCTCCACCATGGAGGTTCCTAAATGGAAAATAATAAAGAATATCAAAGGGGAAAAGTGAAGGGCGTTTGATAGATAAGCGGACAGAAGCTTCTGGAAGATAAGCACACAGGGTGTGATTCATCGGGAGAAGGATCGGGATGGGGGGGGCATGAAAAGCAGAAAAGAATGAGGGATAGAAGAGGATAAGAGCGATAGGGAGGGCGCTGCAGGATCGTTTCCCGAACGCCGAACGGCGCAGAGTGTCTGAGGTGATGGATGCTGATGGGTCCCAGGTGTCTGATGTTCTGTGAGTTTTTAAGCTGATATAGCGATCAGTGTGACAGAAAGCAGGCTTCAGAGACCGGTCCATTGTCTGAGATTTGGGGGGGGGGGGGGGGAGTTGTTCAAATTTTACACATGGCTGCTGAGGTCATCCGTGATTCTCCGGAACACTTTTTTCTTTTATTTGATGCGTGTATTATGTATGTCCCGGCTAAGAACATCTCTGATTTGTGTATCGCGTTGAAGTGTAATGAATGTCTCCTGTTTCCTGCGTGTGTGTGTGTGTGTGTGCGTGTGTGTGTGTGTGTGTGTGTGTGTGTGTGGGTGTCAGTGAGTGAGGAAGGGAGAGAAGCCTATACAGTTATAACTTGTAAAATCCTTGTCAGGGGACTCGGTTGATGGACTTCATCTCTATATGGTGACCCTGGAAGGTCACAGAAGGAGAGACTCTCTGCCTTCAGAGAGATACATTTCCGTTTTGATTGCACACGCACGCTAATGTCATTCCTATAAGTCGCACGTTCTCCAAGCGCCTGACTCCAACCCTAGTCTTTGCAGGCAGAAACAGGCCAGAGCTCTGTGTCAGGTCACCGGGGGGGCTGTGGAATCCACTGAGGGATTGTAGGTACTGGAGGCAGTTAGGCATTACAGGCAGGTAACTGAACCAGGCTGGGGGAGGGGTGTAGACAGAGGGGGATCCCTCGTAGAGGATTAGGGTAATTTCACCGCGGGGAAGGTTTCTGGGGTTAATGCTGAGTCACGCTTGGCTGTCAGCTTGATGTTGGCATGTGATGTGTAGCTCAGTGGTTTCGATCACTAGGCCTGTGATCAGAAGGTTGCTGGACCAAATCTCAGGGTTGGCAGTGCAGCTTCTCCTTGAGTGAGGCCCTTAGCCCCCAGTTGCTCCTGGCTGACCCTGCTTTATCAAATGCATGTTGCTTTGGATTAGAGTACCAGTTTACCCAGTTAGCGTATGCTAATCCCCGCCCTCGTTCTCCCGCCCGTCCCAGGCTGCAGTGTGACTGCCAGCACAACACGTGTGGCCCGTCATGTGACAAGTGCTGCCCCGGATTCAACCAGATGCATGGCGACCGGCAACCACCGACAGCGCCAATGAATGCGAACGTGAGTCCTTTCTGGAAGTCTCCGTTACACCCGCACACACGAGACTCCCCCCCCCCCCCCCCCCCCCCCCGTTTCCTTTGTGTTCCTCATCTGTTGCTATGGAAACAGGTGTCCTGAAGGTATTGGCTTAACTAATCCCTGAATCCGAGAGCAACACGTCCTACACTTTTCTGAACTTTTCCATAATAGTGCACTTCACTGGAGAACTGCT